>NC_134353.1:89227924-89827924 GCF_048569485.1 Anomaloglossus baeobatrachus
CGTATACCAGCCTTCATCATATCTGGGGCTGGTGTACACAGTGTAAAACAGTCCAGATAGTGTCAGACTTCTCAGTAATTGTCGCTCCTAAAAACCAGTTAGGTTCTTATTGCGTCCGTGCTTGCATTTAAAAACAGCACGTGTGTGGCAGTCGGTGGCAGGGTACAGGTGCGCGTTTTGCACAAACTATTATATAACGCACAAGTCTAGTGTATAATACACGTCAGTCAGCAGTGTCTGATAGTGTCAGACTTCTCAGTAATTGTCGCTCCTAAAAACCAGTTAGGTTCTTATTGCGTCCGTGCTTGCATTTAAAAACAGCACGTGTGTGTCTGTCGGTGGCAGCGTACAGGTGCGCGTTTTGCACAAACTATTATATAACGCACAAGTCTAGTGTATAATACACGTCAGTCAGCAGTGTCTGATAGTGTCAGACTTCTAAGTAATTGTCGCTCCTAAAAACCAGTTAGGTTCTTATTGCGTCCGTGCTTGCATTTAAAAACAGCATGTGTGTGGCAGTCTGTGGCAGCGTCAGGCTCCATATTGTCCCTGGATAGAGACGTGCATGATGGCCTGTAAACATGAAGTGCCCATTGTCAGGAAGTGGGTGTATTGTAGTATAGCCCTTAGGCAGGGCAGCCAAAAATTGGGAGGCTCCACATTGTCCCTGGATAGAGATGTGCATGAGGGCCTCAAAACATTGTTCCCATTGCAAAGGAGCGGGTCTCCTGTTGTTGTAATGCCCATTCAGAAAGAATGGGCGAAAAAATTTACCACTGGGGGTATACCTGAAACAACGGCTTAACTATTGTAACGGTCACCATGATGGCGCATGAGGAGAAGGAGGAGCAGTCCAGCGATTAGCCAAAGTCCAGAAGTGTGTTACCATGGGTGAGTGGAGGTACATGGCAAATTCCCGTTACAAACTTTAAATTCCGCTGTAATTTGCTGTTGGTGGTGTGGTGAAGTCTGGCCAAATCCAACCCTTGTTCATCTTGATCAGAGTCAGCCTGTCAGCATTTACAGTTGACAGGCGGGTGCGTTTATCTGTAATGATTCCACCTGCGGCACTAAAAACACGCTCTGACAAAACGCTAGCGGCAGGGCAGGCCAGGACTTCCAAGGCGTAGAGAGCCAATTCATGCCACGTGTCCAGCTTGGATACACATTAATTGTAAGGCACAGAGGAATGTCGGAGTACAGTTGTTTGATCTGCAAGGTACTCCTTGAGCATCTGGCCAAACTTAGGATTTCTTGTGTCACTACCCCTCACCTCAGGGGCTGTGGTATGTGAGGGGCTGAGAAAACTGTCCCACATCTTAAAGACTGTTCCCCTACCTCTGGCGGATTGGACTTGTGCCCCTCTCGGCTGTACGCCTTGGTTGTCCAGTGATTCCTGACCTATGCCGCTAGCGTTTTGTGAGGGGAATGCTTTGCCTACTTCCGTGACTATGGCCTTCTGGAACTGCTGCATTTTGCCTGACCTCTCCGCCTCGGGAATAAGAGACATAAAGTTCTCCTTTTAGCGTGGGTCTAACAGTGTTACCAACCAGTAATGATTGTCGGCCAAGATGTTCTTAACGCGAGGGTCACGAGACAGGCAGCTTACCATAAAGTCAGCCATGTGTGCCAGACTCTTAACAGCCATCACTTCAGTATCCTGACCAACACGATGACTGAACATGCTGTCCTCCTCCTCCTCCTCCTCATCATCTACCCTGTCCTCTGGCCAGCCACGCTGAACCGAGGATATGACTGCATGTCATATCCTCAATTTGGCCAGAGAGTTGCTCCATGTCTTCATCCTCCTCCTCGTCATAGTCCTCCACTGCACGTTGTGATGAGACGAGGCTGGGCTGTGTGTTATCATCACCCACACCCACTACTGTTTCTTGCTCAAACTCATCGCGCTCCGCCTGCAATGCATCATGGTTGTTTTTTGAGCAGAGACCATTTTAGAAGGCAGAGAAGCGGTATGGTGACGCTAATAATGTCGTCATCGCCGCTCACCATCTTGGTGGAGTCCTCAAAGTTTTGGCGGATGGTGCATAGGTCGGACATCCATCTCCACTCCTCAGGTGTTATGTGTGGAGTTTGACCCATTTCCCGACGGCTTAGGTGATGCAGGTACTCAACAACTGCCCTCTTCTGCTCACATATCCTGACCAACTTGTGCAGAGTTGAATTCCAACGCGTGGGGACATCACACACCAGTCTGTGTGCCGGAAGATGCAAACGGCGTCTTAAGCCGGCAAGGCCGGCTGAAGCAGTAGGTGACTTTCGAAAATGTGCAGACAGGCGGCGAACTTTTACCAGCAGATCAGACAGCTCTGAGTATGACTTTAGAAACCGCTGAACCACGAGGTTGAGCACATGGGCCACGCATGGAACATGTGTCAGCTGGCCTCGCCTCAAAGCTGCCACCAGGTTCCGGCCATTGTCACACACGACCTTTCCTGGCTTTAGGTTCAGAGTTGTGAGCCAGTGATCTGCCTGCTGTTTCAGAGCTGTCCACACCTCTTCTGCATTGTGGGGTTTGTCACCTATGCAGATTAGCTTCAGCACTGCCTGTTGCCGCTTCGCCGAGGCAGTGCTGCAGTGCTTCTGTGTCGCCCTGGACAAGCCAGGGGCCACAGAGCACAACACTTAAACACCCCACACTCCCTGCAGGCATATCATAGTCAAAACACAAAATCCTTGTTGCCTTCCCCAGGGGCTGTTGTCCACACCAGGGTGTGGAGCCAGGCGGTTGGTCTCCACCCACCGAGGAGGAGGGAAAACACAGGCAGTGAGAGTTAAGCTAAGGAAGTGGAAGGAGGAAAGTAGTAGAGAGGAGAAAAGTGACAGCAAAGAGCCTGAAGTTGGTCCGGGTGTGTGGCCCGGACAGGACAGCAAGGTTGGCAGGATGTGGTGACCGTCTGCAGTGGAGGCCGATTGGAGTCTGCCGTAAGGACCGTGGACGGGTGGTGACCCGGCCGTACCGGACCGGTATACAAAGAGAAGCCAGCACCATTGGCAGAGGACTTTCGGATCCCGGCAAGGCTTGGTGTCGCCGTGAATTTGCCAAATCCGTTAGTGAAGGGAACCTCAGGGTTTCCAAACAGCCAAGTCCAGATAGAAGGCAACCGTACAACCGTGAAGGGGAGACACCGCCACCGCTAAGGGCAACCGTCTCCCAGGGCCAGCGCCTGTGGGCAAAAGGGGCTCCTCCGGCCCATATCCAGGTCGGGGAGCGGGTTACCGTTGGGAAACCATCACTACCAACACTTAACTTAGGTGCAGGGAGAGACAGTCATCACTAACCTGCAGGGAGGAACAACCGCAGCCGTCCGAGTGACCCGTCCATCCAGCCACTTGTTTTACCGTGAACTGTGTCATCATCATTGGACTGAGTGAGTACCTCCGTGCCGTGCGGCACAGCGCTGCCCCTGCGACCCTGCACCTCATCAGGCCCCGCAACCCGCCTGTCATCCATCTCTACCCCATCACCAGGCCCCGGGACAACCAACCCCCCTACCCACGGAGGGGAGAAATAACAACAAAGCTGCTCCCTGTCACAGGCTCCCGGGATCCCCGTCCAGAGCAGCGGTGGTGTCCACACAATCACCACAACCGTGGGTGGCGTCACGGACAATATCCCCAAAACCCAAACCACCCCTTTTCACTCACGGGCGAGTAGCGCCGCTCGAGTCCCCGGGATCCGGCCATCGCTCGAGCCAACGAGCAGCAGCAGCCGTAGAGCAGCGTCAGCCGGACCCGAGCAGTGGGAGAGCGCACCGTCCCCTCCTCCGCCCGCGACACTTCCAGCTTGGGACTGGTGTGGAGGGTAAAGTGGATCAGGATGCGCAGGAGGAGGAGGAGGCTGAGGAGCATGACATTCCGGAGCTGTAGAGTGTGTGTGAAACCCTGACTGAGGTAGGGCCTGCAAAACTTGGTGTGTGAAGGACGTGTTCCGTCCCTCGCTCAGACTGGGTCCCAGCTTGCACAATATTAACCCAGTGTGACGTCAACGAGATGTAGCGGCCTTGCTCACATGCACTTGTCCACGTGTCTGTGGTTAGGTGGACTTTGGCTGAAACAGCGTTGTTCAGGGCACGTGTGATGTTTTGTGACACGTGGTTATGCAATGCGGGGACGGCACACCGGGAGAAATAGTGGCGGCTGTGGACCGAGTAACGTGGGACAGCTGCCACCATCATGTCGCGGAATGCTTCTGTCTCAACCAGCCTAAAAGGCAACATTTCCAGCGCAAGCAGTCGCGAAATGTTAGCATTTAGAACTGTGGCATGTGGGGTGTTGGCAGTGCATTTGCGCCTGCGTTCAAAGGTTTGCTGAATGGATAACTGAACGCTGCGCTGGGACAAGGACGTGCTTGATGATGGTGTTTTTTCTGCGTAGGCAACTGCAGGTGCAGGAGTGGAGGAGGCTTGTTCGCAGGCAGCATGGACAGGGGATTGGCTCGCATGCACAACCAGCGAAGACGTAGCAGTGACATCAGCAAGCACTGCTCCTCGACTCTGTTGTACTTCCCACAAAGTCGGGTGCTTGGCTGACATGTGCCTGATCATGCTGGTGG
This sequence comes from Anomaloglossus baeobatrachus, assembly GCF_048569485.1. Taxonomy (NCBI): domain Eukaryota; kingdom Metazoa; phylum Chordata; class Amphibia; order Anura; family Aromobatidae; genus Anomaloglossus; species Anomaloglossus baeobatrachus. The sequence goes on from NC_134353.1 coordinate 89,232,501, forward strand.
TGGTCAGGCTGCTACTTTTGGTACCCCTGCTGATGCTGGCATGGCAGGTGTTGCAAATGGCCTTTTTAGAATCATCTGGAGCCAACTTAAAAAACTGCCAGTGTCAGAGTTCCGGGTTTTCCAGTTTTCTTTTGAAAGAGCTTGCCCTTTGTTAACATGGAGTTTTCTGTTCTGTTGCCCTACTTCCTGTCCATCTGTTTAAAAGCCGCCCCTAAAGCTTAGTCCAGTGCCTGAGTATACTGCTTCCTGTGTGCTCCTGCCCTGCTGCTTTTGGTTCCTGATTGTTATTCGGATCCTCTTGGAAAACAACCGACACCGACTATGGACTTCATCTGGTATCATCTAGCTGTGCCCGGACTCCATTTGCCGTCTTTGGTCGGCACTTCTGCCCGGTTCCTTCCGTTTAATACCACTCTGGACTCACATCACGTACGGACATTTTTGGACTTACCTATTGCCCTTTTGTGTCCCGGCTGCTGCGCATTTAGGGCTTCTGGGGTGATTGCCAGACAGTCCCTGTATAGGGGTTCGCTCTTGGTGGTCTCCCTGGGGGAGTCCGGTGCGCGGTCCCGGGAATTCCCTTTCGCTCCGTCCCTGGAAGGTATTTCCTGTATTTATGTTCTACTGTGTTTTTGTTCCGTTTATGTACATATTTGCTGGTTGCATATTATAAACGTCTTGCACCAAGAACTCGTCTCTGGTTGTCATTGCCCTAACGCAATCGAAATCCTCAATACATACAATAGTATTACAGCCAGACTCGGGAAGACCTAACATTTGTACAGGCACCTTGTGTCGTGTTGTTCCGGGGAACAGTTGCCTGACGTCTGCCTGGGGCCACCACTCTGCTTCTTACTGCCTGTTGGGATGCTACGCCTCCCTCCCCCTGTGCACTGCTGTCCTCGCTCTGCATATCCTCCTGCCAGGTTGGGTCAGTTACTGGATCATCCACCACGTCGTCTTCCTCTTCCGCACCCTGCTCCTCCTCCTGACTTCCTGACAATTGTGTCTCATCATCGTCCACCCCTTGTTGAGACACGTTGCCAACTTCGTGAGAACGTGGCTGCTCAAATATTTGGGCATCTGTACATACAATCTCGTCATGGCCCACTTCAACAGGAGCTGGCGAGAGGCCAGAATTTGTGAATGGAAACGTGAACGAACAGCTCTTCCGAGTGTCCAAGTGTGGGATCAGTAATGTCCGTGGACGTGTACTCGGCCTGGTGGTAGGAAGGAGGATCAGGTTCTGAAATGTGCGGTGCAGTATCACGGCTACTGACACTTGACCGTGTGGAAGACAGAGTGTTTGTGGTGGTGCCAATCTGACTGGAAGCATTATCCGCTATCCAACTAACAACCTGTTGACACTGGTCTTGGTTCAAGAGCGGTGTACTGCTGCGGTCCCCAAGAATTTGGGACAGGACGTGCGAGCGACTAGATGTGGCCCTTTGTTGTGGCGAAATTAGAGCTTGCACACAACCTCGGTCTCTGCCTGCACCACCATCACGTCCACTTCCTTGTTCGTTGACAACGCCCTTGCGCATTTTGCAATGCTGTGCTGATGTGTATTCACTAGACTTGTGCGTTATATCCAAGTTTTTGCAAAACTCACACAAATGCAGCGGAAAGCTGCCACCAACAGGCACACACGTGCGGTTTTTAAATGCAAGCACGGAGGCACTAAGAACCTAACAGGTCTCTATCCAGGGACAATGTGGAGCCTCCCAATTTTTGGCTGCCCTGCCTAAGGGCTATACTACAATAGACCCACTTCCTTCCAATGGGCACTTCAGGTTTACAGGCCCTCATGCACGTCTCTATCCAGGGACAACGTGGAGCCTCCCAATTTTTGGCTGCCCTGCCTAAGGGCTATACTACAATAGACCCACTTCCTTCCAATGGGCACTTCAGGTTTACAGGCCCTCATGCACGTCTCTATCCAGGGACAACGTGGAGCCTCCCAATTTTTGGCTGCCCTGCCTAAGGACTATACTACAATAGACCCACTTCCTTACAATGGGCACTTCAGGTTTACAGGCCATCATGCACGTCTGTATGCAGGGGCATTGGTGAACCTCACAATTTTGGACTGCCCTGGCAAAGGAAAATACTACAAAGACTCACTTCCTCAAAATGGGCACATTAGACTCAAGAGGCCTTCATGTACGTCTCTTCTCAGGGACATCGGAGTGCCACACAATGTTTTCACGTAAAATCTTTCATGTATTAATCTCAAAAAGTAACATACACCAGCTCTATCTCACTATTGGGTATGTGCACTTAACATTTCCGCCATGAAAAATCATTTTGGGGTCATTTTGGAAGGTTTTCTGGTGAGTCCGTAAAAATGGCGTAAAACGCGGACAAAATTGTTCACAGCTGTGACTTTTCAGTGATAAATGCTTCAAGGGGTCTTCCCCATGCTGTTGCCATGTCATTTGAGCACTCTTCTGAGACTTTTGTGACATTTTTAGGGTTTCTCCATGCTGCCGGGGGGTCATTTCACAAAAATACTCGGGTCTCCCATAGGATAACATTGGGCTCGTTGCTCGGGCCGAGTACACGAGTATCTTGGGAGGCTCGGCCCGAGCTTTGAGCCCCCGAGCTTTTTAGTACTCGCTCATCACTACTTATAACCTGACTTTAAATTCATCCATTGGTTTTATAAATTACTCTTTTGAAAGCTGAAACCCTCCCAAATTTGGTTTAGGTTATGAAAATAAAGTTGCTGCAAAGCTGAAATATTGACCATTTAATGAACACAGAAAGGTCAGATTTTGGCAAGACAAAAGCACATGCAGTGAAGCAAGCCTGTGCTTACCTTTATGGTCGTTGTTTCACAGACGAAACATCCGAGTACTCGCGATACTCAGCCGAGCACCACAAGTACCCAAGCATCACAATGCTAAGTCAAGTAACGAGCAGTGCCGATCATGCTCTCTCATTATTAATAATAACATCAACCCTAATTTTTTAAAATTCTATTAAACAATAGAGGAATAAAAAGAAAGGAAACTACCTGTTGGCCCGAAGGATTTCCTAAAATCTCCTGTGTTTCTGATGATGTGGCTATGTAGGACTGACAGTCACATTCACATCTGAAAAGGAGAGAAGTCATAAACCAGGATTAATGATCACAATCTACAGAACATGTAATTACCATGAAATAACATGGATTAAAGAGGATCTCTTAAGGCCCCGTCACACTAAGCAACATCGCTAGCAACATCGCTAGCAACATCGCTGCTAACGAACAACTTTTGTGACGTTGCTAGCGATGTTGCTGTGTGTGACATCCAGCAACAACCCGGCCCCTGCTGTGAGGTCGTTGGTTGTTGCTGAATGTCCTGGGCCATTTTTTAGTTGTTGCTGTCCCGCTGTGAAGCACAGATCGCTGTGTGTGACAGCGAGACAGCAACAACTAAATGTGCAGGCAGCAGGAGCCGGCTTCTGCGGAGGCTGGTAACCAATGTAAACATCGGGTAACCAAGAAGCCCTGTCCTTGGTTACCCGATATTTACCTTCGTTACCAGCCTCCGCCGCTCTCACTGTCAGTGCCGGCTCCTGCTCTGTGCACATGTAGCTGCAGGACACATCGGGTTAATTAACCCGATGTGTGCTGTAGCTAGGAGAGCAGGGAGCCAGCGCTAAGCAGTGTGCGCTGCTCCCTGCTCTGTGCTCATGTAGCTGCAGCACACATCGGGTAATTAACCCGATGTGTGCTGTAACTAGGAGAGCAGGGAGCCAGCGCTCAGTGTGCGCTGCTCCTTGCTCTCTGCACGTGTAGCTCCGTGCACTGGTAACCAAGGTAAATATCGGGTTGGTTACCCGATATTTACCTTAGTTACCAAGCGCAGCATCTTCCACGTGGCGCTGGGGGCTGGTCACTGGTTGCTGGTGAGCTCACCAGCAACTCGTGTAGCGACGCTCCAGCGATCCCTGCCAGGTCAGGTTGCTGGTGGGATCGCTGGAGCGTCGCAGTGTGACATCTCACCAGCAACCTCCTAGCAACTTACCAGCGATCCCTATCATTGTTGGGATCGCTGGTAAGTTGCTTAGTGTGACTGGACCTTTAGCTATCCCGATCTCTCAATTTGACTAAATATTTTAATCAGGCTTTAAAGATAAGTTTTTCTTTGAAACACTGAGGCATTTCAGACAAAAACATACTTTAAAAGGATCGGGGATAGACTTGCATGGGAGGATAGTCTGGGAGGTAGGTCCCCAGCAGCTTCTCCCCGCCCAGTCCCCTTGAGTAACAGGTCTCTACCTATATGTGTGTTTAGCCGAGGGGAGGGGGTGGTTAGAAGCTGCTGAGGACCCGCCTGTCAGGCCAGGAGGCGGCTTTTAAAGTATGTTTTTTTTCAGAAATTTGGCAATGTTTCAGAGTCAAACATACCGGGCTAAAATTGTACATCATGGTTCGGGCAGCATATGTCAGCCATATTTCCTTTGAAAAACAGTTCTTAAACTTGAACATGGTTTCTTATTGCTCTGCTTTGTACTGTCCTTATATTATTCCTTTATATAACTGCATGCATTAACTGACAACTGAGTGTTACCATTCTGCTCTTCAAAGGAGTGTGTGTGTGTGTGTGTGTGTGTGTGTGTGTGTGTGCGTGTGCGTGTGCGTGTGTGTGTGTGTGTGTGTGTGTGTGTGTGCGTGTGAACTGTCAGTATGTACTGGACATTGTACAGGGCCATGCCTCCAATTGGTTAAGCCCAGTTGTCAATATACTCATGCGTTTCTAGAAGGAAAAGCAGGGGAACTAAATAACGCAAAGTTCGAAGACAAGAGGCTCCAGAGGTTGCGTATTTTTAGAAATCTGTGTTAAAAGCATAATTTCAGGAGAGCTAAGTGGGCACCTCTACTGTAAATTTTGGCTCATCCATATATATTTATTTTTCTAGCCCTATATATCTTCTATACTTAATGGGAATTTGTCACCAGGATTTTGCATCAGAGAGCAGCATAATGTAGAGACAGAGACCCTGATTCCAGTGATGTGTCACTTACTGAGCTGTTTGCTGTTGTACCACCCCGCGGCCTCGGCTGCGGCCGCCGAGCCGCTCGGATCTGTGCGTTCTACGGGTGGTGGCTCGAGCCTCTCACAGACCCAGGGGTCACGTCGCTCTGCAAAGGGGTTGGCGTTGCACACGGGGGAATGCGGGTATTTGGTTTTGGGATGATTGTTCATGACGCCACCCACGGGTTTTGGTGATGGTGGACAATGGGGACTCGTGCTGACCGACGATGGACCCTGGGAAAGCTGCAGGAGGAGGCTGTCCCGGCAGTGGTATTTACAAGTTTTAAATTCCCGGCTACCTTTCTTGCTCACGGCAGCCACTGGAGAGGCAGATTGGAGGAAGGGCCTGTGGTGGAGTCAGCCGAGGCCCAGTCACCACCAAAACCGGTGACTAACCTCCAGGCCAGGGGTCCCCGGACTTGGGAACCCAAGGACAAGGACTGCCGGGTAAGGAACTTTTTACCCGGCCCGTGTGGGCGTCACCCGGACCCGTTCCTAGACTTGGGAAAAGGGGTGCCAACCAGTTCTTAGAGGTGACACCAGGGTCAGGTTTGTTTGGGTGGGAGCAACAAGAAGGTGGCCAGGTCCGTCCCGTTCCGTTTAAATGTGCAACGTTTAGGACTTGTGCCTCCCGTAAGGGAAGAAAATGTAAATATGTTATTATACTTGTAAATTTGTCTTTTCTACTTTTCAGTTCCCATTAAAAATAGATCGTGGTGGGCGGACAGTCCGCGGACGACCTGTATTCAACCAAGGGGGAATGTAGCGCCCAGGAAAACCAAGTAGTTATACATGTAGGCCCCCGCATAACACCTATCCGACGAAGGGTTAAATCAGCCGACTTGAAACCCTAGTCACCCCCCTCAGGGAAGGACGGACACACCAGTGGGCGGGACCAGGCAGATAGGGAACGTCCACCTAGGGGTCTGGAGAGCCTGGGGAGGGAAAATAGTCAGTGAAGTGATATTTGAAGTTTGGAGTGGAGGTGCAAGCTGACAGGTGCCAGGGTCATAGCCCTGACATCTTGGCTAGATGGCAGACGGTAGCCAGAGTCTTCAGGAGACGGGAAGACGGGTGCGGGGATCCGAGGTGGACCGGGACAGGGTTTGAGCCCGCCGGTACCGACACTGGAGAACCGACCCGGAAACTGTGTGCACAGAGGGGGTACTTGGACCCTGAAGCCAGGACCGGCATCGACGGCCTAGCTAATTAACCAATTGATGGCAGGATTTTAGGTCCTGTCCCAACCTAAGTCCTGAAAAGTAGACAACCACCCACAGAGAGGGATAGGGCAACCGCCAGGGCTCGTAGATCCCAAGGGTCAGCGTCAGACGGGCACGGCTCCCAACCAAAGGACCGGGAGCGGACTCCTGTGTTTCAAACCGGGAAGTCCTATCTACAAAACACTGAGTGCAGAGGAGAGAGACTTTGACTACCAACCCGGGTGTGGGATCAAATACACCCGTCTGCGGCAGCCATCCACAATCACCTTGGTTTACCACAGGACTTGTGTGCTTTATTCGACCATGAGTAACATCCCCGGCCTGGCCGGGTGCGCCGGCCCCTGCACTCACCATCCTCAACATAGAGACATTGGGCCCTAGGACATCCATCCCTACCCATTAGTTAACATTAGTTAACATCCAGCTGCCAGCCCAGCGTCCCCGGGAGCCCTGCAACGGCAGCGGTGGTGCTGCATCTCACCACACACCCAATCCTGTATAAATACGTCCCCTTTTATTCGGAGTGTCCATGCGACTCCCGGGTCCGGAGTACCCCTCGAGCCGCACCGTAGATCCGGATCCAAGCAGCACTGGCTGCTGGCAGGGGGGCAGCACAGAGGGATACAAGTGAGGGAGGATGAGGAGTGAGAGCTAAGCTGCCTGCACTTAGAGAAGTGGCGAGATAGTTTCCATCTTCCAGGGAGTATTAAGCGGGCCTTACACGCTGCGATCTCGCTAGCGAGATCACAAGCGATGGTACTCGCCCCCGTCTGTTGAGCGACACGGACATATCGCTGCCCGTGTCGCACAACCTCGCTTACCCCGTCACACGGGCTTACTTGTCCTGCGACGTCGCTCTGGCTGGCGACCCGCCTCTTTCCTAAGGGGGCGGGTTGTGCGGCATCACAGCGACGTCACACGGCAGGCGGCCAATAGAAGCGGAGGGGCGGAGATGAATGGGACGAAAACATCCCGCCCACCTCCTTCCTTCCGCATTGCCGGTGGACGCAGGTAAGGAGATGTTCCTCGCTCCTGCGGTGTCACACACAGCGATGTGCGCAGGAACGAGGAACAACATCGCTAATGAGAGGTAAACGATTTTTTGTTTTAGGACGACCTCTCCGCGGCAAACGGTTTTTGCCGCTTTTGCGATCGCTTTAGGTCGCACATAACTGTTACACGCTACGATATCGTTAATGACGCCGGATGTGCGTCACAAACAACGTGACCCCGACGATAAAACATTAACGATATTGTAGCGTGTAAAGCCCGCTTTACACTATCTCACTATCTCTGTGTACATCTGACCACTGCTAGAGCAGCTAATAAATAACGGGTGGGTAGCCGAGTGTTAGGGCAGCTTTGCACGTTGAGACATCGCACGAGCGCAAAAACGTCGTTATCGTATCATCGTTGCATTCACCGACATTTCCAGAATGCCGGTGCCGCGACAGGTACGATGTTGTTCCTCGTTCCTGCGGCAGCACACATCGCTGTGTGTGAAGCCGCAGGAGCGAGGAACATCACCTTACCTGCCGCCGGCGGCTATGCGGAAGGACGGAGGTGGGCGGGATGTTTACATCCTGCTCATCTCCGCCCCTCCGCCGCTATTGGCTGCCTGCCGTGTGACGTCGCTATGACGCCGCACGACCCGCCCCCTTGGGAAGGAGGCGGGTCGCCGGCCAGAGCGACGGTCGCAGGGCAGGTGAGTGCATGTGAAGCTGGCGTAGCGATAATTTTCGCTACGCCAGCTATCACACGATATCGTACCTGCGACGGAGGCGGGGACTATCGCGTGCGACATCGCAGCATCGGCTTGCGATGTCGCAACGTGCAAAGCCCGCCTTAGATCTGATATTGATATCCTATCTGACAGATACCTCATCCATATCCTTCAGATTGTATCAGGCTGAAAGGTGGTAAAATGAATTTAAAAGCAATCTCATATATTTCATAAGAGATTTCTCAAGCAAGCAGTTGGAATGACACAAATACATTTTGCCGTCTACCTTTGCCTTTCTATAGTTCTTGATTCAGAGGATAAGCTCTCGTTTTCTTTACTTCCACCACTGGAGGATTCGCATTGCTGAAGAATCGCTTTATTCTGCTGGAAACATATACAGGAAATATTATATATACGACCATCAAGGCTCATCTCAATGCAAGGTATACAGTAGATCTCTAATCTCAACACAGGTGCAGCTATAGGAAATATGGACCCTGGTGACTAATGGGGGCTAGAGCCCGTCTGCCACATAAGAGGATACCTGTATTATAAAAGACACATGCTGGGTTGGGATCCTGTCATAGATTTTGATTTGAAACCCTTGACTTTATGTTTTGCATATTAAATACTTGATCCATGTTTATAATCGTGTGTAAAAATCTAGATGGATACAGAATATTTGTCACGTGAAAGAATGCTATTAACCTGCAAATATGGAATTAATCTGCAGGTTAAATAGCTTTCTGACCTCCGTGCTCGCACTTAGAGCCCCACTGCCGGGAAGATATGAACTATTTTCCTCCCAGCAGTGATGCGCCCACGGGGTCAGAGGTTACCCGTTACCGGGCCGCGGTTCTTCTCATGGGTCACCGCGGTGCCCTTGCCCGGTTCCATGACCCCGGCGATGTCAGTAAAAAGCTGAGGATGGGGATAATGGGGGAAGTTGTTCGTGACGCCACCAGAAGTGTGCGGCCTATAAGAGCCGCTGCTCCGGGAGGTCTCTTTTCTTGGGCGGATGGTGACGCAGCTCGTGTGTTTCAGCTCTCCTCAGATAGAGCTAGGCCCCAGGGAGGATGTTGGTAGTTGTAGTCGCCTATGGCGCAGGTGCACAATGGTGAGAGCGCCAGCAATGACAGGACGACACAAAGGGTGCAGTTCAAGTTTTTTTACTCACTGGGAACACGCTGCCTTTGGAGTGCCGGGTTATGCCGTGATGGGCCTCAGCCGATCCTGGATACTTCGGAGGTCGAGGCCGGTGTTTCCTTCTGTGCGTCTCCTTTCTCTGATTTCCCTCCACCCCCAGCTGCTGGGCCGTGGAACGGGTCATGGGTGCCTTCCGCACTCACTACGAGCTCAGGGATCCCCCTTATTTCCAAGGAACCCGGGTTGAGCCTCCAGCTCCAGACCACGGACACCGAACTATCTGTGTCCTTTCTTGCTAGTTCCTGAGTCCGACCTCACTTGGACAATGCTTCTCGGATTCCTGAAGTAGTGAGCAAGAGGTCCCATACCTCATGATGGCCAACCCAGCACCTAACCTAGCCCAGTCCCAGTGGAAGAGCTCCGGTGTTATGTGTTGAGTGTGTGTTTTGGTGATGGCTACCGGTGACGACCTCCTCCATATCCGAGATGAATACTGCATCTCAGTTGAGATGTAGTACCCTGTGGTATCTGAAGCCTCAGGGGTGCAACATACCCCCACAGCGAATCACAGCACGTCCACGTGCTGTACAATAAGGCAATACAGTGGAAACTGCAGAATTTTTGGAAATGCATAATAACAACATTTTATCCCTTTATGGCAGGCAGGATCTCTTAAACGTTACAAACATACATTTCACATTTGTCACATAAAAACGTTTGACACTGTAAATGTAATGAACATTGGTTTTCAGTCTTATGCCTGCTTTAAACACTTCAATAAATCTTTCAATCCGTCGTCGGGGTCAAGTTGTAAGTGACGCACATCCGGCATCGTTCGTGACGTATTTGCGTGTGACACCTACGTGCGATCAAGATTGAACGCAAATACGGTGATCGCATACACGTCGTTTATTCCTCATACATTGGACGTTTTGTTGTACGAACCTAGTCAATTGAAACGTGTGACATCCCTCATATGATTTTGATGTCTGAGGCTATGTGCGCAGGTGTGCACTCTGCACCGCAGCTTAAAAAAGGTCCGCTTCAGAGCGCAGCTGAAAAGCTGCGTTCTGAAGCACCTCACAATGTCTGTCATTCACTAATTTCTGTCAGTCGGTCACTATCTCTGTCCCTCTCTCTCTGTCCATGTCAGTCTATCCCTCTTACCCCCTCTCTCATACTCACTGATCCCCGATTCCTGGCGCGGCGCTGCACGGCATTCACACTGCTCCGGCAGCTTTTACTATTTTGAAAAAGCCGGCCGCCCAAACAATCTCGAATTCCCTGCTTTCCCCGCCCATCGGCGCCTATGATTGGTTGCAGTGAGACACGCCCCCCACGCTGAGTGACAGGTGTCTCACTGCACCCAATCACAGCAGCCGGTGGGCGTGTTTATACTGTGCAGTGAAATAAATAATTAAATAATTTAAAAAAACGGCGTGCGGTCCCCCCAATTTTAAAACCAGCCAGATAAAGCCATACGGCTGAAGGCTGGTATTCTCAGGATGGGGAGCTCCACGTTATGGCGAGCCCCCCAGCCTAACAATATCAGCCAGCAGCCGCCCAGAATTGCCGCATACATTAGATGCGACAGTTCTAGGACTTTACCCGGCCCTTCCCGATTTGCCCTGGTGCGTTGACTAATCGGGGTAATAAGGAGTTAATGGCAGCCCATTGCTGCCACTAAATCCTAGATTAATCATGTCAGGCATCTCCCCGAGATACCTTCCATGATTAATCTGTAAGTGACAGTAAGTAAACACACACACCCGAAAAAATCCTTTATTAGAAATAAAAAACACAAACATATACCCTGGTTCACCACTTTAATAAGCCCGAAAAAGCCCTCCATGTCTGGCGTAATCCACGGACCTCCAGCGTCGCATCCAGCTCTGCTGCATGAAGGTGACAGGAGCTGCAGAAGACACAGCCGCTCCTGTCACCTCCACGCAGCAACTGAGGTGAGTAGCGCGATCAGCTGAGCTGTCACTGAGGTTACCCGCTGTCACTGGATACAGCGGTGGCCGCGGGTAACCTCAGTGACAGCTCAGCTGATCGTGCTACTCACCTCATTTGCTGCGTGTAGCTGACGGGAGCGGCGGTGTCTTCTGCAGCTCCGGTCACCTCCATGCAGCAGAGCTGCATGCGACGCTGGACCATCCTGGATTACGCCGGACATGGAGGGCTTTTTCGGGCTTATTAAAGTGGTGAACCAGGGTATATGTTCGTGTTTTTTATTTCTAATAAAGGATTTTTTTGGGTGTGTGTGTTTATTTACTATCACTTACAGATTAATCATGGAAGGTATCTCGGGGAGACGCCTGACATGATTAATCTAGGATTTAGTGGCAGCTATGGGCTGCCATTAACTCCTTATTACCCCGATTTGCCAACGCACCAGGGCAAATCGGGAAGAGCCGGGTAAAGTCCCAGAACTGTCGCATCTAATGTATGCGGCAATTCTGGGCGGCTGCTGGCTGATATTGTTAGGCTGGGGGGCTCCCCATAACGTGGAGCTCCCCATCCTGAGAATACCAGCCTTCAGCCATATGGCTTTATCTGGCTGGTTTTTAAAATTGGGGGGACCGCACGCCGTTTTTTTTAATTATTTAATTATTTATTTCACTGCACAGTATAGACACGCCCACCAGTTTTTCGTTTGTGAACCCACCCCAGTCACACCTATTGCCAATCCACATGATACGCATAAATAGCCTAAGTCTCAGCTTCCCATACACGGTAAGTTTTTTAACTGCATGAGAGGACACACACAAGCTAGGGACCCCAACGTAGAGAAATACTTTGGCGTAGTGTTGGGGCTCTATTGCATTGATCAATTCAGTAGCTAAATTTCTCTTTATTCATATATTCAAGGCAGTAATGCAGGTTCCATTTTTCCCATTTCATTCTTACATATAGCTATTGAATTTTTCATGTCAGTATTCACACAGCAGTTTCTGCTATTACATGTATTCCCCTTGCATAGTCACTGGTGTGCATACCTTATCTCCATATAGTGATGGTTGTTTTAGGTTTTTGCACCCAGTTCAGACATAGAATGGAGTTCCAAACGTTATTCCTTATTTGTTAGTAGTTTTTCGTTTGTGAACCCACCCCATTCACACCTATTGCCAATCCACATGATACGTATATATAGCCTGGGTCTCAGCTTCCCATACACGGTAAGTTTTTTAACTGCATGAGAGGACACACACAAGCTAGGGACCCCAACGTAGAGAAATACTTTGGCGTAGTGTTGGGGCTCTGTTGCATTGATCAATTCAGTAGCTAAATTTCTCTTTATTCATATATTCAAGGCAGTAATGCAGGTTCCATTTTTCCCATTTCATTCTTACATATAGCTATTGAATTTTTCATGTTAGTATTCACACAGCAGTTTCTGCTATTACATGTATTCCCCTTCCATAGTCACTGGTGTGCATACCTTATCTCCATATAGTGATTTTTTTTAGGTTTTTGCACCCAGTTCAGACATAGAATGGAGTTCCAAACGTTATTCCTTATTTGCACAGTATAGACACGCCCACCGGCTGCTGTGATTGGGTGCAGTGAGACACCTGTCACTCAGCGTGGGGTTGTCTCACTGCAATCAATCATAGGCGCCGGTGGGCGGGGAAAGCAGGGAATACGAGATTGTTTAATGAGCGGCCGGCTTTTTCAAAATAGTAAAAGCCGCTGGATCAGTGTGAACGCCGTGCAGCGCCGCGCCGGGGATCGGGGATAGGTGAGTATATGAGAGAGGGCTGCTCAATTCAGTTACTCAGGAGTTTAGCGGTCACCGGTGAGTCCTTCACTGGTGACCGCTAATCAGGACACGACACAGACAGAGCCGCAGTATGACAATGAAGTCGGGTGAAGTTAACCCGAGTTCATTCTGATCGTGCCGCTCTTTCTGTGTCTGCTGTCATCTGCCATTCATCTCTGCTACATGGCTGTCTGTGTCTGCTGTTAGCGGCCATGTAGCAGAGCTGAATGGCAGATGACATAGTAAAAACGCATCCCTACACATTACACACGCTTGGCAAGTCAATAAATAAAAAAAAAAAAGGGTGCCCAATGCATACGTCACAGAACACATGATCTAAAGGATCACACACAAAATTGATCAATTTAACATAGACTACTAACGCTCGTGTGACAGCAAATGAACGACCTACGTGCGATCTCATTAAATCGCATATGCGACCTGGGCGTGTCACATTGTATACGAGATCGCACACCTAATTGTAAGGTGTAAAGCTGGCTTTAAGTATTCACATTGGGCAATAAACATTCTCTTCTAAATAAAACATTCACTTGTGCAATATTCTTTTTCATTTGGCATAAAATTTTCCGTTTCACAAAAAGCTTTCACTTCTCATAAATTTTTTCTTTACTTAAGTGCAACAGATTAGCAGCAACTATATGGGGGACCTGCCCTAAACTACCAATGTAGGCTCTGGGTGTGCTCAGAGCACTCCAGACTCTACTTCTCCTCTTCAGCACACCAATGGGTTTTTGGGTCCTATTAATTCTGGTAGTGTGCACAACAGGTGCAATTATTTACAACAGAGTCCTGGTCATGCATAGTCTAGTGGCCCAGCTGTCCATGTCAACACTTATCAATTACATCCTATGCAGAACTATATACAGGGCCTAGGTGGTCCCAAGTCTCCAGATTCACTACACCCTGGTCTGTGTCTTTTGATCACAAGATTCCCCGGTGCCATGACCCGTGTCCATCTCACAGTCGGAGTCCATGTGTTCATGCAAGCGATCCACCCGCACATCCAGGGCATACCATCCCCTCTCACCTCTTTGCCGGGTGTAAGTAACGTGATCACCCAGGTACAGGTCGCGATCTGGGTGTCCTCTGCTGAGATGGGACTCCACATCTCTCCGGGAAACAAATACGTCTCTTGTCATCCCGGATTCGCTGATGAATCCCCACCCCCGCTCCAAGTCGAAGTGGACCACCACACCGTGCCGCAGCGGCCCCTAGGCTGAGGGTTCCTCCTTACGCCACCGCTGCTTGCCGGCAAGGTTCCGGACTTCCAGGGCCTCCTGCCATGCCAAGCATTCCTCTTGTTCCGCGAGCAGCTTCCTAGGTGGTTGTAGTTGTGGCGCCTCTGAAACTCCAGGCACCACATGCATATCCCTTAAGATGTGGTGCTTATCCCAGGTAAGAAGAGGTTAACCACTGGTGTTCAGATCTTACACAACATCCTGTGTTCATAGCTTATACAACACAGCCAGTCAGTAGTTACACAATTCAGGTGGTTACCATAGCAATGGGTTTTTCCTGGGCAGGGTGAGTCATCAGGAAGGTGGGGGCTGACTGGGGAAGTTAGAGAGCACACAGGAAATCTTGAGAGATCAGTCTGAGATGCAGAAGAAGTAACAGAGTCTCTGAGGGGTGTGCTGCCTAAGCTCCCCTAAGAGGGGCCGCTCAGGTAGCATGCTTAAAGGGAACCTATCATGTAGAATATGCGTTCTAACCTATCAGCAGACGCATGTGTGCCCTAATTACACCTCCATACCCATCCCTGTGTTGTAAAATTGTGTAATATGAAAGTAATAAAAAATGTTTTATTACTTCCATATTTCCTATGTAAATAGCAGAGCTCATCACCCCATGGGCGTCACATCGCCCTGTGGGCGTTTGCATACTTTCCATGGTATCACGCCCCTGTGAGCGTGATACTACGGATTCACATGAGCGACGTCTCCCGTCTACTCCTTCAGAATCCTGCGCGTGTGCACTTACCATTCCTGCAGCCTTTTCCGGGTGCTCGTTGTCAGTTTCAGACGCGCTCTGCGCATGATCAGAAGAGTCTGATCATGCGCAGAGCGCGTCTGAAGCCAGAGAGTGAACACTCGAAAAGGCTGCGGGAAAGGTAAGTGCAAACACGAGCGGGATCGGAAGGAGCAGACGGGGGACGTTGGTCATGTGAATGCATAGTATCACGCCCACAGGGGCGTCATACCATGGAAAATATGCAAACATCAACAGGGCGATGTGATGACCATGGGGTGACGAGCTCTGCAATTTACATAGGAAATATGGAAGTAATAAAACGTTTTTTATTACTTTCTATTACACAATTTTACAACACAGGGATGGTTAGGGGGGTGTAATTAGGGCACATATGCGTATGCTGATAGGTCAGAACGCATATTCTACATGACAAGTTCCCTTTAAGAGCTATCCCAGGAAGGACAGGGAGAATACCAGGACATCATGGACTCGTAGGACCACGGCAGCGGAGGGTGTGCTTCCTAGCTCCCTCCGTTAGGACCGGGCAGACTGGAAGGAGAGGGAGAAGGAGACGACCTGGTGGAGCTGGTGAGACAGAGGAGCAACAGGGTAGCCGGAGGGCGAGGCCTAACAGCCCTTTCGGGACCGGAGCCGGCAGGGTGCAGAGCCCTAGGGTAGGACACACTCCACGTTGGACTACCAGAATCTGCAGGGGAGGGGGATTTCATGTCCCATTGCCCAGCACCAAAAGTCCCAGGGCACCAGCAGCATATAGAGACAGGAGCCACGCCCACAGTTGGGTCCATAACAAGCTTCACGCCACGCTATAATGTGCAAGTGTAGCGCCCCTGAGCCACTCAGGGCACTACAAGGAACTGCATCCTCCTGGTGATGCAGGACCTCCCCCCTGGGACCTGGAGTACCAATGCCGATACCACCAAAGCACAACCAAAATCCAGTTCTCCACTCCACACCGGGCATAGAGGGTTAACCATGTAAGGGGATGGTCGCCATGGAAGGAACGAGTCCCAGGATTAACTAGCCTGGTGGAAGCGGTCAGAAGTCATTCTAGAGAAGTGAAGCACACAGAGAGGTGTGCGGACGTGCCAGAGCTGGGTCCGTACAGCAGTGACCCCGGGGGCACCGGAAAGAGGTATCCATGGTGGGTATGGACAAGTACCGCTGGGACCGGAGCACGCACGGGGCATATGGCCCTTGATCAGGTGCCAGTTCTACACGGCTTGATAAATACCTGCCCATTGAGGACACCTTCATGGACTTCACCGAACCAAATAATCCGGTGGCATCAGCAGTAAACTAGGATCGGGTTTCGGACACTTACCTCCCCACAGGGTCCGCACTGCCCTCCGTATGTAGGAGACTGTACCCCCACAGGGGATGTCGCGGGCGGGGAGGAGGGTGTCAGCACACCGCGCTCACCCCTTCTGCTCGGGTCCGGCGGCTGCCGCTGCTCAGTGGTGGCTCGAGCTGTGGGCCGGATCCCGGGGGTTTCTCGAGCGGCGCTCCTCGCCCGTGAGTGAAAGGGGGGGAATTTGGGGTGTTGGGATAATGTCCGTGACGCCACCCACGGTTGTGGTGATTTGTAGCACCATCGCTGCTCAATATGGGGCTCCCAGGGATGGTGATGCGGAGCAGCCAGGTGTTGTGTTGCCCCTCCGTGAGTAGGGGTTGGTGATCCCGGGGCCCGGTGATGGAGCGCAGGGTGCAGGGCCTGGTGGGCGCAGGGACGTGGGGGCAGCGCTGTGCCTTGCGGCACTGTGGTACTCACTCAGCCTGAGACAGTGACACAGTTCTTGGTAAACAAACGGCTGGTTGGTCGGTCCCACGGACGGCTGCACTTGCTCACCCAGTCGGTAGTGGTGATGTCCCTTTTCCTTGCACCTAATGTTGTCTGTTGGTCGCGATGGGTTCCCACCGGTAACCCGCTCCCCGGCTTCAAGCTGGGCCGGAGGAGCTCTACTCTTTGCCCGCAGGCGCTGGCCCTCAGAAACTGGTGCCCTGGCGGTGGCGGTGTCTCTGTTGTACCGGTTGGGCTGTTGCCTTCAATCGGGACTTGGTTGTTGGGGGATCTACGTCCCCTTCACTGACGGATTTGGCAAATTTGGCGACTCCTAGCCTTGCCGGGTTCCGAGAGGCCCCTGCCCTGGTGCTGACTGTCCTTTGGTACGCTGCTCCAGACCGCCGGGTCACTACCCGTCCGCGGCCCTTCCAGGAACTTCCAAACGGCCACCCCTTCAGACAATCACCACTGTTGCTGACCTTGCTGACTCCATCCTGCACACAGCTGGACTCACTTTAAGCTTTCCTTCTGTAACTGTTCTCACTTTCCTTCAGCTCCTCTTACTCCTCCTTTACCACTTCCACTTCGCTTCACTACTTTCACTTCCTTAGCTCATCTTAGCTGTTTACTCCTCCACCTCCCTTGCTTGACTGCTGGTTTTTCCCGCCTCCAGAGCTGTGAACTCCTCAGTGGGTGGAGCCAACCGCCTGGCCCACCCCCCTGGTGTGAACCCCAGCCTCTGGAGGAAGGCAACAAGGATTTTGTTTAGCTTTGGTGTTCCTAACTGGGATGTAGGGTGTGATGGTGCAGTGACCTGTGACCCCTGGCTTACCCAGGGCGTCACAGGGACAGTCGGGCCGCTCCAAACGCTCCACGTTACGGGGACTCAACCATCAGATAGTGCTGGGGACAGAGCAACCTGGGTCACTACTTTGGCACTGATACTCCAAGGGACCTGAACCAGTAATCCAAGGGCCTGAGTGAGCAGAGACTGTTCAAGATAACCTGGTGTGGTCTCCGTTATTACCCTGTCACATCTCCCAGACACGGCCCTACCTGCGGAGGGCCTAACATCATTACCGCAACCACCACCAGCTCTGGGAGTACTCACATTTAGCAGCGGCGATTCTCCATCATTAACCACAACCTGCAGGTGGCGTCATGAACATTAACTTGTATCTCCCATGTAAATACCCCTTTTACAAAAGGAGCCCCAGGGCACGGGACCGGGCAACAGCCACGAGATTGACATCCCCATTTGCAACCGCCCGGGACCGAGTAACTCCCTTCCCTGGGCGACACAGCTTCCTTTTTCTGGCATCACAAACTGGATACGGACAAGGCCCGTTAACACGGGTGACGTGTGCCTTAAAGAACTGTATTTGATGGACTGTTTGTGCAAAACTGTCGCCATCTTTAATTCTGAAAAACTGCTGCGCCATCACTGTGCCCAAAAGAGCATGAAAAGCCGGCCCTGCCCCCTGGGAGTGGCAACATGCAAAAGTGAAACTAAACACAGGAAGCCGGAAGGGCGCCGGCAGATTGCACCCTGGCGTGCGGAAGCGACACCAGCTCTGCAGCGCTAAAGCAGCAATCCTGCAAAAGACAAGATGTTTGTCCCTCTGGCCCGCGGAACTATGCTGTTGCTGGAAGTGGAGCTGGACCGGCGGCTGTGTCTCCGGATGCGGCTGCAGATGATTCAGCAGATCGAGGACTGGTGCAAGGAGATGAATGGAATGTTGGTGGCAGTGCAGACCCAAGCAGAACAGGCTCTGCATGAAGAGCGGTACCAGGAGCCGGTAAGCGTGGGAACCTCCTCTGCCCTACTCATCCCCATAGTCGCGGAACTAGTAACACCCGTGCCCGCTGACCCGCCGGTAACACCGGACCCTCCGACCGCGGCTAGATCATACCAAGCCGCAGCACCTCCGTCCACGGCCAGACCAGACCAGGCCGCAACGCCTCCGTCCACGACAAGACCGGACCCAGTTAGGCAGGTAATGTAACTGCCAGATTGAGAACTGTGATCCATCACTCCACAAAACACATATCCACTGGTCCAGATTCCAGTGATGGCGGCTTTGTACCACTTCATCCTAAACTTGGCATTGTGCTTGGTGATGTAAGGGTTCATTTAGGAGTCATTAAATAACTGCCAATCTGTAAACATTGACCAATTGGTGGCTTAAGAGTCTTTTTACACAGGCAGACCACATTAAACGATCTGTAATAGATCAATGAGCATAGGCTGACATTGTTCCCAGCAGTGCGTTCCTTTTTAAGTGGTTCTTGAGTATACCAAATTTAGACCATATATAGTTGTGGCGCCCCGGAGGCTTCAGTCGCCACTGAGTATTGCAGCTTATTTAAGCTGCAGTATTCGCCTCGGGTAAGGAGGGTGTTAATCACCGTTGTTCCACTCTCACACTTTACATACAACTTAGGAGCCTTCTCTCTGGGGAGCTGTGCTAGGGTAGGCAGGGAGTTGGCCATCACGAAGCATGGGAATTCCCCGGTCACTAGCACAACCACCTGGGGGGCGGGTTCCACTTGGGGTTGTAGTCAGTCTACCCGGGACATCAGTTCTGGACCACTACACCACCTCTTTCTTCTCTTCACAGGGCCTCTGGCTTGCAGCACAGCTCAGCCCAGGTGCCTCACAGCAGGAAGGACTACTTTAAAAACGACTTTTTTCTTCTTTCAAACACCGGGCTTTCTCCTAACTTATCCGGGGTCGGCAAAGCCCATTACAGCAACTGACCAGTATTACCCGGGCGAGCAGCACAGCACAAAGAGTGAGTAAAGACACCTGGATCCGCAGCAGCAGACTCAGACTCTTTATTGCCGGCACCGCCGCCCCGCATCTCGGTGCCAAACGCCATCACTACTCTTCTCACTCCACGGAGGAAGCGACAGCAGCAGAGGCTAAGTCCCCGGCCACATACCACAGGTGGCGTCATGACTTTCATCCTACTACTACCCCCATCATCTTCCCTCATTATTGGTGTACACCTCAGGCCATGACGCCGGACAGGCCAACGTGACATCCCAGATCATCACACCAGTATCGCAGGTACATGAGACTACCGTGCCTGACCACCGCTGCCTCCTGGGTGCTACATGGTGACTGCAAAAACTATGGTCCCTAAACGTGAAGACAAGACAATCTTGCAGAAGTCTGAGATGGAGGAAGATGCACCACATTCAATGAGAGATTTGCGTCTCTTAACAAATCTAGCACGTTTCAACCGGTATTCCCCATAGAAATAAATGTACTTCTGTCATGATGAAAGCCACTTTTGTGCCATAAATTATTAGCACAAATTTATCAGCTGAGCGTGGCCATGCTCCCATTTTTCAAAAAGTTAGCAGAACTGGCCAAGGACTAGGGTGAAAATTCTGGTGAACACTGTGGCTCTTAGAATGTATTGACGAAAAAATGTTCTGGCCTGGAGGACCAAAATAGGGCAGTTTTAAGGTGTTAAGGGGGACAATAGAACATTAATGTTTGATTGGCGGGGTCTCACCTTGGGTCTAACACTGGACAATAGAACAAACCGGCCTGACTCTATAACTCACATTCGCACCTGAGCTGCAGTATTGTACTAGTGTAAAGAATAGAAGGGGCAGCAGGGAAGTACTAGGATCTCTCCATTCTGCTGATCGGCAGCAGCCCCATCTGTCAGAATCCCACCAATAAAACTTTGTTGGTTTGGATAAGTCATCATTATTAAACTTTAATAAACCCTGAGTGATGTCTCCTGCACAAGCTGTCATGGACTCATGGTGGTTTTATTAGTTGTCACCCAATTACGTGGCCAGCCCCTGACTTACCTTACATATGGAGTCCTGAAGTTTAACATAAAGTGCATCGCGTTCTTCTACCAATAGTTTCCTCTCATACTCGTTCTTCTTTTTCAGTTCGTCTATGTGCATATCATGAACCTGTAATGATGAAAAATATGCAAAGCAAATATTGGTACCTAGATAGAAGGCTAAATTAAATTTAGAGACAAAATCACAAAAAATATGAAAATGTCAGGAGTGCTACATTTTAGCATTAGCATACTGCTGGAATTAGCCTCAGTTCATACACTTGGCTTTTTTTGCAAATGTTTTTTTCTTTTATTTGTTGCTGCGACATCCATTGGGGAGGACCTTACACATTAATTTAATTTGTTAGTACACAAAAAAATGTAATAATTTTTGGTTTAGAATAAACTTAAAAAAAGCTTCCATGTATAGATATTGTTATGACAATTGATGCTGTGTTAACTCTCGCTCCAAAGGTCCACGTCATATGTCTAGTGCCGGTGGTCACACATGCTCAGGAGGCCAGTAAGACCACCAGGACTGTCTTATATACAAGCAATAAATTCTGCCATTACAGTATACACAAAAATGCTCACACGTAAACCACTGTCAGTAATGTGGGCCTTAAAATCAGACTATGCAAATTAAAGAACAGGCAAACACAAGACATGGAAAAGCCTCACAAAAGGAGTTTACTTGCCCAAAATATGTATTACTTATAAAAAAAAGTAACAAAGAGACATACAGTTCAAATACTAGAGATATATAAAAAGTCAGTGGTATAATTATGAAAACAGGGGACATTTACCACTAATACGCTTGAAATCCCACGTAAGGAAACACATGTAAAGCACAGGTAAATACAATGTGCAATAGGTAGAATTGATCAAACAGTCATGAGATCAATTACACATGTTTCGCCCTTTTTTGTCAGGGGGCGTGACCCTGATGAAGGAGGGTGAAACATGCGTTGGGGCGAGGAGGACATACACTACACCTTCCCCACGTGCAAGTCTGTTCGGTCTCACTCTTTGACCAGCACATTATATTTTACATTGGATTATATCCTTTTCTTATGTTTTGTAGGTGCTGGTTGATCTCATAACTGTACCTATTGCACGTTATATTTACCTGTGCTTTACATGCACCTGTTTCCTTACATGGAATTTTAAGTGTATTTGTGGTTGGTGTCCCCTGTTTTCAAAATTATAACAATGGCTTTTTATTTTTTTATATGAATAATAAATATTTGTCTTCATATACTCCTATTGTGAGGCTTTTTCATGCCTTGTGTTGCCTGTTCTTTAATTTGCTATTACAGTATCTAAACTAGCCAATAAGAATTAGGATACTATGGGGCTGATTCACTAAGACTAGCGAAGTGTATGCCAATCTTAATGAAGGGTTTACTGGAGTACAATGCGCAAAACTCATTAAGAGGTGAAGGCCACTTAATGAATTTGACGCATCTTCTCAGTGGAGTGTACCTCTATGACTTGAATAGTAATTCTTGTGTAAAAAATGACGCCACTTTTAGTGAATTTGATGGGCAGACGTAGCCACGCTTCATCCCGGCTCCTGCCCAACTCCCCCAATATTGGCGGAGCTGTTTCAAACTGGAGTTAAAAAGCCCAAAATTTTGAGGTTTTTCAGAGCATTTTTCACCAGAATTCTGGTGGGAAATTCTTTGATAAATTGCTCCCAAAGTGTCTTCTTATCAGACCTAGACACATTCAAATGAGTAGGGGGCGCCATAAAAAGTTATTATAAAGTAACCAATTTTTTATTTTTATGTCATAAATCAATAGCACACATGAAAATATAAAAATAAAAACATTTTTGTAATATTATCAAAGCGTGCCCTGTATACAATTTTCCTTCTTAGTCAAAGGGGTGTGGCTCACTGCATTTTCTGTCAATAAGAAGCAGAGAAATGAGTAAAAAAAAAATTTGTGAGCCACACCCTATTGGCTAAGAAAGAAAATTTCTATAGGTTGCACTTTTTGAAAAAGGTCATGTTTTGTGAACCACGAGGCAGAGGGAAGAAAAAACAGTCCAGTACATTAATGGGAGAAGCAGGAATTAGATGAGCTAACAGATTACTACTTTTGACCTGGTGACTAGAGATGAGCGAAGCCCAACAAAAAGTCCGCTCATCTCTAGTGGTGACAGGTCCTCTAAGAATATAGAAGTATACAATGGACAAGCCATGTCCTTTACTGTTACTAATAGCGAAACATTTTCATTGTTATTCTCTGTGAAGGCAGAACATGGATGAAGATCCTACAGTACTTTCTGCAGTCGCCTCTTCTCGTCCTCCATGGATGTCCGGATAGATTTGATCTCGGCTACGTGTACTTTGGTCAAGTCTTCTCGGCTCCTGGCATGCTGCTCTCTAAGATGCTTTGCCTCTGTGTCTTTCTGCCGTTTTGTTTTCCCGATGTCGTCTTTGTGCTGCTTCAGTACAGCGTGTTCTCTCGAGTACTAGCATGTGAAAAGACAAATGACAGACAAGCAAAGGGTTTAGACGGACATGTTATTCATCCTGGGAAGGTATCTAACACTACATTAGGCCTAAACCACACTTCCGCATAAAAAACGTCCGTGTGACACGGTCCGTTTTTCGGGTCCGTGTTCCGTTTTTTTGGGGCGTTTCTCCGGTACGTATGGCATCCGTGTGATGGCGTATGCGAGCCGTGTGTACGTGTAAAATGTCCGTGTTTGTGTGTAAAATGCCTGTGTATGTGTACGTGGAATGTCCGTGTGGAATGTCCGTTTGTGTGTTGCACAATGTCGTTGATACATGTCGGCTGACAGCAGACAGAGTTGCGCAATGAGAATGAACTCGGGTGAACTTCACCCGACTTCATTGTCATGCCGCGGCTCTGTCTGCGTGCCGCGTACTGATTAGCGGTCACCTGTGAAGGATTCACCAGTGACCGCTAATCCCCCGAGTGACTGAAGTGAGCAGCCCTCTCTCATACTTACCGCTCCCCGATCACCAGCGCGGCGAGGAACAGCTGTGCAGAGAATACGCAGCAACAATTACTTTGAATATGCCGGCCGCTCATTAATTAATCTCGTATTCCCTGCTTTCCCCACCCACAGACGCCTGTGATTGGTTGCAGTCAGACATGCCCCCCACGCTGAGTGACAGCTGTCTCACTGCACCCAATCACAGCAGCCGGTGGGCGTGTCTATACTGTGCAGTAAAATAAATAAATAAATAATTTAAAAAACGGCGTGCGTTTCCCCCCAATTTTAATACCAGCCAGATAAAGCCATACGGCTGAAGGCTGGTATTCTCAGGATGGGGAGCCCCACATTTATGGGGAGCCCCCCAGCATAACAATATCAGTCAGCAGCCGCCCAGAATTGCCGCATACATTATATGCGACAGTTCTGGGACTGTACCCGGCTCTTCCCGATTTGCCCTGGTGCATTGGCTTTCGGGGTAATAAGGAGTTTTTGGCAGCCCATAGCTGCCAATAAGTCCTAGATTAATCATGTCAGGCGTCTCCCCGAGATACCTTCCATGATTAATCTGTAAATTACAGTAAATAAACACACACACCCGAACAATCCTTTATAAGAAAAAAAAACACTAACAAATTGCCTTGTTCACCAATTTTATAAGCCCAAAAAAGCCCTCCATGTCCGGCGTAATCCAGGATGGTCCAGCGTTGCTTCCAGCTCTGCTGCATGAAGGTGACCGGAGCTGCAGAAGACACCGCCGCTCCTGTCAGCTCCACGCAGCTAATAAAGGGAATAGCACGATAGCTGAGCTGTCACTGAGGTTACTCACAGCCAACGCTGAATACAGCTGATCGCGCTATTCCCATAGACTTTAGCGGGTCCGTGCCTGCGTGCTGCCGGCCAAAAACGGACATGTCGTGAAATAAACGCGGTCTGTTGACCTTGCAAAACTGCTGACAGCGGAGATCTATCTATGGCTATACGACTCAATGGCACTTTATTCCAGTAAGACTTCCAAATCCATTTTGTTTGTTGTTTGTATGCCAAAGCCAGGAGAAGAACATACAGAGAAAAATTCTACATGAAAAATTGACATCTGTTCTATGTTTTGGAGACACTCTTGGTTTTGGCAAATACTGATGAAATACCAATCAAAAATGCTGGTTTGGAATGAGGCCTTATAATGGATGTTTTCTGCAGCGCTTCACTACTCGTCTCTCAAGTATTAGGCTATGTTTACATTTCCGTTTTTTTGCATCAGTCACCTGTGTTGCTTGACGCTTGTGACTGATGCGTTGTACAACAGGTGGCAAGAAATGGAATTGATTGTCATGAGAAAGAGGATTCCATTGGTGAAATGATTTCAGTATAAAAACGAGAGAGAGAGAACGATCAGCTGATCACTCTCAAAAGCCGGCCGCCGGGCGATCAGCTGATCGCTCAGAAAAGCCGCCCGCTGAGCGATCACCTGATTGCTCACAAACGCCAGCCGCCAGGCGATCAGCTGATCGCTGAGAAAAGCCGGCCGTCAGGCGATCAGCTGATTGCTCACAAAAGCCAACGGCCGAGGCAATCAGCTGATCGTTCACAGCCGGCCACCGGGCGAAGAGCTGATCGTTCCGGCCACTGGAACTAGAACTGCATTTATAGAGGATCATGGTTTTTTACTGTGCGCATGCTCACAGTAAAAAAAACGATCCGCTGCAGAAAAAAACATTACATTCAGCGTTGCTCCCGCCTGATAGTCAGTCAGTAAACATCTGATCGTCAGGCGGCGGATGCAACGCAAGCCCATCAGTCACAATCCGTCGCTAAAAGAAGTCTATGGGGAAAAAACGGATTCCTGCAAAATATTTTGCAGGATACCGTAATTCCTTAAGGCGACGGATTGTGACTGAGGCAAAACAACGGAAATGTGAACATAGCCTTAGCTGTAAAGCGCTCCTGGTCAGATGTTACACCCGTCACTCACGTGACAGCAAGGTGGATGGGCTGTGAAGCTTCCTGGCTGCCTTATTGAAAGTGCGAAAAAAAATTATTCATAGAGGCAAGCATGAAACAGCTACAGTCCTGGCCAAAAATGTTGGCACTCTTGAAATTTCTACAGAAAAATACACAAAAAAAACAGAGGGGGAAAAGAAAAATTGGACATAATTTCACACAATAATCCAAAAATTGTTCCAACAAAATTGTTGGCACCCTCAAATTAGTATTTGATTGCAAATCCTTTGGAATAAATAACTGCAATCAATTGTTTCCTATAATCGTTAACAAGTTTCTTACACTGTGCAACCTGAATTTTGGACTCTTCTTATGCAAACTGCTCCAGGTCTCATAATTGAAGGCATCTTCTCCCAACAGCAATTTTAAAATCTCTCCACAGGTGTTCAATGAGATTTAGATCTGGACTCATTGCTGGCCATTATCAGAACTCTCCAGCACTTTGTTTCCATCCATTTCTGGAAGCTTCTTGAAGTTTGTTTGGGGTCATTGTACTACTGAATACCCATGTCCTAGGACGCAAACCCAGCTTTCTGACACTGAGCACTATGTTGAGACCAAAATCCAATAGTACTCTTCAGATTTCATGATGTCTTGCATACAGTCAAGGCACCCAGTACCAGACACAGGAAAACAACTTCAAAACATCTTTGGACCTCCACCATTTTTGACTGTAGGTATTGTGTACTTTTCTTTGTAGGTCTCATTCTGTTTTCAGTAAACAATAAAATATTATGCTTTACCAAAAAGCTCTATCTTGTTCTTGAAATTAGCTACAGTGACATGGGCTGTAAACTTCTTGATAATGTTGCAAATCATGGACAAAAGGAACATTAAGATCTCTGGAGGTGGACTTGTAACCTTGAGATTGTTGATATTTTTCAACAATTTTGATTCTCAAGTCCTCACACAGTTCTTTTCTCCTCTTTCTGTTCTCCATACTTACTGTGGCACACACAATGCAAAGATTGAGTGAACTTCTCAATCAACATTTTAGGTATGATTTTCATATTGCCCAGACCTGTTATTTGTGCAGGAGGCGTCATCAACAGCTCTCTGCAAATCCCGCGCATGCTCACAGCTCTATTCTGCAGTGTTATTGTATCTCTGAAGCTGGGTGTACGCTTCCTGGCTCTAGAAATGCACTGCACATGACCAGAAGTGCTGAAGATGGCTGTTCTTCAGCTCTTTTGTTTACATGAGCCGTCTGCTGGACATGAGGACATGTGCTTCTCTAAAGATGGGACGCGTACACCCAGCTTCAGAAGCGCAAGAACGCTGCCAAATTGAGCAGTGCGCATGTGGCGCCCTAGACTAGCCAGGTCGTCACAGATAACACACAAACACCCCCACCCCCATTAGACAGGGACACCAGCCAAACACAAAACCCTTGTTGCCTCCCTCCAGTGTCTGATGTCCCCACCAGGTGTGGCGGAGCCAAGCGGTTGGCCCCACCCACCGAGGAGTTCACAGGCCTGGAGGCGGGAAAAGTGTCAGAGAGAGTTTGGAGTGAGAGGAGTAAGCACTTGGGTGTCTGGGTTTGTGGCCCAGGCACTGACAGCAAGGTTGGCAGACGGTGGTGGCCATCTGCAGGAGTGGTGAAGCAACGCGGAACCGTAGGACCGGGGTCGGGCGTTGGCCCGCCGGTACCGACCGGGGAGCGAAGTGAAGCCAGCACACACAGGCAGGGCCATTGGACCCTGACCAGGCTTGGAGCCGCCGACAATAGTCAAATCCGAATGTGACCAGAATCCCAGGGGTTTCCTAACAGCAAAAGTCCCCAACCACCCCTTTCACTCACGGGCGAGGAGCGCCGCTCGAGTCCCCGGATCTGGCCCACCGCTCGAGCCACCGAGCAGAAGCAGCCGCAGGAGTGCCAGACCCGAGCGTTAGCGAGAGCGCAGCAGCGGCGGCGTCCTCCCCGCACACGACATGCATGTTCAAGATTTGCAGGGAACTGGTGACGATGTTGTCGCGGGCGGGGAGGAGGGTGTCAGCACTGCGCTCACCCCTCTGCTCGGGTCCGGCTGCTGCTGCTCAGTGGTGGCTCGAGCTGTGGGCCGGATCCCGGGGGCTCTCGAGCGGCGCTCCTCGCCCGTGAGTGAAAGGGGATTGGGTTTTGGGATATAGTCTATTGTCCGTGACGCCACCCACGGTTGTGGTGATTTGTGGACACCACCGCTGCTCTGTATGGGGATCCCGGGAGTGATGGTGTGGAGCAGCCAGTTGTTGTGTTGCCCCTCCGTGGGTAGGGGTTGGTGATCCCGGGGCCCAGTGATGAGGTGGGAGATGCAGGGCCTGCTGGTGGGCGCAGGAACGCGGGGGCAGCGCTGTGCCTTGCGGCACTGTGGTACTCACTCAGCCTGAGACGGTGACACAGTTCTCGGTAAACCACATGGCTGTAAAGACGGTTCCCACGGACGGCTGCACTTGCTCTCCCCAGAAGGTGACGGTGATGGTCCCTCTGTCCTGCACCTATGTTGTTGTTGGTTGCGATGGGTTCCCACCGGTAACCCGCTTCAAGCTGGACCGGCGGAGCTCTACTCTTTGCCCGCAGGCGCTGGCCCTCAGAAACTGGTGCCCTGGCAGTGGCGGTGTCTCTGCTTTAATGGTTGGGCTGTTGCCTTCAATCGGGACTTGGTTGTTTGGAGACAGTCGTCCCCTTCACTGACGGATTTGGCAAATTATGGCGACTCCTAGCCTTGCCGGGATCCGAAAGGCCCCTGCCCTGGTGCTGACTGTTCCTTGTACACTGCTCCAAACCACCGGGTCACCACCCGTCCGCGGTCCTTCCAGTGACCTCCGAGCAGTCACCCCTGCGGACTATCACCGCCGTCTGCTGACCTTGCTGTCACTGTCCGGGGTACACACCCGGACTCCCTTTAGGCTTTACAAACTGTTTCTTTTCTGCAACACTCTTACTGTCCTCCTTTACCACTTCACTGTGTACTCAAGCTCTCCCTGAGCTAGACTTCACTTCACTACTTGTTTACTCCTTCACCTCCTGAACTGAACTGCCTGATTTTCCCGCCTCCAGAGCTGTGAACTCCTCGGTGGGCGGAGCCAACCGCCTGGCCCACCCCCTGGTGTGAACATCAGCCTCTGGAGGAAGGCAACAAGGATTTTTGGGGTTAGCTGATGTGCCTAACTGGGGTGTAGGGTGTGGTGGTGTAATGACCTGTGACCCCTGGCTTGCCCAGGGCGTCAAATTCCCCCTTAGCAAAATGCAGACCGTCCACGGGCTGCCCGTCCAACACCGGTTTTATTTTTCTGAAAAATATATAACATTGTAAAAACAGTAACATATTTACATTTTTATTACTTCTTTCCATAACGGGAGGCACTTTACTTAAACGTTGCAAAACGGTTCACGGTTACGGTTTCCGCTCTCTCCCACCCAAGCAACCTGGCCCTGATGCTGCCCCTAAAACCCAGGCAGCACCCCTTGACCCACAGTTCAGCACAAGTTACCCGAGCGGGATCTGTCCTTCCCCTCCAGAGGGTAGCCACCGGTTCCTGTGGTGGCTGGGCCCCAGCCGGCTCTACTGCGGGCCCTCCCTCCAACCTGCTTCTCCGGAGGCGGCACTGCGGAAAACGGTAACGGTAAACAACTTATTTACAAGCCACTAACGTTTGTGGTTGCCCTGCAAGTTCACGGGCTTGTCCATGAGCAGTTCCTCATGCAAACTTTTTAAACGGTCCCCACGGGGACAACGGTGCCGGCAACGGCCGGTTGCAAATCACTGTAGACAATCACGTTACTTTCCGGTATCATTTCACTTATCATCATCTTTTTTCCAAACTTTCAAACATGAATTCACACAGACTTCCTGACCCCCCTCTTAAAGGACAGTCTCCCTGTACCTAAGTGGGGGTCTACCTAGGTTGGGACGGGTGGACCTTCGGGGTCCGGTGTCAGTGGGGCTGTGCAGTGGGGCAGAGGGAACAACCAGTTCCTCCTCCCTTCTATCGTGTGGGGCAGGCGGAGGCATAGGGGAGCTGGGTACAGGTTCATCCCTGGGCACTGGCACTGGTTCTGGCTCACGGTCGACCGCTTCCACCACTTCTTCATCCACAGGTTGTGGGAACAGTATCACTGGAAGAATCACCGCGCCATTCTGTGTAGGCCAGTCTGCTGGGAAGTCACCCATCACAGTGTGGATCACCTCTTTTGCCTTCTCTGCTGGTGGAGGAACTGGTATGTCAGCCGTTGCCCTCATTGCTGGTGGGCACCTTTTCAGATGGTCCCGGGAAACCGTGGCCAAAGTGCCCCCTTGGTCACGACTGATCTGGTAGGCCTTCCAATCTCCCCATCCTGTGGGTTGTATGACGTATGGGATTTGTTCCCATTGATCATCCAGCTTGTGGGTCTTCCTCTTCCGTTTTAACACCACATCTCCTGGCTGAAAGGGCCCGCAGACGCTTTCTGGTTGAATCGCTGCTCCTGCTGTTCTCGACTTCAACTTAGGTTCTTCTCCACATACTCCTGAATCTGCCGGTATTGTGCTCTCCGCCGAGTTTCCCATTCAGCTGTCGAAGGGAGTGCTTCTGGGGCCTCCAACCCTATTTCCAGGTCCACCGGCAGGCGGCCGGGACGAGCCCTCATCAGATATGCTGGGGTGCACTTGGTCGAGCTGGATGGGATATTGTTGTACATATCGACCAACTCGGGTAGCTTCTCCGGCCACAGGTTCCGCTCTTCCAGCGGTAACGTCTTGAGGAGTCCCAGGACCAAGTGGTTCATCTTTTCACACATGCCGTTGGTCTGGGCATGGTAAGGGGTGGTCCGGATCTTCTTACAGCCGTACAACTGGCAGAACTCGTGGAACACCTCCGCTTCAAAAGCCGGGCCTTGGTCAGTAAGGACTTTTTCCGGATATCCGTGTGGTCGGCAGAAATAAGCCTGGAACGCTCGAGCAGCAGTTCGACCAGTTAGGTCCTTGACGGGGACAACCACCATGAATCTTGAATAGTGGTCTACGATGGTCAACGCGTAGGCGTACCCACTTCTGCTGGGGGTGAGCTTGACATGGTCTAGGGCGACCAGTTCCACCGGTTGATGTGTGATGATTGGGTGTAGGGGCGCCCTCTGGCTGGTCTCGTCCTTCCTTCTCAGCGTGCAAGGACCACACTCTCGGCACCAGGCCTCTACCGACTCCCGCATCCCACTCCAGTAGAACCGCTCTCTCAACAGCATCTCCAGCTTCTTCCACCCGAAGTGTCCGGCACCATCATGGTATGCCCGCAA
Organism: Anomaloglossus baeobatrachus; assembly: GCF_048569485.1. NCBI lineage: Eukaryota > Metazoa > Chordata > Amphibia > Anura > Aromobatidae > Anomaloglossus > Anomaloglossus baeobatrachus. Next base: position 89,263,217 of record NC_134353.1, read on the forward strand.
AACAGTAGCCACATCAGCTTGGGGAATAATCAGCTGGCAGATTTTCTCATGGGTCTTCGGGTTTATCAGCTCACGGTACAGCTTCCCTTGATGTAGATAAAGCCGTTTCCATTCCTTCCACAAGCGCTGGGCTTCAGCTGGGGCGGCAGGGTCCATTCCAACAGCACCTTGTTCCACCAGGGTCTTGACGAGGCGGACAGCCGGCGCCTGGTTTTGAGCTTCCTGCCACTCTTGACTGGGCCGTGGGTCCAGATCCACCCGTTGTTGGTGTACTTGTACCTTCTCAGTTGGTGGCTGGTGAAATGCAGGCAACTCGATTTCTTCGAGGTCATCATCCTCGCCCCCTTCCTCTGACAAATGGGGCATTCGGGAGAGTGCATCAGCATTAATGTTGACACGACCAGCTCGGTACTTGATGGTGAAGTCGTAGTTGGCTAGCCGGGCCACCCACCGCTGCTCCAATGCGCCCAGCTTGGCCGTGTCCAGGTGGGTCAACGGATTGTTGTCCGTGAAAGCGGTGAATTTTGCTGCAGCCAAGTAGTGGCGGAACCGCTCTGTGATAGCCCATACCAATGCCAGGAGCTCGAGCTTGAAGGAGCTGTAGTTCTCGGGGTTCCTTTCAGTTGGCCGAAGCTTCCGGCTAGCATAAGCAATCACTTTCTCCTTCCCATCCTGGACCTGGGACAGGACTGCTCCCAGTCCCACATTGCTGGCGTCAGTGTAGAGGATGAATGGGCAGCCATAGTCAGGATACGCTAGGACCTCTTCCCCAGTCAAGGCCGCTTTCAGCTGGCAGAAGGATTCTTCATGCTTTTCTTCCCACACCAGTGGGGCCCCTAGGGGTCTACCACCTTTGGTCTGTCCCACGAGGAGATCTTGCATGGGAGCAGCCATCTTCGTGTACCCTTTGATAAAGCGCCGGTAGTACCCCACCAGACCCAGAAACTGCCTTACTTCCCTCACTGTGGTTGGTCTCGGCCAGCCCTGGATGGCAGTGATCTTCTCAGGGTCGGGGGCGACACCTTCTGCACTTACCACATGCCCCAGGTATTGCACTCTGGGTTTCAGCAGGTGACACTTAGAAGGCTTCAATTTCATCCCGTATTTGGCAAGGGACGCGAACACCTCGGCCAGGTGCTCCAGATGGGCTTCATACGTCTGGGAGTAAACAATCACGTCATTCAAGTACAATAGGACGGTCTCGAAGTTTAGGTGTCCCAGACAGCACTCCATCAGCCGTTGGAAGGTTCCTGGGGCGTTGCACAGCCCGAACGGCATACTATTAAATTCACAGAGCCCCATCGGGGTGGTGAAGGCGGTTTTCTCCCGGTCTTCCGGGGCCACGGCCACTTGCCAGTACCCACTGGTGAGGTCAAGGGTAGAGAAGTAATTTGCAGTTCTCAGTGCAGCCAGAGACTCTTCAATACGAGGCAGTGGGTAGGCATCTTTATGGGTTATCTGATTAATCTTCCGGTAGTCCACACACATCCGCATGGTACCATCCTTCTTCTTGACCAGTACCAACGGAGCGGCCCAGGGACTACAGCTGTCCCGAATAACCCCTGCCTCCTTCATATTCCTCAACATATCTTTGGCACACTGGTAATGTGCAGGGGGAATAGGCCTGTACCTCTCTTTGATAGGGGGGTGTTCACCGGTGGGGATGTGGTGTTGGACCCCTTTGATCTGCCCAAAGTCTAGTGGCTGTTTACTGAAAACCTGTTCATACTCCTGCACCACCCTGTACACCCCGGCTTTGTGATGTGTAGGAGTATCGTCAGTGCCCACGTGTAGCTGTTGGTGCCACTCCTTTACCACCCCTTGAGGCGGGGAAGTGCTGGTGGTAGGTGGGGAGGCTGAGGGACTGGCTTCGTGGATGGTGTGGGGATCTAGGGTGAGTAGCTTGGCAATGGTGGCATACCGGGGAAGCCTAACTTCTTCCTCCCCACAGTTCAACACCCTCACAGGCACTCTCCCCTTCTTTACATCCACCACCCCTCGGGCGGCCATTACAGTGGGCCAGTGCTCGGAGGGTATGGGCTCCATCATGGCAGGGTAGTCACGCCCCTGAGGCCCTACTGCTGCCCTACACCAAATCATCATCTCACTTCTAGGGGGCACAGTCAACGGAGCAACATCCATCACTCTCACTCCACCAATCTCCCCTCCTGTTGAGCTCACATGCTGGCGGTACATCAGGGCTCGGATCTAACGCTGCACAGCTCTCTGCCGGCTTCCCGCCGCTGTGGCGGCTAGCTGTTGCAATAGGGTCAACACATCAGCCATGCAGTGCTCCATCACATTGGTCCCCAGCACTATCTTCGGGTTATGATCACTGGGTTCATTCATGATCACAATCATACCCTGGTGTTGCAGTTCAGCTTGCCCCACTGTCATAGCCACTTGTTTATACCCCACCTGGGTCAATGGGAGTCCATTAGCAGCAATTAGCGTTATACTAGTATCTGGGGGTGCCAGTTCGTCTATTCCCCAATACCGCTGGTACAACGTGTATGGTATGGTGGTTACCTGTGATCCAGTGTCCAAGAGAGCCATCACTGGTATGCCGTCCACAGCCACGGGGATGATGGGGCGGGCCCCGATATATCGGTCCCGCCAGTCCGGGGGGCCACGATGTTCTACTCCTGAGGATTGGCCCGGGGCCCCAGGGGTTGCTCGTTTAACGGGCACTGTCGGAAGTAATGACCTGGCTTACGGCACTTGTAGCAGATTGGAGGTCTGCTCCGCGGGTTATTAGTAGAGATGAGCGAACTGGTCCCGGTTCGGCTCGAGGTCGGTTCGCCGAACGGGGTCCCGTTCGAGTTCGGCTCGTCGAACGTTCGACGAACCGAACTCGAACTGCATAGGAAACAATGGCAGGCAATCACAAACACATAAAAACACCTAGAAAACACCCTCAAAGGTGTCCAAAAGGTCACAAACAACTCACAACACAACACAAACACATGGGAAAGTGACAAGGACATATACTTATGCAAAAACAAAAGAGCTGGACAAGGAAAAAGAGGAGGAGACACAGATATAGGCATGGCATGCCCTTCTAAAGTCATGTAAAACACCGCAAGGTGACTCCAAGTGGAGTCTCCCTTTTTTTTCCAAAAATTGTGCCCCACACACACCCACCCATTCAGTGGCAGCACTTGTGCCCTAGTTGTACACTTCACAGCTAGATTTGCATCAAGCACATTCAAAAATACGCCATAATTAACCGTCCCCAGGATGACACCAGGGTAGGTAGCAAAGTCTTTCCTGATCCCAGCTCTGTTCATCTTGGCTTCTTTTAAAAACACAGCAAGCAAGGGTTACTCCAAACGGAGTCTCCCTTTTTTCCAAAAATTGGGCCACACAGACACCCACCCCATCAGTGGCAGCACTTGGGCCCTAGTTGCAAACAGGATGTTTAGATTTGCATCAAGCACATTCAAAAATACGCCATAATTAACCGTCCCCAGCATGACACCGGGGTAGGTAGATAAAGTCTTTGCTGAACCATGACTTGTTCATCTTGGCTTCTTTTAAAAACAATGTAAGCAAGGGTTACTCCAAGCGGAGTCTCCCTTTTTTTCCAAAAATTGTGCCCCACACACACCCACCCATTCAGTGGCAGCACTTGTGCCCTAGTTGTACACTTCACAGCTAGATTTGCATCAAGCACATTCAAAAATACGCCATAATTAACCGTCCCCAGGATGACACCAGGGTAGGTAGCAAAGTCTTTCCTGATCCCAGCTCTGTTCATCTTGGCTTCTTTTAAAAACACAGCAAGCAAGGGTTACTCCAAGCGGAGTCTCCCTTTTTTCCAAAAATTGGGCCACACAGACACCCACCCCATCAGTGGCAGCACTTGGGCCCTAGTTGCAAACAGGATGTTTAGATTTGCATCAAGCACATTCAAAAATACGCCATAATTAACCGTCCCCAGCATGACACCGGGGTAGGTAGATAAAGTCTTTGCTGAACCATGACTTGTTCATCTTGGCTTCTTTTAAAAACAATGTAAGCAAGGGTTACTCCAAGCGGAGTCTCCCTTTTTTTCCAAAAATTGTGCCCCACACACACCCACCCATTCAGTGGCAGCACTTGTGCCCTAGTTGTACACTTCACAGCTAGATTTGCATCAAGCACATTCAAAAATACGCCATAATTAACCATCCCCAGGATGACACCAGGGTAGGTAGCAAAGTCTTTCCTGATCCCAGCTCTGTTCATCTTGGCTTCTTTTAAAAACACAACAAGCAAGGGTTACTCCAAGCGGAGTCTCCCTTTTTTCCAAAAATTGGGCCACACAGACACCCACCCCATCAGTGGCAGCACTTGGGCCCTAGTTGCAAACAGGATGTTTAGATTTGCATCAAGCACATTCAAAAATACGCCATAATTAACCGTCCCCAGCATGACACCGGGGTAGGTAGATAAAGTCTTTCCTGAACCATGACTTGTCCATCTTGGCTTCTTTTAAAAACAATGTAAGCAAGGGTTACTCCAAGCGGAGTCTCCCTTTTTTTCCAAAAATTGTGCCCCACACACACCCACCCATTCAGTGGCAGCACTTGTGCCCTAGTTGTACACTTCACAGCTAGATTTGCATCAAGCACATTCCAAATCCACAAGCATTTACTCTCCCCAGGATGACACAGGGGTAGTAAATTCCTGGTGGATCCATGACTTATTCATTTTGATGAACGTCAGTCTGTCCACATTGTCACTGGACAGACGCGTGCGCTTATCTGTCAACACACACCCAGCAGCACTGAAGACACGTTCAGAGACAACGCTGGCAGCTGGACACGACAAAATCTCCAAGGCGTAAGTTGAGAGCTCTGGCCATTTTTCGAGGTTTGAAGCCCAAAAGGAGCAAGGCTCCATTTGCAAAGTCATGGCATCGATGTTCATTTGGAGATACTCCTGTATCATCCTCTCCAGCCGTTGACTATGTGTCAGACTTGTTGTCTCTGGTGGCCTTGCAAAGGAGGGTCTAAAAAAATTATGAAAAGATTCCATAAAATTGCTGTTACCAGCACCAGATACGGTCCTACTGGTACGTGTAGACTGTTGAAGATGACGAGACCGTCCCATGTTTGTCAAGTTACAACTGGGAGATTCACTCCCTGCACCTGCACGGTTGTTTGGTGGAAAAGCGGATCTAAGATCGAGTAACAGCTTCTGCTGATACTCTTGCATACGTGCGTCCCTTTCTATGGCTGGAATTATGTCACAAAATTTGGACTTGTACCGGGGATCTAATAGTGTGGCAAGCCAGTAGTCATCATCACTTCTAATTTTGACAATACGAGGGTCATGTTGGAGGTAGTGCAACAAGAAGGCACTCATGTGTCTTGCGCAGCCATGCGGACCAAGTCCACGCTGTGTTTGTGGCATAGAGGTGCTAACCGTTCTTTCTTCCTCTGACATCTCCCCCCACCTCTTTCAACTGAAATTTGACCAAGGTCTCCCTCATCTGCTGAGTCTTCCATGTCCATGGACAGTTCGTCCTCCATTTCTTCATGTCCTCCTGCACCTTCCTCAACATCTCGCCTGCTACCATGCGCCCTTGTTGATCCCTGTCCCCCATGCTGCCATGCCTGGCGCCTTGGTGATGATGAACGTCTGGACCTTGGTGATGTTGTTGTGTCTTGCGCATATGAATCCTCCTGTAGTTCATCCTCTTCCTGTTGTCCCACCCCCTGACTCCGAATAGTGTTTAGCGTGTGTTCCAGCATGTAAATGACTGGAATCGTCATGCTGATAATGGCATTGTCAGCGCTAAACATATTCGTCGCAATGTCGAAACTGTGCAGAAGGGTGCATAGGTCCTTGATCTGAGACCACTCCATCAGGGTGATCTGCCCCACCTCTGCATCTCGTTGGCCCAGGCTATACGTCATGACGTATTGCACCAGGGCACGGCGGTGCTGCCACAGTCGCTGTAACATGTGGAGAGTTGAATTCCAGCGTGTCGCCACATCGCATTTCAGGCGATGAACCGGCAGGCCGAAAGACTTCTGGAGCGATGCAAGTCGCTCAGCTGCGGCGCTTGAACGGCGGAAGTGAGCAGACAGTTTTCGTGCCCTGTTCAGAAGGCCATCTAGGCCGGGATACTGTGTTAAAAATTGCTGCACGACAAGGTTCAACACGTGAGCCATACAAGGTACGTGTGTCACCTTGCCCAGGCGAAGGGCCGCACCCAGGTTTGCAGCATTGTCGCACACAGCCTTACCAGGCTGCAGGTTGAGTGGAGACAACCATTTATTAAACTCAGACCGCAGAGCTGACCACAACTCCTCAGCTGTGTGACTCTTATTCCCAAGACATGTCAAGCTAAAGACCGCCTGATGCCGTTGCGCTCTGCTGCCAGCATAGTAATGAGGAGTGCGTGATTCCTTCTGCGCAGTGAGAACGCTGGTGGCCTGACCATGCAGGCTTGGGGCGGAGGTGGAGGACCCAGATGAGGTGGAGGATGCTGAAGCAGTGGCGGAACTTGGACAGACAGAGGATTGACACACAAGTCGTGGGGACGGCAAGACTTGTGCAGCAGACCCTTCACCATCTATCACCATAGTTACCCAGTGCCCAGTGAGCGACATGTAACGTCCCTGTCCATGCTTACTGGTCCAAGTATCGGTGGTGAAATGCACCCGTTCACACACAGAGTTTCTCAATGAAGCGGTGATGTTGTGTGCGACATGCTGGTGTAGCGCGGGCACACCTTTCTTAGAAAAGTAGTGGCGACTAGGCATCTGGTACTGGGGCACAGCGACAGACATAAGGTCTCTAAAATGCTGTGTGTCCACTAGGCGGAAAGGCAGCATTTCTGTAGCCAACAGCTTACAGAGGGATAGAGTCAACCTCTTAGCTTTGTCATGGGTCGCAGGAAATGGCCTTTTATTTGTCCACATCTGAGGGACAGAGATCTGGCTGCTGTGTGTAGACGGTGTTGAGTAGGGTGTCCCTGGAAAAATGCAGGTTTGTGAGGAAAGTGCAGGCGGAGACATGATGTTGCCTTCATCCAAAGTTGGTGCTATCGATGTCTGAGAGAGCTGTACACACTGACTTGTTTCCCCTTCCAAAACAACTGACGACCTACCAAGCAAACTGCCTGTTGCGGTTACAGTGGTGGAAGTTGTGGGTTGAAAAACAGGTGTGACAGCTGTCCCCACAGTCCTAGAAGATGAAGAGCGCGCGGATGCACTGGAAGGGGCAGGCGGTGGATGGTTCGCTCCGCTAGGCCGCATTGCAGCACGGTGAGCTTCCCACCGGGACCTATGATATTTATTCATGTGACGATTCATGGAAGAAGTTGTCAAACTGCTGAGGTTTTGACCTCTACTAAGAGAATCATGACAAAGTTTACAGATCACATAATTTGGGCGATCTTTTTCTATGTCAAAAAAGGACCAGGCTAGGCAAGGCTTAGAGGCCATGCGACCTGTTGATCCACCCCGAATAATGCTCATAGGCAGAGTGGTGGCTGAGGATGCAGTTGTAGACGTGCTACCAGTGCTCCGACTCTGTCCAGGAAGGCGCAAGGTAACTTCGTCGTCGGTTGCATCCTCCTCCACCGCCTCTGTTGACCTCCTCGAGTGCCTGACTGGGGGTTGACAGTAGGTGGGATCTAGAACTTCATCATCAATTGTTGTGTTTGCACTCCCCTCCCCCTCAGACCGAGCCTCTTCTTGCCCTGACCGAATATTTAAGTTGTCATCCCAATCGGGTATCTGCGTCTCATCTTCATCAGTATGTTCCTCATTGTCTATAACCACAGGTGTTACAGTTTGTGACAAAGGGTCAACATTATGCTCAGAAACTTGGTCCTCACGGCCTGAATCAGAGTCACAAAGGTTCTGGGCATCACTGCAGACCATTTCCTGTTCTGTACTCACTGTAGCTTGGGAGCAGACCTCTGATTCCCAGGCTATAGTGTGACTGAACAGCTCTGCAGACTCAGCCATCTCAGTTCCACCATACTGTGCAGGGCTGATGGAGACTTCAGAGCTGGGAGAAAGCAAGTTTGATTGGGATGACAACTCAGAGGACTGGTGTTTTTTTGGATGCGGTACTTGAAGTGGCTGAGAGGGCACTTGTTGGACCACTTGAGATCCATTCAAGCATTTTCCTTTTTTGCCCATCATCTACCTTTGTTCCTGTTGTTCGTGTCCGTAAAAAAGGGAGCACATCGGATTGTCCACGGTAAGTAGTAGACATCTTACTTTTGCTGGTAGATGGTCTATCTTCAGCAGATGATAATGGAGCTTTGCCACCTTCCCCACGGACAAAACCTTTTTTGCCTTTTCCACCACGCCTCTTCCCCTTTCCACCAGCATCTGTCATTTTGCCACTCATGTTGATTGCGACAAGATTGTGGACTGAAAATGTGGTAGTAAAAATTGAGAGGTGGTGTAGATTGCAGTGGTGGTCTAGCTTTATTAACAGCAGAATAATAAAGAATAAATATCCCTGACAATGCAACTACGGCCCTTAAACTGGCAGCAAAAATTGCTAGTATAATGGCTTAGTTATAATGAGTTGGAGTGTGCAATGCAGGTAGAGGTGCTGCAAATGTCTTTGCACTAGTGTGACTATAGCAAAGTCCAATAGCCACGTATAGGATGCCACTAGGTACACTGAGTGTTTGCTAGTATAATGGCTTAGTTATAATGAGTTGGAGTGTGCAATGCAGGTAGAGGTGCTGCAAATGTCTTTGCACTAGTGGGACTATAGCAAAGTCCAATAGCCACGTATAGGATGCCACTAGGTACACTGAGTGTTTGCTAGTATAATGGCTTAGTTATAATGAGTTGGAGTGTGCAATGCAGGCAGACGCGCTCTGCAAATGTCTTTGCACTAGTGTGACTATAGCAAAGTCCAATAGCCACGTATAGGATGCCACTAGGTACACTGAGTGTTTGCTAGTATAATGGCTTAGTTATAATGAGTTGGAGTGTGCAATGCAGGCAGACGCGCTCTGCAAATGTCTTTGCACTAGTGTGACTATAGCAAAGTCCAATAGCCACGTATAGGATGCCACTAGGTACACTGAGTGTTTGCTAGTATAATGGCTTAGTTATAATGAGTTGGAGTGTGCAATGCAGGCAGACGCGCTCTGCAAATGTCTTTGCACTAGTGTGACTATAGCAAAGTCCAATAGCCACGTATAGGATGCCACTAGGTACACTGAGTGTTTGCTAGTATAATGGCTTAGTTATAATGAGTTGGAGTGTGCAATGCAGGCATAGGTGCTGCAAATGTCTTTGCACTAGTGGGACTATAGCAAAGTCCAATAGCCACGTATAGGATGCCACTAGGTACACTGAGTGTTTGCTAGTATAATGGCTTAGTTATAATGAGTTGGAGTGTGCAATGCAGGCAGACGCGCTCTGCAAATGTCTTTGCACTAGTGTGACTATAGCAAAGTCCAATAGCCACGTATAGGATGCCACTAGGTACACTGAGTGTTTGCTAGTATAATGGCTTAGTTATAATGAGTTGGAGTGTGCAATGCAGGTAGAGGTGCTGCAAATGTCTTTGCACTAGTGGGACTATAGCAAAGTCCAATAGCCACGTATAGGATGCCACTAGGTACACTGAGTGTTTGCTAGTATAATGGCTTAGTTATAATGAGTTGGAGTGTGCAATGCAGGCAGACGCGCTCTGCAAATGTCTTTGCACTAGTGTGACTATAGCAAAGTCCAATAGCCACGTATAGGATGCCACTAGGTACACTGAGTGTTTGCTAGTATAATGGCTTAGTTATAATGAGTTGGAGTGTGCAATGCAGGCAGACGCGCTCTGCAAATGTCTTTGCACTAGTGTGACTATAGCAAAGTCCAATAGCCACGTATAGGATGCCACTAGGTACACTGAGTGTTTGCTAGTATAATGGCTTAGTTATAATGAGTTGGAGTGTGCAATGCAGGCAGACGCGCTCTGCAAATGTCTTTGCACTAGTGTGACTATAGCAAAGTCCAATAGCCACGTATAGGATGCCACTAGGTACACTGAGTGTTTGCTAGTATAATGGCTTAGTTATAATGAGTTGGAGTGTGCAATGCAGGCAGACGCGCTCTGCAAATGTCTTTGCACTAGTGTGACTATAGCAAAGTCCAATAGCCACGTATAGGATGCCACTAGGTACACTGAGTGTTTGCTAGTATAATGGCTTAGTTATAATGAGTTGGAGTGTGCAATGCAGGTAGAGGTGCTGCAAATGTCTTTGCACTAGTGGGACTATAGCAAAGTCCAATAGCCACGTATAGGATGCCACTAGGTACACTGAGTGTTTGCTAGTATAATGGCTTAGTTATAATGAGTTGGAGTGTGCAATGCAGGCAGACGCGCTCTGCAAATGTCTTTGCACTAGTGTGACTATAGCAAAGTCCAATAGCCACGTTTAGGATGCCACTAGGTACACTGAGTGTTTGCTAGTATAATGGCTTAGTTATAATGAGTTGGAGTGTGCAATGCAGGTAGAGGTGCTGCAAATGTCTTTGCACTAGTGGGACTATAGCAAAGTCCAATAGCCACGTATAGGATGCCACTAGGTACACTGAGTGTTTGCTAGTATAATGGCTTAGTTATAATGAGTTGGAGTGTGCAATGCAGGCAGACGCGCTCTGCAAATGTCTTTGCACTAGTGTGACTATAGCAAAGTCCAATAGCCACGTATAGGATGCCACTAGGTACACTGAGTGTTTGCTAGTATAATGGCTTAGTTATAATGAGTTGGAGTGTGCAATGCAGGCAGACGCGCTCTGCAAATGTCTTTGCACTAGTGTGACTATAGCAAAGTCCAATAGCCACGTATAGGATGCCACTAGGTACACTGAGTGTTTGCTAGTATAATGGCTTAGTTATAATGAGTTGGAGTGTGCAATGCAGGCAGACGCGCTCTGCAAATGTCTTTGCACTAGTGTGACTATAGCAAAGTCCAATAGCCACGTATAGGATGCCACTAGGTACACTGAGTGTTTGCTAGTATAATGGCTTAGTTATAATGAGTTGGAGTGTGCAATGCAGGTAGAGGTGCTGCAAATGTCTTTGCACTAGTGGGACTATAGCAAAGTCCAATAGCCACGTATAGGATGCCACTAGGTACACTGAGTGTTTGCTAGTATAATGGCTTAGTTATAATGAGTTGGAGTGTGCAATGCAGGCAGACGCGCTCTGCAAATGTCTTTGCACTAGTGTGACTATAGCAAAGTCCAATAGCCACGTCTAGGATGCCACTAGGTACACTGAGTGTTTGCTAGTATAATGGCTTAGTTATAATGAGTTGGAGTGTGCAGAGGACAGGAGGGTACAGTGCCAGGATTGTGGGGTCTGGGTAGAGGAATGGAAGCCTGCCTTTCTATTCCCTCCTAATAGGGAAATGCAGGGAGGAAATCCCTGACCTTGGCTACACAGACGCTGTCGCTGTTTTCAGGACCTGTCACCTTAACTCTGACCCTGCCGGTTTGAGCCCTTAAAAGGACTGCTAGAAAGTGCTCTCCCTAAGCTGTCCAGCGCTGTGTATGGAGCGCATACAGCTGTATCAGCGATAGGACAAAGGACGGAGCTGCGACAGTGATGTCTGACACCAAAGACGCAGAAGAGATAATGGCGTCCTGGAGGAAAATGTCCGGTTTTATAATGCAGGGACATGTGACATGGACATCCTATCACACATGCCGTTGCTTCTCTGGCTAAAAGTCCACTTAGCTGTGTGTGTGTCTGGGATTGGCTGACATGCTGGCCCGCCCCACTACACGCGCGCGCTTAGGGAAGGAAGACAAGGAAAAAAAAAAAAAAATATATAGAAACAGCAGTGATCTGAAGGCGCTGTTCACGCACACTATACACTGAAATGTCATAATAGTGTGATTCACAGAGTGACTTACACTATTACAGCGGAAACCAAGCTAGGATTTAGCTGTTTTTTTGCTGCTAGAACCGTTCTCGAACGTTTCTAGAACTATCGAGCTTTTGTAAAAAGCTCGAGTTCTAGTTCGATCTAGAACAGCCCCCAAAATCACTCGAGCCCCGAACTGGAGAACCGCGAACCGCGCTCAACTCTAGTTAATAGCACTTCTCCGCTGCATCTAGGGGACATCATCGGGGCTGTCGGCAAGCTGTATCTGTGCTGGAGGCTGAGATCGGGTCAAAGGTTGTAGTGCAGCAAGGATCTTGGCGAGGTCTCCGTCCATGCGACGGACCTGGGCTGCCAGTTCTTCCACTGTGCTGCTTGGGGCTGCAGGTATTGGAGAGGTTGGTGGGGCAGGGGCCACCACAACGGGGGCCGTCTCGACGGGCCACGGGGCTGGCTCCAGGACTTCGGAAGCTGGGGGCTGTAGTGCTTTAATGGCCCGTTCCTTTAACACAGCAAAGTCCACATCGGGGTGTTCTAGGGCCCACAGCCGGAGTTGTTTGCGGTCCTCAGGGGATCTCATCCCCTGCACAAATTGCTCTACTAACATCTTATTGCTATCCGCTTCATTGATAGGGTTCACCCGCTTTAGCGTGCGGAGGGCGATCTGCAGACGTAGAGCATAGTCCCGAATGCTATCCACAGCCCGTTGCCGGCACTGGTAAAACTGCATCCTCAGCTCAGCTTCAGTCCGGGTCTCAAAGGCAGTCTGTAGCTTCTCAAAGATGGTGACTACCGAGAGCCGGTCCCCCTCGGCCCAGGTCTCCGCCTCCTGCTCAGCCGCGCCGGTTAACTGGCCCAGCACTACCGCCGCACGTTGCTTATCGGTCAGGGGGTACAATTCTAGCAACGGGTTAAGTTTTTTCCGGAAGACCTGTAAAGCATCAGGTTTCCCGTCATACTGCGGTAGCCAGGTAGCTCCGGGCGCATAGGGCAAGGAGAACGGCATCACCTGAGCGAGCGCGGGGGCCGCGGCACCTCCCGCCAGCGCGACCGGGGCTTGGGCAGGCCCATTCCCATCCGCGGGTGCCACTGCGGCTGCGACCACCGCTCCTCCAGCGGCTCCGTCGGGCGCAGACATCTTGTTTCCATCCCCCTTAGCTTCTCTTTAGCCACTCCTCTATCGGGGCGGGGTTTTGGCCTTCGCGCCTCTGCTACTCGAGAAGACGCTCGAGAGGGGACTTTTCGCGCCAAAGATGGCGGCTTCTGAAATTTTTCTGCCGGACACCTCCGGCGGTAACAAGGCGCACCTCTACCCAACGGCAGAGCGGTAAGATCCTGTTCGTGACGCCAAGTTGTCGCGGGTGGGGAGGAGGGTGTCAGCACTGCGCTCACCCCTCTGCTCGGGTCCGGCTGCTGCTGCTCAGTGGTGGCTCGAGCTGTGGGCCGGATCCCGGGGGCTCTCGAGCGGCGCTCCTCGCCCGTGAGTGAAAGGGGATTGGGTTTTTGGATATAGTCTATTGTCCGTGACGCCACCCACGGTTGTGGTGATTTGTGGACACCACCGCTGCTCTGTATGGGGATCCCGGGAGTGATGGTGTGGAGAAGCAAGTTGTTGTGTTGCCCCTCCATGGGTAGGGGTTGGTGATCCCGGGGCCCAGTGATGAGGTGGGAGATGCAGGGCCTGGTGGGCGCAGGGACGCGGGGGCAGCGCAGTGCCTTGCGGCACTGTGGTACTCACTCAGCCTGAGATGGTGACACAGTTCTCGGTAAACCACACGGCTGGAAAGACGGTTCCCACGGACGGCTGCACTTGCTCTCCCCAGAAGGTGACGGTGATGGTCCCTCTGTCCTGCACCTATGTTGTTGTTGGTTGCGATGGGTTCCCACCGGTAACCCGCTCCCCGCCTTCAAGCTGGACCGGCGGAGCTCTACTCTTTGCCCGCAGGCGCTGGCCCTCAGAAACTGATGCCCTGGCGGTGGCGGTGTCTCTGCTTTAATGGTTGGGCTGTTGCCTTCAATCGGGACTTGGTTGTTTGGAGACAGTCGTCCCCTTCACTGACGGATTTGGCAAATTATGGCGACTCCTAGCCTTGCCGGGATCCGAAAGGCCCCTGCCCTGGTGCTGACTGTTCCTTGTACACTGCTCCAAACCGCCGGGTTACCACCCGTCCGCGGTCCTTCCAGTGACCTCCGAGCAGTCACCCCTGCGGACTATCACCGCCGTCTGCTGACCTTGCTGTCACAGTCCGGGGTACACACCCGGACTCCCTTCAGGCTTTACAAACTGTTTCTTTTCTGCCACACTCTTACTGTCCTCCTTTACCACTTCACTGTTTACTCAAGCTCTCCCTGAGCTAGACTTCACTTCACTACTTGTTTACTCCTTCACCTCCTGAACTGAACTGCCTGATTTTCCCGCCTCCAGAGCTGTGAACTCCTCGGTGGGCGGAGCCAACCACCTGGCCCACCCCCTGGTGTGAACATCAGCCTCTGGAGGAAGGCAACAAGGATTTTTGGGGTTAGCTGATGTGCCTAACTGGAGTGTAGGGTGTGGTGGTGTAATGACCTGTGACCCCTGGCTTGCCCAGGGCGTCACAATGTTGCCTCTTGCAAATCATGTTATCACGCCCACAGGGGTGTGATAACATGCGGTGAGGGGAATCAAATGCCCCATTGACTAGTCAAAAGCCTAATTACCATAAGAATAACAGAGCTTTTATGTATGTTTTTAAACATGTATTTACAGTAAGTGACATTATACAGGGCTGGTTAGGCAGGGAATTTAGCAATACATATACGAATGCTGCTAATTTTGAGGAGAGGGAAGACATAACACTTTCTCCTTAATAAAGAATATTCTTGTACTGTAAATATATTTCAAATAGGGGTCTTCTTTTATTGGGTCTCATATTTTTATATGTCTGTTAAGCCCACTTCACATGTCCGTGAAAAACACACTGGTTTTGCACAGACCGTGTTGAAGGTGCATATGGCCATCCGTCTGCCATGATTGTGGCACACTTGTGTTCTCCGTGTGCTATCTGTGATAGCACACGGAGAGCAGGTACGTTTTACTCACCTGTCCACGGCGCTGTTACTTCCTGGTCCGCGGTGCAGTGAATATTTATGAGCATCATGAGCGGGCCCAGAAGCAAGTGACAGCAGCGCCGAAGACAGCATGACTGGAGCCAGGCGAGTATAGAAAATAATTTTATTTCAAAGACACGTGTTTTCTCCGGTACGTGTCACACTGATGTCACACGGATCACATCAGTGTGTGATCCATGTGACATCAGTGCTGCTGGAGAAAAACGGACTTGTCTCCTTGCGGAACACACTTACACGTGTGAAAAAACGGGATGTGTGCGCAAACCTATTGATTTTAATGGGTCTGTGTATGTCCATGTTTCCGGTGCGTATTAAAACAGACGTCATGCATACCGGAATCACTGACGTGTGAAGGGGGCCTTTGTAGAGATGGGGAGAATCAAGTGTCCAGAGAGAATGCGTCTCAATTGCTGCTAATGTTGAATGTGCAGTTTTGATCCTCCCATCCTTAATATATACAGATGTCTCATCATTCTATGTTCTACATGATTGGATGAAAAAGTTCTTGGATTTGTTTCCTCTCCGCTCTTAGTACGATATCTACTTACCTGTTTAGAATTCACAGCGTCGCTGCCATCTCGCTTGCTGGCAGGAGTTTTCCGCACTGGTTTCTGCTGCGGTTGATCTACTTGACTTTTTAATTCGGTGATTTCTGTGAGAGCTGCTTTATGTGCACTTGAGATGCTCTTCATCTGTTCTGTCAAAACAAAGCAATGCATTATTGATTTACCACATCGCGGACAGAACAAGATACCGAGCTCAGCACGAAGGGTTAACGTGTACTACCTGTCTGCTTCTGGATCTCGTTCTCCTGCTGTAATAATCTCTGTTTTGCGACTGAAAGCTCCTCCGTTGCGTTTCTCTGGACGCTTCTAGACTCGGCTAGCTCCTCTTCTGTATCTCTCAGCTGGACTTCCAAATCCTAGGGGGAAAAAATGTTTTTTTTTTTATTATTTCAATTTAAAGGGAACCTGTCATTGTCGTGCGGTGTTTTACGTTGCACTCGTTGAGTGTCATGGCAGCGCGGACTCTGTTCACACTGCAGAGTACGACTAACTGCATGGGATTCTTTAGTTGCACGTGCGTTGGCTAGTTCTGGTTTCTCTGCTTTCCAGCACAGCGGGAGTTAATTTCTGCTGGCCTGTGATTAGCTGTTGGGAGCTCAGGCTGCTGATCACCATCTCCAGCATTTATGAGGTTGAGATTCTGGGGCTGTTTGCCGGATATAGCTTATGCTTCCTGGTTCCTGTCACTATCTAATTGTATAGTGATCTACAAGTTGTGGTTCTGTGTGGTATGTGAGTTCTCCAGTTGTGAAGTTATTTCCTACCCCTTTAGCGCTACTCCCCAGTTCACATACTGTCCTGCCTTTGTGTTTCAGTACAGTGTGCATGAGTTTTCGTTTACCCCTGTCTGTGATTATTTGTGGGGTTTTGGTTACTGGGTTTCCAGCCTGCTCCCTGGGTGGGAGGAAGAAGTATCAGGGCATGGAAACACAGCTCTGGTGTATAGTAGAACTATAAATACTAGTATACTATAGTCTTTGGCTGTGTACACAGGAAGCATTTTTGCTGGTTTTTTTTTTTAATGCAAATTAAAAGTTGCTTTATACAGCAACAGCAAAAGCTATAAAACTTCAGAAATCTCACATACACTTGATTTTTCTTTTTCCTGACTGAATTTTAGACTAGCAGCATTTTTAAAATTTGTATTATTTCAACTCTCTGTGCTTTTGCAGCATTTTTCATCCATAGAAAGCAATATGAAAGTGAAAAAATACTACAAAAAACACAAGAAATGTTTTTCATGGCTTTTTTAAGCATTTTGGGGATTAAAACTAACTTTATTATTAAACATGTAATGTAAACAAAGCACACATGTAATCCGTACCCCAAAAACACTGAGAAAAGTGTCAAAAACGCCAAGATCCGCCACCAAAACAGAAGTTTTGAATGTAGCGTTTTTACTGCCAAAAGAGCAAGTTTTGGCTGCAGAAAAAAACAAAAACACAACAAAAACTCTGCATGTAATTATAGCCTTATTTTTCCAGGAGCCACCGGCTTTCAGTCATAGACGCTTCAACAGAGAAAATTCAGTCACCGTTCACAGCATCGCTCACTATATTGAGAGCTGCAGAGTAAGCTGCCAATCAAAATATCACTGTGTTCTTACCATTGTCACTCACTGTGTGTTGAATGGTGACTTACAGTCATGGCCGAAAGTTTTGACACCTTTGAAATTGTTCCAGAAAATGAAGTATTTTTCCAAGAAAATCACAGCAATTACACATGTTTTTTATACATATGTTAAGTTCCTCTCTCTGTTCTCTATGGTAAGTATTATAGAAACAATTCACTTTGTTGAAGGACCTGTGTGAGGACCCATTTGACCTGGTATCCAGCTTTGTTGGCTGAGGCCCCGCCCCTCCTGGTCACATGGTATGACCTCACACAGGTCCTTCAACAAAGTGAATTGTTTGTATAATAGTTTCCATAGGAAACAGAGAGAGGGAGGAACAACAGACAGGGGGCGGGAATCCATATGAATACCCACCCATATATTATCTGTTGTGTTGCAAATGCCAATCAAGTAGCTGATGATTTTTTAAAGTTTACTTTCTTGGATTTGAAAACCTAAACATCCGAGCTGACCACTAATGGTATGTAGAGGATCAGCCTGATAGTGCCAGTATAGCATTGGCTTTGGCTTATATATGAAAATCCTGGTGATTGGTTCCTTTTAAGTTGTGGGTGCCAACAATTTTGTTCGGCCCATTTTGGGAGTTTTGAGTGAAACTATGTTCAATTTGCCTTTTTTTTCTCTTTTGTGTTGTTTCAATACATACAAAATAAATACATATGTGTATGACAAAACGTGTAATTGCAATAATATCTCGGGAGAAAGACTTCATTTTCTGGAGCAATTTCAATGGTGCCAATACTTTCGCACAGGACTGTAGCTGCTTCATGCATGGCTATATGATTGAAAGTTGGCGGCTCCTGTGAGGAATACATTTTAATTTTCTCCTGGTAGCCGCACTTTCAATAAAATGGCCAGGAGGCGTAGATTAAGCCCATATATGCATGTCAATAGTGTTTGGGGATATGGCGGGTTGTCTTCCAATAGGTTTTCTTGGATTCATTATAAATTTCAGCAGATTGTCAAATCCTGATGGTGTGCGGAAGCAGGGAGCTGGATGTCAGACACAGTCAGACTCCCAACAAAGGCAGACATGATTATTTGTCATAGCTGTCTTCCTGATTGCTGTGTTCATAAAGCTAAACAATCATTGTGTATGCAGATTAGGAAGTACATTCCTCCTCTGACTACAGTGATCAGGAGATTGCTGAGTGTAAGGAGAGTGCAGCAACTGCGGGGTTCCTAGGGGACCCACTCAGCTCTGTTATTCAGCCAGAAGGCTGAAATCAGGAATTAAAATAATGTATTAATATGTTCAAGTACACTGAAATGCCTTTTAAGACTTTAGGGGAGTGCAGGGAGTCACTGTTTGAAATAAATGAAAAAAAAAAAGAAAGAGGAAAAAAAATACTGTAATTTGAAATCCAGTGGAAAAAAAAAAGTCCATTATATAGAAAGGATTTCTATGGAAATGGGATCACAATTTAAAATTATTATTAGTCATTATTAGTCATCCTCTGTGATTGTGAAGAATACAAACAAATGTGAGTAGACACTTATTTGCTATTTTCTATCATTAAAGAAGTGGTCCATTTACCAAAACTGATTTTTTTTTCTTCTATATCTTGCAATTATGGGCCTCTCCACACATCTATTATGTTATTTTAGCAATATTACCTTTTATCATGCCACAGCAGCACATTCTCATTGCTGGCTGGGGTTAATCTCTCTCCTGACTTCCTGGGTTCAGTTCCTACAACTTCCATGATCCTTTGCAGAGGCCTGTATCTCACACCCAAGCTCCAAGCTCTGCACTATACACAAACACACACTGTGCTCTGAACTTTACACACACACTGTGCTCTACACTCTACACACACACACACTTTGCTCTACACACGCTGTGCTCTGCTCTCACACACTGTGCACACATTTAGCTCTGCTCATCCTCTCACCCTCGTGCGATAACATACTCACCCAACATGACTCCTCCTCTCCCTCTCCTCTTTATCCTGGTGCCGACTCGCACACAGCTACAGGATGGGTAAGTAAACCCTCCTTTCCTTCTCATGCTGGGCTGTGACGTGCGGTGATCACCGTCCACAGCCCAGTCACTCAGGATCAGAGGCAGCTGCAGCTGCTGATGTAACGTCAACTTTCATAGCCTGGGAGTTGACGTGACATCAGCGGATGCCAGAGGCCGCAGCACCCGGGGGTCATGTCATCGGCACTGAGCAAGCAGAATAGCGCCACTCAGTGCCAGAACTGGAAATAGAAGGTAATGGAAAAGAGATTTAAAATAGGGATTTAAATTGATAGTGAAAAATTAAAAAATGGGTGAACCACCCCTTTAAAATCATCAAGAAAAGGAATATAAAATCAAGCTGCAGATATCGCAAAAAAAACCCCCACTAAAATTATTTGAATACCCAAACGAGAAATTTTTGGCAGCTGTGAAATGAACATGTATAAATAATATGCCTGGTCAGGAAGGGTAAAAGTGTAATGAGGCGAGCAGCTCTGACTGTTTTTTGACTGAAAAGGACATGGAGACTGACATTACACAGGATGGTGCTGCCACCTCGTGGACAAGTGCTGAAATTGCTCGAGGGGCGGACACTGTAAAATCTGATCCCCTCCCACAGACACTGTTTGTACAGGAAAAAAGTGCGGGGAAAAAGGACACTGAGCCACTGGAGCTGTATCAGAGCAGACCTGCCTCGGACTGTCATCATCGCTGAAGTGTGAGGGATTGCCAGAACTGCTGCAGATGTGATACTGGATTCAAGGGATCTCCGGACCGTCTCCTTCCTCCATACCAAGAGACTATATGCTAGTCCTCTGTTGAGAGGGCTGAAGATCTTCCCATCTCTATCCCTTGGAGTCGCCGCTGTTTACCCGGAGTCCAGGCCTGCTACGTGGGAGCCCTCCCTCCTTGTGTTTTGGACTGGTAATGTAACCCATAGGGCAAGTCAGGGACAAAATTCTTGTTTACCATTGCTGTTTTTGTGTGTTCTGTGCCGTGTGTCCGAAGTTAGAGACCCGGATAGCAAACTCTGATTATGTGTGCTGCTAAGCCAGCTGCGTGTGTCATTAAAATGTTTACCAGTAAAGAAATGTACCCTTGCATAAAATCTGAGCGTGGGGATTTTGTTGGCGCAGATTATGGGAACTCATCCGCGGTCAGACCTGCGGCCACTTCATCTGGCGCAGTCGGCAGGATCTGTGACCAGCAAAATCCCCTCCCGGTGGTAGCTTATAGTCAGACAGCTCCTCCGGCGTCTATTGTAAATCAAGTGAGAAAGTTTAATGGACGGAATTACCCTGTACCTGAATGGGCGGAACAACTTAGGATAGTGGGGGAAATGTATAATGTTGATCCTAAGACCTTAGCAGAAATGGCTATGCTGACGCTGGAGGGGGAGGCATGGACGACGGTCAGACTGGAGACGGTTAGGGGCTAGCGTACATTAGATGACTTGGTGCGGGTGCTAGAGAACACCTATGGGCCGACCAGATACCTGGGAACACTGCGCTACATGTTCTTCCAGCGTATACAGCTCGAGTGGGAGGACATTCCCCGATATGCGAACGCCCTCCAAGTACTGCTGGAACAAGCCTGCAAAAATGGAGAAAATCTAGCTGGTACATCCTCCCGCGACCTGGTGCTGAGGGACCAATTCGTAATAGGACTGAGAGATCCATATCTCAACCACTCATTACAAAAGCTGAAGGGAAAAGCGCAATAGGACATATAAGAGTAATAAGGGAAGAAGTTCCACATCTACTTTGTTCCTGATCTGGTCAGGAAGGGGGAGCGGGAATGGCCTGGACATGAACTGGTAAGTTCTAGCGTCAGCAAGGAGGAATGGTTGGACAGTGCTAGTAATGTCTCCATTTTTTACCTGCACCATGTCTTTCATTTTATGAGAAAGCTGTTTGGCTTCCAGTATTTCCAACTCCTTAGCCTCCAGATCGTCCTTCAGCTGTTGGAGTTCCTGTAGTGCGGCGGCCTCCTTCGCCTGACTACCCTTCCTCTGCTCCTGCTCCTTCTGCTGAAGCTGTTTTATCATTTCTGTCACAGACTGCTGCAGAGCTTTTCTCAAGTTTTCCTTCTCTTTGACGTAGCTGGTGTGCAGTTTGCTTGTCTTCACTGTATAGTCTTCTGTTAATTTGCGGTTCTGCGTCTTTAGATTCTCTATTTCTTTGCTTAGCACCTGGATTTCCTTTTTTAGCTTCTCGTTCAGTTTTTCCGCAGACTTCTCTTGGTCATTGGAGGCACGTTCCTTTCTCAGAGCATCGGCCTCCTCTGTGAGCTGCTGCAGATGGTGTTCATAATCAGTCTTCATGGAGAGCATTTCCTTGGACAAGGCGGCCATCCTTTCAGCTTGCTCACACTGGGTCTTCAGCTCCCTTTCTTCTGACTGCTTTTTGTAGATCACAAGATCGGCTAAGCTTTGTTCTTTCATCACATTATTTTTCTCCAGAGCCTCCTCAAGGTTTTGTATCTGTAGTCTGAGGATCCTTTCCTCCTCTACCAGTTTCTCATATTGGAGAAGTTTTTCTTTTTTATCGCTCGAAATGAGGTCAATCTCATGCTGATGGGCTTCTTTTAGAGTGAGAATATTCACTTCATATTCATCAATCTTGAGATTCAAAGAATAAATGACCTAAAGAAAGAGAACAGAGGACAAAGACTGAATTAATTTATTATTAAGATAACTTAGGCACAACTACATCCTTCTGCTGTCAGTATAACATGCAAAATCCAATACCTCTTCTTATCGACTCATTGTTCCTACATGTAGATTGCCCTCTGTCAGCCCAGCCCAGCATTGTTACTAACAAGTGCATCTCAATAAATTAGAATATACTCAAAAAGTTAATTTTTTTCAGTAATTCAATACAAAAAGGGAAACGCATATATTATATAGAGTCATTACACACAGAGAGATCTACAGGGTGGGCTGTAAGTATGGCTACACCCTGATAAAAACGGTAAGGTGATATCAGCAACCACTTACATTTTATCAGGGTGTATCCATACTAATGGTCCACCCAGGGTTTATCCATACTAATAGCCCACCCAGGTTGTATCCATACTTATGGCCCACCTAGGGTGTATCCATACTTATGGCCCACCCTGCATTTCAAGTGTTTATTATGGCTTATAGCCAATAAAAACCCAAAAGTCATTATCTCAGAAAAGTAGAATAATTACCACAAAACACCTGCAAAGGCTTGCTAAGCAATTATAATGGTCCCCTAGTCTTTTTCAGTTGACTACACAATCATGGTGAAGATTGCTGACTTGATAGATGTCCAGAAGGCAGTAGTGATGAGCGAGCATGCTTGTCACTACTCGGTACTCGCACGAGTATCGCTGTACTCGGGCTGCTCGGCGGGGACCGAGTAATCTCGCGATACTCGTGCTTTACTCGTGGTCTTCATTTCTGCATGTTGGCGCTCTTTTGAGAGCCAGCCCTCATGCAGGGATTGGCTGGCAGACCACTGCAATGCCACAGCCCTGTTAGTTGTGGAATTGCAGTGATTGGCCGGCCTGCACAGCGTGACCGAGCCTTTATATCGGCCGGCGCGCTGTGCTCTGCTCACAACTATCCAGACAGTCAGTGCAGGGAGAGTGTCGCTGATTCAGGGAAAGCTTTGCGGCCCTTTATAGTTAGTTCCGGAGCAGGGCTGCAAACAGTGTGACCAGAAGTCCTTCTCAGGACTATTCTAGTTGTATACAGGCAGGCAGGGTATAGCCAGGTCGGAGTACAGTAGCAGAGTCCTTCTCAGGACTATTGTTGCTATATACAGGCAGGGTATAGCCAGGTCGGAATACAGGCTAGTGACCAAAAGAGTCCTTGTCAGGACTATTGTAGCAGTATACAGGCAGGCAGGCAGGGTAGTGGTGACCGTATACCAGCCTTCATCATATCTGGGGCTGGTGTACACAGTGTAAAACAGTCCAGATAGTGTCAGACTTCTCAGTAATTGTCGCTCCTAAAAACCAGTTAGGTTCTTATTGCGTCCGTGCTTGCATTTAAAAACAGCACGTGTGTGGCAGTCGGTGGCAGCGTACAGGTGCGCGTTTTGCACAAACTATTATATAACGCACAAGTCTAGTGTATAATACACGTCAGTCAGCAGTGTCTGATAGTGTCAGACTTCTCAGTAATTGTCGCTCCTAAAAACCAGTTAGGTTCTTATTGCGTCCGTGCTTGCATTTAAAAACAGCACGTGTGTGGCAGTCGGTGGCAGGGTACAGGTGCGCGTTTTGCACAAACTATTATATAACGCACAAGTCTAGTGTATAATACACGTCAGTCAGCAGTGTCTGATAGTGTCAGACTTCTCAGTAATTGTCGCTCCTAAAAACCAGTTAGGTTCTTATTGCGTCCGTGCTTGCATTTAAAAACAGCACGTGTGTGGCAGTCGGTGGCAGCGTACAGGTGCGCGTTTTGCACAAACTATTATATAACGCACAAGTCTAGTGTATAATACACGTCAGTCAGCAGTGTCTGATAGTGTCAGACTTCTCAGTAATTGTCGCTCCTAAAAACCAGTTAGGTTCTTTTTGCGTCCGTGCTTGCATTTAAAAACAGCACGTGTGTGGCAGTCGGTGGCAGGGTACAGGTGCGCGTTTTGCACAAACTATTATATAACGCACAAGTCTAGTGTATAATACACGTCAGTCAGCAGTGTCTGATAGTGTCAGACTTCTCAGTAATTGTCGCTCCTAAAAACCAGTTAGGTTCTTATTGCGTCCGTGCTTGCATTTAAAAACAGCACGTGTGTGGCAGTCGGTGGCAGGGTACAGGTGCGCGTTTTGCACAAACTATTATATAACGCACAAGTCTAGTGTATAATACACGTCAGTCAGCAGTGTCTGATAGTGTCAGACTTCTCAGTAATTGTCGCTCCTAAAAACCAGTTAGGTTCTTATTGCGTCCGTGCTTGCATTTAAAAACAGCACGTGTGTGGCAGTCGGTGGCAGCGTACAGGTGCGCGTTTTGCACAAACTATTATATAACGCACAAGTCTAGTGTATAATACACGTCAGTCAGCAGTGTCTGATAGTGTCAGACTTCTCAGTAATTGTCGCTCCTAAAAACCAGTTAGGTTCTTATTGCGTCCGTGCTTGCATTTAAAAACAGCACGTGTGTGGCAGTCGGTGGCAGCGTACAGGTGCGCGTTTTGCACAAACTATTATATAACGCACAAGTCTAGTGTATAATACACGTCAGTCAGCAGTGTCTGATAGTGTCAGACTTCTCAGTAATTGTCGCTCCTAAAAACCAGTTAGGTTCTTATTGCGTCCGTGCTTGCATTTAAAAACAGCACGTGTGTGGCAGTCGGTGGCAGCGTACAGGTGCGCGTTTTGCACAAACTATTATATAACGCACAAGTCTAGTGTATAATACACGTCAGTCAGCAGTGTCTGATAGTGTCAGACTTCTCAGTAATTGTCGCTCCTAAAAACCAGTTAGGTTCTTATTGCGTCCGTGCTTGCATTTAAAAACAGCACGTGTGTGGCAGTCGGTGGCAGGGTACAGGTGCGCGTTTTGCACAAACTATTATATAACGCACAAGTCTAGTGTATAATACACGTCAGTCAGCAGTGTCTGATAGTGTCAGACTTCTCAGTAATTGTCGCTCCTAAAAACCAGTTAGGTTCTTATTGCGTCCGTGCTTGCATTTAAAAACAGCACGTGTGTGGCAGTCGGTGGCAGGGTACAGGTGCGCGTTTTGCACAAACTATTATATAACGCACAAGTCTAGTGTATAATACACGTCAGTCAGCAGTGTCTGATAGTGTCAGACTTCTCAGTAATTGTCGCTCCTAAAAACCAGTTAGGTTCTTATTGCGTCCGTGCTTGCATTTAAAAACAGCATGTGTGTGGCAGTCGGTGGCAGCGTCAGGCTCCATATTGTCCCTGGATAGAGACATGCATGATGGCCTGTAAACATGAAGTGCCCATTGTAAGTAAGTGGGTCTATTGTAGTATAGCCCTTAGGCAGGGCAGCCAAAAATTGGGAGGCTCCACGTTGTCCCTGGATAGAGACGTGCATGAGGGCCTGTAAACCTGAAGTGCCCATTGGAAGGAAGTGGGTCTATTGTAGTATAGCCCTTAGGCAGGGCAGCCAAAAATTGGGAGGCTCCACGTTGTCCCTGGGTAGAGACGTGCATGAGGGCCTCAAAACATTGTTCCCATTGCAAAGGAGCGGGTCTCCTGTCGTTGTAATGTCCATTCTGCAAAGAATGGGCGAAAAAATTTACCACTGGGGGTATACCTGAAACAAAGGCCTAAGTATTGCAATTTGTAACGGTCATCATCATGGTGGCGCATGAGGAGAAGGAGGAGCAGTCCAGCGATTATCCAAAGTCCAGAAGTGTGTACCCATGGGTGAGTGGAGGTACATGGCAAACTTTAAATTCCGCTCTCATTTGCTGGTGGTGTGGTGAAGTCTGGCCCAATCCAACCCTTGTTCATCTTGATCAGAGTCAGCCTGTCAGCATTTTCAGTTGACAGGCGGGTGCGTTTATCTGTAATGATTCCACCTGCGGCACTAAAAACACGCTCTGACAAAACGCTAGCAGCAGGGCAGGCCAGGCCTTCCAAGGCGTAGAGAGCCAATTCATGCCACGTGTCCAGCTTGGATACCCAATAATTGTAAGGCACAGAGGAATGTCGGAGTACAGTTGTTCGATCTGCAAGGTACTCCTTCAGCATCTGGGCAAACTTAGGATTTCTTGTGGCACTACCCCGCACCTCAGGGGCTGTGGTACGTGAGGGGCTGAGAAAACTGTCCCACATCTTAAAGACTGTTCCCCTACCTCTGGCGGATTGGACTTGTGCCTCTCTCGGCTGTACGCCTCGGTTGTCCACTGATTCATGACCTATGCCGCTAGCGTTTTGTGAGGGGAATGCTTTGCCTACTTCCGTGACTATGGCCTTCTGGAACTGCTGCATTTTGCCTGACCTCTCCGCCTCGGGAATAAGAGACATAAAGTTCTCCTTTTAGCGTGGGTCTAACAGTGTTACCAACCAGTAATGATTGTCGGCCAAGATGTTCTTAACGCGAGGGTCACGAGACAGGCAGCTTACCATAAAGTCAGCCATGTGTGCCAGACTCTTAACAGCCATCACTTCAGTATCCTGACCAACACGATGACTGAACATGCTGTCCTCCTCCTCCTCCTCCTCATCATCTACCCTGTCCTCTGGCCAGCCACGCTGAACCGAGGATATGACTGCATGTCATATCCTCAATTTGGCCAGAGAGTTGCTCCATGTCTTCATCCTCCTCCTCGTCATAGTCCTCCACTGCACGTTGTGATGAGACGAGGCTGGGCTGTGTGTTATCATCACCCACACCCACTACTGTTTCTTGCTCAAACTCATCGCGCTCCGCCTGCAATGCATCATGATTGTTTTTTGAGCAGAGACCATTTTAGAAGGCAGAGAAGCGGTATGGTGACGCTAATAATGTCGTCATCGCCGCTCACCATCTTGGTGGAGTCCTCAAAGTTTTGGCGGATGGTGCATAGGTCGGACATCCATCTCCACTCCTCAGGTGTTATGTGTGGAGTTTGACCCATTTCCCGACGGCTTAGGTGATGCAGGTACTCAACAACTGCCCTCTTCTGCTCACATATCCTGACCAACTTGTGCAGAGTTGAATTCCAACGCGTGGGGACATCACACACCAGTCTGTGTGCCGGAAGATGCAAACGGCGTCTTAAGCCGGCAAGGCCGGCTGAAGCAGTAGGTGACTTTCGAAAATGTGCAGACAGGCGGCGAACTTGTACCAGCAGATCAGACAGCTCTGAGTATGACTTTAGAAACCGCTGAACCACGAGGTTGAGCACATGGGCCACGCATGGAACATGTGTCAGCTGGCCTCGCCTCAAAGCCGCCACCAGGTTCCGGCCATTGTCACACACGACCTTTCCTGGCTTTAGGTTCAGAGTTGTGAGCCAGTGATCTGCCTGCTGTTTCAGAGCTGTCCACACCTCTTCTGCATTGTGGGGTTTGTCACCTATGCAGATTAGCTTCAGCACTGCCTGTTGCCGCTTCGCCGAGGCAGTGCTGCAGTGCTTCTGTGTCGCCCTGGACAAGCCAGGGGCCACAGAGCACAACACTTAAACACCCCACACTCCCTGCAGGCATATCATAGTCAAAACACAAAATCCTTGTTGCCTTCCCCAGGGGCTGTTGTCCACACCAGGGTGTGGAGCCAGGCGGTTGGTCTCCACCCACCGAGGAGGAGGGAAAACACAGGCAGTGAGAGTTAAGCTAAGGAAGTGGAAGGAGGAAAGTAGTAGAGAGGAGAAAAGTGACAGCAAAGAGCCTGAAGTTGGTCCGGGTGTGTGGCCTGGACAGGACAGCAAGGTTGGCAGGATGTGGTGACCGTCTGCAGTGGAGGCCGATTGGAGTCTGCCGTAAGGACCGTGGACGGGTGGTGACCCGGCCGTACCGGACCGGTATACAAAGAGAAGCCAGCACCATTGGCAGAGGACTTTCGGATCCCGGCAAGGCTTGGTGTCGCCGTGAATTTGCCAAATCCGTTAGTGAAGGGGACCTCAGGGTTTCTAAACAGCCAAGTCCAGATAGAAGGCAACCGTACAACCGTGAAGGGGAGACACAGCCACCGCCAAGGGCAACCGTCTCCCAGTGCCATCGCCTGTGGGCAAAAGGGGCTCCTCCGGCCCATATCCAGGTCAGGGAGCGGGTTACCGTTGGGAAACCATCACTACCAACACTTAACTTAGGTGCAGGGAGAGACAGTCATCACTAACCTGCAGGGAGGAACAACCGCAGCCGTCCGAGTGACCCGTCCATCCAGCCACTTGTTTTACCGTGAACTGTGTCATCATCATTGGGCTGAGTGAGTACCTCCGTGCCGTGCGGCACAGCGCTGCCCCTGCGACCCTGCACTTCATCAGGCCCCGCAACCCGCCTGTCATCCATCTCTACCCCATCACCAGGCCCCGGGACAACCAACCCCCCTACCCACGGAGGGGAGAAATAACAACAAAGCTGCTCCCTGTCACAGGCTCCCGGGATCCCCGTCCAGAGCAGCGGTGGTGTGCACACAATCACCACAACCGTGGGTGGCGTCACGGACAATATCCCCAAAACCCAAACCACCCCTTTTCACTCACGGGCGAGTAGCGCCGCTCGAGTCCCCGGGATCCGGCCATCGCTCGAGCCAACGAGCAGCAGCAGCCGTAGAGCTGCGTCAGCCGGACCCGAGCAGTGGGAGAGCGCACCGTCCCCTCCTCCGCCCGCGACACTTCCAGCTTGGGACTGGTGTGGAGGGTAAAGTGGATCAGGATGCGCAGGAGGAGGAGGAGGCTGAGGAGCATGACATTCCGGAGCTGTAGAGTGTGTGTGAAACCCTGACTGAGGTAGGGCCTGCAAAACTTGGTGTGTGAAGGACGTGTTCCGTCCCTCGCTCAGACTGGGTCCCAGCTTGCACAATATTAACCCAGTGTGACGTCAACGAGATGTAGCGGCCTTGCCCACATGCACTTGTCCACGTGTCTGTGGTTAGGTGGACTTTGGCTGAAACAGCGTTGTTCAGGGCACGTGTGATGTTTTGTGACACGTGGTTAGTTATGCAATGCGGGGACGGCACACCGGGAGAAATAGTGGCGGCTGTGGACCGAGTAACGTGGGACAGCTGCCACCATCAGGTCGCGGAATGCTTCTGTCTCAACCAGCCTAAAAGGCAACATTTCCAGCGCAAGCAGTCGCGAAATGTTAGCATTTAGAACTGTGGCATGTGGGGTGTTGGCAGTGTATTTGCGCCTGCGTTCAAAGGTTTGCTGAATGGATAACTGAACGTTGCGCTGGGACAAGGACGTGCTTGATGATGGTGTTCTTTCTGCGTAGGCAACTGCAGGTGCAGGAGTGGAGGAGGCTTGTTCGCAGGCAGCATGGACAGGGGATTGGCTCGCATGCACAACCAGCGAAGACGTAGCAGTGACATCAGCAAGCACTGCTCCTCGACTCTGTTGTACTTCCCACAAAGTCGGGTGCTTGGCTGACATGTGCCTGATCATGCTGGTGGTGGTCAGGCTGCTAGTTTTGGTACCCCTGCTGATGCTGGCATGGCAGGTGTTGCAAATGGCCTTTTTAGAATCATCTGGAGCCAACTTAAAAAACTGCCAGTGTCAGAGTTCCGGGTTTTCCAGTTTTCTTTTGAAAGAGCTTGCCCTTTGTTAACATGGAGTTTTCTGTTCTGTTGCCCTACTTCCTGTCCATCTGTTTAAAAGCCGCCCCTAAAGCTTAGTCCAGTGCCTGAGTATACTGCTTCCTGTGTGCTCCTGCCCTGCTGCTTTTGGTTCCTGATTGTTATTCGGATCCTCTTGGAAAACAACCGACACCGACTCTGGACTTCATCTGGTATCATCTAGCTGTGCCTGGACTCCGTTTGCCGTCTTTGGTCGGCACTTCTGCCCGGTTCCTTCCGTTTAATACCACTCTGGACTCAAATCACGTACGGACATTTTTGGACTTACCTATTGCCCTTTTGTGTCCCGGCTGCTGCGCATTTAGGGCTTCTGGGGTGATTGCCAGACAGTCCCTGTATAGGGGTTCGCTCTTGGTGGTCTCCCTGGGGGAGTCCGGTGCGCGGTCCCGGGAATTCCCTTTCGCTCAGTCCCTGGAAGGTATTTCCTGTATTTATGTTCTACTGTGTTTTTGTTCCGTTTATGTACATATTTGCTGGTTGCATATTATAAACGTCTTGCACCAAGAACTCGTCTCTGGTTGTCATTGCCCTAACGCAATCGAAATCCTCAATACATACAATAGTATTACAGCCAGACTCGGGAAGACCTAACATTTGTACAGGCACCTTGTGTCGTGTTGTTCCGGGGAACAGTTGCCTGACGTCTGCCTGGGGCCACCACTCTGCTTCTTACTGCCTGTTGTGATGCTACGCCTCCCTCCCCCTGTGCACTGCTGTCCTCGCTCTGCATATCCTCCTGCCAGGTTGGGTCAGTTACTGGATCATCCACCACGTCGTCTTCCTCTTCCGCACCCTGCTCCTCCTCCTGACTTCCTGACAATTGTGTCTCATCATCGTCCACCCCTTGTTGAGACACGTTGCCAACTTCGTGAGAACGTGGCTGCTCAAATATTTGGGCATCTGTACATACAATCTCGTCATGGCCCACTTCAACAGGAGCTGGCGAGAGGCCAGAATTTGTGAATGGAAACGTGAACGAACAGCTCTTCCGAGTGTCCAAGTGTGGGATCAGTAATGTCCGTGGACGTGTACTCGGCCTGGTGGTAGGAAGGAGGATCAGGTTCTGAAATGTGCGGTGCAGTATCACGGCTACTGACACTTGACCGTGTGGAAGACAGAGTGTTTGTGGTGGTGCCAATCTGACTGGAAGCATTATCCGCTATCCAACTAACAACCTGTTGACACTGGTCTTGGTTCAAGAGCGGTGTACTGCTGCGGTCCCCAAGAATTTGGGACAGGACGTGCGAGCGACTAGATGTGGCCCTTTGTTGTGGCGAAATTAGAGCTTGCACACAACCTCGGTCTCTGCCTGCACCACCATCACGTCCACTTCCTTGTTCGTTGACAACGCCCTTGCGCATTTTGCAATGCTGTGCTGATGTGTATTCACTAGACTTGTGCGTTATATCCAAGTTTTTGCAAAACTCACACAAATGCAGCGGAAAGCTGCCACCAACAGGCACACACGTGCGGTTTTTAAATGCAAGCACGGAGGCACTAAGAACCTAACAGGTCTCTATCCAGGGACAACGTGGAGCCTCCCAATTTTTGGCTGCCCTGCCTAAGGGCTATACTACAATAGACCCACTTCCTTACAATGGGCACTTCAGGTTTACAGGCCCTCATGCACGTCTCTATCCAGGGACAACGTGGAGCCTCCCAATTTTTGGCTGCCCTGCCTAAGGGCTATACTACAATAGACCCACTTCCTTACAATGGGCACTTCAGGTTTACAGGCCATCATGCACGTCTCTATCCAGGGACAACGTGGAGCCTCCCAATTTTTGGCTGCCCTGCCTAAGGGCTATACTACAATAGACCCACTTCCTTACAATGGGCACTTCAGGTTTACAGGCCCTCATGCACGTCTCTATCCAGGGACAACGTGGAGCCTCCCAATTTTTGGCTGCCCTGCCTAAGGGCTATACTACAATAGACCCACTTCCTTACAATGGGCACTTCAGGTTTACAGGCCATCATGCACGTCTGTATGCAGGGGCATTGGTGAACCTCACAATTTTGGACTGCCCTGGCAAAGGAAAATACTACAAAGACTCACTTCCTCAAAATGGGCACATTAGACTCAAGAGGCCTTCATGTACGTCTCTTCTCAGGGACATCGGAGTGCCACACAATGTTTTCACGTAAAATCTTTCATGTATTAATCTCAAAAAGTAACATACACCAGCTCTATCTCACTATTGGGTATGTGCCCTTAACATTTCCGCCATGAAAAATCATTTTGGGGTCATTTTGGAAGGTTTTCTGGTGAGTCCGTAAAAATGGCGTAAAACGCGGACAAAATTGTTCACAGCTGTGACTTTTGAGTGATAAATGCTTCAAGGGGTCTTCCCCATGCTGTTGCCATGTCATTTGAGCACTCTTCTGAGACTTTTGTGCCATTTTTAGGGTTTCTCCATGCTGCCGGGGGGTCATTTCACAAAAATACTCGGGTCTCCCATAGGATAACATTGGGCTCGTTGCTCGGGCCGAGTACACGAGTATCTTGGGAGGCTCGGCCCGAGCTTCGAGCACCCGAGCTTTTTAGTACTCGCTCATCACTAGAAGGCAGTCATTGACACACTCTACAGGGAGGGTAACCTACAAAAGGTCATTGCTAAAGATGCTGGCTGTTCAAAGAGTGCTGTATCCAAGCATGTTAATGGAGAGTGGAGTGGAAGGAAAAACTGTGGTAGAAAAAGGTGCACAACCAACTGGCGTAACCATATCCTTGATAGGATTGTTAAGAAAAGGCCATTCAAAAGTTTAGGGAAGATTCACAAGGCGTAGACTGCTGCTGGAGTCAGCACTTCAAGAGCCACCACACACAGACATATCCAGGACATGGGCTACAACTGTCGCATTCCTTGTGTCAAGCTACTCATGACCCGAAGACAACTCCAGAAGTGCCTTACGTGGGCCAAGGAGGAAAAGAACTGGACTATTGCTCAGTTGTCCAAGGTGTTGTTTTTAGATGAAAGTTAATTTTGCATTTCATTTGGAAATCGCGGTCCCAGAGTCTGGAGGAAGAGTGGAGAGTTGACAATCCAAGCTGCTTGAGGTCTAGTGTGACATTTCCACAATCAGTGATGGTTTGGACAGCCATGTCATCTGCTGGTGTAGGTCCACTGTGTTTTAGCAAGACCAAAGTCAGCGCAGCCGTCTACCAGGAAATTTTAGAGCACTTCTTGCTTCCCTCTTCCAACAAGCTTTTTGGTGATCAAGAAGATTTTATTTTCCAGCAGGACTTGGCACCTGTCTACACTCTCAAAAGTACCAATACCTGGTTTAATAACCACAGTATCACTGTGCTTGATTGGCCAGCAAACTCGCCTGACCTAAACCCCATAGAGAATCTATGGGGTATTGTCAAGAGGAAGATGAGAGACACCAGAGCCAACAATGCAGACGAGCTGAAGGCTGCTATCAAAGCAACCTGGGCTTCCACAACACCTGAGCAGTGCCACAGGCTGATCCCCTCTATGTCAAGCCGCATTGATGCAGTAATTCATGCAAAAGGAGCCCGACCAAGTATTGAGGCATTTACTGTACAGACCATTCAGTAGGCGCCAACATTTCTGAGTTCAAAATATTTTTTTCAGTTGGTCTTATATAATATTCTAATTTTCTGAGATAATGACTGTTGGGTTTTCATTGGCTGTAAGCCATAATCATCAACATTAACAGAAATGAACACTTGAAATAGATCCCTCTGGGTGTAATGAAGCTATATAATATATAGGAATGGATCACTCTGTGTGTAATTACTCTATATAATATGTGTTTCCCTTTTTGTATTGAATTACTGAAATAAAACTTTTTGATGATAGTCTAATTTATTAAGATGAACTTGTACTTGTAGACCAAATTGTCCATTTGCACTTTTAATAAATGGCCCCAATTTATCCAAAATAATGCACTCTGTACCAACTCTATCTCCAAAACTCAATATTTGTCAAATGCACCTTGCTGATAAATTTGGGGGAAATTTAAATGAACACTTTAACACTTTAAATGAAATGTATAATCCACATTTTTTTAACTATATATATATATATATATATATAGTTAAAATATATATATATATATATATATATATATATATATATATATATATATATATATATATATATATGCTATATATAGCAGCAATGGACTGACTAAGATCAGGCCTTTTATATTGAGGCATGTAATGAGCATGTGCAAAGGTCAGAAGAAGGGAGGGAGAGTTGTGAAATCCTCCTAAAATAGCCCTATTGGCCAGTGGAAAATTACAAGATTACAAATTTTGCTTTGTGTTAATACAGATCATAATATACAGCGTGTCCACCCATATCCGGTCCACCGCCATTAACTTGAGAACAGCGGCAGCTATAGGCATAGAAGTGGTGTCTAGGTATAGAAAAGAAGCCATGCGCTACGCAATGAAACCACTTATAGCACCATCTGGTGGAAAACAACGGAGTTAGTATTTTTATCTCAAAAACGGAATGAG
The DNA here is from genome assembly GCF_048569485.1 of Anomaloglossus baeobatrachus. Taxonomy (NCBI): domain Eukaryota; kingdom Metazoa; phylum Chordata; class Amphibia; order Anura; family Aromobatidae; genus Anomaloglossus; species Anomaloglossus baeobatrachus. Next base: position 89,297,089 of record NC_134353.1, read on the forward strand.
ATAGAGAAAAAAAGTGAATTACAAAATTGTAGGGCATCATCAATTCAATACGAATCGACACCTTGCATACAGAAATGCTGTGATATGAAACCAATGACCCCCTCCCCCCAAAACATTGAATGCTGGTCACGTATATGGTGCTCATTTAACTTTGATGCTCAAAGTGGCCACCATTGCTGCAATGTACATCTGGGCTCTGGACAGCATACTGTATCTTGCTGCATGTTGTGCAATATGGTAGGTGACACGTTTTCACAAGCATCTGTGATACGTCGTCGTAGGTTCTGCAATGTTGGTGGAGGGGTCGCATACACCTGCTGTTTGATGTGACCTCACAGAAAGAAGTCCAATGGGGTCAGGTCAGGTGAGTGTGGAGGCCACCCCACCCAGCCACCATACCCAATAACTTATAGGAAGGTCTCCATGAGGTATCGCTTCACGTCCGCAGCCTTGTGAGTTTTACACGTTCTAATCATAGCATTTCTGTATGCAAGGTGTCGATTCGTATTGAATTGATGATGCCCTACAACTTTGTAATCACATTTTTTCTCTATCTCGTTTCGTTTTTAAATAAAAGGCTAACTCCTTTGTTTTCCACCAGGTGGTGCTATGGGTGGTTTCATTGCGTAGCGCATGGCTACTTTACTATACCTAGGCACCACTTCTATGCCTATAGCTGCCGCCGTTCTCAACTTAATGGTGGTGGACAGGATATGGGTGAACACACTGTATATACAGTATATATAAAGCCAAATATCAGTAATCTGTAGCTGCTGGATAAGAGCAATGAGCACCGCCTCCTTCCCCCAGGCATCCTTGGCTCTTCTTATGATTAGCCAGCCTGGCATGACATCACATATGCGTCATGCCGTAAAGATGACTTTGTGCCAGGCTGGGATGGCAGGACTAGGAGGCAGTTCTAATGGCTCCATCCTACGACTACAGATCTGGCCACCGGACCAGGTCCTGTGAATCAATGTGCACCAATTCTATTCTTATCCAATGCCGTAATATGCTTGGATCAATCCTTGACTATGAAAGAAGTATCCAGACTTAGTAATTTCTATCTCTGTGCCCTAGCACTGGCAGTTTAGAGTTGGCTTTGTACCAGGCAGCATCTCGCCAGTTTATGTACGTCTCTTTTTAGCATACGTCTAGCCATGTATTTAGTACGAGCTATGTTTATGGAGTGTTAGATGTTTACAATTCAGAGTTGTAATCAGTCTTTATAATAAATATCTATCTACAGTGGGGAAAATAAGTATTTGATACACTGCCGATATTGCAAGTTTTCCCACCTACAGAGAATGGAGAGGTCTGTAATTTTTATTGTAGGTACACTGCAACTGTGTCGGATAGAAAAAAGTAATCCAGGAAATAATATTATATTATTTTTAAATAATTAATTTGCATTTTATTGCATGAAATAACTATTTGATCACCTACTAACCAGCAAGAATTCTGGCTCTCGCAGACTTGTTATTTTTTCTTTAAGAAGCTCCTACTCTGCACTCATTACCTGTATTAATTGCACCTGTTTGAACTTGTTACCTGTATGAAAGACACCTGTCCACACACTCAATCACACTCCAACCTCTCCGCCATGGCCAAGATCAAAAAGCTGTCTAACAACACCAGGGACAAAATTGTAGACCTGCACAAGGCTGGAATTGGCTACAGGACAATAGGCAAGCAGCTTGGCGTGAAGGCAACAACTGTTGTCACAAATAATACAAAATGTAAGAAACACAAGATAACTGTCAATCGGTCTACGGTTCCATGCAAGATCTCAACTCATGGGCTAAGGAGGATTCTGAGAAAGGTCAGGAATCAGCCCAGAACTGCACGGGAGGACCTGTTCAATGATCTGAAGAGAGCTGGGACCACAGTCTCAGAGATTACAGTTAAGGTCCAGTCACACTAGGCAACTTACCAGCGATCCCAACAACGATAGGGATCGCTGGTAAGTTGCTAGGAGGTTGCTGGTGAGATGTCACACTGCGACGCTCCAGCGATCCCACCAGCAACCTGACCTGGCAGGGATCGCTGGAGCGTCGCTACACGAGTTGCTGGTGAGCTCACCAGCAACCAGTGACCAGCCCCCAGCGCCGCGTGGAAGATGCTGCGCTTGGTAACTAAGGTAAATATCGGGTAACCAACCCGATATTTACCTTGGTTACCAGTGCACGCAGCTACACGTGCAGAGAGCAGGGAGCAGCGCACACTGAGCGCTGGCTCCCTGCTCTCCTAGTTACAGCACACATCGGGTTAATTACCCGATGTGTGCTGCAGCTAAATGTGCACAGAGCAGGGAGCAGCGCACACTGAGCGCTGGCTCCTTGCTCTCCTAGTTACAGCACACATTGGGTTAATTACCCGATGTGTGCTGCAGCTAAATGTGCACAGAGCAGGGAGCAGCGCACAATGCTTAGCGCTGGCTCCCTGCTCTCCTAGTTACAGCACACATCGGGTTAATTAACCCGATGTGTCCTGCAGCTACATGTGCACAGAGCAGGAGCCGGCAGCACAGGCAGTAAGAGCGGCGGAGGCTGGTAACAAAGGTAAATATCGGGTAACCAAGGACAGGGCTTCTTGGTTACCCGATGTTTACATTGGTTACCAGCCTCCGCAGAAGCCGGCTCCTGCTGCCTGCACATTTAGTTGTTGCTGTCTTGCTGTCACACACAGCGATCTGTGCTTCACAGCGGGACAGCAACAACTAAAAAATGGCCCAGGACATTCAGCAACAACCAACGACCTCACAGCAGGGGCCAGGTTGTTGCTGGATGTCACACTCAGCAACATCGCTAGCAACGTCACAAAAGTTGTTCGTTAGTAGCGATGTTGCTAGCGATGTTGCTTAGTGTGACGGGGCCTTTAGGAACATACTACACCGTCATGGATTAAAAGCCTGCAGGCCACACAAGGTCCCACTGCTCATGCCAGCACAAGTCCAGGCCCATTAGTTAATCAATGACTATCTTAATGATCCAGAGGCAGCATGGGAGAAGGTCATGTGGTCAGATGAGAACAAAATAGAACTTTTTAGTATCAAGTCCACTCGCCGTGTATGGAGGAAGTAGAAGGAGGAGCACAACCTCAAAATACTGTCCAAACTGTGAAACATGGGGGTGGAAACATGATACTTTCTGGGTGCTTTTCTGCAAAGAGGACAGGACGACTGCACCATATTGAAGAGAGGATGGTCGGGTTGATGGATCTCAAGAATTTGGCCAACAACCTCCTTCCCTCAGTAAGAACATTGGAGATGGGTCGAGGCTGGGTCTTCCAGCATGATAATGACCCGAAACACACAGCCAGAGCAACAAATGGCTCCATAAGAAACATTTCAAGGTCCTGCAGTGGCCCAGCCAGTCTCCAGACCTGAACTCAATAGAAAATCTTTGGAGGGAGCTGAAACTCAATGTTGACAGTCCCGAAACCTGAAAAATCTGGAGAAGATCTGTATGGAGGAGTGGGCCAAAATCCCTGCTGCAGTGTTTGTAAACCTAGCCAAGAACTACATGAAATGTTTGACCTCTGTAATCGCAAACAAAGGATTCTATACCAAATATTAAGTTCTGTTTTTCTATTGTATCAAATAATTATTTCATTATTTCATACAATAAAATGCAAATTAATTATTTAACAATCATACAGTGTGATTTTCTGGGTTTTTTATATTCTGTCTGTCACAGTTGAAGTTACCTACAATAAAAATTACAGACCTGTCCATTCTTTGTAGATAGGAAAACTTGAATCGGCAGAGTATCAAATACTTATTTTCCCCACTGTATATTTAACACACATCACATTGGATGCTTCACAGTGTGCACATGATTTATATATACCGTATAACCATGAAGACACATATATCTGTGGCAGCTATGGGGGGTACTTTCAATCAAGGAAATTTGTAGTTTTTTTATTTTATCTGCACTAACACAATAAAGTAAAGAAAAATATGTCGCACATAGCAAATATTATTTAACCCCTTCCTATGTGCCTGACCAGTTTTTTTGTTTAATATATAAACAACTGATGTCAATGATGATGATGTCTTGTCATTCCCTATGGCAGATGAAATGCTGAGAAATCATGATCTGTGTTTACATTTTATATTTCTTAACCGAGATCCCCGGGCAGTTATCATGGACATGAATGCAGAGACATACAGAGAGCATAGATGGCAACACATGGTCTTGTCAGTAGTGTAAAAAGCAAAAATAAATAAATGCATAATAGAATGTACAAAATATAACTAAATAATGAAATAAATGAGTAGATAATATAAATAAAAATGGAAAAAAATTGCATAATAGAATTTAAAAATATAAATAAATACTGAAATATAGTAGACAATATTTATTATATTTATATTTATTATATTTATTTCTGCACACGTAACCAACGTAAACATCGGGTAACTAAGAGAAGCGCTTTCCTTGGTTACCCGATATTTATCTTGGTTACGAGTGTCTGGAGCTCTCAGGCGGGGGAGACAGAGGAGAGGGAGGGGAGAGAGGGAGGGGGAGAGAGAGACTGATCACGCGAGGCTAGTTTCTGGGCATGCTCAGTAGAGCAAGCAGGATCCTGTCAGCATGCCAGCGTTCACATGCGTTTGCGTGCTGTTTAGTCAGGATCCAGCAATTTGCAGTATTTGGACGCAGCTCAAAAATGCTACAAGTAGCGTTTTTGAAAAATGTTAAAAAACTGCAAGTCGCTGGATCCTCACTATAACGCACACAAACGCATGTGAACGCATGTTGACGCGAATCCATTGCAAATGCATTGAAATGAAAACGCATTTGCACTGGATCCGCTTCTGCGTTAAAAAAACGTTCATGACGGATGTTAAAAAAACGTAGTGTGAAAGCAGCCTTATATTCCTCCTTTCATATGCAGGTGGTCAAATCTTTGTGTCAGAGAGTCTCTTCTGGAGCAGATAGTATGGAGGCAGACAGAGGAACAGAAAATATCAGAAATAGCATACAGATCTGTAAGGTGAATATAACTTTTAAGTTATTTCCGGAAAAAAACCCATCATGTTTAGACAACCCCTTTAAGATACATTTTTAGACATGCAGACGAGGAGAATTCTTTACAGCGGGGAGACGCTCGAGTACTTGTCGTGGACATGTCATAACTAAATAACTAGTTATTGTTTACAGGATAATATTTCAGTGAGTTATATACTGAGCCGTGTGTTTTGGCTGCTGAATGCCGGTAACAGCTGCTCTCCTAATACAACATGGAGCGTTTAAATAGAACTTGGCTCGGAATGTTGACTCTTGCAAGTTTAGATATTGAGGAAGGAACTCCTCATACCTAGGGGAAGTTCACAAAGAAATCTACTACTTAAGTACATAGGAGGGTGACCCGCCACAGCTGATATTAGGTTCTCAGTGTAATGCAGTCACTACTTACGGGTTGTACAAACAGAAGAGTAGTCAGGAAAGCCATGGTCTGGTAATAGGAGGACACGTATGGATAAAAAGAGTACATAGAGGTGTAGTCACATCACAATTCAGGGGTCAGAATTCCAGGAAGGCCAGTAATACATTCAGGGAGTGAACTGAAATGTGGGCAGGTAACGGTCTAAGGTCTAAAGCCAGGAGGTCGCAGAGAGGGTCAAACAACAGTCCGGGGTCAAAAAACAAAGATCAGAACACATGTAGAAACACAGGCCAACAGCACAACTACAGAACCAGAAAGTCCAACTAGCAAGTTTCTGGGAGAGCAGTCTCAGTAAAGAAGCAGATCAATTACCAGAAAGATGAAACACCTGAGCAACTAATATTCCTGCCAACTCAGTGGCCCAGGAAAACACATCAGAGCATCTCCTAGTGTGAAAGATGCTCTGCACAGAGGAATCATGACACTGCCAGCTCAGTAGTCCAGAAAAACACAGTAGCGCATCTCCTAGTGTACAAGATGATTTGCACAAAGGAACGTGACACTAAGATAGTGTTACCCCACCCTTGAACTTATGGGGTCCAAAGGTCTTTCACTAATAGGGTCTCACATCACAGTCAGTAAAAATAAGGACAAATTGTAGGCATTATAACATTTCTGGATTGTGTTCTGGCTTTATATCTGCTCTTTATTACATAAAACATATCTGCAGAGTACAAAAGTTACAAATTCAGCCATACAAACAAGCCCTTTATATCTGTGTGTTTCCGCTGAGAACATAAAAACTACATAAAACAAAAAAAATTACAGAGTTGTAATAAAATTGGCTTTGTTAGGGTTCAAAACTTCTTCACAATATGAATATAAAATTTGGAATATTAGTCATAGTCATGCAGTAGTCATCAGATATCATTTATAGTTTAAAATACCCATAATTCATTGAGAAGATACCAAGAGGGAGTAAAGATGACATCAATGTAAAATAGGGGTGCTGTGTGAAATCTAAGGGTTAACACATTTTCGTTTGCTTCACATGTGTTTCTTCTATATGTGTGCTACTTTATGCTTTTGCTGCCTAAAGTCTGAATCTAAAATGTGCACATCACAATAAGAACAAGGAAAAGAAATGCATGAACATGTGTGTCCAAATTTTCGACTAGTACTGTCTCATAGTATACGTATATGTATACACTATATGGACAGTAGTACTGGGGCATTATGCATCACACTTAGGAACTTTTATGACATCAAAATATAAACAGTAGACATTAATATGGGGCTGCTTGACCCTTTCTAGCTTCCACTCTTCTGGGAAGGATTTCTGCAAGAATTTTGGTGGCTGTGGGAATTTTTTCCAATTCATCAAAAAGAGCATTTGTGAGGTCAGGCACTGATGTTGGAGGAGAGAGCCGGGCACACAAATTTGGTTTTAGTTCATCCCACAGGTATTGGATGAGGACTAAGGGCAGTCAAAATCTTCCACAGTACACTCACCCAACAATATGCTCAACCTCTGCATACGCCTTACCACAAATCCTACTCCATTCCCTGCTGGAGCAAAATTTGTGCTGTCACTCATCCTAAATTTGACGAGCAGCGGTCGCTATGCCCCATCTCACCCTACCTTCACCCACTTTGTCGGAGCATGTCAAAAATGGCCTGAGAACGCCAAAAGTTACATGAAGCTTTGAGTTATGCCAAAATGATTTGACCTTTTTAGAGCTTTTCATGCCAGAATACTGGCATAAAAGCTTCAATGACATAACAACTATGCCCACACACTCACATAGATTACATACAAAACAGGAGAAACACAACATCTTGCACAACAGGTCCCTGTTCAGATCCAGAATTGCCCTTGCCTTACCATGGGGGTTGGCACCCTAAGAATATGAAATGGCTCCCCAACTCAATGTTCACTAACCCTGAGTGTCCTTAACTGGACCCTAAGTCTAGTCAATGTGCAACACAAAAACAGGGATAAAAGAAAAATGAAATACACTAGAGGATGAGGGACAAGCCTAGGAATGTGTTCACATTGTAACCCAGGACAGACAGAAGAAAATAAGAACACAGAAACAAAGTGAATATGGGAAATTTCCAAAACACTCAAACTAAGAGAAAAAGAAAGGAATGCCGGTAACGGAATCACTCACAGATCTTCTGCAGGGAAAACTGTGATTTAACATTTCAGGATAAACCCCTAGCTGAAGAGCTGGAAGTGCAACCACCTATCTACCTGAAAATATAGCCAGCAAAGAAAGCTGGTGCAAGGTGAGTATAAATAGCCCTACCCAAGATGCCATAGTACAGAACCAAATAGGGAAAAGGAGATACCTTAAGTAGAAGCCTACTCAAGAAAGGAAAGAAAAGACAAAAGAACCATCAACAATTGGGCAGAGACCAAAATAGACTGTGGCTCAGCAGGGAGGGAACCCAACTATGCAGCAAGAGGTCACTGGATTGATTCCCAAAACTGAGACATGACAAATTAATTGGGCCCACTGTCTTTATGGAGCTTGCTTTGTGCACTGTGGCGCAGTCAGAAGGACCTTCCCCAAACTGATCTCTGAAAGTTGGAAGTCTACAACTGTCCAAAATGTCTTACTATGCTGAAGCATCGAACTATTCTCTACATTAAGGGGCCAACACCTAAAGAACAAGGACAAAGCATTACTGAACATCTCCTCAACTAAACTTTACAGTTGGCACAATGAAGTCAGGCAGATACCAGATGTTCTCCTGGCAGACTTATCTTAAAAGATGTCCTCATATGTTTTTCTATATGGTGAAAATTCAGACCCTGTGCTTCACTCCCATGGTGCTCTAATCCTGACAAGGAAATAGAGCACCAATGCCTGGGATATCTTAACAAATTAACTATTTTATAGCATTCAATGAGGTCCAGTGGATGGACTGGATCTTCATTGGCACCTAATGTAATCCTTAGATTCCATTCCCATTGTAGATGATCAATGTGGATACGGGGAGTCATTCATATCTATCAGAGACAATGGGCTACATTCGCTTGATTCTGAAACTTGGATTATGTGTCAAGGGCCGTGCTATCCCACCAATCAGACTATGCGGCATTCAACTGCACTTGGTGAGGAAGCTATTTAACGTTAGAAGAAAGTGATGGAAGCAGTTTAGCAAATAGAAATCTGATAAAAGTTTCGCTTCTAACATAGTAATCATCTGCATTGTTCCCAGGAACGAGCCATACCCCACAAAGAGCTGTCGGCACTCGGCACTCGGCACCTGCATATCCTGCTCTAAATGATGTTTTAGTATAAAGAAATACAGAGGCATAGTAATACATAAAGTCTTCTTTTATATGGCATTTTTATATTTCCCCATAATACACATCTATGAATAAAATAAAACAAATGCAGAGAACTTTGTATTTTGTAACTGCTTTATAAAAGGTTTCTTTCTGACATATGAAGTGTATTCCTGAGCTTTATTCATATATTAGAAATACCAGTGCTCCGTTATTTACCCACCTACATATGAAATAGCTTAGAAAAAAAAGGTAAAAGATCAAAGGAATTTTACATTTCTTTGTACTCACAGATCGAAATAAATCAACAGAAATACATATTTAAAATATATTGCGCATTCTGAAAACCAAGAGGACATTTTGCTTCAACCACAACTATCATTATAACATACTTCGCATTTTTTCATAAAAAAGTGTTTTCAACATCTATCCAATGTCATGTACTACACGGTCAGCATGGTTATAGAGATAGAAAATGTAACAATAAAGCACAAGTAATATTTATATTAACGTACATTTATGCTATTGACTACACTGCCAATCTCAATAATGTTTTGTATATACAGCTCCAATGCAGACTTAGGTTAGTTAGGTCCATATGTATTTGGACAGAGACATTTTTCGCATTTTTGTTCTGTACATTGCCACAATAGATTTGGAACAAAACAATTCAGATGCAGGTGAAGTTCAGACTTTCAGCTTTAATTCTGTGTTGAACAAAATGATTGTATAAAAATGTGAGGAGCTAAAGAATTTTTTCAACTCGATCCCTTCATTTCTGGGGCTCGAACATAATTGGACAAATTAAATGTTTGGAAATAAAATGTTACTTTCTAATACTTGGTTGAAAACCCTTTGTTGGCAATGACTGCCTGAAGTCTTGAGCTCACGGACATCACCAGACATTGTGTTTCCTCCTTGTTAAAGCTCTGTCGGCCTTTACCGCAGCAGTTTTCAGTTGCTGTTTGTTTGTGGACCTTTCCGTCTGAAGTTTAGTCCTTAACACGTGAAATGCGTCTCTATCGGGCTGAGATCAGGTGATGACTTGGCCATTCAAGAATATTCCACTTCTTTGCTTTAATGAACTCCTGGGTTGCTATGGCTATATGTTTTGGATTATTGTCCATATGTATGATGAGACGCCAACCAATCAGTTTGGCTGTATTTGAGCACACATTGTGTCTCTGAAAACCCCAAAATTCTTCTGGCTGCTTCTGTCCTGTGTCATATCATCAATATACACTATAGACCCAGTGCCACTGTCAGCCATGCATGCTCGGCCATCACACTGTATCGCCGTGTATTACAGATGTTGTGGTATGCTTTGGATCATGAGCTGTACCATGACTTTGCCATACTTTTTTCTTTCCATCATTCTGGTAGAGGTTGATCTTTATTTCATCTGTCCAAGAATGTTCTTCCAGAACTCTGCTAATTTTTAAGATATTTTTTTTAGCAAAGTCCAATCTAGCCTTCTTATTCTTGAGACTTATTAGGGGCTTGAACCGTGTAGTGAACCCTCTGTATTCTTTATGGTAGATTTCGATATTGATACGCCTACATCCTGGAGAGTGTTGTTCACTTCGTTGGATGTTATGAAGGGGTTTCTCTTCACCATTTATTCTGCAATAATTCATCACTGTTGTCTTCCATGGGTGTCCAGGTCGTTTTGCATTGTTGAGGTCACCAGTGCTTCCTTTCTTTCTCAGGATTAACCAAACTGTAGATTTAGCCACTCTTGATAATGTAGCAATTTCTCTGATCTTTTTTTTCTGTTTTCACAGATGAAGGATAGTTTGTTTCATCTGCATGGAGAACCCCTTTGACCGCATGTTTACTTCTCAGCAAAAACTTCAAAATGCAAGCACCACACCTCAAATCAAGTCCAGGTGTTTTATGTGCTTAATTGAGAATGAAATAATAAATTAATTGCCCACACCTGCCAATGAAACAACCTTTGAGTCAATTGTCCAATTACTTTAGGACCGTTTAAAACCAGGCTGGCATATGTAAAGGAACTGAAACTCTTAAACCCTTCTTCAAATTTTAATGTGAATACCCTCAAATGGAAACTAAAAGTCAGGACTTTATGGCCATGCCCATTATATAACTATAGCTTGAATATGTTTCAGTAAACAGGTAAAAAAAACAAAATTTGCGTCAGTGTCCAAATTGTCATGACCCAGGTCTGCATCAGCCGCTGTGGTTTGATTATTTCACCCAGTTCCGGCCTGGTCATTTCAGGGGTTAACTCCTCCCTGCCTCACCCCAGTTCAGTGCCAGTGATCATTTATGCTCTGCAGCGTGTGTTACTGGCTCTGGTGAGTTACCTGATCTGTCCTGCCTCCCAGATACCTTGTTCTGTCCCGTACTCTCCTTTTTCACCGGTCTGTCCTGGTCCCTGACTACCCGCTCCTGTCTATTTTGTACCCTTCTCTGTCTGTCTTATCCCGATCCCGACCTGTTTGTCCTCCTCACTTGTTTAAACTTGGATTTCCTAAAATCTGACCTGTATCGTCGTTCCTAACTTCGGCTCCATCTCTCCCCTCTGTTGCATATGTGACTTCCCGCCTTCCAACCCTCAGCTATCACCTGACCACGATTTGATTATCCCTGTGCTGTTGACGAGACCTCCTGTTGCTGACCTGGTTTACTGACTACTCTTCTGACCTCTGGTGGTTTGCCTGCTAACTGCACTCTGAAGCTTACACTGCTTGTAGCTTCAGCGTCTGCCTTAGTACAGTTTTACACAAATATATATGGACCTAACCGTATATGTTATCCTGGCACCAGACTACAAACAACCATGGAGTAGTGTCATTCTTCAATCCTTTCTTCCATAGGTCTGCTATTTGTTACTAGCATACATTCGGTATGTAGGTGAGTAGGCAGGCAAGATAGAAGAGGACAGATGGAACAGAGTGTGAATACAGAGCCAGACTACACAGGAATTGTTTGTAGTCTGTCACTATAGAAACACATGAGCTGTACACAAAGCATTAAAATATTAAAGATGTTAAGAATATTTCTAGAGTTGCTTCTTCTTTAGTCTCATGAAAAATAAAATTTTTAATTGATGTACATAGTCTTTAAAGAGAACATCTACCACTCCTGTCCTGTCTTATTAAATACATAAAATAAAAATTTGCAAGAAATGTTTCGAACAGCTATGTGTTGTTCCTCTTGAAAATATACAACTATTCATTTTGATAAAAGAAACACCAGTACTTACAGCTTTGAATGAGACTGTTTAGAGATGCAAATAACATCTTCAGAGAGGAAGAGAATAGAAACGTAAGTACCACTTTTTGAAAAAGTCAATTCTAAGAATCAATATCAACTGTTTAAAGAGCCTTGCCACATTACATTTGAGTAGAAACCAAACCAGAAGCTCCTTTTTCAGACATGTAGGCTTTTTTTTTTCATGGTTGTCTCAGTGTAAAGTAGACAAGTTGGATTGGCTGGGGGAGGGTTCTGCTGTTTTGGCATGTCAGGAGCTCTTCAAATGTGATATGGCATCTATTGTAGACAAGATTGCGCTCCTTCCCTTCTGAGTCTTGTCATGTGCCCAAACAGTAGCTTTCCACCACTTATGGGTTATTGGCATACTCAAGGGGAATTGTAAAACAAATTGAACATCCATTTCCCCCCATTACCTTTGCAAAAATAAAAAATTGGTATTTAAAGCAACATTTTTATGGAAAAAATGTGATTTTTGTTTTTATTTTCACGGCTCAACCTTCTACAATTCGGTGAAGTACCTGGGGGTTTATGGTGCTCACCACACATCTAGATAAATTCCTTGAGAGATGTAATTTCCAAAAGGGTTTCTCTTGGAGGCTCACAATCTAAGGTGCCTATCTGTATGTTTTTGTAGTGTGGGAGGAAATCGGAGAACCCGCAGGAAACCCACGCAAACAAGGGGAGAACGTACAAACTCCATTCATATGTTGTCCTTGATGGGATTTAAATCCAGGACCCCAGTGCTGCAAGACTGCAGTGCTAACCACTGAGCCACCGTGCTACCCATTAGGGGCTTTGCAAACATGAAATGGTATACAAAACACCAACAATCAGCCTAGGTAAGATATGAATAAACTGGGAATTATACGTAATAAGGTGGTCTCCAAACATAGGGAAAAGGTACCACCACCCACTTTTTCATAAATAAAGATGGATATTCTGATCTATATCAGTATAAACAACCAACTCACAAAAAGATCAGATAGCGAGATTAATGTAAAAAAATCTTTATTTATCAATGAATATAAAAGAACAAGAAGGGGTGCAATAACAGAGAGGATACACAAGGTGGCATACCAGAGCAGCTGGGAGCAGACGGGTGTGCAAAGTCAATTGAAAACCACGGAATAGCCTTACTGAAGAGTGAGGGGGACGCCAGCCAGTGTCATTGAATGTATTCAGGCACGATCCCAAATTAGGAAAAGTATAAGAGGCATCAACCAGTGGCAATCAGTTATTTATCAATAAGCACACATACTTACAGCTGGTAATGGCGCCAAGTCCCATCCGACGCGCGTTTCAGCGTCAGCCTTCGTCAGGGAGGGGGGGGCGTCTTCCCTGACGAAGGCTGACGCTGAAACGCGCGTCGGATGGGACTTGGCGCCATTACCAGCTGTAAGTATGTGTGCTTATTGATAAATAACTGATTGCCACTGGTTGATGCCTCTTATACTTTTCCTAATTTGGGATCGTGCCTGAATACATTCAATGACACTGGCTGGCGTCCCCCTCACTCTTCAGTAAGGCTATTCCGTGGTTTTCAATTGACATTGCACACCCGTCTGCTCCCAGCTGCTCTGGTATGCCACCTTGTGTATCCTCTCTGTTATTGCACCCCTTCTTGTTCTTTTATATTCATTGATAAATAAAGATTTTTTTACATTAATCTCGCTATCTGATCTTTTTGTGAGTTGGTTGTTTAAACATGAAATGGTGTCTACTATAGATTACGGCCAATTTTGTATTCCAGTTGGTGTTCCTTCCATTCCGAGCCCTACTGTGCGCCCAAACATCAAAATAGGAGGACAAGAAGTAATAGTACCATAACACGTGTCCCTAGCTCATAATACTATGGTATGGCCTTAACTTCTTCGTGCTTAATATGTGTGCCCAAACAGTAGTTTTCCACCACATATAGCGTATCAGTGTACTCAGAAGAAATTGCACAACAAATTATATGGTGCATTTGACCTGTTACCCTTGTAAAAATAATTTGGGGCTAAAGAAACATTTTTGTGGGGAAAATATGATTTTTTTTACTTTCATGCCTCAACATTCTAAAATTCTATCTAGCCATTTTTTAGTTCAAAAGTCAAATGGCGCTCGTTCCCTTCCGAGCCCAAACAATAGTTTTCAGCCACATATGGGATATCGGTGTACTCAGGAGAAATTGCACGACAAAATGTACATTGCAATTTCTCCTGTTACCCTTGTGAAAATGCTAAATTTGGGACAAAAGTAACATATTTTGTGGGACAAAAAGCTAAGTTTTCATTTTTTTCCTTTCATATTGATTTGGTTCCTGTGAAGCACCTGAAGGGTTAATAAATTTCTTGGATGTGGTTTTGAGCAGTATGAAAGGCGCAGTTTTTGGAATGATGTTGCTGTGGGTTATTTTCTGTCACCTAGGCCTTTTATGGTTCATTGTTCTCACTGAGAGCAATCAACCAATTTTTAACTGGCTAAGGCCCGTTTCACACGTCAATGAAAAACACAGACGTTCTTCACTGACGTGTAAAACACGCACATGTCCCTCCATGTGCCGTGATTCACGGCACACGTGGGTTGTCTAAGTGCAATCCGGGCTCCGTTCTCCGTGGTCCGTGATTGCACATAGAGATTAACTCAACTGTGCCCGCTCCCGCTCTCCATGGTGCTGAACGCTCCCGCGGTGCAGCATCCGGCCGGCGCTGACCCCCGCAGCAGCTGCTTCCGGGTTGGCTGTGTCGTGCATTCATGAATATGCACGACAGTAATGAGCCGGCTCAGAAGCAGCAGGCAGAACAGGCTGCACAGAGTAAAAATGATCTTTATTTTATATGCACGTTTTTTCTGGCATGTGTTTCACGGATCACACCACTGCGTGGTCCGTGGAACATCAGTGATGCCAGAAAAAAATGGACATGTCTCCGTGCGGCAATCACGGACACGCGGGTACGACGCACGGAGACACGGTCAGTGAAAAATCACTGATGTGTGAGCAGACCCATTCATTATAATGGTTCTGTGTATGTCAGTGATTCTGGTACGTAGAAAAAACAAGCACAAACGTACCAGAATCACTGACGTGTGAAACGGGCCTAACACAGTACCAAAACTTTATTCTTTTAACTAAGCCTCTCAAAATGAAGTGTCAAATGTAATGTGGTCCCTAAAAATATGGTTTTGTAAATTTTGTTGGAAAAATTAGAAATTTCTGATTAACTTTGAACCCTTCTCACTTCATAACAAAAAAATAGGATTCCAGTATGGTGCTAATGTAAAGTAGACATGTGGGAAATGTTATTTATTAAATATTTTATGTGACATAACGCTGTGATTTAAGGGCATAAAAATTCAAAGTTTGAAAATTGCAAAATTTTTGCCAAGTTTCCAACATTTTACCTAATAAATGCAAAAAATATCATTCTAAATTTACCACTATTATGAAGTATAAAATGGAATGAAAATAAATCTCAGAATCAATTGACGCGTTCCAGAGTTGTGACACTGGTCAGAACTGAAAAAAATTGGCCCGGTCAGATTGGAAGGTGAAAACAGGCTCAGGGGTGAAGGGGTTAATGCTTATAAAACTCTCCACAGATTTCAATGGGCAGTTTGTGATTTCAAGTTGGATAAGAGTAGCGTGCGCTGATGTATTAATATATGTGCATATTTCATAAGGCTCCATAATGCAGACAGTATAAATATGGATGTGGGCAGTAAAAGATCCATTTTATTCACATGATACTAAGCCGTGTAAAGTAAAACTAAAGAGGACAATATTGTGGTGCAAATAGTTTAATGATGAGAATGATAATGCACATGGGAAGGAAAACACAGACTGCATGCGAAATAGCAAACACTTGGTAAAACTGAGATGGAAAGGGACTTAAAGGGTTTGTGTGATACCGATAACACCCTGTATAAATATCTATTTTTAAAGGGGTATTTCCATCTCCAAGATCCTATCCCAATATATAGCAGGTATAATAATAATAATAACAATAATAATATTAGCTAATACCTCCAATTAGAAATGAAGTATGGTTCTTCTGATTCACTATGTCGCTTTCCTTAATGTTTAGGGCACAGCAGGACCTTAGGTATCCATGGTTACGACCACACATAAAGTCACAGTTTATAGTTATTTAGCTGCTAGTGGTTAATATAACCATGGATATCCAAGGTCCTGCAATGCCCTGTACATGAGGTAAGTGACATGGTAAATCAAGAGAACTATTCTACATTTCTAGGTGGAGGTATTTGCTAATATTATTATTATTATTATTATTACACCTACTACATACTGGGATATTATATTTTAGATGGGAATACCCCTTTAAGCCCTAACCACTTTTGTAATTTTCTTTATTATAAAATTGTTTTTCCTTTCCTTACTTCCTGTTATGTTTCATTTTGTTGGGGGGATGGGTCTCAAATAGGATATCATTGGAGGATACCCCTGTAGTCACTTCTTTACAACTTCTACCACCCGTTAACAGGACATCATCAGGGGCAGCACTGCGGTCACTTACCATATGTTCTGTTAGCACCATCTAGAGATGAGTGAGTACCAAACTATTTGTACTCACTATACTCATAACGAGTACTGTCTAATACTCGCGTATTCATTCTGAATCGCGTGTGCAATGCAAGTCAATGGGGAAAAACTTGCAACGTAACGAGTAACCGGAATGCCGTACTATTTGTGTGAGTAGCGAATAATTCGGAATTCAGGTTACTCGTTACATTGCGAGTTTGTCCTCATTGACTTCCATTGCACATGCTATTCGGAACGAATATGCAAGTATTAGACAGTATTCATTATGAGTATAGTGAGTACAAATAGTTAGGTACTTGCTCAACTCTAGCGCCATCCCTAATGAGATCCTTATGAGGTAGTGCTGATGGACAAGTGACTATAGCTCCAGTGGCAGCCTCCGCTTGCATTTTCAGTTGCCTTCTGACACCACCTCTTTTCTTAAAATGATACGTCATCAGGGAGCAGTGACAGAAGCAGGGTAAGTAACATGAGCACCGCCTCACAGCATCTGCACCACCCTCAAACAAAGCATCATCAGGCAGCCGTGATAGAAGCAAGAAGACTGATACTACTCCTGTGCCCTGATGACTCTTTGTTTGAGGGTCGTGACAGAAGCTGTGAGGCTGCACTAGTGTCACTCACTGCTTCTATCATCAGCGCCTGATGACGTCTCATTTCAGGGAAAGAGAGGAACAAGGTTTATGGCATAATATGGGTACTCAGGGAGGATTCCAACCCGTCATTAGATACAAGACATACAAAAAAACACAATAAACAAAGACAAAATGAAATGAGTATATGTTCTCTCCCATGGAATTGCACATTAAAGAAAAACACAATATACTCAAATAAACAATTCTCACAGTGACAGTGGTTCCGCCGTGTACTATCAATATTATTTAAACTGGAATGGTCTCACCAAATCCGCATGAGTCAGGGTATAGACAGTCTCTGCCAGTGCCACGGTCCAGGGTCCCTAAAAAACTGACGCCCAAAGACTCCCATCCTTACAAGGATGGTCCATAGCTTAATGAACTCGACTGAACCCCTATTGTGACGCTATTGGTGTCCCGACATGTTTCGTCCAACAGGACTCTTCAGGGGACATGACACCAAGTGAGGGGTAAGGTATTGGACGACCCTTTAAGAATTCAATTTACGATACCTTTATCTGTAACACCTAATGTCAGGCAGCTGCTGCCAAGGCAAAAAAAGAATATGGGATGTATTAAAAGAGACATAGAGGCGCAATGCTTTAGGCATCAATGTATAAGAAAGACATAAAGCTGTAGGAGAAGGCAGCTAATGTAAGACATGGTATAGGTGAACTAGAGTACTCAGAAATGGGCACCAAAATTAGGAATAAGTATACAAAAAATATCTGAAACGGGACCTAATATTATGCATGATGCAAATACTTGTTTGAAATAGAATACGGCTGTATATTGTCACGGGTGTGTCACGGGTGACAGACAGTCATGTGGTTCCTGGCAGTAGAAAGTTACAGCGTTTGGCTGTGCAATATGCTCCCTGACTTTTTATTGTTTCTGCTATTAGTATTAATTGTACTAGGCACCTTTCCTGCTGGATTTTCATCTGATCCCCTTTAGGACCCAAGGGAGTTAAACATCTGTCCCGCTGCTGATTATCAGTATTCCCCTTGTGTTTAAATACTCCCTTCTTCTCTGAGTGATAGTATTCAGTTCATTTAGCTCTGGTTGCAAGCAGGTGGCTTGTACTCATCTGTAGTATCATTGCTGAAGCTTTGCTGAATTCCTGCCTCAGTCATCTGAGGATAAGTAGTTCATGCACTTTTCCCCTTTGTGTCCTCCTTTTTGTCTCATCCCTTAGCATTCAGTAGGGTTGATGAAGAGCTCATCCCACCCGTTCCCTATTTAAGGTCCAGCACTAGGGATACCTAGGGTCAGGTATTCGGCTTGGCACATAGATGCAGAACCTACGTAGGGTGGTGAGGGACCCCAGGGACTAACAGTAGGTTTTATCAGGGGTCACCATCACCCCCTTCCCTACACGCAGGGGTCCCCTTTCCTTACCGCTCGCTTGGTACTTCCCTGTACCTAGCGTGACAATTGTGTATATTATAAATATTATAATCATTTATTTGTGAACCAACTCCATTTTCCAAACACATTTCGTACCATCTGCATCTAGGACAAGTTACATGAATCATATTGTAGTCAATGAGAGGAGTAATATAATACACATATTTACATAGTTATACAAAGCTGCCTTCCAGCCATGACGTCTTCTAGGCTCATTTCTGAAACCGAGATCTCATGCAGATACACTGACACATATTTATTGTAACTGGTAATGAACACTCCAGGGCTGAATAAAACTGCAGATAAGTCGATGTTTGTCAGGAGCATTGTAAAAGATAAATCATGGAGGGCAACCTACTATGTCCCAGCGAGCGAACAGAGAATTAATTACAGGATAATATAACATTCTTTATTAATCCCCTGTAAATCAGTATTTATGAAAATTCATGATCACACAATGGAAATCGCTAGGACTCTGTTCACAATAGTGTCACAGCTTCTAATGGATCCTTTTGGTCCGCCTTTATCAATAGTTGCTCTCTGGCACTGGGAGGGTCAGTTCTGATATAGTCCTGGTATGTGTAGAGCTTGCTCCAAATGCTGGGACCTGGGCTGGCCTCTATCCACAATTGCCTCTTTTGCAACATAGAAGCGGTTATATATACAGGTTACAGGTATGTGTGCTCCATTATGGTTCTGCTTTTAACTTTATCTAGGAGGCCGCATGGCACATGAAATACAGAATATAGAGTAGGACCCCCCTATTGAGATTTGCCGTGACGTTGGCAGGGGTGGCTCAAAGAATTGATCAATTATTTGCTAAAAATCTCATTTATATTACAGTACAGTTGGAATAAATCTGTGAATTTGCACTTTTTATATGATGCATGCCATTTTCAGATCGTGCTGGCTCCCCTCTTTCTCTGTTTGGTCGTAGTTATGCTACAAATTCTGGTGGCCGGTCACCACCATGCTATGCACGCCTGATCTTGGTTTGCAATGTATTCCTCCTGTTGGTAGCTGTACACATTCAGTTGCCTCACCCTTTCCACAGGCATTGCTAATTAAGCACCATACTTGGATCTGGTCCGCCTTTATCAATGGTTGCTGTTTGGCACTGGGAGGATCAGTTCTGATATAGTCCTGGTATGTGTAGAGCTTGCTCCACATGCTGGGACCTGGGCTGGCCTCTATCCACAATTGCCTCTTTTGCAACATAGAAGCGGCTATATACAGGTTACAGGTATGTGTGCTCCATTATGGTTCTGCTTTTAACTTTATCTAGGAGGCCGCATGGCACATGAAATACATAATATAGAGTAGGACCCCCCTATTGAGATTTGCCGTGACGTTGGCATGGGTGGCTCAAAGAATTGATCAATTATTTGCTAAAAATCTCATTTATATTACAGTACAGTTGGAATAAATCTGTGAATTTGCACTTTTTATATGATGCATGCCATTTTCAGATCGTGCTGGCTCCCCTCTCTCTAATGGATCCTTTTGCAAGGACACATAGACGAATTCTCATGGACCACAATGAATTAAATGGAAGCTATCGTCAGAAAATGTTGTATTGTTCAGATTTTGTATTACATGGATTGCCTTATTAAATACAGACTTGGCAATCTTGACATTTTCACAGTGGCCACCGGTATTTAAGGAAGAGTTTTCAGTAAGGCTTCTTATCATCAGAGGCAGGATTACAATAACAGGTACCCCACGTCTATACACAGGATCCCATTCACAATAGCTGACCCTGTCTTAAAGGGGACCTGTTACCTGATAAAATCTGGCCAGTTTTTGCTCTTACTTTATTCCTGCTGCTCCCCTCAGTTTGCTGGATTTTTTTTTAAATCTTTTTGTTATTTTTTTAAATCTGCTATACGGTTACATAGATAGGGCTTTTTATTTGGTTCTAATTTTTACAGCCTTTACCAAGGTGGTGTGGCTCTTAGGGTAATAATAGACAGCTGCCTAAAGACACGCCCTAGAGGATCTTGTCAGCACCGCCTCCTTGGAAAATAACATAAAAATTAGCATTAAATATAAAAGGGACCATATGGGAAATAACAAAATTAAAAAGAATACTCAGGGGAACAGGAGGAATAAAATAAAAGCAAAGACCGGATCATTTTTGATGTGGTGACAGGTCATCTATAGCAATGACCTTTAGATGCTTTAAGACAAAAAATTGGGTTGGAATTAGGCATGAGCGAATGTATTCGCCACTATTCGGTATCCGACGGATAACAGGCTACTCGAGACATTTGGTATCCGACGAATAAAACAACATCCGCT
Source organism: Anomaloglossus baeobatrachus (assembly GCF_048569485.1). NCBI lineage: Eukaryota > Metazoa > Chordata > Amphibia > Anura > Aromobatidae > Anomaloglossus > Anomaloglossus baeobatrachus. The sequence goes on from NC_134353.1 coordinate 89,317,919, forward strand.
CCGATACTTTCATTTTCATTTCTCACTTCCTGGCGCCTGTTTTCCAGCCAATGAACACATCTGACGTTGCTTGCCTTCACAGTAACGCCGCAGCCTTCTTTGTTGTGGTGTTTCTGCGATTGGCTTGGCCGCACAGCGTCATAGGGGCTATATATGTCAGCGGACATTTTGTGAACACGCAGTCATTAGGGAGCTGGCGGGAGCTGTCAGTGTAGATAGACTGTCCGTTGTTCTCTCTCTGTCTATCTGTCTCTCCCTCTCACCCCTCTCTCATACTCATCGATCACTGACCGATCACCGGCGCGGCGCTGCACAGCTGTCACACTGCTCCGGCGGCTTCTGCTTCTGAAAATGCTGGCCGCTCATTATTCCATCTCGTATTCACTGCTTCCCCCGCCCACCGGTGCCTATGCTTGGTTGCATTCAGACGAGCCCCCACACTGAGTGACAGCTGTCTCACTGCAACCAATCATAGCCGCCAGTGAGCGAGTCTATGTAGTGCAGTAAAATAAATAATTAAAAAAAAACGGCGTGCGGTCCCCTCCAATTTTGATACCAGCCAAGATAAAGCCACACGGCTGAAGGCTGGTATTCTCAGGATGGGGAACCTCACATTATAGGGAGCCTATCAGCCTAAATATATCAGCCAGCAGCTGCCCGTAATTGCCGCATCCATTAGATGCGACAGTCCCGGGACTCTGCCCGGCTCATCCCGAATTGCCCTGGTGCGGTGGTAATCGGGGTAATGAAGAGTTAATGACAGCCCATAGCTGCCACTAAGTCCTAGGTAAATCATGGCAGGCGTCTGAGACACCCCCTATGATTGACCTGTAAGTTTAAGAAAATAAACACATACACCCGAAATAATAAATAAAAAATAATAAAAGATAAAAAAACACCCTCTTTCACCACTTTATTAATTCCCAAATACCCCTCTAGGTCCGACGTAATCCACACGAGGTCCTGTGATGCTTGCAGCTCTGCTACATGGAGCTGACGGGAGTGGCTGTGGAACACCGTCGCTCTCTGTCAGCTCCACGCAGCAACTGAAGTGAGCAGCGCGATCAGGGATGACGTCACTCAGGTTACCCACGGGTAACCTGAGTGATGGCACCGTTGATCGCGCGGCTCACTTCAGTCACTCAGGGGATTTGTGGTTACTGGTGAGTCCTTCACTTGTGATCGCAAATCAGGTTGCACCACAGACAAAGCCGCGCGATGACAATGAAGTCGGGGGAAGTTCATCCAAGTTCATTCTGATCGCGGAGCTCTGTCTCACAGCCATTCTCTATGGGGATGTAGCAGAGCCGAGTGGGACCGCATTCAAAATGCATCCAAAACACAGCATTTTGGATGCTTTTTGAAACGCACATGCAGTGTAAAGCATGAGGAAGGGAATGTGAATGAGCAGAGCTGAAGTGTAAAGCATGACAAAAGGGAACATGAATGAGCAGAGCTGCATTGCAAAGCATTACAAAAGGGAACGTGAATGAGCAGAGCTGCAGTGTAAATCATGGGAAAGGAAACATGAATGAGCAGAGCTGCAGTGTAAATCATGTGAAAGGAAACATGAATGAGCAGAGCTGCAGTGTAAAGCATGGTACAGGAAACGTCAACGAGCAGAGCTGCAGTGTAAAGCACTGGAAAGGAAACGTGAATGAGCAGAGCTGCAGTGTAAAGCATGGGAAAGGAAACGTGAATGAGCAGAGCTGCAGTGTAAAGCATGGCAAAAGGGAATGTGAATGAGCAGAGCTGCAGTGTAAAGCACGGGAAGCGACATGTGAATGAGCACACCTGCAGTGTAAAGCATGGGAAAGGAAACGTGAATGAGCAGAGCTGCAGTGTAAAGCATGGGAAAAGAAATGTGAATGAGCAGAGCTGCAGTGTAAAGCATGGTAAAGGAAACGTGAATGAGCAGAGCTGCAGTGTAAAGCATGGGAAAGTAAACGTCAACGAGCAGCACTGCAGTGTAAAGCATGGAAAAGGAAACGTGAATGAGCAGAGCTGCAGTGTAAAGCATGGAAAAGGAAACGTGAATGAGCAGAGCTGCAGTGTAAAGCATGGAAAAGGAAACGTGAATGAGCAGAGCTGCAGTGTAAAGCATGGGAAAAGAAACGTGAATGAGCAGAGCTGCAGTGTAAAGCACAGGAAAAGAAACGTGAATGAGCTCACCTGCAGTGTAAGGCATGGGAAAGGAAACGTCAATGAGCAGAGCTACAGTGTAAAGCATGGGAAAGGAAACGTCAATGAGCAGAGCTGCAGTGTAAAGCATGGGAAAGGAAATGTCAATGAGCAGAGCTGCAGTGTAAAGCATTGGAAAGGAAACGTGACTGAGCAGAGCTGCAGTGTAAAGCATGACAAAAGGGAATGTGAATGAGCAGAGCTGCAGTGTAAAGCATGACAAAATGGAACGTGAATGAGCAGAGCTGCAGTGTAAAGCGTGACAAAAAGGGAACGTGAATGAGGAGAGAGAGAGAGACCAGGCATGACTCCAGATGATTTCCAACCTTCTACAGGCTGTGCCCTTACTGTTTCTTCTCAATTTCCCCTCTTTTCCTATATTTTTGGTTCCCAGCCGGGTACAAATAGGCAGCTGGAGGTTGCGGGCAGCCTGTGCCTGCCTGCTGTACCTGGCTAGCATACAAAAATATGGCGAAGCCCATGTCATTTTTTTTTTCTTCGTTTTTTGGAAAAAAAAACTTTAAAAAAGGGCTTCCCTGGTTTTTCCATTGCCAGTGAAGGTAACACTGAGTAGTAGGGGTTAGCAGCCAGTAGCTGCTTGGGTTTAGCAATAGAAAGCGCTGCGGGAGCCCACACACTTTTTTTTCTTTACCCCTAACCCTTGGGTTAGGAATTTTTTTTATTTTGTAATGATTTTAAAAAAAATTGACATGGGCTTTGCCATATTTTGTATGCTAGCCAGGTACAGCAGGCAGGTACGGCTGCCCCCAACCCCCAGCTGCCTATTCGTACCCAGCTGGGAACCAAACATATAGAGAAGCCCTTTTTTTAATTATTTCCTGAATTTCATAAAATAATTTTAAACAAAAACAACGCGGGCTTCGCCCAATTTTTTTGTCCAGCCAGGAACAACTAGGCAGCTGGGGACTGGAATTCGCAGTACAGGGTGGCCCAAGCTTTCTGAGCCTCCCACTGCGAATTGCAGTCTGCAGCCGCCCCAGAAAATGGCGTGCTCATAGAAGCGCCATCTTCTGGTGTTGTATCCAACTCTTCCAGTTGCCCTGGTGCCGGGTGGCTCGCTGGGTAGTAATGGGGTTAGGGCTAGCTGTGTATTATCAGCTGGCCCTAAGCCCGAAATTCATGGTGTCATGCCAGTACTAGACATGGCCACCATGAATTTCTAGTAAAGATAAAAAAAAACACAAGACGGAGAAAAATATTTTTATTAGAAATAAAACACAAAACAATTAGTGACTCCATCTTCATTGAAATAAAGAACCCCCTCCTCCGCCGTAGTCCTGGGTCAAGGGTCCCACGATGTCCAATCTGGATTCAATATCATCTGATCAGTTTGCTGGAAGGCAAATCGATCAGATGATGTGTCAGGTTCAAGGATGTGAATCACATGACACATCAGCTGATTGTGTAAAAACCGATTATACAATCAGCTGATGCATCAGGAGAGAAAACAAACTGCACACTGTTGTGTAGACTCCCGTCACATCGCTCCAGGAGCTGCCGGTAATCAGCTAATGCTGTCACCTGATAATCAGGTGATGCCATCAGGTGACCGCATCAGCTGATCACCGGCAGGTCCTGCAGCGATCAGACGTCTCCCGGGAGTCTGCACAGAAATGAGTATGCTATTTTTTTTTGTTTTTTTTTTCACTTTTGATTTTGCTTTGCAGTGAATGTACAGGCAGAGAGAAGCTACCGCACATACGCTGCACAGTGAAAGTGCATGTCTCCCGTCCCATCACTCCAGGAGACACCGGTAATCAGCTGATGCGGTCACCTGGTGATCAGGTGATGCAGTCAGGTGATCGCATCAGCTGATCAGCGTCAGGTCCTGGAGTGTTTTGACGTCTCCCGTGAGTCTGCACAAAAGTGAGGATGCATATATTTGTTTTCTCTCTCTCGCTCGCCCCTGCTCTCGCCCCTGCTCTCACCCCCACTCTCTCTCCCGCTCTCGCCCCTGCCTCGCCCCCGCTCTCTCTCCCGCTCTCGCCCCTGCTCTCTCTCCCGCTCTCACCTCTGCTCTCACTCCCGCTCTCTCTCCTGCTCCCATTCTTTCTCCCGCTTCCGTTCTCTCTCTTGCTCCCGCTCCTGCTTGGTACAACGTGAAATTATTCGGGTTTCCCATAGAATTACATTGGGGGTCGAATATTCGCGAATAGTCGAATAGCGGCGGTATTCTGAAGAGTCCTGCTGTATTCTTTAACTTTTTTAGCTGCTTGGACACTTCCTTATGAGCTTATTTTTGGAGTATGTCATATTTTAAGCATACTCAAATAAGCCCCAAAATCCTACTAGGGCTTACTTACGGGGTATGTCTTATTTTCTGGGAAACAGGGTATGTATTTATTCATTCATTCATTCATTCATTCAAGTATTAGCACTTTAGTATGCATGTTTATACATTAATATTTATTCACGTGGATAAATGTTTTTCTTGTATGTATTTTGTTATCCAATCATGTTTTTGTCTTTCTCATCATATTTTCTTGTGCATAATTTTTTTTAGAATGTCTTTATTCTTGATGAATCTGTGTTCATTCTAATAAAATTTCATATTTTATTGTCACCATTGTAGGTTATGTAGGTTATAGATATCTATCACCCTTTTGACAAAATGGTTTTCATATAAGTATACATGCATTTATTATCCAAATTGGCGCCTCTTCCCTATTTCTTGGGTTTTGTTGGTGTGGTGAACATTATTGTAGACTTAAATTTATATATATATTAAACACAAAAACTTAATTTCAATGATAGTTCATTTTCTCATGACATATTTCATGGGTGTGTCACGAGTGAGAGACAGTCATGTGGTTTTTGGCTATAGAAGATCACAGCATTTTGCTGCGCAAAATGCTCCCTGACTTTCCATTGTTCCTGCTGTCAGTATACATTGGTATAGGTAGCTTTCCTGCTAGAATAATCTCTCCCCCTTTTGAACCCAGCAGGAGCTCGCCTTCCACCCAGCTGTAGATCATCAGTATTCTCTTGATGCTTAAGTACGGTACTCCCTTCTTCCCTGGAATGGTGCTGGTGATATTATTCAGTTCATTCTAGCTCTGATTGCAAGCAGGTGGCTTGTACTCCTTCATTGTATCGTTACTGAAGCTTGCTGAACTCCTGCCTGTGTCATCTGTGATAAATAGTTCATGCTTTTCCCTGTTATGTCCCCCTTGTGTCTCCCTTTAGTGATAACTGGGGTTGGTGAAGATCTCATCCCACCCATTCCCTATCTAGGGCCCAGCACTAGGGATACCTAAGGTCAGGTAGCCAGCTCAGTGCATAGGTACAGAACCTATCTAGGGTGGTGAGGGACCCGAAGGACCAGCAGTAGGTTTTGTCAGGGGTCACCATTTCCCCCTTCCCTAGACACGGGGTTTCCCTTACCTTACCTTTTGCCACTTGCTTGGTACTTCCCCGTACCTAGAGTGACACATGTTCACTTTGACGTGAAGTGGGTCCATCAAGGACATAATAGGACAGAATACTCACCACAAAGCAGTATAAATAGACTATTCAAAAATAATGCCTTGGTAAAAGCATATTAGGGTCCTTATATTATTATTATTATTATTAATTATTATTATTATATAGCACCTGTACTAATATTCTGCGTTAAATACTACAGAACTACTAAGAATTGGGTTCATCGCTCTGTATACTGCCTGGTCCACAACTCAAAGCTAATCTCCATGTGCAGTCCCTCGAGCAATGTACCAGGCATTTCCCCGGGGTAAGGGCATGATATTATAGCTGCTCTGAATAGCATTGACCATTATGATCCATCATCCTTATTAGTTGCACACACTCTGTATACATAAGTCAAAAACAGCATTAATTCTGAGCACCATTTCCATTACAAATGACACAGAAAAATTCTCAATAAGCACTTTAGCTTCAAAGGTCATAAAAGGTCAGACTACCTCTGCTTAATGTCAGCGTATAAGGAATTTCTGATTTACAATGCAGAAGAGTCAGCGCTCCTTTCTTCTGCACTGATATCGGTGTGGGATGGGTCGGCCTTCAGCGGTTTTATAACATATCAAACTTCAAAAGAGACTTCTCTCCTCTTCAGATCTGCAATGTTACAAAACTGCCCAAACCCAAGGACGCCGTATATTATACTGTCGTTACTTTAAAGATACATTATTTGTGCTCTGAATGAAAATCAATATGTGATCCTGTGCCTGAAAGCTTTCAAGAGGTAATTGTGTCTTATATTAAGGAAGTATTTTATGATTATGCTTTGTACAGGCACAGTGTCCTTCCTGTGTCTTTGTCTATCTGCAGAACTTCGCATTTCGAAATGGAAATAAAATCGGCTAAAGCGGGGGCACTAAATCTACAATGTAGAGCACGGAGAGTAATTTGGTGCAGCGCTACTAAAGGAAACCGTGAGCACGTTTTTACATATGGAAGTGTAATGCCGTTACCGGTGTCACTGTCCTGCACCCCTCTCTTGGCAGGGATGCCGGCACACTCACCCGCCCAGACGCTTAGTGGTGGCTTCTGTGCGCTCAGTCCCTGTTGCACAGGTCCCCTGGGAGCACCCTTAGGGCATGCGCACCTATTCTTAATGAGCCAGCGCGCCCTAACCCAGAAGTGCCTCTCAGCCTATGGCTGAGAGGCACTAGGTATTTAAGGCATCTCCCCCCTATGGGAGGTGCCTGGGCAACGTGATCTAATCTTAGAGATGCGTTATGTGTTGTAAGGTCCCTTACCCCTGTGCAGTTGCTGTATTACTGTATCGCTAATAACTGTCTTTATTCCAGTACCTGCCATACCCGCTACTGCACTGTTCCACACTAGCCGCTGTACCAAGCGTTCTTCCTTACCTGCTGCACTTGCTGTTCCTTTCGTGGCTGCTGTACCAGCCCTACCTGCTGCACCTGTCAGTACCTGCCATCCCGGCTACGTCTGCAGTATCAGCCGAATTTTCCATAGTTGCTGGTTCCTGCCATCCAGGTTGCATCAGTGGTTCCAGCTGCACCTGACCATCAGAGATTATGCGTATCCCTACCCTGACACCTAGAGCTAGCTGTCGCAGTACTGTGTCTCCATGAGTAACACCTGGTGGCTATCAACAGCCCAGTCCATCCTCACCATTAGAAGCTGTCGTGAAAACATAGTGTGCACCTAGTGTCGCCCCTCAACTGAACCGGTTCTGCAGCCCAGTGGGTTCACTCCCACTCACACCCGCAAGTATACCGCCCCGGGGCTCAGCCAGCTGCCGAGCCGCTCGGATCTGTGCTCGTCGGTGGGTAGCTCAAGCTCCTCACAGACCCGGGGGTCACGTCGCTCTGAAAGGGGGGGTTTGGTGCTACACGTAGGGAATTCGGTAGAGAGGTCCACGGCCAGGGCCGCGGTTGTTTGTAGGGGTTTTGAGTTCGTGACACCACCCACGGATAGTGGTGAATGGATGGACACCACCGCTGCCGTTGACTAGGCTCCCGGGGACGGTGTTGCACAGCTTGGTGTTGACCCCCTGCATGGGTAGGGGGGGATGATGGTCCCGGGGGCCCGAGGGAGGTGCTGATGCGGGGGAATGGATGCATGCTGGGGTGTCAGTGCGGTGCACGGCCCGAAGGCACTGTTGTACTCACTATTACAAACACGCTGGAGTCTCTGGTAAACCAAACGAGATGGTGAACGGTGCCCGCAGCTGGCTGCAGTTTTCCCCTTATTAAGTTGGTGGTTTCCGCCTTTCTCCTGCACCTTACTTATGTAGAAAACGTTGACTCTGATGCCTAAGCAACGGTAGTCTGCTACCCGGCTTGGTATGTGCCGGGCAAGCCATTTTTGCCTGCAGACGCTGGCCCCTCGGGTCTCTATGCCTGGGCGGTGGCTTTACCCTAATGGTTGTGTGGCGCCCTGTGTAAGCCAGGACGTCACAAGCACTATACCAACACACCCAACACTCCCGGTCAGGCACACCGAAGTCAGACAAAAACCCTTGTTGCCTTCCTCCAGGGGCTGATGTCCACACCAGGGGGTGGGGCAGGCAGTTGGTCCCGCCCACCGAGGAGTTCACAGTCCTGGAGGCGGGAAAAGCAGGCAGTTTAAGTTTGGAAGTGAAAGTGGAAGGAGGATAGTAGCAGTTGAGTAGCCAAAAGTTGGTCCGGGTGTGTGGCCCGGACGGATCAGCAAGGTTGGCAGACGGTGGTGACCGTCTGCAGGAGAGGCCTATTGGAGCTAGCCGTAAGGACCGTGGACGGGCGGTGGCCCGGTGGTACCGGACCGGTACGCAAAGAGAAGCCAGCACCATCCGGCAGGAGCTTACGGAACCCAGCAAGGCTAGGAGTCGCTGTGAATTTGTCAAATCCGTTAGCGAAGGGAACCTCCTGGGTTTCCCAGCAGCCAAGTCCCGTCAGAAGGAAACAGTCCAACCGAGAGAGGGAAACACAGTCACCGCCAAGGCTAAAGTTCCCAGGGCCAGAGCCTGCGGGCAAAAAGGGCTCCTTCAGCAACCTTCAAGCTGGGGAGTGGGTTACCGGTGGGAACCTATTGGAACCGTTACACTACACAGGTGCAGGGAAAGGCAGTCACCATCAACCTGCCAGGAGGAGAAACACCGCAGCTGTCTGTGGGACCCGTCCATCCAGCCGTTTGTTTTACCGGAGACTCTGTGTACATCATTGGCTGAGTGAGTACCACCGTGCCGTGCGGCACAGCGCTGCCCCCGCGACCCTGCACCTCACCAGGCCCCGTAACCCACCTGCAATCCATCCCTACCCCATCTCTGGGCCCCGGGACAACCAACCCCCTACCCACGGAGGGGAGAACCAACATCCAAGCTGTTCCCTGTCATCGCTCCCGGGATCCCCATCCAGAGCAGCGGTGGTGTCACCAATCTCACCACAACCGTGGGTGGCGTCACGGACAATATCAAATCCCCACAATCAATTCCACCTTTTCACTCACGGGCGAGGAACGCCGCTCGAGTCCCCGGGATCTGGCCCACCGCTCGAGCCACCACCGAGCAGCAGCAGCAGCCGGACCCGAGCAGTGGGAGAGCGCAGCGTCCCCTCCTCCGCCCGCGACAACTTGGCATCACGAACAGGATCTTACCGCTCTGCCGTCTGGTAGAGGTGCGCCTTGTGACCGCCGGAGTTGTCCGGCCGAAAATTTGGAGAAGCCGCCATCTTGGGCGCGAAAAATTCCCACTCGAGCGTCTCCTCGAGCAGTGGAGGCGCGAAGGCTAAAACCCTGCCCCTGTAGAGGAGGAGCCGGAAAGAGACTAAGGGGGACTGATGGCATCTGGCCGCATGTAGCGCACGGCTGTAAAGGCAGGGACGCCAGGACTCTGCAGCGATACTGGGTTCCTGGAAAGCCTTATTGCCGAGATGCATAGTCCAACACCCAACGAGGAAGCCCCCGCGCCCGGCACGGCGGCGTGGCTGAGGGACCGGACCACCCCGCTGAGTGACCGTCTGCAGACCCACATGCAGCTCCTCCTGGAGGAGTGGGAGACCGACATGGCGGACGTGGTGGCTGCTATGCGGAGACGGGAGGTGGAGGAGGATTTGGAGGAACGGGTAAGAGACCCACGCCCCTGTATTCCTGAGGGATCGGCCACTGCGGCTGAGGGACCCGGCCTGCACCCGCTCACCCTTCCTTCTCCCCCGCTACCCGTGTTAGCTACTGCTGCTCCGCCACTAGGCCTGCTACCCGTCCAACCGGTAGCGACACCCTGCCAATCCGTCCCGGCGGACCAACAGGCTGCAGACGCTCAGGGCTGCCCTGAGCCGCTCCTGTGGGAGCCGCCGAGACCGCGGCCCCTTAATGAAGATGTATCGGAGGCCCCGGCCAGGATGGCACCAGGCGCTGTGCCCGAGCCTGGGACTGTAATGTGGATGAAGGCCAGAATAATTGAGTTCAACCAACGCCAGCAGAACCAGATATGCCTTATGATGGAGCAGTGGACCAATGAGGTGGAGATGCTGATTGCGACTGCCCCAATGTACGGGATGGGAACAGATGTGATGGAGCCGATAGGTGACCCACGTCACTATGTCCTACCAGGACCGGCTACTGCGGCTGAGGGGCCCGGCCCAATCTTGACCCACGCAAGGACTGAACCCGCTCGGGTAACTTGTGCTGGACTGGGGTCAATGGGTGCTGCCTGTTTGCTTAGGGGCAGCATCAGGGCCAGGTTGCTTGGGTGGGAGAGAGCGGAAGCCGAAACCGTTTAGTAACGTTTAAGAATATGCCTCCCGATGTGGGAAGAAGTTAATATAATTGTAACCTGTTTAACTGTTTATCTTTTTCAGTTGTGAAAATAAAACCGGTGATGGATGGGCAGCCCGCGGACGGTCTGCATTTTACTAAGGGGGAATGTGGCGCCCTGGGCAAGCCAGGACGTCACAAGCACTACACCAACACACCCCACACTCCCGGTCAGGCACACCGAAGTCAGACAAAAACCCTTGTTGCCTTCCTTCAGGGGCTGATGTCCACACCAGGGGGTGGGGCAGGCGGTTGGTCCCGCCCACCAAGGAGTTCACAGTCCTGGAGGCGGGAAAAGCAGGCAGTTGAAGTTTGGAAGTGAAAGTGGAAGGAGGGAAGTAGCAGTTGAGTAGCCAAAAGTTGGTCCGGGTGTGTGGCCCGGACGGAGCAGCAAGGTTGGCAGACGGTGGTGACCATCTCCAGGAGAGGCCTATTGGAGCTAGCCGTAAGGACCGTGGACGGGCGGTGGCCCGGCGGTACCGGACCAGTACGCAAAGAGAAGCCAGCACCATCCGGCAGGGGCTTACGGACCCCGGCAAGGCTAGGAGTCGCTGTGAATTTGTCAAATCCGTTAGCGAAGGGAACCTCCTGGGTTTCCCAGCAGCCAAGTCCCGTCAGAAGGTAACAGTCCAACCGAGAGAGGGAAACACAGTCACCGCCAAGGCTAAAGTTCCCAGGGCCAGAGCCTGCGGGCAAAAAGGGCTCCTTCAGCAACCTTCAAGCTGGGGAGCGGGTTACCGGTGGTAACCCATTGGAACCGTTACACTACACAGGTGCAGGGAAAGGCAGTCACCATCAACCTACCGGGAGGAGAAACACCGCAGCCGTCTGTGGGACCCGTGCATCCAGCCGTTTGTTTTACCGGAGACCCTGTGTACATCATTGGCTGAGTGTGTACCACCGTGCTGTGCGGCACAGCGCTGCCCCCGCGACCCTGCACCTCACCAGGCCCCGTAACCCACCTGCAATCCATCCCTACCCCATCACCGGGCCCCGGGACAACCAACCCCCCTACCCACGGAGGGGAGAACTAACATCCAAGCTGCTCCCTGTCATCGCTCCCGGGATCCCCGTCCAGAGCAGCGGTGGTGTCACCAATCTCACCACAACCGTGGGTGGCGTCACGGACAATCTCAAATCCCCACAATCAATCCCCACCCTTTTCACTCACGGGCGAGGAACGCCGCTCGAGTCCCCGGGATCCGGCCCACCGCTCGAGGCACCACCAAGCAGCAGCCGCAGTAGCAGCGGCCGGACCCGAGCAGTGGGAGAGCGCAGCGTCCCCTCCACCGCCCGCGACAGTTGGGCTGTTGTCTTCAATTGGCTCTTAGGTGGGACAGGTCCTTAAGTCCAGTCCTCAATCAGTTGATTTGACTCAGCCCGGTTGTTTCTGGGCCTCGTACTGGGTCTGAGTACCCCTCATGGTGCTCCAGTTTCCAATCGGTTCCACCGCCCGTCCCTGGTCCCACCGGCTGTAATCCCAGCTCCTGCAGGCGGCCACCACCATCTGCCTCCTTGCCAAAGGTGATTGGGCTCCAACCTAGACACCTGGTATAGACTATGGCAGACCTAGGCACAGGTCTACCCTTGAACTTCACTCCACTCCACTTCACTGTCAAGACTAGACTTCACACTGTTTTTTCCCGCCTCAGGGCCTGTGAACTCCTCGGTGGGCGGAGCCAACCACCCGTCTCCATCCACCTGGTGTGAACATCAAACCCGGAGGGTGGTGACAAGGTTTTGTAGTTTGGCTGCTGTCACCTTTTTAAGGGGGGGCGTGTGTGTGTATGGGACTACCCGTGACAACCTGGCAAGTCCAGGGCGTCACACAAGCATTACAGGAAGCAGTGGTATGGAAGTGTAGAGTAGAGTAGGGATAAAGGTTTGTAGGTCTGGACCTGGTCCAAAGGCCATTTGCAGGCCAGGGCCATGCAAACCTCATCCTACCTTCCATTAGCCCCAGTAATTCTGCTGATTAGCAGACACACTGTGACATCCTTGATGTGTCATGCTGCAATGATGAAGCCATGTCAAATCTACTAATCGGAAGAGGTGCCAAGGCTGCCCGTAGGTAGATGAATGTTCACAGGTCTCTGGTCTGATGGCTTCTGGACCTGGGTCCTGCAAATCGTTTAGCTCAAATTTCCTTTTTTCAGAGATTTGATGTGCCAGTTGTGGGAAAATTGTACAAGCCATAAGGAAATCAGGCTGGATATGCACAGGGGGTGGTCTAGGCACTTAGACCACTTCTTCCTACTATAATGATATGCCCCCGATGCACTACCAGCCTGATTTGCATTTGATTTCTCCTGACTAGTACATTTCTACAAAAAGGTATTATTTTTACCTGGGGGACAAGAGCCTTTACAGCTATATCACTACTTCCATATGTAAAACATGCTGACAGGTCCCTATAATGCAGACAACATTGTGGCAGATTTTTTAATTCTATAAGTTCACCTCCTGGGCTACGATACTTCCAGAATACATAGCGTTAACTTCAATGGTATATATGTTCTTTGATCAGAAGGAAAACAAGTCAACATAACTGGGGCAGCCTGGAATAGAGAGAACTGGAAGCACAGAAATCACAAATCTGTATTACGTACGGCATACATCGAGTTCTTGACAAGAATGAATACTGAGGTTATAATCATGTCATACATAGAAATCATTATGTTTGTGGGGGCGAAAACCAGAACCAAAGGGTTGCAGAGGATAAAATCCCATTCAGCCCTCAATACCTGATTCTGCCGGCTCCCCTGCTGCAAACGTGAGCAGCCAGGAAAGTGACTGACAGGGGCTTATTACACAATAATCCAGATATAACCATCTCACAAAACACACAAATTGCTCCTATTATGAGAAATCTATAAAGTGCAATATAGGCCTATTTTGTAGACTGAAAACGGGCAAATAAGCATTTATAAAAACGCTTATTCCCAATCATCAGCTTATGTAAAACGATCAGCCAACGAACAAGTAAAAAGCTCCTTCCCCAACTGATTGGTTCATTTATGTGGGCCATTAAAATAACCGTTGTCCCCTTTTTTATGGGCAATGTGCTTCTGACAGCGATGATCCAATGTCAGCTATAATAATTCACATAGACCATAAAATTATCATTGCTGATAGTGTGGCGCCCTGGCCTAGCCAGGTCGTCACAGGTAACACACAAACACCCCCACCCCCACTAGACAGTAACATTAGCCAAACACAAAACCCTTGTTGCCTCCCTCCAGGGTTTGATGTCCACACCAGGTGGGGGCGGAGGCAAGTGGTTGGCCCCACCCACCGAGGAGTTCACAGGCCTGGAGGCGGGAAAAGTGACAGAACAGTTGAGGAGGTTGAAGTGTGAGGAGTAAACACTTGGGTGTCTGGGTTTGTGGCCCAGGCACTGACAACAAGGTTGGCAGACGGTGGTGGCCGTCTGCAGGAGAGGTGAATCGACGCGGAACCGTAGGACCGTGGTCGGGCGTTGGCCCACCGGTACCGACCGGGGAGCTAAGTGAAGCCAGCACACACAGGCAGGGCCATTGGAACCCGACCAGGCTTGGAGCCGCCGACAACAGTCAAATCCGAGTGTGACAGGAACCCCAGGGGTTCCCTAACAGCCAAAGACCCGATTGAAGGCAACCGCCCATACCGTGAGGGTATACAGCTACCGCCTAAGGCTAGAGACCCAAGGGCCTGCGCCTGCGGGCAAACGGGCTCCTCCGGCATCCATACACCGGCTAGCGGACTACCGTTGGGAATCCATCGTAGTCAAACAAGTACACAAAGGTGCAGGGAAAGACAGCCGCCATCACCTGTCCGGGGAGAGAGACACTGCAGCCGGCTGCAGGACCCGTCCATCCAGCCATTTGGTTTACCGAGGACTGTGTGCATCTCTTGCTGAGTGAGTACACCCGTGCCATCCGGCACCGTGCCGTGCGGTCCCTACAACCCTGCACCTCACCAACCCTGCCTCCCCGTCTCACCACCGGGCCCCTGGACCACCGACCCCTAACCACAGAGGTGGGAAACAACATCCTAGCTGCTCCCTGCCATCGCTCCCGGGATCCCCGTCACCAGCAGCGGTGGTGCCTATCTTCACCACAAACCGTGGGTGGCGTCACGGACTAAATCCCCCAAACCAACCACCCTTTTCGCTCACAAGCGAGGAGCGCCGCTCGAGTCCCCGGATCCGGCCCACCGCTCGAGCCACCGAGCAGCAGCAGCCGCAGCAGCGCCAGACCCGAGTGTTAGCGAGCGCAGCGCAGTATTGTCCTCCTCCGCCCGCGACAATAGCACATCGCCCAGTGTACACGGGATGTGCTGCCAACAATATGCATGATATATGGGGACAGAATGACAGTATGAAAGAGTTATCAGGTATTTTGGTTTTATTTTGGCTATGGTGCTAAGACGTTAACCAGCAGGTAATTAGTTGACGACTATGTGGCGCCCCTGAGTGTCAGGTGCCACAAGGTGCTACAACTAACCCCGGATTCCTGGAAGACCAGTGCTGGTAAACACCACAACACACACACAAACCACGCCCTTTTCACCAGAGTGGATGACAAGCTAGAGATGGAACTGATGGATGGCCACCTATTGGTCGGCACTCATCCAATCCACTAGTCAGAAACCTGGGAGGAGGAGGGGCTAGTCAGTGGAGTGGACGGACGACGGACATCTTGTCAGATGGATAGGGAAAAGTCAGACAGCCAGTCAGAAGTTAACGTGCTGACAGGAAGTGTGAAGTGACTACTGAGTAAAAGGGAGTACAGTTGCTAGGGAGATTATGGAGCAAGTACTCACTGGACCGCGCATTGACGGGGTACAGAGCCCTAGTTCAGGAAGACGCTTCAGGCTCACCTGATAACAATCTGTCCGATGAGGGGACCATCAAGGACCTTACTGACGTTAGTGCCTGGGGCACAGCAGCAGAGAGGGAACCCGGGAACGGGAAAAGAGGTCCGACCCAAGAGAGATTCAAGCTGTCTGCCATATGGGCCAGGACGGAGACAACCGGAAGGGGACCCGAAAATGCTCCAAGCCACGGGGACCCACCAACTACTACAGGGTGCATGGAAGTAAAGCTCACCAGTTTACTACATCGGCACTGGAACAAAGGGAATACCGGATTGGTAAAGACCAGCACAAACTGGGTAGCAGCAACTCCAAACCTGTGAGTAAAGCACAAGTTAAAATGCAGCCCCTGTGTTGTCGGAATTCTTCCTACACCTTTGCACCTATAGACTACAACCACCATCATCCTCCACTGGGACCTAGCTGTACTTGAGAGCCATTACACCTAAGCTGCTTAATACCACCAGCCCAGCAGTGAGAGACTTTGCAGCGGCGGCTTTCCCCATATAGCCGCATACCGCAAATGGCGTCACGAAAAAATATTTTATTTTTATTTTTCCCTTGTACAAATACCCTTTTAAGCGGCCCCCAGGGTCACGGAACCGGGCAACGGCCACCCAGTGAACTATCCTAGTAATATACAGCCCGGGACCGAGTACCCCAAAACCCTGGGGTGCGTCAACTACCTGACTGTTCTGCCCTGCAACAATGTATTCCATCTAGGCGATATATCGGCAATGACACCAAGTTGACAAAGGAAAGCAGAAAATAGGAAATTGCTATGTTGATGTGTCGTCACCAGAAGCAGGAGAATCCCCATCAAGAATGGTCCATAACTTCTCGGAGCTGGAACAAATTGTCGCTGGGCAGAACAGGCAGGTAGTTATTAGCTGCTCATAATTCCTTAGCCCCATAACCAAAAATAAATAAATTCCGTAAAACCCCTTTAACAATCATCCTTTATAGAGATGGGGTATCATGTATACACTTCTCAGCACGTGACATGGGTTGAGAAGGGCTGATTTATCTCCTTCCACTCAATCCAGCACTCATTCTCTGTTATAGGCTATAAAGTGAGCATAAGTCACATCCCCAACATAGAACATGCTGCCACCACTCATCAAACACTCATGATGAATGTCTGACAATCAAAAGGGTCACATACTCCCTCTGTAAGATTATGGATTCTTTAGCGCATACAAGGATCAAACCTATTAAAGTTTTAAGCTTTAGTATAAAAAATACAGTGCTTGCAATAAAAAGATATAAAAGATAAAGATATTAATGACACTATACAAATATGCAGAACAGTTATAAAATAAAAAGGGAGAAATAACAGAAATACCTAAACATTCCTTTCTAAATTATTTTCTGTTTCCTAGAGGGATTGAGAAATTAATTATGGAACACAATATTCAAAAATATTACAAAATAACAGTTGCACTCAAGTAAAGGGAAGGAGAAAAACAAGAATGTAGATGGTGAATATTGGAATATGAATACGCATTACTGCTAAGAAAACATGAAAAAAAATGTGACATTTTTTTGGAAAAAATATGAGTTACTTAGCAAATTAAGGTGGCCAAATTCATGGAACACAATCAGCATCGGCCGACCCCCACATGTGAACAACTTCCTATTGTGTCACCCAACGTTTTATATGCCTGGTCCTAGGCTCATGTTTCCAGGACTGGCTAGATTTAATATTGCAATTGCTAGTTTGTGTAGTTTGTGACTGGACAGTGGGCTAATCTAAACTAATCTAGGGACAATCACCTTGTATTTAAATATTTTTGTGCCTCCAAACACCTTCCTCCACATAGTAACTAGGGAATCCAGTCTGGCTTCGCTGACCAGCTGCCCACACTGAAGATTAGACTCACCAGGCCAAGGTGTCACAATTGACACCAAATCCCTCCTATGGGTTTGAGTTTCTATAAAAAGAGTAATTAGGCGTTATGTCCTTTGGGCAGAGATGGTTTTGTAGATGCAAACAAACTAGTTATTTTACTAATGATACAGTTTCCCTTACAGTGAGGAACTGATTCGCAGGACTCTAGTCTATCAACCAGGTGAGCAATCTTGACCACTGGATGGAAGCTTTGTGAATCTCCTTACTTTCCGGCATTTCCAGCTCTTATCTCAGTAGCCTGGCTGGCAGAACTTGTGTGTATATGACTCCGCAATGATGATGTCGTGCCAAAACAAGAAAAAACAGAAATATCAGGAGTTAAAGGGGTGGTTCACCCATTATTTTTATTTTCTGTCGAAGTTCTACTTACAATTCTAGGTATTTTCTCCATTGGCTTGTATTTCCATTTCTGGCACTGAGCGGCGCTATGCTGCACGCTCAGTGCCTGTCACATGACCCCCTGGTGCTGTGGCCGCCGGCATCCTCTGACGTACCGGCATTTCCGGGCTCTCAAACAAGACGGTACGTCACAGGATGCCGGCGCCACTCAGATTGAGTGACAGGGCTGTGGGCGGTGACTACCGCACGTCACAGCTCAGCATCGAGGGGAGGATCCGGAGGACGTCAGTGTGGAGCCGGAAGCGTCCTGCAGATGGTGAGGCACGGGGCGCCAGTGTGCAGTACAGGGGGGGGTTCTTCAGCTGAATCCCCCCTGCACGTAAGTATGTGATCACACTGTCCACCCGCCCGCTCTGCTGCGATGTCAGGAGAGCGGCCGGTGTCGGGCAGTGTGATCTTCTGCTCCTCCCAGCAGCAAGACACTGACAGGCATGTCACCGCTGTGCTCTGCCATCTGTCCTGCTGCATGGGACCAACTGTCTGCACTCTGTCACCTGCACCACAAGTCACAGAGTGGAGACAGTTGGTGACAGAGCACCTCTGCCCCCCCCTCTTCTTTCCCCACTCTCTTCTCCCCCCTCTCTCTCTCTTCTCCCCCCTCTCTCTCTCTTCCCCCCCTCCCTCTCTTCTCCCCCTCCTCTCTCTCTTCCCCCCCCTCTCTCTTCTCCCCCCTCTCTTCTCCCCCCCTCTCTCTTCTCCCCCCACTCTCTCTTCTCCCCCCCTCTCTCTCTCTTCTCCCCCCCTCGCTCTCTTCTCCCCCCCTCTCTCTTCTCCCCCCCTCTCTCTCTTCTCCCCCCCTCGCTCTCTTCTCCCCCCCTCGCTCTCTTCTCCCCCTCTCTCTCTCTTCTCCCCCCCTCTCTCTCTTCTCCCCCCCTCTCTCTCTTCTCCCCCCCCCTCTCTCTCTTCTCCCCCCTCTCTCTCTTCTCCCCCCTCTCTCTCTTCTCCCCCCTCTCTCTCTTCTCCCCCCCTCTCTCTCTTCACCCCCCTCTCTCTCTTCTCCCCCCCTCTCTCTCTTCTCTCCCCCCTCTCTCTTCTCCCCCCTCTCTCTTCTCCCCCCTCTCTCTCTTCTCCCCCCCTCTCTCTCTTCTCCCCCTCTCTCTCTTCTCCCCCCTCTCTCTCTTCTCCCCCCTCTCTCTCTTCTCCCCCCTCTCTCTCTTCTCCCCCCTCTCTCTCTTCTCCCCCCTCTCTCTCTTCTCCCCCCCTCGCTCTCTTCTCCCCCCCTCGCTCTCTTCTCCCCCCTCTCTCTTCTCACCACCTCTCTCTCTCTTCTCACCCCCTCTCTCTCTCTTCTCCCCCCCTCTCTCTCTTCCCCCCCTCTCTCTCTTCTCCCCCCCCTCTCTCTCTTCTCCCCCCCTCTCTTCTCCCCCCCGCTCGCTCTCTTCTCCCCCCCGCTCGCTCTCTTCTCCCCCCCCCCGCTCGCTCTCTTTCCCTCGCTCTCTCCCGGCATGGTCAGTACAGAAATCTCTCCATCGTGGAGGGGTGAGAGGGAGTAATAAACATGGAGTCCCTACTGTGTCTGTGTATTTATTTCTAATAAAGTATTTTTCTCTGTGTGATGTCTTTTTATTTTTTTAAAACCCTTTGTTGGAGATTCTTAATGGCCAGGTTAAACTTGGCCTGACATTAAGAATCTCGGGCTTTATACCAGCTGGTAAAACATAGCTGGTATTAACCCCTTATTACCCAACGTGCCACCTGCCACCAGGGCCACTGGAAGAGTTGGATACAGCGCCTGAAGATGGCGCTTCTATGAAAGCGCCATTTTCTGGGGCAGCTGTGGACTGCAATTCGCAGTGGGGGGCCCAGAAAGTTTGGGCACCCTGCACTGTGGATTCCAATCCCCAGCTGCCTAGTTGTACCTGGCTGGACGCAAAAATTTGGTGAAGCCCACATCATTTTTTTATTTTTTTTTAATTATTTCATGAAATTCATGAAAAAAAAAGGGCATCTCTATATTTTTGGTTCCCAGCCGGGTACAACTAGGCAGCTGGGGGTTGGGGGCAGCCCGTAGCTGCCTGCTGTACCTGGCTAGCATACAAAAATATGGCGAAGCCCACGTCATTTTCTTAAAAACGTTTAAAAAAAAAATGCTTCCCTGCATTTCTATTGCCAGTGAAAGTAACACCAAGCAGTGGGGGCTAGCAGCCAGTAGCTGCTTTGGTTACCCTTAGCAATAGAAAATGCAGCGGGAGCCCACAAACAATGTGATTTTTTTGTTTTTTTATTTTTAATGAATTATTTTTAAAAAAAATCGGCATGGGCTTCGCCCATCGAGCACCAGAGCATTTTACTGCTCATTCATCCCAAGTAATCAGATGACTCCAGTGTCGGCCGATTACTTGTTCTGTGTCCCCCTGCATCCATCGCAGCGTGTACGGGCTGTGAGGTCAGCGGAGTGGAGACAGTGACATGCTCTGCTCTGACACATAGTGTGCTGCATGTCACTATCTTTCTCCACTCTGGGACTTGTTGTGCAGGTGACCGGATGCTACATGTCACTAACTGTCTCCACTATGGGACTTGTTGTGCAGGTGAGAGTGTATACAGTTGGTACTATGCAGCAGAAATCACAGAGTGGGGCAGTTAGTGACATGTATCATCCGGTCACCTGCACAACAAGTCCCAGAGTGGATACAGTGACATGCAGCACACTATGTGTCAGAGCAGAGCATGTCACCAACTTGCTCTGCTCTGTCACCTGCGGTGCTGCATGTCACGTTTTTGCCGCGATTTGGTGCCTTTTTTGCTGCGTTTTTGCTCACTGCGTTTTTAATCAGTGCACAATGCCATTAAAGATTGTTGATGAAAAAAAAAAAAAAGGTCTGATGTCATTTCCTTATTCAAAATGTTCATTGTATGCAGGAGAGCAGACAGCAGCTGCAGAACTACAAGGCTCAGCATCCTCCATTCACTAGTGTATGCAGGAGAGCAGACAGCAGCTGCAGAACTACAAGGCTCAGCATCCTCCATCCAGGACTGTATGCAGTTTTTTACCCAAAAAGAAAAAAAAAATGAAGTGGGCTTCGCCATATTTTTGTATGCTAGCCGGGTACAGCAGGCAGGTACGGGCTGCCCCCAACCCCCAGCTGCCTAATTGTACCCGGCTGGGAACCAAAAATATAAAGAAGCCCTTTTTTTTTAAATTATTTCATGAATTTCATGAAATAATTTTAAAAAAAAATGACGTGAGCTTCGCCTAATTTTAGTGTCCAGCCGGGTACAACTAGGCAGCTGGGGATTGGAATCCACAGTGAAGGGTGCCCAAGCTTTCTGGGCACCCCCACTGCGAATTGCAGTCCGCAGCCACCCCAGAAAATGGCGCTTTCATAGAAGCGCCATCTTCTGGAGCTGTATCCAACTCTTCCAGCTGCCCTGATGCCGGGTGGCTAGCTGGGTAATAATGGAGTTAGGGCTAGCTGTATATTATCAGCTAGCCCTAAGCCCGAAATTCATGGTGTCACGCCAATATTAGACATGGCCACCATGAATTTCTAGTAATGATAAAAAAAAAACACAACACACAGAAAAATATTTTTATTAGAAATAAAACACAACATAATTAGTGACTCCATCTTTATTGAAATAAACCCCCCTCCGCAGTAATCCTGGGTTAGGGTCCCGCGCCGTCCAATCAGGATCCAATATCATCTGATCGGTTTGCTGGAAGGCAAAGCGATCAGATGATGTGTCAGGTTAAACTACGTGAATCACATCACACATCAGCTGATTGTATAAAAGCCGATTATACAATCAGCTGAAGCATCAGTGCAAAAAAAATAAATAAATAAATACTCACGTCTGTGCTGATTACCGGTAGCTCCTGCAGCGGAGTCTGATCCTGGCCCATCACTGCAGGAGCTGCCGGTAATCAGCTGATGAAGTCCCCTGACGGCAGGATCAGCTGATAGGCGGCCGGGCGCGAAAAAGCCGGCGAGACTACGATCAGCTGATGCGTCAGGTGACTGCATCAGGTGATCCACCGCCAGGTCCTGCAAGCTTCGTACGTGCCCCGGGGAGACTGCACACAGCCAAAGCGGCGGGACCGAGACAGGGGCTGGAAGCAGGCATGGCACCCGGACCCTGCAGACAGGTGAGTATGACATACACACACACACATACACACTGTATATATACACACACACACTGTATATACACACATACACTGTATATTCACACACACACACATACACACTGTATATATACACACACACTGTATATATGCACACACACTGTATATACACACATACACTGTATATACACACACACACATACACACTGTATATATACACACACACACTGTATATACGCACACACACTGTATATACACATACACTGTATATACGCGCACACACTTTCTTCCCCTGGCTGTGTAGAGCTGCTGCTGTCTCTGTATGATTGATCTCAGTGCATCCACAGGGAAGAGGCAGGGAGGAGGGTTTGGGTGGGAGCAGAGTGGGTGTATTAGACACAATGGGTGTGTTAGATAAGCCAGACACCGCCCTAGAGCCACAAAGAATTCTGGGACTTGTAGGAACTGAACACAGGAAGTCAGAGGAGAGATTAACCCCATCAGAGCTGGAGCCAGCAATGACCGTGTGCTGCTAGTGCACAATAAAAGGTAATTTTGCTGAAAAAACATAATAGATGTGTTGAGGGGCACATATTAGCAAGATTTATCAGAAAAAAAAAATCAGTTTTGGTAACTGGACAACTTCTTTAAGAGTAGATTAATTTTCCCCCCATCCAGCGGTCACAGATTATTGACCTGGCTGATGGACTGGAGTCCTGTGAATCGATTCTCCTATCTGTAGTCTTGTCCCCATGCAGTTGGTATTGGTCCTTGTAGATGGACCATAAACAAGCACCGGCCAAACTTTATATAGTTTATAGTTTGTATATAGTTTATCAGGAGATATTTCAGTTTCTAAATGTAATTTATGACTTCATAAGTGGTTCATGACAGCAATATATCTTGTGCTTTATGACAGCCTTAGTATATTAAAGTATACGGAGTGCTTTGTCTCTCGGTCTCTATTTATGTTCTTATTTATGTTTCTATTGACTTTTACAGCTACAAATATAGAAATCAATGGGACTTCCCAAGTGTATTACTGCATTGAATAACATCAGTCCCATAATAAGGAAATTCCTAGCAGGCAACAAATATGGATAATTAATTTTAAAAAATGTGACTAAGGACTTAAGGGAAAATTATATGGAGGATTGCAGCTATAGAAGTGCAGGAAGGTAGAGTTG
Organism: Anomaloglossus baeobatrachus; assembly: GCF_048569485.1. NCBI lineage: Eukaryota > Metazoa > Chordata > Amphibia > Anura > Aromobatidae > Anomaloglossus > Anomaloglossus baeobatrachus. The sequence goes on from NC_134353.1 coordinate 89,340,765, forward strand.
AAGCCAAGCACTTAGATATGAATGCATTGAATCACAGGACCCTGGTCCAGCGCCCATGTTAGTAGTCTGTGGCCTCCGGATGGGAGCCCCGTGAACCACTCCCTATTTCCTCAAATCCCTGACATCTCTTTTGATTAGGAGGCATGACATCATGCATGCTTCTGTAGCGCCCCTGAAGCCATCAGGAGCTACAAGGTATTGCATCCTGTTCAGGATGCAGGGCCTACCCCCAGGTACCCAGAAGACCAGTGCAGCAAAACACATTTTAATCCCTATTTTTCCCCCATTCCCAAAGACTGGTGACAGACTAGGGTTGGACCCAATGGATGGCCACCTAGAGATGGAGACGATCCAGTCCACTAGACGACAACCAGGTGGGAGGGGTAAGACAGTCAGTCAGTTAGAGTAAGTAAGTCGAAGAGAGAGGAGTTGGACGTGAGCACTGACAGAAGCGTGTAACGGTGACCTTAGGGCCCAAAGGTGTGGTTGACAGTGGAGTACGATGGAGTACTCCTGAAACCATAGCACCGACAGGGTACAGAATCCTAGGTCAGGCAAACGCTCCAGGCAGACCTGATAACATCTGCTAAGTGAGGGGACCATCTAGCATCTCACTGACCCTAAAGTTTGGGACACAGTAGCAACGGGAGAAATGGGGAACAGTATCCGAGAAACCGACCCCACAGGGTTCAAGCTAGCTGTTATATGGAATGAGACTGAGAGACTTCCAGGAGGGGACCCCCAGACGCTTCAAGCCACGGAGACCCACCAACTAGAGACAGGTGCAGGGGAAAGAAGTCACCAGGTCACCACACCGGCACTGGGACTAATGGGACCAGTGGTCAGGACCAGCCTTCCTTTTGTAACCAGCATTGCAACCCCTTGTGTGGCCTACCTTCTTTCCGCGCCCAACATCATCATGTATCCCCTGGGGTCTGGCCCTACTTGCGGAGGGTCCAACATCCAGGCTGCCACTAACACCAGCCCCAGTAGTGAGAACTGTGCAGCGGCGGCTCCACTAAATAGCGGCAACCCGCAAGTGGCTCATGACAAAAACTTTTATTTCAAATCCTCTGTAAATATTCCCCCTTTAAAAAGCGACGGCAGGGTCACGGAACCGGGCAACGGCCACCCAGTGACATCTCCCCAGCAATACATCGCCTGGGACCGAGTACCCCATAGCCCTGGGGCGACACACTTCACACCGCAACAATGATGTCGGATAAGGACTACAAATATAAAAATGCGCTGGGGATTCCACAGGTAGGAGGAAGGTCACAGGGCTCCTATCTGGCCACTAACATGGCCATTAAACCAGGGTCTTACAATTCAATTCGCTCATCTCTACAAGTCCTTTTTTTTTACTTTTTTGGGCCTTTCGCTGCATGACAACCCACGGGCACCCTATGATTATACTGTAAGGAACACCAAAAAGAAACAGAGTAGCTTTTTTGTCTACCAACTTAAATACTGCAGTGATTATTGCCCTCAGAATCTAAGCAGCTAATTTCTGAAACTACGATGGTGGCAGTCAATCAGCACCACCTCCACTACTTGTGATCACACATGATTGCAGTGCTAGCTGCTGATTTAGGGTATCCTCACACTTGTGTATATTGCAATCACATGCTATCAAAAGTTTTATTGCATAGCTCTCGGTCCATTGTTATACAATACAAAAGAAAGAAAAGAAAAGAACCAGTTCACCAATATCAGGTATTTGGAGGAACCACTGTGTCTGCATGGAAAAAGCTCAGCCAAAGCCAACAAAATCCAGAAATAAGAAAATATATCCATCGGACAGACCAGGTAAAAGAAACTTCTTTATTTGAAATTCTTTAAAAATTCAATAAGCAGTAATGGCAGACTTGGCACCGACAGATAATAAAGAGTAGCAATCCAACACGTTTCGGCAATGGATTATGTCTTAGTCATGGTGTCTATGACTAAGACATCCATTGTCAAAATCGGTTGGATTGCTGATCATTATTATCTGTCGGTGCCATGTCTGCCATTGTTGCTTATTGATTTTTTAAAGAATTTGAAATAAAGAAGTTTGTTTTACCTGGTCTGTCCGCTAGATATATTTCTACTTTTTGAATGATATACAATGGTGCAGTGTCGACTAACGCATTTTTTCTGATGCAAAGTTGACATGATAAACAATTGCTGCATGATGCAATTGGCAACTTATCTCAGATGCACCCATACAAGTCTATGGGTGCCTACAAATCATCAGACTGTACACGGATGTCTTCTGATGTATGCCAAAGCAAGCTAAGGTGAAAATAAAAGTACAATAGGATGATATGTGATAAAAGAGGGGTGAGGTGATTGAATAAATCTCCTCATCTGGGGTGGTCGTGTGAGACACAACCCCTATGTAGGCATAAAGGCTGCTGCAGATCCACGGGTGTAGAGAACCAAGCCGGAATATAAAGAGGTAGAAAGTGGTTCCTCAGCACTGTTATGTAACCAAGTGATAGGTTAGATGAAGTTAACAGGTTTGTTTATCTACGCGTTTCGAGGCAATCTGTTGTTATGGTTTTATCCTGAAGAAGAAGCCAGATCACCTCGAAACGCATAGATAAATAAACCTGCTAATTTCGTCCGACTAATCGCTTGGTTACATGGCAGCGCAGAGGAACCACTTTCTACATCATTGTAATCTGATATACGACACACAATGGAGAACATGCAGAAATAAATTCTCCATATTCTCCTCACCTGTGCTCTGATTCTCCCATGTGAGAGGATCGAATCACAGGAAAATGATACTCAGCTCATGCTCCCCGCAGGTGTTGAGCTTAGTATGATTTGCGTAATGCATCCGATTCTTTCACATGAGAGAATGATTGCCAGTGTGACAGAACCCTTACATTGGATGCCGCCAAGGAGTTAGTGACACTTTATGTTACGAACCGGCGCCGCCATAGCCGTAAGCAGCCTGCTGCGGTTCCTGTTGCGCCCAGGCGCCGGCTTCCATTCTTGGCCGTGCCTCGGGTCGTCCAGTTGGCTGCTTCTTCCACCACGTCTAAGTGTGGAGAGGCGGCTAGTGCACATGCGTGCGCTGATTTGCCCCAGCCAGAGTCTAAGTCCTCAGTTCAGGCTACTGAGCATGCTCCCACAATTAATCCTAACAGCCTCTTTGCACAGGTACTTGGACTTCGTGCTGTGTCTAAGTTCTGGGATGTGCCTACTGAGCATGCTCAGGCTGATAGTCTGATTTCTGAGTCTGTTGTTCAGGCTACTGAGCATGCTCAGGCACTTAGTGCATTAGAGGCTAGGTCCGGTAAGGACCTCATTGAGCATGTCCGTGAAGTGGCAGACCCTGATAGGACAGAGGGTGTGAGGTGTCCTGATGACGTGGCCACTCCGGACTGGCTTGCAGAGGCCCGCCCCTATGATTTGGCACCTCACGATTGGTCATCAGACGATGACTGGTGAAGTGTTTGGGGCGTGGCTGCCATGAGGTCATCTATGACGTGGCAATTCCGGATAGGCCACTGGTGACGTTGCTGATGGCATGGCGCTCTGATATTAGACCTTGGTGGTTCCACCCCGGGTTTGGGGAGGACCCAGGTTATAAAAGGGGCTGGAGACAACATGGAGGTGCGCAGTCTTCACTCATATTCATTTAGAGGTCATGGTGGCATAAGCCTTGTTGGAAGCGGTAGGTAGGGCTAGGCGAACGGTGCCTGTCATGCCAAGATTTGTGGCTCAGCCCATGAGGGTCAGGCGCCGTGCTTCCTTGCTACCGTTTCTTTTGTGCTATAGCAGTCCAGTGGCGTTAACTGGGCTGCGGCTGCTGCGTCACCTGTCCGGTTGTGCCTCCTACGCACACGGACAGCATACCTGCTGCGTCACCTGTCTGAAGAGTGCTCTCTACGCACACGGACAACACACCTGTTGTGCCACCTATCCGGTTGTGCCTCCTCCGCGCACGGACAGCATACCCAGGACCCCTGTGGAGTTAACAGGGTGTTCCAGGATTGGGTGTGTGAACCTATTATCTTCCTTGCCTTCCCAGTCAACGCTACTGGTATGATCCCTTGGCTTGACGTGTCCTATACACACGTGGCCATTCGCGTAGTGACCAGAAACACTAATCGAAGGACCGCTTGGCCTGTTGTGTCTGACACACGTGGCCGACAGGGCGCTGTCGCAGCGGTCTTCTCGGTCAACGCTACCTGGTCATCATCCGGCCTGACGTGTTCCCTGCACACGTGGTCGGGGTTGCGCTAATTCCACCGAAACGCTAACTGGGTTGTCGTCCGGTCTGACGTGTCACTGCACACGTGACCGGTTCCCTGGGTTATCTCAGAGCCATCCAGCTCTATAGTCTCCGCCTAACCCACAAGGTGCCAGCAGCTCCATTACCATCTGGATCACGGTGGGCCCCGACTGGCGATTGGGATATATACCCCCTGGTCCTAATCTGCCGGTCCCCCCGTAACACTTTATAATGATTGTCATTCTTAGCTGATTGGATTCTTGCATTCATCCTGACTGCAAGATCCGGATTATCCTGGATTCTAAAGAACTAAACAGCTAAGAATTGCCTGGTCTGGAAGCTCACATTTTATTACTTATTTAGATAGGTTCTAAGGGGAAAACTTTTCTCCTTGCGGAGACTGACACACCAATCTGGCTGCAAGTGAGGAGACTTATAGCTGCAATGCTCCTCTGGGAAATATGCAAATTGTCTCTTCAGGGTGGAAGTAGACAAACTCTAGTGCCATCTATTGGAGGGAGCAACCCTAAAAGTCAAAAGTGGATCTTTAACGAGCCTTGTCATATGACTTATGCCAGATCAGAACCTCACTATGGAGACATGGGCAATCACCCAGAAACACTGTGTATGGAAATTGAGGTTCTGATGGCATAAATCCTGTCATATGACAAGGCTCATTAAATGGTCACTTTTGACTTTTAGGATTGCTACCTCCAATAGGTGGTACTAGAGATTGTCTACTTCCTCCCTGAAGAGACAATTTGCATTACTTTATTAGAGAATTTTGAGTTTATAAAGGGAACTTTTCAAATTAGTTATAGTAGATAGCAGCTAGTGTCTGTCACTCTGGAGGACCAAGCATATTGGAATGTTACAAACCATTGATTTCATTGTGCCCCATGTAATGCTTCATTTTACCACTCTGGAGGACCTGGCATATCCAAATGCTACAAACCATTGATTTCTTTGGGCCCCATGTAATACTTCATTTTACCACTAAGGAGGACCTGGTATATCCAAATGCTACAAATCATTGATTTCATTAGGCCCCATGTAGTGCTTTTACCACTTTGGAGGGCCTGGCATATCCGAATGTTACAAACCATTGATTTCATTGGGCCTCATGTAATGCTTCATTTTACCACTCTGAAGGACCTGGCATATCTGAATGTTACAAACCATTGATTTCATTGGGCCCCATGTAATGCTTCATTTTACCAGTGGTGGCGCTGCAGGAGAATGTGACACACTTGTTTGTAGTGCAACATAAGCTGATCTCTGGAGATGACTGCACCAGAACACCGTGCGATTGGTTCTTCTAATGAAAGGATTGTCTAAAGGCCGCGTCACACGCAGCGATATCGCTAGCAAGCGCACCCGCCCCCGTCGTTTGTGTGTCACAGGCAAATTGCTGCCTGTGGCACACAATATCGTTCGGAGCCGTCACACGGACTTACCTGCCTAGCGACGTCGCTGTGGCCGGCGAACCACCTCATTTCTAAGGGGCGGTTCGTGCGGCGTCACAGCGGCGTCACTAAGCGGCCGCCCAATAGAAGCGGAGGGGCGGAGATGAGCGGCTGTAACATCCCACCCACCTCTTTCCTTCCTGATTGCCGGCGGCCGCAGGTAAACTGTAGTTCATCATTCCCGGGGAAACACAAGTAGCGATGTGTGCTGCCTCGGGAACGACAAACAACCTGCGTCCTCAACAATCAACAATTTTTTGAAAATGAACAATGTGTCAACGATGGACGATTTGGTGAGTATTTTCCATCGTTAATGGTCATTCCTTGCTGTCACACGCAACGATGTCGCTAACGATGTCGGATGTGCGTCACGAAATCCGTGACCCCGGCGATATATCATTAGATACGTCGTTGCGTGTGACGGGGCCTTAAGAGTTATTTATGTTCACATGACATCTCTCACATGTGGATGAAACCACCGAGCTTTGCAAGAGGAAGATGCTTCAGGACATGATAATATTATATTCCTGAAGCATCTCTTTGGGGCATTTTTTAAATTTTATTTTTTTGCGGCATTTTTTCAATTGCCTTTTGCACGGGCGTTTTCCAATCTTTTTTCGCTCTATTCAACAATGAAGAAACTGCTATTAAAAATAGTGGAAAGGCGCTCAAAAGACACCCGCATGTTTTCTGACCCTTCCATTGACTTGCATTATATAGACCATTCTTTCAGTGGTTGAGTCTTGAAGTGGTCAGATTACTTCTTTTCGCCATTTTTGAAACCTGAAGGGGTTAAAAGATGCTCAAAAGCCTGAACATATGCACATCAAGTCGTTGTTCCTTAGACATACATATGCTTATTCTGCTAAGTGTTTTCGCAGTGCTTTTTTTGCCAAGTTTCAGTGTGTACCCGCCTGAAAAAGACATTGTGTGCACACACCCTAATGCAGCCAACCCATGCAAATCATTGTAGCGTTCTATGAACATTTTTGCTATGTTCGCTAGAATCAGACGCTCCGTCCTCTATTTAAATTCATATTTGGAAAAACAAATCTACATATTATACCTCATCCAGCAGTAATTTGGAATATAAAAAATACATGAAGGGGCTCTGTCCACCGAGGAGGAATAATAGGATAATTGCTCATTGTGACTCAGCTGTTTGTCATTCTGTGCACTTCTATCTTCAGAGATAAATTTATAGTTCTGTCAAAACAGTGTTTTACAATCAAGTTCATTTTCAATACAATGACAAGTAACATTTTCGCATTAGTATTCTATATATATCACACACAGATAAATTGGGAATTTGTCTGCATTTTGCAGATCTTTTCCAAGGAATGCACAGGTGACCGTGAAAAGTCCTGCGCTAGAAACAACTAGGGAGGGAGGATTGGATCATGGCAAAGAGAATAAATTGTTAAAGAGCATCTGTCAGGGCAAACTGACGTCCCATCCTAAACATATCACCTGCCCTAACAATACGGATATGTACACATGGTGCGTATTTACAGCAGATTTTTCTGCACCAAAATTAGTATTAGAAGGAAAAACGCTGTGTAAAATAAGTTTTTCATGCATTTTATGCCTTTTTACTTGTTTTTTTTACCCATTCATTTGAATGGGTGAAAAATGAGGCAAAGACAGGAAAATATTTGACATGCTGCAATTGATGGAGCTCGGTAGGTGTAGAGCCAGCGTCCCTGAAGAGACACCAACTAAGCGCATCGGCCGGGTCACGTCCTCACCCACACCCTCCCAGCCGTCCATGTGTGCTGCTGCCTCCTTCTCCCCCAGTGGACTGTGCATGCTGCACAGGCTCCCCGGGAATGTGCTTAGGTTGTGCGTGCTTAGGGCATGACATTTCCCTAAAATATGTATTTAAGGCACCCTCCCATTAGAGGAGGTGCCTACGCAACACCTTCAGCAAGTCAGTGTCTCATTTGTCTAGCTAGTTGTCAGGTTCCGTTGTCTCTGTTTCCGTCATCTGTACCTGACTCTGCCTTCCCATACCTATCTGTCCCTGCCATGCCCACCATTCCTGTTCGTACCTGCCTGCCTATTTACCTCAGCCTTTTTGCCTGTACCTGCCTGCTGTTGCGTCATTACTTGAGTCCGTCTCCTGCCTTAGGATTCAGCTGCCACAGTCCTAGTCACAGCCCTGGGAGTGGTACCTAGCATCTGCCTTGCTGTGGGCGCTTAGTTAAGCCCCTTCCTCTATTATTATAAAGGGTAAGCCCAGGTCCCCCTGTGGCCCAGTGGGTCCACTTATTCTGCTCACTACCCTTACACCGGCTACAAGAATTACAGCAGGCCAAATGACCACAGGTGCACTGGGAGCATAGTTTGCAATCCCCATAAAAGTTTTTTTTCTAGACATAAAACCAATGGATTTTTGGAAAAATGGTACCATCATTCTTCAACAAGATGTCCTACATGTGCTTGGTTGAGTCTGTCATTTATTCCTGTCAGACTCTAATGAAATGGCAGAATCTGCTGTCACGTTTATTAAAGCACCACTCCAATGTTTTGGGTTTTTTTAGCACTGGAGATATTCACCCTTCATAATTTTTCGGCTTTGCTCCGGTCCAACAGCGCCATCTTGTGCCTGTAACTTCTGACTGTCCATAAGTTAAAAGTTATGTCACAAGCTCTCTCTTCCAAAACAAGTCTATGAGAGTTAGAACAAGACTCTCATAGAGTTGTATTGAGTTATGATCTCCGGCACGCTACATGAAACACTAGAGCTGCTGGCTGGTCACAAATCACCGGAGATGGACTGGAGAGCTGGCAACATGTGAGTATAAGACAGGGGACTTAGATTAAAAGTACCACTCCAGCGCTAAAAAAACTGAAGAGTTGGAGTGATGCTTTAAGATGATGCATCACAGCTGCACCTTGGCTGAATGATACGTGAGCATTGCATAAATTCTTCAAAAAGAGAGGATAATGTCACATTCAACCATGATTTCCTAATAATTCATACATTGTTAGATATCTCTTAGACCTAATAATGCTGATGTAGTTACTTTGAAAATGCTTTTTGAAAGTTTTCCCAACAAATATTGATTTTTTTGTTTTTTCCTAACACAAGAAATGTTTTGATTTTTTTGTGACTTGTACGTTGCATTTGTGGAAATTTCCAATTTCTAAGGCAGACAAAATATGCTGCAAATATAGCAATGTCATAGTGCAATGTGTCACGTGTGGTAGGGAAAAAGTTGGCGTATAGCCATAGCCTAAGAATCCATGCAGACAGCAAAGCCAAGCATGTACCCTACACAGCGCCAGTCATGGAGTCTGTATAATCCTATATTACAATCTCGTATAATGCCACTATGCCATGCTAAGGTGATTCTGTGAATAACTATACCCTCCATTGCAGTAGAACTGCATATTTGGCGCCCCTGAGGTGTCAGTCGCCAGAGGGTACTGTGGCTCAATTAAGCTGCAGTATTCATCTCGGATAGTGAGGGGGTCAATCACCGGTGTTTCCACATTTACACTTTAAATACAGTTTAGGTGCCTTTTCACTGGGGACTGGACTAGGGTAGATAAGGGGGTGGCCATCACGAAGCATGGGATTTTCCCGGTCACTATGACAACTACCTGGGGGGCGGGTACCACTTTGGGTAGAAGTAGGAGCAACCTTCACACAATAGTCAGTTAAGTCAAGCCGGGACTTCATTTCTGGCGACACAACACCACTCTTCTTCTTTTCTTCTTTCACGGGGCCTGAGGCTTGGAGTGGGATGTTCAGCCTGGGTTCCTCACTCCTGAAGTGGCAACTCTTAGAAAGGACACTTTCAATATACCGGTGGCCACCTCTGACTTAACCGGAGTTGGCTGGAGCCCAACACAGCGGTGACCGATACCTCTCGGCAAGCTAAAGAACTGAGTAAACCACCTGGAACTGCAGAGACTGTGTCAGCCTTTTGATTGCCAGCGCCGCCGCCCCGCGCTTCGGCGCCGACGGCCATTACACTACCTCATCCTCCTCCCCGGGGCCCGCTCCACCTGTGGGGAGCAGAAACTAGTCTGATCTTGGTCTGATTTATATGGTTGTCTGAATGCACCCTAAGAGAAATAGTAACAGCAGTAACTTCTGGCCAATCAGAGCTGTGGTCAAGAGATGGTGGAGACGGACCAAAGCAGCATCGGGAACAATAGAAGATGGCCACCTTAAGTATTTTACTACACACAGGGAACATGCGTTATTGATACTTGTCCAATGATGAAATTAAAACAAAAACTTGAAAGTTTTAAATTCAACCAACCCTTGCAATGTAATGTTAAAGGGGTTATCCAGTTCTTTCAAAACTAATAGCCTATCCTAAGATTGGATGTGCTGGCACCCCCAATGATTAGCCTTCTGAAGGGGCCACAATGCTTAGTTATACTTATACAGAAAGGCACAGCACAGCACTGTACTCCTACTTTAGCGACTGCGCTAACTATGGCAATTTGTGTCCCATTCACTTGATGAGAGCAAAATGCCACTGGGGTACATTTTGGGGAAATGATTTGGGTTCTCTTTGTAAAAAAGTAATACATTTTTGTCACGGGTGACTAGGGGACACAGGGGGACCTATGCTGGCCCTAAGACTGGGGCCCCTGCGCTCACCCTCACCCCTGAGGTACCTTTACTGGTAGGGAGGTCTGGGCCCCTTACCTAGCCCTGTCTGCTATCCAGCCCTGACTCGCGTACCCCCAACCCAGGGGTGGGCTGGACAAAAAGTAATAAACTTCCCACAAGACAAAGACAAGGGGGTAAAACTAAAACTCATGCACACTGCAAATTTTCCACAGAGGGGAAACAAAAAGACACCAGAGGGGATAAACCAAAGGGAAAGGAGAAAGTCACACCAGGGAAGTTTCATACACCACAGACAACAAATCACTGGTCACCAAATGGAAAATCGCCACAGAGGCCGGGATATTGCAACAGCAAAGCAGATGCTATCTTCGGCAATAATTCTGAAAACTCCCCGGACATAAGTAGGAGACCAGCTGAAGGTGGTGATTAGCAACCTGATTATCTGAGAAGCCACACACTGCTCCAAGAGGCATTAACTCCTAAAGTGCCTTAAGAAGAGGTGATAAAACAACTGACGCCCCGCAGAACAGAGCTCAACAATAGAAGCCAGGTTGCTTGTTGGATTCTGAAGTGTGTACCGAGTCCAACCTGGTAGTAGTAAACTGCGGGTGCTGATCCAGTTGGCGCATGATAGGTTGTCTGTCGGACTCAGTGGTGTGGACACAGTCTTACATGGTAGTAGTGACCGTGCATGACTGTTTTAATTAATATCTACCAGGAGCACTCTAACTACGTATTACCAGCCGGCTAAAACAGGTTTGATGATAAGTCCAAAATGACACTCTATTTGTAGATGTGGTGTGAATATCAGGAGCTTTCCTGGTGTATATGACAAACCTAGCTCTGAAGGTGATTATTATTATTATTATTATTATTATAATTATAATGGGCTGTTTCCGCTTGTATGTGTGCAGGGTGACCAGTGACCACCATCCATACCTTCCATAATGGTTGTCTGCAGTTAGAAGACAGAAGACAAACTCCAGAGATCAAACTATAGATCTATAAAAAAAAAAATTCTTAGCATGTTCAGAAAAGAGCGTGGAACGTGTACATTTTATGTTTTTCGTAGAAATGTGATCTAAGATGTTTCTGATGACCGGCATGGTGTTTTAACTATTATTATTATTATTATTATTATTATCGTTTCGACCTAAACCTCCGGAGTATTTGGTGATTCCAGATTAAAAATAAGGCTGGGGTCAACAACCATATATTATCTCATGCGAGAGAATTGGTCCAATTATGCTAATGACACTCGGCTCAAACTCTGAGTGTAATTTACTGTTTTTCTCAGATGAAAGAATTAGAGAACAGCTAACGAGAAGATGAGAAATGTTATTTCTCCATCTTCTCCGTTGCCTGTGTCAGTGTATATCAGATGCCATATGAGTACAGGCCAATGTTTTGCACGCACCCATAGACTTATCTGGGAGCGTGCCTTTAGATTTGCGCTGCCACTCCCAGCGTGCTTGTCAGGTTCAGGAAAGTAAAAAGCGAATGGAAAGGGGAGGGAAACCCTATGTCTAGGGAAAAGGAAGATAGTGATCCGTGTCCGAACCTACAGCTCGTCCCTGGGGTCCCTCACCATCCTAGATAGGTTCCGCACCTATGTGCCAAGCGACATACCTGACACTAGGTATCCCTAGTGCTGGATCCTAAATAGGGAATGGATGGGATGAGCTCTTCATCAACCCCACTAAACACTAGAGAAGATACAAGAAGGACACACGGGGGAAAATGCATGAACTACTTATCTATAGATGACTCAGGTAGAAGTTCAGCAACGCAACAGCAACGATACAATAGATGAGTACAAGCCACCTGCTTGGAACCAGAGCTTGAACGAACAGAATAATATCACCAGCACAAGTCCAGGGAAGATGGGAATTCTGATAATCAGCTGGAAAGAAGGAGATCTACGCTGGGTCCTAAAGGGGAACAGATGAAAATCCAGCAGGAAAGCTACCTAGTACAATGAATACTAACAGCAGGAACAATGGAAAGTTAGGGAGCATTTTGCCCAGTCAAACGCTGTGACCTTCTATTGCCACAAACCACATGATTGTCTGTCACCTATGACACACCCGTGACAATGCTGTGATTTTTCTTTCATGCTGCATCGGCACTAGAAAACAAATCACTCATGTATACAGTCATGGCCGAAAGTGTTGGCATCCTTGAAATTGTTCCAGAAAATGAGGTATTTCACGTAGAAAATTATTGTAATTACACGTTGTGTTATACACATGTTTATTTCCTTTCTGTTGAAACCAATACAAAAAAAAAAAGCAAATTGGACATAATTTTACAAAAAAAACTCCTAAAATGGGCCAGACAAAATTGTTGGCACCCTTAACTTAATATTTGGTTGTACTCCCTTTGGAATAAATATCTGCAATCAATCACTTCCTATAACCATCAACAAGCTTCTTACACCTCTCAACTGGAATTTTGGACTCTTCTTTTGCAAACTGCTCCAGGTCTCTCATATTTGAAGGCGCCTTCTTCCAACAGCAATTTTAAGATCTCTCCACAGGTGTCAATGGGATTTAGATCTGATCTCATTGCTGCCACTTCAAATCTCTCCAGCGCTTTATTTCCACCCATTTCCGGGGGCTTCTTGAAGTATGTTTGGGGTCATTGTCCTGCTGGTAGACCCATGACATAGGACACAAACCCAACTTCCTGATACTGGGCACTATATTTTGACCAAAAATCCTTTGGAAATCTTCAGATTTCATGATGGCTTGCACACAATCAAGGCACCCAGTGCCAGAGGAAGCAAAACAAATCCAAAACATCTTTGAGCCTCCACCATATTTGACTGTAGGTACTGTGTTCTTTTCTTTGTAGGCCCCATTCCATTTTTGGTAAACTAATGAATGATGTGATTTATCAAAAAGCTCTATCTTCGTGTCATTTGTCCATGAGATGCCTTCCCAGAAGGATTTTGGCTTACTCACGCACATTTTGGCAAACTGCAGTCTAGCTTTTTCATGTCTCTCTGTCAGCAATGAGGTCCTCCTGGGTCTCCTGGTATAATGTTTCATTTCATTCAAATGTTGACGTATATTTTGTGCTGACATTTATGTCCCCTGATCCTACAGAACAGCTTGAATTTCTTTGGAACTTGATTGGGGCTGCTTATCCACCATCCGGACTATCCTGTCTTGCAAACTTTCATCAATTTTTCTCTGCCATCCACGTCCAGGGAGATTAGCAACAGGACCATGGGTTGTTAAGTTCATGTTTATGTTGCACATTGTGGACAAAGGAACATTAACTTCTCTCAAGATGGACTTGTAACCTTGAAATTATTGATATTTTTCATCAATTTTCGTTCTCAAGTTTTCAGACAGTTCTCTTCTCCTCTTTCTGTGCTCCATGCTTAGTGTGGCACACACAGAGACATAATGCTAAGATTAAGCCAACTTCTCCCCTTTTTATCAGGTTTAAGGTGTGATTTTCATATTGCCCACACCTGTTACTTGAATATGAAAGAGCATCATGCTTGAAACGAAACAAGGTTGTTTACCCACAATTTTGGAAAGGTGGCAACAATTTTGTCCAGGCCATTTCTAGGGTTTTGTGTGAAATTATGTCCAATTTGCCTTTTTTTTTTGTCTTTTTTGTGTTGTTCTAATACACACAAAGGAAATAAACATCTGTATAGCAAAACGTGTAATTTCAATAATTTTCTGCGAGAAATATTACATTTTCTGGAACTATTTCAAGGGTGTCAACACTTTCGGCCATGACTGTATACGTCAATGTGATTGAGAGACCCTCAACTCTATATGAAATGCAAAACATTATGAAATCCATCAATCTTCTTGCAGATATTGAATCGGTTGACGTATGACCGGAGATGTTCAGCCCTCGGATTTATTGTACCAGCCCGATTAATATTCAGCGAAACGTAGACTTAAAGTCCATTAAAAAATATTAAAGTGTTTTGATACAAATTTTTCTGTTTATATTGAATCATTTTCTTGAATCTCATATCTGTACAGTGACATTTCTATATCAGCACACGTCTATTTAATCCATTCTTCGATCATGTAAATTAAATATAATGACTTTGGCAGGCTATTATTTTATCGCCTACGGTATATTCTACTGCACTGCCACTGCACCATTTTAAATACGGATAATACATTTGCACCAAGTATTTTTACCCCCCGAAAATTCACATTAAAGACATTTACACCCTTGAGAATCTAATAAAGGACAAATTACAAGACGAAAACAAGTTTCATGGGCAATGTACCTCTTGGTAAATTACCTATATGATATGAATTACTATTCTGGAAAACGAGAGACGTAGACGTCTTCAAGGACGTTAAATGAAGTATTCATGCGTCTTCGAGTGTATTCAATAAGCATACTAAGTAACGATAATCACAAAATACAAGTGGATGGAGAAGGGGTTTGACATACGAGCGTGGCGGCATATCGTACCCCCGTCTGATGTCTTTCTAATGGAGGTGGTATGACGGATGGGATGCTTTGGTGTCTTACCTTAGTTAGTTGAGCAATTTTCTTACACATCTTAACATGCAGTTCTTGAGTGTATTCCGGCGATAGCAGAGGGCTCGGTTTGGATCCATTATACATGCCATGCTGATTTTTTCCCGAGGCCATTCTTCTGTTCTTGCCTCTTTTTAACACAAATCAGCAAGTGGATTTCGGACTACGCACACATTGACGAGGGGTTTTGTATACAGTAATAGTGGCTGCAGAGGAGAGGCAGCCAAGGCCCCCCTTGCACACGCGTCTCCTGTAACTGCAGATGTCCTGATCCTTCAGAAAGCAGCCAGGCTGGAGAAGCTGCAGCATGTGCTGTATATCTGAGGCTTCCTTATTGGACTAAAAGCTGACAGGGAGATGCCGGGAATTCTTTTTAGCATGCATTTCAGGAGACTGGCAGACAGAAGCGTGAACAGAGCTGGAGACAGGAATATCCTCACCCAAAACACATCGAATATTCACCGCACATCCAGCGTCGGAGACTCTTTCCCATAATGGATCATTGACACCGTACCAGGAAAATTTTAAAGCACGATTTTCTCAAATTTGTATAAATATTTTTTTAGCATTGAATAGATTTTATTTTATTAAGCTTTGTGATTTGATATACAGAACGGCTCCAAACCATTTTCATTTTTATTGCATACTAATTTAATTGCTACCTTCGCGATGTGACGACACATTTTTTTTCCATTCTGCAAAGATATATTTAGAACTGCGGGTTTCAATTAAATTTCTTTTTCTTGTGTCTACCATAGGCAACAAATAACTTGCTTAAATATTTTCTCAAAGTAGGATTATTACCATAATCCCTAGTGAAGGGTGAGTTTATTCAAGTGGAATTGAATTTTAATTCTTATTTTTTGTGATTCTCTTAATAGGCCGCCATTTTGCTTAAAGTGAACCTGTCAGGTGCAATATGCACCCAGAACCAGGAGCAGTTATGGGTGCATATTGCTAATCCCTGCCTAACCGTCACTGTATACACTAGCATAGATAAAGGGATCACTATATAAAGTATTTCTAAAGATCCCATATGATATGCTAATGAGGCCAGCAACTAGTCACTAGGGCGTTAATTCCCTTGGCTAGTCGGCCCCCTTAGGGTGGGTTCACACATAGCGACAGCGACAACGACGTCGCTGTTATGTCACTATTTTCTGTGACGTAACAGCGACCTAGTAAGTCGCTGTTATGATCGCTGCTTAGCTGTCAAACACAGCGACGCAGCAGCGATCACAATGTCGCTACATGTGCAGAGAGCAGGGAGCCGACACTAGCAGCGTGAGAGCGGCGGAGGCTGGTAACGAAGGTAAATATTGGGTAACCACATTGCTTACCCGATGTTTCCCCTGGTTACAGCTTACCACAGCTGCCAGATGCCGGCTCCTGCTCTCTGCTCGTTTCATTTAGTCGCTCTCTCGCTGTCACACACAGCGATGTGTGCTTATCAGCGGGAGAGCAACAATAAAAAAACGAACCAGCACTGTGAGTAACGAGCAGCAATCTCACAGCAGGGGCCAGATCACTGCTCAGTGTCACACACAGCGAGATCGGTAATGAGGTCACTGGTGCGTCACTAAAACCGTGACTCAGCAGCGATCTCAGCAGCGATCTCGCTGTATGTGAAGCACCCCTTAGCATCTAAGCACACCCCTGTGGATATACTAACATGCTAATGAATGTGCAGTGTCAGAGGATGGTCGGGCTCACCTCTCTGCTTCCATCTCATCCAATTCCTGGATTTTGTCTCAGTGCGCATGATCCCGAATTTTCGGTCATGTGTACTATGAAGCCAGGTGTACGTATGCATCCTGGCTTCAAAATCATGTAGTGCGCATGACCGAAAGTCTGGGATCATGTGCACTGAGCCGAAATCCAGGAGTCGGAAGTGATGACAGCAGAGAGGTGAGAGCGACCATCCTCTGATGCTACACATTTATTAGCATGTTAGTACGCCCACTGGGGGCGTGTTTACATGCTAAGGGGCCGACTAGCCAAGGGAACTAACACCCTTGCAACTAGTCACTGGCCTTATTAGCATATCATATAGAATCTTTAGAAATCCTTTTTCTAAAGATCCCTTTATTAATGCTACTATATACTGGGACAGTTAGGCAGGGATTAGCAATATGCACGCAGAACTGCTCGTGGTTCTGGGTGCATATTGCACCTGATTGGTTCCCTTTAACTATAGTTAAACCTGGCAAAATGTTTTGAAAAACAGAAAACAAAAAAAAACTAAATACTCACCTCACAGTTGTCTCTCCAGTCATCCAGTCTTCAGTGCCTCTTAATTCTGCTCCCAGGTGTTGAGACCCTAAGTTACTTCATGGTAGGCTGGGACTTTCAGCCATGTCCAGTCCCTGCGCATGTGTGTTGCAAGGTCACGATAACATGCCACTTGACCTGTACTTCCAGCCATGATCAGGCCGAAGATGACCCTGCGTATATGTGTTGCAAGGCAGCCACATGGACACGCGGTCTGTGTGAAAACATGGACGTGTGCACAAACCCATTGAATTTAATGGGTCTATGTGTGTCCGTGTGTCTGGTACGTGTGGAAATGGACACCACATGTATCAGAAACACGGATGTGTGAAGGAGGCCTATAGCAGGTTCCTACTCGTCCATGCAAATGGAGGTTTTTAAACCCAGAGAGGGGTTTCAGTTCAGAGTAGGTTCCCAGAATTATTAGATATGACTTGACGTGGCTACTGGGCAGATATAGAAATGGCCATTTTTGTATGCTAATTATCTCAATTTTTTCTTAAATTTCCTTTAGCAGTAATGCATGTCTATATTCTTACAGTAATGGTTTACATGCTTTAGCTCTTCAGAGGGCAACTGTCTTTTTTTGTTATTATATGTCATGTTATGAACCTACATGTTAGGGAGTGCTTTCAGTCTTTTTGACTCCACAAACAGGCTTTTAAATAAACGTCAATCAGTATTTACCAATTGACAGTCGTTTACTGCCACCAGATGGGTCCTCTAAAAGGACTCTTAGTTTGAGCTGGTATCAGGTGTTTTTATTGCAGTCTCTTGGGGCTACTTGTGTCTGAATATGCTAGTCTAGGTTCACATAGTGTTTTCCACGATGATCAGTAGCTTCATTGCAGCATACGTCAGATGGCCTAAATCCCATTTTGTGGGGGTTTGGACGTAAGCCTTGAGAAAGCCACTGAACCTAGGGGCAAATGCTATATAAACCCAGCCTTGGATAGCTGGCAGATAAATGGTTTTCAGCTCATAGTCATCCTTCTAGACTCAGTTGAGCATTGATATGTGATGACAGCGGTTTTCTGCCAGGAGATGCAGGTGAGTTCACTGACTTTACTGAGGTCACCTGAGGTCTGGTTGCCTGAGATTACAGGTGGAGGACCATGAGAACCTCCAGCAATGACAAATAACCCAAGTGACATAACCACTGATTGCGTGGCACAGCCACTGCCTGAAGCTCACCGTGGTGCTGTTGTGTTCTATGGCCGCACGTTGTGCATTCAGATGTAGCAGAGCTAGAATCATTGTGGGATCTGTTGTGGATTATGTCGGCCTTGGGTGTTTTGGGCGTTAATAAATTGGGTGTTATTAAATTGGTGAGAGGGTTGTTTTTGTATTTATTTATAAAAAAAAAAAGGATTTTTTGGGTGTTTGTGTTTATTTCTTTTCACTTACAGAATAGTAATGGGGAGGGGGTTTCAGAGACGCATCCCATTACTAATCTAGGGCTTAGCGGAAGCTGTGAGCTGCCGTTAACCCCTTATTATCTTGATTGCCACCGTACCAGGGCAATCGGGAAGAGTCAGGTAAAGTTCTGGGATTGTCATATCTAATGGATGTGGCAATCCTGGGTGGCTGCAAACTGCTATTTTTAGGATGAGGGAGCCAATAAGCATGGGTCTCCCCAGCCTAAGAATACCAGCCCCCAGCTGTTGAGCTTGATCATGGCTATAAAATTTCAAGTTTTATTACCAGATAGTTTTGCCGAATAACTACTCTACAACTTTCTCCTTGGATTGCTGTGTCCACCTGATGGTTGCAGTTTCCTCTGCTAAGTCATACGGCTATTCTGCTCTAACTGTTTTTCAATTTTCTTTTTCTTATAACTCAATAGGACCAATGGAGAGAAACATACCTCATTTATTATTCTTTTTTTTATAGTATTAGACACTTTACAGACGGCGGCAGGGACAACAAGCACAGATAAATCTGGTTAAACAAAACAAAACTGAGGATATAATAATCGTACAATGTGTGTACAATAAAGACACAATTAAACAAAATTACCTTTTAGGAAATATAAAAGTATCAATCTGTACAATACCCAAATTCATGTATTAATTGCATTTATAGAGGATCGTAGTCAGAAAGGAGGTTGGATCCAGCATCAAAATCCATGGTTAAAAAATTCAAGTTTATTTAGAAAATATGTATAAAAAATACATGCAGAAGGATGGAGCAAAGTGCATGAAACACCTTACGCATTTCTGACGTGGAATATTAAAAGCAGTCCTTAGTCATAGGTGTTTATGCAGAGAGAGAAAGCATGTTATATACTAAAGGAAGGGATTCATAGTGAGGTTGGGGAACGCCTTTCGAACTACGGCATCTAGAGGGAGGGGAGAACATCACAGCTGACAAGATTAGTAAGCTTGTGCAGGTAACATATAATAAGACAACAAGAGTTTCATATAAAAAAAATCTATATAAAAATATACATATTCCCATGCAAGATAGACAAGTTTATTTGATAGAAAAGCTAGATAGGCTTATAAGAGATACGGTAGTATGTTATCGCATATATTGGAAAAATATGTATATATTAAGGTACTAGTGTTTTAAATATCGTCATTATATATGGTGAATAAATATATGCATATATATATATGTAGTCACATCATGCATAATCGTGTGTTAGACGTGTTGAGAGTGTGTGTATATATATATATATATATATATATATATATATACTACAAATGTGATAATAATTATCATGCACTATAAATATATGTCTGCACTGTATGATACATGGTCATGTTTATATATATAATGTTTGTTACTATATGTGATGATTGGGGTTATCTAATAAGTTTATCTATTTATTTATTATTTTATATTATTTTATAGGATGTATCTTAAGTCTGAACGGTAGTTTAAGCCATTGGGGAAGTGTACATTTAATTTTAAGATCCATTTCGCTTCCGTATATAAAGGTTTCTGAAACCAGTCTCCGCCTCGATGAGAACGGTTGACCCTTTCAATGTCGATGATCTCAAGACATGTAAAATCTCCATTGTGTGCTTCATAGAAATGTCGGGTGAGACCTGACATGGCTCTAGGTTTAGTAATTTGACCTGAGGTTGTATTGGTTGAAATATATTTTTTATATGAAACTCTTGTTGTCTTATTATATGTTACCTGCACAAGCTTAGTAATCTTGTCAGCTGTGATGTTCTCCCCTCCCTCTAGATGCCGTAGTTCGAAAGGCATTCCCCAACCTCACTATGAATCCTATCCTTTAGTATATAACATGCATAAACACCTATGACTAAGAACTGCTTTTAATATTCCCCGTCCGAAACGCGTAAGGTGTTTCATGCACTTTGCCCCATCCTTCTGCATATATTTTTTATACATATTTTCTAAATAAACTTGAATTTTTTAACCATGGATTTTGATGCTGGATCCAACCTCCTTTCTGACTATGATTGACTACAGCTTGGCCTAACTGATGGATCACGAGCACACCTAGTCCTGTTGCACAGAGCTATATGGTAAGCTGGAGTTTCTTTACATTTATATTTATAGAGGATGCAGTGAAAGGGCTGATTGATCACCTGCGACTGTCTAATGAAGTCAGCTATTAGATTTCCATTCTGACTCGTCAAGTGGAAACCCATGTAAAGGACTACCCCTCTAGGATGCTCATATTTCATTATAAAGCATAAGGAAAGAGGTGGTCGAAATGAGACAATGCCTTTAAATCCAGCAGGTAGCACTTGAGCCTGAGTTTCGTATGTGGTCATTAATATATTTTGTACTGTGATGTGTTTTGCATTAAAATATCAATAGCTATCAATAGTTGGTAATAGGTAAAAGAAACTCAAGGATCATCCATTAGTCTAAATCTGCAGACTGTCAACAATACCGCCCATTCATTCTGCTAAATCCCCTGTGTCACCATGCAGTAGATACTGGCATTTTGCCAGTTCAGAGGAAATCTGTCAATGCTGGGCAGAACTCTGCCAACTAAGTAATTTGGAGTTTCAGAAAAAAAAGCACTTAAGACTATTACTATTCGTATACATTTATTTTTTTTTACTTCATTTTATTGAATTTTAATAATTGGACATGACACACACTGCATTAATCTACTTGGCCATAGGATGGCGTTTCACTTTTTTAAGTGAAAAAAAAGTTTTTTACTTTGGATTCCCAGGTTTTGCCCAAATTTGTTTGTGTGCACACATTTCAGAGATCATGACTCTGACTCATCAAGACCAGCCTTGACAAATAGGTTCGCCTAATGGAAACATGGCATCTAACAGGCGGATCCTTTTCAGCCCCGTGCTGACTGGGTGGGCTGCTGAAGTCCCATTGGCACAGTACAAGAGGACCTTTCTATCACTCGTTCTAATACCTGCACGGATCTGTTTACAGGACACTAGAAACTATAAGGTGGCCTGGAATTAGTGAATTTTCACGGTGTGGTAACATCCCCTGATGAACCCCAGACAAAGTGGGGGAAACGCGTCGGGACTCTTCTGGGAGTTCACTCTCCAGCAAGATAAGTTTACCCTAACTGGGACTTAATCAATTACGGGCCCACAATTAATCTGTTGGTTGGTTGTACTAACCAGAAGTCTTAAATAACTATTCTAGACCCCTTTTTTTCATTTATCCCTAAATGGGAGTCTGTGTATAAGTTGTCCCGATTGGGAACCGTTTACATGACCAACAACAATACCTTTAGTAATCACTCTTGTACTGACTACGCACAATTTGTGACTGAACTACTCTGACTTCAGCACTACCTGCACCCCTTTGGGCTATGGGTCATTTATTGGCACACAGTCAAGTATAGGGGTCATTAGGGATAGCCGACGCTGAGCGGGGGCGCCCAAATCATTATGGTGTATTAACCTCCGCGGCTAGGAAGGAGTGAGATTAGGGATTTGCAGCCTAGCCCCTTGCCTAATACCTTATTGATATCCCTAAATCAATGAACAAACCTACACCGGGCTATACCTCACACTAGACTAATAACCCTTTCAGAGTGTATTTACCTCTGCACGACTTTGGTGTGTGCTCACTGACCGATATAGCTATATATGATACTATGAAATATGGCTTGATTAAACTATTTTAACTTTGGTAAATAAAAATTGTTTTTTAGAGAAGTAATTTTTCGGTCTATTAGCAGATTTTTTTCTCTATTTGGTTTATTATTTATGGTGTTGATTCAAGTTCTTCCTCTTTTATTGCCCCTCATAGCCCATGATGGATAACGCTGGCATCACAATCAGCCATAGCATCGTCCTATCTGTTCTCCCTTGCACAAGAATCCTCGCCCATGCCGTAACTCTTTGCATGCACTGGAATTGTCAGAAATAAAACATTTTCTTGTGAGGGGCGGTGACATTTCTGGTGATGTTGTGACCATTCAGCGCACAGAAAGACAAACAGCTCCCTTATCAGCAAGCATGTTACCAAATCCTCCAGAATCTGGAATGAGGATGATCAAATGATGAAATATGCTAAATATATTGCATAGTGAACACAATGATGCACACATCCCATTTAAAGAGAACCTGTAAGGTAAAAAGTACAGATGAGCGATGTTCGAATTGAACCGTTCGCCAATTTCAAATTCGAGTTGTTTTGGGTGGTGTTCGAGTCATTCGACTCCTACATACAGTCCTGGATGGAGTATGCTGAGCCTTGTAGTTCTGCAGCTGCTGTAGGCTGTCTGTCTGTATGGAGGAGAGCAGACAGCAGCTGCAGAATTACAAGGCTCAGCATCCTCCATCCAGGACTGTATGCTGGAGGGAGAGACGGGGGAGCAGTACTACAAGGCTCAGCATGCTCCATTCACTAGTGTATGCAGGAGAGCAGACAGCAGCTGCAGAACTACAAGGCTCGGCATACTCTATCCAGGACTGTATGCAGGAGTTTTTTGCCCACCAAAAAAATGACGTGGGCTTCTCCATATTTTTGTATGCTAGCCAGGTACAGCAGGCAGCTAAGGCTGCCCCCAACCCCCAGCTGCCTATTTGTACCCGGCTGGGAACTAAAAATATAGGAAAGCTCTTTTTTTAATTATTTCATGAATTTCATGAAATAATTAAAAAAAAACGACATGGGCTTCGCCCCATTTTTGTGTCCAGCCAGGTACAACTAGGCAGCTGGAGATTGGACTCCTCAGCACAGGTTGGCCCAAGCTTTCTGGGCCCCTCTGCTGAAAATTGCAGTCTGCAGTCGCCCCAGAAAATGGCGCTTTCATAGAAGCGCCATCATCTGGCACTGTATCCAACTCTTCCAGAGCCCCTGATGCCGGGTGGCTTGCTGGGTAATAAAGGGTTAATACTAGCTTTTTTTACTAGCTAGTATTAAGCCAGATATTCTTAATTTCAGGCAAGTTTGACCCGGCCATTAAGAATCTCCAATAAAGGGTTAAAAAAAAGACACCACACAGGAAAAAAATACTTTATTAGAAATAAATGCACAGACACACTTAGAGACTACATGTTTATTACTCCCTCTCACCCCTCCACGATCCTGGTCTTCTGTCTTCTTTCTCCTTCAACCCATGCAGCTTTGCTACATCAGACAGCACTGCATGGGAGGAAGACGCTTCTGCTCCCGTGCAGTCTAATCACTCAGTGAGTGAGCAGATGCTGCAGGTTGTAAGCGGTGACGTCACCGCTGCCACCGTTGCAATAGTAATCTGACAGGCGGGTTACTATAGCAACGGTGATCTCCGATCACCTGATTCCCGGCGCCGCTATTCACCGGTTGTGGCATCCAGTCCCTATATGTGGGCTGACTCTGTAAAGAGCGCCGACATGCAGGAACGGGGAGCCAAGCATGTGCCCAAGCATCTCGCCGTTACACGGAGATGCTCAAACGAGCACCGCGTACCAGAGAGATGCACTGACAGGACCTAGCATGACGTCTAGCCATGTGACCAGTCTGTAGCAAATGAGATAATACACACATGACTGGTCACATGCTATGACGTCACGGAAGGTCCTATCATCAGTGCTGGTTACCAGGAGGGCACAGCGATGATCGTAAGGAGAAGCGGCGGGAGACAGAGTGCAGGATGCGTCGCGGAGACCTGTAAGTATAATGGCAATGTTTATTAGCTGTATATGTATATGTATAATGTGTTTGTATGTGTTTGTGTTTTCCTGCCATTGTTTTCAATGAGGTTCAAAGGTGTTCGTCGAACATTCGACGAACACACCCGCCGTTCGACGAACCGAACCAAACTCGAACACTAGGGGGGTGGCTCATCACTAGTAGAAAGCCTTAATAACATGCTGATATGGGGGCCAATCTGTAGGTTAATGGTGTTCTGAAGCTGTCCGGCGCTGACATCGAGAGCACCGCTGCCAGGAAGAAATTAACTTTATTCCTCCGGGCAAGTTAGCAGCGGAGAGACCTCAGTCATTATTTTGTGCATATTGAGCGGCGGCTTTAATTGCACCCCTGACATTGACATCTGACTCTTATGCTATCCGGCTGTCAGTCGGTGCCAGAGGCGCGGACAGTCACCGTTCACTATACAAAGAGCGGTGACTGAAGCCACACCAGCACCATTCCTTACGACTGAAAGCCTGAGGTTGCCAGGAGAAATAAAGTTAATTTACTACTGACAGCGGGGCTCTCGATGCTGGCACCGGGCAGCTTCAGAATGCTACTAACCTGCAAATTAACCACATATTTGCAGGTTAACAGCATTTTGTTACCTGACAGGTTCCCTTTAACATGTCTCTGAGCCCAACATATCCCAGGGTGTCAAGCATACCTCAAAAAATGTTCATCTTATGTTTGGCTTTGCCATTCATCACTCTTAGGCACCAATGTTAAAAAAAGGATTTACGTTTTTACTGGATAACTATGATAGATAACTCTAATGGATGACATAAATCCAGCTGTCACTGATAGGCTCCTATATTAAAAAAAGTACATGTTTAACATATCCAACTAGATGGCACATAATTATATTTAATCAGTATAATGAAAAATCGTAAACATTCAAACCATTAACAGTTTTGCATTGATTATTGCTTTGTGCAGTGTAAATAATTGGCCTTGCTAGCTGACCTGCAAAAACTGACAAAACCCTATCAGAGCACTGTTCCTACCTATACCGGTTCCTTCTGTTCTCCTCTTTCTTTCTCTCAGTTTTCTGGAAGCAATTGTACACAGTGGATCAGAGTGTGGAGAGAGGGGGAAAGCGTCTACATTCCGGGGAGGGCAGAGAAAACCGGATGTAGATAGGAAGGAAAGTATATAAAAGGGAAATCCCTCTAGAAGTTAATCAAGAAAAGCTTGCAATTTTCATATCGCTGTTCTGAAAATGAATGAAGGAAAGAATATAGCAGCCTAAAATTTCATACAGGTTTTTTAACAACAGATGACCACTAACATATGTAATCATCATTTTTTCCATGTCAAAGATGTTTGGATTTTGATATTAAACTGCCCCAATGTGTTTAAAATGATGCATGGTTTTAAAAAAAAATCCATGTATTTATCTTAAAAAATACTTTCTATGCTTAGGTGAAGGCAGAAAATACTTTAGGTTTCAGTCATAGGGGCGGCACTTTTGCTGGGATCAGTCACTGTCACTCAAATTCAGAAATGATTCTTTTTTTTAACTTAGTTACGCCTCCAATATTGTAATTGATTACACCATAGCTCCTTCACCATCACTTCTCTGCTGAGCTCCGCCCATTACGGTCACATGATCGTGATATGAGCTCAAGTCTTTCACCACCATTTCTTCAATGCTGAGCTCCAGAGCTCAACAGTGGAGAAGAGGTGGTTAAGGACCTGTGCTGATTTGGGATCAGGAGATCTCAATGCTTGATTGACTGCAGGTCCTCTGTGGTGCCCACGCGACTGTTATCTTGTATTGAAGTGGATTTACTTTCATTTTATGCAGAAGGGGTTAAGGATTTTTTCCCTTCTGGATGAGATTACTTATAGCCTTAATTGCAGTTGTAAATTCTTATCATCACCTTCTGCTATATTTACCCACTCCTGGTTTCAATACATGCCAGTTATAGATCTTCTATATTGTCCACTTTGAAGTAGCCTGTCTCTGGAGAAGCTGAGGTGTTCGTTACAGGTGCAGCTGTTAAGTTTCCTGCTAGAGAAGCCATGGAGTCCTATTTGTTGCATGTTTCCCCACCCATTTGTCTTACCTTCCTTGTGTTATTTTATTTCAGTAGCACTGGCCTACACACTAGTCAGGGTGAGTTCAGGACCAGCGAAAGCGTAGGCACGTGACAGGACATGGGTGGAACGACCTGTCTAGGGATGTTAGAGAGTGCAGAGATAAGACTCAGGTGAATGTTAAGGTACTGTCACACTAAGCGACGCTCCAGCGATCCCACCAGCGATCTGACCTGGCAGGGATCGCTGGAGCGTCGCTACATAGTCGCTGGTGAGCTGTCAAACAGGCAGATCTCCACAGAAATCAGAGATCAGGCACCAGCGACCTGTGTAACGACGCTGTGCTTTGTAACTATGGTACACATCGGGTTACTAAGCAAAGCGCTTTGCTTATAGTTACTCGATGTGTACCTTGGGTACGTGTGCAGGGAGCAGAGAGCTGGCTTCTAAAAGCTGCGGACGCTGGTAACCAAGGTAAATATCGGGTAACCAAGCAGAGCGTTTTGCTTGGTTACCCGATATTTACCTTGGTTACCAGCGTCCGCAGAAGCCGGCTCCCTGCTCCCTGCACATTCAGATCATTGCTCTCTCGCTGTCACACACAGCGATGTGTGCATCACAGCGGGAGAGCAACAACCAAAAAATGGTCCAGGACATTCAGCAACGACCAGCGACCTCACAGCAGGGGCTGTATGTCACACACAGTGACATCGCTAGCAAGATCGCTGTTGCGTCACAAAAAATGTGACTCGGCAGCGATGTTGCTAGCGATGTCGCTTAGTGAGACGCGGCCTTTAGAAGGTGACCCTTGCTTCCCTCTCCCTATCACCAAGGCCTTCCGTTGTACTCCATGCCTGGTTTTCGTATTGCGTTTAGCCTCATGCCGGGTGTTCTCTCACACCCAGCATGACACCTGTGAGATGAATCACATACCTTGACAAATGGGAGTAAACAAAGGTTTGAAGAAGTCCTCTGCCTTCACTTCTTGATGAAAAAAGCTCAACATTGGAGAAGTGGTTGTGCAGGACCTGTGCTGATGTCATTATCAAGTGACCTTAATGGGAGGAGCTCAGCAGAGAAGTGACGGTGAAGGACCTGTGGTGTAATCGATTACAATGCGGCGGGCGTGACTAAGTTAAAAAATGAATCCTGCCTGAACCTGAGTAACAGTGACTGATCCCAGGAAAAGCACCGCCCCTATGACTGAAACCTAAGGTATTTACTGCATTCACCTAAGCATATAAAGTATTTTTTTAAGACAAGTACATGGATTATTATTTTTTTTTTTTTTAAAACCATGTTAGTGATGCACATTGCACCATTTAAAACACTTTGGAGGAAGTTTCATATTAAAAGAAATGATATGGCTGATTCCCTCTAATACAATTCAAGAAAGGTAACAGTTAACACATCTGTATATACTCTATGCTACATTATGTATTGCTGAAAGCTTCTTTTTAATGAAAAATAGAGAGCAGCATTACAGTTTTTCTCTAGCTAATTGAAGGTTTTGTAACTTGTTCTGACTTCTCTCTCATTTTTCCAGTCATTTTTGAACTGAGATGATTGGATAGCGGTACGTTTTGATGCTGCTGGATCTGAGGAAGTGATGATAATTTTGAAGGAATGATATATTCTAAATTAGGTTATTGAAAATGAAGGGACAGTACTTCTAAGAAATGTTTCTGGCTGTTAAAAGAAGGCAAAAAATGAGAGCAGAAATCTTTTTATTTTTCTGTAATTCTTACTGGATTGTATTATTCACCTTGAGTCAGTTAGCCCTTTTAAAAGCGCGATTGATTATTACTTAAAAAAAAAATGTTTCTACAGTGTTTTTTGACTGTTTTTACCTATTTTATTTGGTACACGGTTATTGTCATGTTCACCAGCCATTTTTATTACTATAGTTAGATAGCTGTAACTTTCTTAAACAATATACAGTGGGTATGGAAAATATTCTGACCCCTTTACATTTTTCACTCTTTGTTTCATTGCAAACATTTGGTAAATTCAAAAAAGTTCATTTTTTTTCTCATTAATGTACACTCTGCACCCCATCTTGACAGAAAAAAGAGAAATGTAGAAATTTTTGCAAATTTATTAAACAAGAAAAACTGAAATATCACATGGTCATAAGTATTCAGACCTTTTGCTCAGTATTGAGTAGAAGCACCTTTTGCGCTAGTACAGCCATGAGTCTTCTTGGGAATGATGCAACAAGGTTTTCACACCTGGATTTGGGGATCCTCTGCCATTTTTCCTTGCAGATCCTCTCCAGTTCCGTCAGGTTGGATGATGAACTTTGTGGATGCCATTTTCAGGGCTCTCCAGAGATGCTCAATTGGGTTTAGGTCAAGGCTCTGGCTGGGCCAGTCAAGAATGATCACAGAGTTGTTCTGAAGCTACTCCTTTGTTATTTTAGCTGTGTGCTTAGGGTCATTGTCTTGTTGAAAGGTGAGCTCTGGCCCAAGTCTGAGGTCCAGAGCACTCTGGAAGAGGTTTTCTTCCAGGATATCTCTGTACTTGGCCGCATTCATCTTTCCTTCAAATAAAACCAGTCGTCCTGTCCCTGCAGCTGAAAAACACCCCCATAGCATGATGCTGCCACCACCATATTTCACTGTTGGGATTGTATTGGACAGATGATGAGCAGTGCCTAGTTTTCTCTACACATACCGCTTAGAATTATCCCCAAAAACCAAAAAAGTTCTATCTTCCTGTTATCAGACCAGAGAATCTTATTTTTTATAGTCTGGGAGTCCTTCATGATTTTTTTTACAAACTTTATGCAGGCTTTCATTTGTTTTTCACTGAGGAGAAGCTTCTGTCAGGCCACTCTGCCATAATGGCCTGACTGGTGGAGGCTGCAGTGATAGATGACTTTGTGGAACTTTCTCTCATCTCCCTACTGCATCTCTGGAGCTCAGCCACAGTGATCTTGGGGTTCTTCTTTACCTCTCTCACCAAGGCTCTTCTCCCACATTTGCTCAGTTTGGCTGGATGGCCAGATCTAGGACGAGTTCTGGTGGTCCCAAACCTCTTCCATTTAAGGATTATGGAGGCCATTGTGCTCTTAG
This sequence comes from Anomaloglossus baeobatrachus, assembly GCF_048569485.1. Lineage (NCBI taxonomy): Eukaryota > Metazoa > Chordata > Amphibia > Anura > Aromobatidae > Anomaloglossus > Anomaloglossus baeobatrachus. The sequence goes on from NC_134353.1 coordinate 89,370,084, forward strand.
GAACCTTGAGTACTGCAGAAATTCTTATGTAACCTTGACCAGATCTGTGCCTTGCCACAATTTTGTCTCTGAGCTCCTTGGGTAGTTCCTTTGACCTCATGATTTTCATTTGGTCTGACGTGCACTGTGAGATGTGAGGTCTTATATAGACAGGTGTGCGCCTTTACAAATCAAATCCTTTTAGTTTAATTAAACCAGCTGACTCCATTGAAGGATTAGAACCATCTCAAGGAGGATCACGAGGAAAAGTACAGCATGTGACTTAAATATGAGTGTCTGAGCAAAGAGTTTTTCTTGTTCAATAAATTTGCAAACATTTCTACATTTTATTTTTTTTTCTGGCAAGATGGGGTGCAGAGTTAATGGGGTGCAGAGTTAGTGCAGAATCAATGAGAAAAAATAGCTTTTTTGAATTTACCAAATGGCTGCAGTGAAGCAAAGTGAAAAATTTAAAGGGGTCTGAATACTTTTCGTAGCCACTGTGTATATATATATATATATATATATATATATATATGTGTCACTATAGCTGTAACTTTCATATTCTTGTATACAGCGCATTGTAAAAATATGTGAATAAGCCTGACGTACACCGATTTAGTCAATAACTCCAACTGGGGGGTGCTCAAAAATCCCTGCGGAAAAAACAGCATCTTGTTCCTTATAGGATGGTTTTGCCAATTAAATCAGTAGAAAGCTTATTCAAAGAGTATTTGAAGCAGTTTTTGAAACAGAATCCGATCCAAAAGCTATAAAATTAAATCCAGTACTGCTATGTGCACACTGACTGTTTTTGCTGAGATTTTCAGAGCAGAAACTGAGCATTAATACAAAGAATTTACAAAATTTTGAGATTTGAAATATGATTTGGATGGTTTCTGCTCAGTTTACTCTCATTTTCTGTGACAAAATCTCTTGAAAACTTCAGTGTGCACATACCCTAAGAACATAATTCAAGGATTTTCTCATTCTTTTGCTCCAGTGTGTTTTCTGCAATTCATCTCATAAGGATGGTTTTATGTAGTGTACCTGCTCAGACAGCACATCCTGCTGTCAGAAGTGTGTCGCGTACGCATGTTACCTCTGGGGGATCTGGGATCAGGAGATCACAATGCTTGATTGACCGCAGGTCTTCTGTGGAGCCCACTTGACTGTTATCTTGTATTGAAGTGGATTTACTTTTATGTGATGCAGAAGGGGTTAAGGATTCTTCCCTTCTGGATGAAATTACTCATAGTCTTAAGCTGGTGTCACACTAAACGACAGCGACAACGACGTCGCTGTTACGTCACCATTTTCGGTGACGTAACAGCGACCTTGTAAGTCGCTGTTATGATCGCTGCTTAGCTGTCAAACACAGCAGAAGCAGCGATCATAAGGTCGCTGTGCTACATGTTCAGAGAGCAGGGAGCCGCGCTTAGCGCTGGCTCCTTGCTCTCCTGCAGCACACATCGGGTTAATTAACCCGATGTGTGCTGCAGCTACATGTCACAGTTCAGAGAGCAGGGAGCCGCGCTTAGCGCTGGCTCCTTGCTCTCCTGCAGCACACATCGGGTTAATTAACCCGATGTGTGCTGCAGCTACATGTCACAATGCAGAGAGCAGGGAGCCGCGCGCACTGCTTAGCGCTGGCTCCTTGCTCTCCTTGCTACAGTATGCATCGGGTTAATTACCCGATGCATACTGCAGCCACATGTCACAGTGCAGGAGCCGGCGCTGGCAGCAAGAGCGGAGGCTGGTAACCAGCGTAAACATCGGGTAACCAGGGAAAGGTCTTCCTTTGGTTACCCGATGTTTACGCTGGTTACAGCTTACCGCAGCTGCCAGTGCCGGCTCCTGATCGCTTCATTTCGTCGCTCTCTCGCTGTCACACACAGCGATGTGTGTGTCACAGCGGGAGAGTGACGACCAAAAAATGAAGCTGGACATTCAGCAACGACCGGCGACCTCACAGCAGGGGCCAGGTCGTTGCTGGATGTCACACACAGCGACAGAAAATGCGACAGAAAATGGTGACGTAGCAGCGACGTCGTTGTCGTCGTCGTTATGTGTGACACCAGCTTTAATTACAGCTGCTTATCATCACTCCGTTCTGCTATATTTACCCACTCCTGGTTTTACTTCACGCCAGTTACAGATCTTTTATACTGTCCACTTTGAAGGAGCCTGTCTCTGGAGAAACTGAGGTGTACATTTTAGTTGCAGCTGTTGAGTTTTCTGCTCGAGAAGCTATGGTGTGCTATTTGTTATGTTTTTCCCAACCCATTGGTCTTACTTTTCTCATGTAATTTTATTGCAGTAGTGAGACAAGCATCTTGCTGGCCAACACACTTGTCAGGGTGAGGTCAGGGCCAGCAAGAGCCTAGGCACCGAACGGTGCACGTGTGGAAGGATCCATCTAAGGATGTTAAGGAGTGCAGGGATAAGACTCTGGTGAGAGTTAGAAGGTGACATCTGCTTCCCTCTTTCTATCACTAGGACCTTCCTTTGTACTTCGTCCTTATTTTTCCCTTTGTGTTGAGCCTCTTGCTGGGTGCCCTCTTGCACACAGTGTGACACCTGTAAGGTGAATCATATACCTTGACAAATGGGAGAAAATGAAGGTTTGAAGAAGTCCTCCGCCATCATTGCTTGATGAGAAAAAGAAGGATAAAGGGATGATGTGGGCAGACAACTGTATCTAATGGCCAATGGGACCTTTTTTTATTGCTTAAAGGGAACCAATCAATAGGATTTTCGTATATAGCCTAAAGCCAGTGCTATACTGGCACTATCAGGCTGATTCTCTACACACCTTTAGTGGTCAACTCGGATGTATAGGTTTGGAAATCCAAGAAAGTAAAGTTTATAAAATCATCAGCTTCTTGAGTGACAGCAGTTGAGGATCAGATAATGTCTTGGGGGGTTTTCATAGTTAACCCCTTCCTCTGTTAGAATTAGCAAAACTAGCAGGACCTGTGATGAGGTCATAACCATGTGACCAGAAGGGGTGGGACCTCAGCCAACAAAGCTGATATCAGTAAGCAACATTTTTCTGTTGGCTGAGGCCCTGCCCCTTCTGGTCACATGGGTATGACCTCACCACAGGTCCTGCTAGGTGGAATGTATAATACGTATGTTAATTCGAACAGAGGGAGGGAATAACTATTAACTATGCATACCCCCAGATATCTGATCCGCAGCTGCTGTCACTCACGAAGCTGATGATTTTATAAACTTTATTTTCTTGGATTTCAAAACCTATACATCCGAGCTTACCACTAAAGGTATGTATAGAATCAGCCTGATAGTGCCAGTATAGCACTGGCTTTAGGTTATATAGGAAAATCCTGGTGATTGGTTCCCTTTAAGACAAGTGAGTGTGCATTTTCTGCTGGGCGGTAGGATGTAGTGAGTACTGGGAGGGGCAGAGTGACTGCTGATAAATGAGGAGATGAATAAATAAGTGGTGGAGGTTCATTGGAATAGTGAAGTTTTTACTTGCACCAATCTCATACTTCCATCCATTTATTGTGCTTTTAAAATGCCCATAGAAAAAAAGATCATATTTTTCCCCATAAAATCTAATTGCAGTCTCACTCAGCCTACTGCAAACCTATGTCTGAAAGAATTATATAGAAGCACTGGCCTAATTAAAATATTAAAAATGAGACATTTTCAGAACAGAGGTACTATAAGCAATCACTGTGCAAGTGCAATGATATATTGTGCTAATTGCATCATTATGTAAGAACTCCAGACACAGAGTATGTAACATTTCCCATAAATTATCCAATACAATCGGACAGCACGTACTGTGGCTAATCAAGTCATCAGCAGTTAATTGGTATGAACAGAAGTATCAGACTAAACCAACTTTGCCAACTTTTGGTAAAAAATAAAATACCGTACATGATTTAGCTACGGTACTTTTAAGGTGTCACTTGTACACTATAGCCTCAATGAGGATATTAGGCTAGGTGCACATACAGCGGGGGTTTTTTTGTATTTTTTTCATGCATTTTTCCTTGCAGATTTTAATCAATACTGCTGGAAAAAAAAAACATTCCAGCAATGTCCATGAGAATCGTGACTTGATGTGCACTTGCTGCTTCTTTTTTCCTTGTAGATTTTATTGCCGAAAAAAGAAGCAGCATGTCAATTGTTTCAGCGCTTTTTTCTGTGTTTCTATAATCCCCTGCAATGCTTTATCACTATAGTGGATTATATTGCATCACTTTGCCTCACACACCGTGCATACAGCATAGTGTGTGAGGCTCTCCATAGCTCAGTAACCTGGGGTCTTCATGGTGATGACCCAGGGTTGCTATAGCAGCAATTTGGTCCCTGTGATTGCATTACAGGGACCCATTCGCCAGGGAAAGGTAAGCGATCCCTCTCCGTAGCTCCTGAATGCTGCGATCGCAGTATTGAGGGGGTTAAACTTCCGGGAGCAGCGCAGGGACAGCTCTGAGCAGTGAGAGCCAGGACTCAGCTGTAACGTCAACCGGCAGCGATCGTACGGTCACAGCTTTTGAACCCATGCCCGTCACATGAGGTAAGAGACATATATCAGGAGAACTATACTACATTTCTAATTGGAGGTATTTGATAATATTATTATTAGAGCTGCTTGGACTGGTAAAAAAACGGGACCAGCGGATCACTGCTCAATTAAAAAAAAACCCGATCTGCTCCGGAATCCTGTGCCCATATCCGGGACCAGAATCTGGAGATTAAAAACGTTTGTGGAAGGTATAGGGAGGCAGGAGTATGCGCGATATACTCACCTAGGCTTTGTCATGGCGGCAAACTCCTTCCGGGTCACGCTTTTCCGTTCCGGAGCCGACAATTCAATATTCACTGTGTTGCCCACCCACCGGCGTGTGTAGTTGGTTAGACGCGCCCCCACCCTGAGTGGCAACGTGTCAGCTGGCTGCAACCAATCACAGGCACCAGGACAGCTGGTGGACGGGGAAAGCAGTGCAAGTGTCTGCGGGTCAGTATGGTGAGCATGCATGTAGACAGAAACACATGCGGCCTTCTCCTGTCAGAAAGGTGTGAGGCTGTACCGGTGATGCAATGTCAGACTCGTACAAGTCTAGCATGACATCACCAGGCATGGCCTGCCACTCTCTGAACATGAGCATGCATGTACCTAGAAACACATGCACGCTCCTGTCAGAGTGTGCAGCTGTGCCGGTGATGCGATGTCAGACTCATGCGAATCCCTCACAAGTGTGACTCCGGCCTAAGAGAAACTACATGCGGCTTTTTATTTAAATAAATAATTGAAAAAACAAAAATGATGGGCGGTCACCCCTAATTTTGATACCCAGCCAAGATAAAGCCAGCTGAAGGCTGGTATTCTCAGGCCGCCACTACGCGGATCGGGACTTTTACAGTCCGGGTTCGCTCAGCCCTAATTATTATTATTATTACACCTACTACATATTGGGATAGGATCTTGGAGATGGGAATACCCCTTTAATTTCCTTTTCAGTAGTTTGTTTCTTAAATGCCTGTCATACCGATCCAACATCGCAAACTAATAACATGATGTGCATAGGAATATTTCAAGTTACAATAATGGTCATCCCCAAGACAGGGCCGGTGCCACTGAGCTCTCATTGTAGTATTGATGCCCGATTTATTGTAACTGTGATGAGCCAATAGCAGGTAAAATACTCTTATGGGACTAATAAAAAAAAAAATAAAAAATGTTTCTTTTCTTTTTAAAGGGAACCTGTAAGGTGCAATATGCACCCAGAACCACAAACAGTTCTGGGTGCATATTTCTAATCCCTACCTAACTGTCCCTGTATCTAGTAGCATAGATAAAGAGATATTTAGAAAAAGTATTTCTAAAGATCCTTTATGATATGCTAATGAGCGTTCATTAGCATATCATAAAGGATCTTTAGAAATACTTTTTCTAAAGATCTCTTTATCTATGCTACTACAGTCATATGAAAAAGTTTGGGCACCCCTATTAATGTTAACCTTTTTTCTTAATAACAATTTGGGTTTTTGCAACAGCTATTTCAGTTTCATATATCTAATAACTGATGGACTGAATAATATTTCTGGATTGAAATGAGGTTTATTGTACTAACAGAAAATGTGCAATCCGCATTTAAACAAAATTTGACCGGTGCAAAAGTATGGGCACCCTTATCAATTTCTTGATTTGAACACTCCTAACTACTTTTTACTGACTTACTAAAGCACTAAATTGGTTTTGTAACCTCATTGAGCTTTGAACTTCATACGCAGGTGTATCCAATCATGAGAAAAGGTATTTAAGGTGGCCACTTGCAAGTTGTTCTCCTATTTGAATCTCCTATGAAGAGTGACATCATGGGCTCCTCAAAACAACTCTCAAATGATCTGAAAACAAATATTATTCAACATAGTTGTTCAGGGGAAGGATACAAAAAGTTGTCTCAGAGATTTAAACTGTCAGTTTCCACTGTGAGGAACATAGTAAGGAAATGGAAGAACACAGGTACAGTTCTTGTTAAGCCCAGAAGTGGCAGGCCAAGAAAAATATCAGAAAGGCAGAGAAGAAGAATGGTGAGAACAGTCAAGGACAATCCACAGACCACTTCCAAAGACCTGCAGCATCATCTTGCTGCAGATGGTGTCAATGTGCATCAGTCAACAATACAGCGCACGTTGCACAAGGAGAAGCTGTATGGGAGAGTGATGCGAAAGAAGCCGTTTCTGCAAGCACGCCACAAACCGAGTCGCCTGAGGTATGCAAAAGCACATTTGGACAAGCCAGTTACATTTTGGAAGAAGGTCCTGTGGACTGATGAAAGAAAGATTGAGTTGTTTTGTCATACAAAAAGGCGTTATGCATGGAGGCAAAAAACATGGCATTCCAAGAAAAGCACTTGCTACCCACAGTAAAATTTGGTGGAGGTTCCATCATGCTTTGGGGCTCTTTGGCTAATGCCGGCACCGGGAATCTTGTTAAAGTTGAGGGTCGCATGGATTCAACTCAGTATCGGCAGAGTCTTTCAATAATGTGCAAGAATCAGTGACGAAGTTGAAGTTACACAGGAGATGGATATTTCAGCAAGACAATGATTCAAAACACCGCTCCAAATGTACTCAGGCATTCATGCAGAGGAACAAATACAATGTTCTGGAATGGCCATCCCAGTCCCCAGACCTGAATATCATTGAAAATCTGTGGGATGATTTGAAGCGTGCTGTCCATGCTCGGCGACAATCAAACTTAACTGAACTCGAATTGTTTTGTAAACAGGAATGGTCAAATATACCTTCATCCAGGATCCAGGAACTCATTAAAAGCTACAGGAAGCAACTAGGGGCTGTAAATGATAGAGGATCTACAAAATATTAATGTCACTTTTATGTTGAGGTGCCCATACTTTTGCACCGGTCAAATTTTGTTTAAATGCGGATTGCACATTTTCTGTTAGTACAATAAACCTCATTTCAATCCAGAAATATTACTCAGTCCATCAGTTATTAGATATATGAAACTGAAATAGCTGTTGCAAAAACCCAAATTGTTATAAAGAAAAAAGGTTAACATTAATAGGGGTGCCCAAACTTTTTCATATGACTGTAAATACGGGGACGGTTAGGCAGGGATTAGCAATATACACTCACAACTGCTTGTGGTTCTGGGTGCATATAGCACCTAACAGGTTCCCTTTAAATATGAAAACAAAAAACATAAGTGCAAAACAGTTGCCTTTCATAGCTTATCAAATACAAAAAAACATAATTTAGAAATATAATTGGTATTACCTTCTCCATGAAAATTGAATTATTTAGTTTAATTACCCTGCATGATTAACAGCATGAAGATAAAAAAGGTAAAATGCCAGAATTGCTATTTCTGATCACTTTGCGTCCCCAAATATGGAATAAAAAGTTATCAAAAATATCATAAGTAATAAAAAATGATACCAATAAAATCTACAGTTAGCTCTTCAAAGAAAAATAACTTCTCACGCTGTTCGATCGACAGAAAAATAAAAAGGTAATGAGTATGGAGATGCAAACTAAATCTTTATTTTCTTTCATTTTTGTTAATAAAACATAAAATAACAATATAACTGGCATTGACACAATTGTGCTAGCTGAAGAATAAAAATGTAATTTTTACTACACAGCGAATGCAGTAAAAAAAAACCAGAAACACTAAAAAGATGGAATTGTTTTTGAATAAATGTCCATGTTATACATAGACTTACTGGATCCGACAGAGCATCTCATTATGACAGATGTTGGAAGGCTCCCAATTGGGGGATCCCCTGCTGACGACCATAGGCATATGGACAGTGGTTCTGCGGTCAGACAACCCATTTAATTTTTCTGCTACTTCTTTTTTACTCCTCTCGTTTTTTCTTCATATTTATATACAGTGTTAAACATAAATGAGTACACCTTAACAAAGGTGTCAGAAAGCCTAGTTTCCTTTCAGAAAGAACACTTTCTATGAGATACCATACCACAAAATACTCCCACAAATGTGAGCCGTTGATTGGAAACAATATTTGTTATTTCCACACCCAAAAAAGTAATTTTCCTAAGATATTTCTTCAAAATCATGTGGCAAAAATGAGTACACCTCAATGAAAGTCCTAGGAGCAAAGCTAAACTTTAGAGTATAAAATCCTAAGTAGGAGGAATTCAGCCACAAGTAAGTTTAATTATTCATTAATCAGGAGACCAACAACAGTTGACAATAGGAGGGCATTATTTGACAAAGAAAATCCTTTCTATTTCATGATGTTAGTAATGGCACCACATGGAAGAGAACTGTCACAAGATCTGAGAAAGAGAATAAAATATGTACAAAAGAAAAATGAAGGCTACAAGAAGATCAGCAAAACTTTAGTCATGATCAATCAGAATTCTGTAACAAAATTGATTCCAAAATGTACAAAGCTCGAACTGCAACTCTCTCACAAAGACATCCATGCTGAGTACGGGAGTTAGCACTCAAACAGAAACGTGTTTTGATGAAGATGGTTGAAAAAAACCAACATGCAAGATCACTGCAGTTATCTAAAGAAGTAAAAACCCAAACCAGGGCGAGTTTTTCCTGTTACACAATATGGCATAAACTGCAGAGGAATAACATGCATGGGTGTAGTCTACAAAGAAAACCTATCCTAAAGCTCAGGCACACGAAAAAAAAAAACGCCTACGATTGTAAGGGCCCATGCTTAAAAATATGAAGATTACTGGGACTCTGAACTCTGGAGTGATGAGACCAAGATAAATGTTTTTGGAACTGATGGTTTCAAAACTGTATAGCATTGCAAAGGTGAGGAGTACAAACAAAAATGCATGGTGCCTACAGTGACACTTGGTGGTGGCAGGGTCCTTATGTGGGACTGTATGAGTGCTCCTGGTGTCGGGCAGCTAAATTTCACTGATGTCATAAAATCACAGATGTCCTGCACTATAATGAAAAAGACGATGCTCCCATCACTCCGTGCCCATGGTAGACGTGCACTTTTCCAACATGCTAGTGATCCAAAATTCACATTTTGTTGCATTTTTTTTTACAAAAAAACAGGGTGAAAGTGATTCATTCGCCAAGTATGTCTCCTGATCTGATCCCATGGAACAACTTATGGTGAATTTTGAAGAGACAAGTTGTCTTCACTCTCCATCCAGCATCCAGACTCTAAAAGAGGTTATTCTTGAAGAACGGAAAAAGATAGATATTATAATATATTTTTGATGTGGGGTGTATTAATTTTTGCATCAACTAATTTGAGTAAAACTTGAGATTTTGTGATGAAAGTTATATTACTATCCTTACTTTCATGCTATGGGTTCAAAAATCTTCTATGGAACTCAATCTTGTCAAAATGTTTGAAATTGTTCTTGTATTCAGTGAGATATTAATTCAAATCTTACTTTTCAAAGGAGGTGTACTCATTTATGCAGAGCATTTATTTATATATATATATATATATATATATATATATACATATATATATATATATATATATATAAGTCAAGTCATACTGATGTCGATATGAATATGCTGCCCAGATCACAACATATTGGTCACTAATTGAAAAAGCTTGTAAATGAAACGTATGTCACAGTCCTGGGGTCTTGACCTATATGTTCTCCACTTGATATGCTGTATGTAGTGTACTTAGGTACATAGTTACATAGGTGGAAAAAAGCCCTCGGTCCATCTACTTCAACCTTCCTCCACCAATTATACATTTTGTGATTAAGTAATTTATAACCAACAAAGTTGTGTGCACTGTGGAAATCATCCAGCCCTATTTTAAAACCTGTTATAGTATCTGCCATTACTACCTCTTGTGGTCGGCATTCCACAATCTGGCTGCTCTAACTGTAAAGAACCCTTTCCTATTTAGCTGCCATAACCTATTTTCTCGCAGGGAATGCCCCTGGTCCATAGTATTGTCTTTGGAAGAAATAAGTCATGTGCCAGTCCTTTATATTGAAAAAAGGTCAGTGGAGCCTCTGTTAGGAGTCTCAACACAGAAAATAGCCAGATATCCCTCCGGGAAGGACCTAGCCAAGGAGTGGCTCTTTTTAGGAGACCACCATAACCACCATATTAAGTGGCCCTTTTAGTCAATATCCAACTCTTTGACGAGTTTAAAGATATGACAAGGGAAATACCAAGGCCAGGTATCCATACACAGACAGCTGTTTCGGGATATTGCCCCTCATCAGTGTGGAGTAGGATTCTGGCTAGGTGGGAGCAATGCCTAGTGGACCAACAAGACAAAACAATCACTGATCTCGGGGAGACCAGCCAGAGAAAACACTACCGGCAGCCAGCAAAAGCGCTCAACACAGTGAAATCCTAGGTGCATTGCCCCCTGGGAAGTATGCAAATCAAAAAAGGTCCGTGGAGCCTCTGTTAGGAGTCTCAACACAGAAATTAGCCAGATATCCCTCCGGGAAGGACCTAGCTAAAGAGTGGCTCTTGATTTGCATACTTCCCAGGGGGCAATGCACCTATTATTTCACTGTGTTGCGCACCTTTGCTGGCTGCCGGTAGTGTTTTCTCTGGCTGGTCTCCCCGAGATCAGTGATTGTTTTGTCTAGTTGGTCTACTAGGCATTGCTCCCACCTAGCCAGAATCCTACTCCACACTGATGAGGGGCAATACCCCGAAACAGCTGTCTGTGTATGGATACCTGGCCTTGGTATTTCCCTTGTCATATCTTTAAACTCGTGAAAGAGTTGGATATTGACTAAAAGGGCCACTTAATATAGTGGTTATGGTGGTCTCCTAAAAAGAGCCACTCCTTGGCTAGGTCCTTCCTGGAGGGATATCTGGCTATTTTCTGTGTTGAGACTCCTAACAGTGGCTCCACTGACCTTTTTTGATTTGCATACTTCTCAGCAGGGGGCAATGCACCTAGGATTTCACTGTGTTGAGGGCCTTTGCTGGCTGCTGGTAGTGTTTTCTCTGGCTGGTCTCCCCGAGATCAGTGATTGTTTTGTCTTGTTAGTCCTTTATATTTACCACACATGTATTTATACATATAAATGAGATCTCCTCTGAGATTTGTTTAGCTTAGAAAAAAGATGTCTAACTTTTTCAACCTGTCATCATATGCGAGGCCTTCCATTCCTTGTAGTAGTCTAGTTAACCACCTTTAAACTGACTGTAACTTCTGAATATCCTTTTTAAAATGTGGAGCCCAAAACTGGATCCCATATTCTAGATGTGGCCTTGCAAGTGATTTATAGAGGGGTAACAATACATTGGGATCACGGGATCTAATCTCTATTTTTATATGCCCTAAAATCTTGTTTGCTTTTACAGTTGCTGCCTGACATTGAGTGCTGCTGCTCAGCTTATTTGTAATGAGAATACCCAAGTCCTTCTCCTGTTCTGTAGTCCCGAGTTTACTTCCACTTAATGTATACACAACCGTAGGAATACTCCGTCCTAGGTGCATTACTTTACATTTATCAACATTAAATCTCTTTTGCCAAGTGCCTGCCCATTCTGACACCTTATCCAGATCTTTTTGTAATATTGTACTATCAAGGTCAGTTTTAAATAATCCTACATAGTTTGGTGTCATCAGCAAAGACTGACACTTTACTATCAACCCCATCCACAAGGTCATTAATGAATCAGTCCTAGCATAGATCCCTGCGGTCCCCACTGCTGACTATAGCCCATTTAGAAAAATGTACCATTTATGACAACACTTTGTTTCCTATCTTTTAGCCATTTCCTTATCCAGTTGCATATAGTTTCCCCTAGTCCCTGCCTCTGGAGCTTCAGTATAAGGCTATTATGTGGTACAGTATCAAATGCCTTTGCACAGTCCAAATAAATCATATCAGCGGCATTAACAATATCCAGATTTGCATTTACCTCCTCATAGAACGCCAACAGGTTGGTTTTACATGAGTTATCTTTCATGAATCCATGCTGTCTGTCAGTTATTATATTATTTTCTGCAATATATTTTTGCATGTCATCCCTTAAAGGCGACTATAAGCTGCGGCTACCACCAGGGGACTCTTATATACAGTATTGAAACATGAGCCCAGACCGCTGTGCAGAACATAAAAATCACTTTATAATACTCACCTAAACGGGCGGTGCAGTGCAGACCGGATGGATGGGTGTCTTCCACCATCTCCTCAACGCCGGCCTGTGTGCATGATGTATGACGAGTCAAGCACCCAGGATTAAGAAGAAGGATGACAAAGATGGCTGAAAGAGGAGACACTGGACCCAGAGAACGGAGACACCCATCCGACCGGTCTGCATCGCACCGCCCATTTAGGTGAGTATTATAAAGTGATTTTTACGTTCTACACAGCGGCCGGGGGTCTTATATACAACATGTTAGAATGGTGGTGGCCGCAGTTTATAGTTGCCAAATCTCGTAACAGGTTCCCTTTAAAATGCCGTTAAAAACTTTGCATACTACTGATGTCAGACTTACTGGACAGTAGTTGCCTGTATCCACTTTCTTACCTCTCTTAAATATCGGTACCACATCAGCAATCCACCAATCCTGAGGCACCAACCCTGTTACAAGTAAGTCTAAGAAGATGAGATACAGCAGTCTGTCAATTACTGAGCTCGTTTCCCTCAATATTCGTGGATGAATGCCATCTGGCCCTGGGGATTTGTCAATGTTTAATTTATTCAGATGCAGGCATACTTCTTATGTTAAATTAATTAAATCAGGTGGTGAACTTTGATTTTTGACTGATCCCTGGAACACTTGGTGAACACTGATGGGAAGTGCCTGTTTAATATCTCAGTCTTTTTTGTGCTCTATAATTAACTTATTATATTTTAAGGGGCTGATACTATCCTTTGTTTATGGGATATATGTTAATGTTCTTGGCGATTTTTGTTTCAGTAGCTAATTTTGCTTCCTTGATTTCTTTTTTACATTTCCTATTGATATCTTTATACTACTTAAATGCTATTTCTAAAAACAAAAAAGTGAGCCGGAGTATGAGATGGTATACATGGAACTTGTGAGACCATGTTCACACTGGCCATGAGACTAAGAGAAACCAAGGAAAAAAATTGTGAAAACATACCCTGCTGTAACTAAATAAAAGCATAGTGCATATAAACATAGGGTACTTAGTAAACACTGTTTTTGATCAAAAAAAGCATAAAGCTATCCCACCAAACATCAAGGTGTACCCAGTTGGGATAGTACCTACACTCTCTAATATTAAAACCTTACCATGGGTCTAAAATAGGCCTCAATGTGGCTAAGGGCTGAGAGCGACCGGGTCCCAACAGGACACACACAGTCAGGGGGATTCACAGAATGAAATGTCCAGCTCGCTGAGAAGGGGGCCACTCCCTGTTTGTACTGAATACAAAAAAACTACATAAAAACAAAACTTACTTAAATGCTATTTCTGTAGTCTCAGCCTTAAAGATTTTAAATGCCCTTTGTTTTATTATACTTTGAACTGTTTTATTTATCCATAGCAGTTTCTTTTTATTCCTGAAAATTTTATTACCAGGAGGGTATACCTTCTTTACAGAACTCTAGTAGTATATCCTTAAACTTACCCCATTTATGTTCAGTATCCCCAGTTACCATGACATTGTCCCAATCTCCACAATTAAGATTTTCCCTTAATTTGCTGAAATCAGCTTTCCTAAAATTCCAGGTTTTAGCATTCCCCCTTTCAAATATACTATTGAATATTACTTTGAAGCCTACCATATTATGATCGCTGGTGCCCAAATGCTCTCGGATCTGTAGATCTGAAATTGTATCCGGTCTATTTGACAGGACCAGATCTAGCGAACCCTGGTCGGTTCATCTATCATCTCAGAGAAGTCATTGTCTTGTATTGTAGATAAGAACTTACAGCTCTTAGCACAACCAGAAGACTCTATGTCCCACTGACTGTCTAGATCAGGGGTCTCAAACTCGGCTGGGTTTATGGGCCGCACAGAGGAAAAAAATAATTTGGGGGGCCGCATTCTTTGCAGGACAAAGTGACATTTTTATTGGTACCATATATATTTTTTTACTCACCTTTGGATCACTGATTTTGAACATTTTTCACTTGTTTATCATAATAAATGTGCACATTCTTTGTTTAAATATAAAAAAAAAATTTGATGGTAAAAAAAAATGTCATGCCTTTTTTTTTTTTAAATTTTATCCCTTTCTTGTAACTAATAGTGTTACAATTATCACTATATAGAAATTTTGGCCAACATCTTTTAGTAATGTTCCCCATCTTGCTGTAATGTGCCCATGCTTGCTCCCTTGTAGTATTGTGCCCCATCCTAGTCCCCATCCTACAGTAATGTGCTCATCCTTGTCCCCATCCTATAATAATGTCCCCAGCCTTGTCCCCATCTTATCGTAATGTGCACATCCTGTGGTAATGTGTCTAGCCTTGTCCCCATCTTATAGTAATGTTCCCGATCTTTGTCCCCTTGTAGCAATCTCCCTATCCTGTAGTACTGTCCCCACCATATAGTTGTCCCATTCTATAGTAATGTGTCCATCCTACAGTAATGTCCCTATCCTATAGTAATGTGCCAACCTTGTCCCCATCCTATAGTACTGTCCCCATCTTATCATAATGTGCCCATCCTATAGTAATGTGTCCATTCTTGTCCCCATCCTATAGTAATGTCCCCAGCCTTATCCCTATCCTATAGTAATGTTTCTCATCCTTGTGCCCTTGTAGTAATGTCCCTATCCTGTAGTACTGTGCCCATCCTAGTCCCCATCCTATAGTAAT
This sequence comes from Anomaloglossus baeobatrachus, assembly GCF_048569485.1. Taxonomy (NCBI): domain Eukaryota; kingdom Metazoa; phylum Chordata; class Amphibia; order Anura; family Aromobatidae; genus Anomaloglossus; species Anomaloglossus baeobatrachus. Next base: position 89,385,333 of record NC_134353.1, read on the forward strand.
GTCCCCATCCAATAGTATTATGCCAATCTTTGTAATGTCCCCATCCTTTAGTAATGTGCCCACCTTGTCCCCATCCTGTAGTCATGTGCCCACCTTGAACCTATTCTATAATCATGTGCCCACCTTGTCCCTATTCTATAGTAAGGTCCCCATCCTGTAGTAATGGGTGGGGGGGGCAGTGGCGGCGGCTGAAAGGGGGCAGGGGCGCTATAACTTACCGATCGCTTCCCTCACCTTCCACAGACGCCGGAGTGAAGCTGAGGGGGCGGTCTCCAGCCTCAGATCCACAGTGATTGGAGAGATCGGTCACAAAGCCGGTCTCTCCAATCAGAGCTGGGGGCGGGTGAAACTGAGGTCACCCAGCTCCAGCCAATGATCGGTGCTACAGCTGCACTGATATGGCTGGATTTCAATGTTTTATGTTTTAGCCATTTTCAATGGTTGAAACATTACAGTGGCTGTGATTGGCTGACGAATGCCACTCAGCCAATCACAGCCTCCGTAGGTCCGGGCAGGAGAAACCACCCCTCCTGAAGTCCCCTCCTCCCCGAATCTAAGGTATTTGCAATGCAAAGCGATCGCAGCCACCGGGGCCGCGATCTCACCATGACATACTGGGTACGTCATGGGTCCTTAAGTACCAGGGAGCCATGACTTAGCCAGTAAGTCATAGGTCGCTAAGGGGTTAATGTGCCATCCTTCACACACACACACACACACACACGTATATACACACACGTATATACACACACATACGTATATACATACACACACACATACGTATATACATACACACACACACACACACACACACAAAACACCATTCTTCTCACCTGTCCCGCGCTCCCTCAGCTACCTCATCTCCGCTTCGTGCGGCCCCCAGCCCGTGCCCCTGTTCACTATCGCGGCTAGTGCAGGGGCCGCACCCACTGTCAGTGATTTATGTCAGATGATTGTTTTGCCAGTGCTGCGTGTGCAGAGCCCTTGACTCAGAGTGCACACCGGCAAAACATTAATCTAACAAAGTGCAGACAGTGACTGCGGCCCCTGCACCGCCCGCGATAGTGAACAGGGGCACAGGCTGGGGGCCGCATGAAGCAGCCTGAGTGGCCGCATGCGGCCCGCGGGCCGCGTGTTTGAGACCCCTGGTCTAGATAGTTAAAATCCCCCATAACAAGGACCCAATTATTATCATTATTATTATTATCATTATTATTATTATTATTATTATTATTATTATTAACTGCCATTTCAATTTGTTGCAGCATTTCACCCTCTGTCTGTTCAGGTATATATGGAGGCTTATAGCAAACTCCAATTAGCAGCTTCTATTATTCCCCTCCTCATGTTTATTTACCCATACTGACTTTATATTGTTGCAGTTCTCCCCAATGTCATCATTCAACACAAACTTTAGGTTAGATTTGATAAATATACACACCCCACCACCTTTTGTCTTTCCTGTCCTTTCTGAATGGAGTATGACCCTCCACATTTGTCACTCAGTCATGGCTCTCATCCAGCCAGGTTTCTGTAATGCCCAATTCATTCATTTTGTTTGCAAGTCTTCTTGCATTTGCCAGTAAACATTTAATACTATTAACACATTCTATACTCCTTGCCTCCTTACTTTCCTTGCATATCCCAGCCCCCCCCCCTAAACCTCTATTGACCCCTACTGTCTCACTGTCTCTATCTGCTCTATCTATCCCCTTATTTGCACTACTACCCTTCCTCCCCAAATCCTAGTTTAAAAGCTCCTCCATCCATCTGACCATTTCCTCCCCCAGCACAGCTACACCCTCCCCATTCAGGTACAGCATGTCTCTTCCGTACATCCTGTAGCCAACTGAGAAGTCGGCCCAGTTCTCCATGAACCCAAACACTTCCTTCCTGCAACAATTTCTAAGCCACGTATTTATCTCCCTAAGCTCCCTCTATCTTTCTAGTGACGTTCGTGGCACCGGTAGTATTTCTGAAAACACCACCTTGGAGGTCCTGGACTTCAGCTTCTCTCCTAGTTCCCTGTAATCATTTTAAAGAACCTGCCTCTAACTTTGTCATTAATACCAATATGCACCATGACCGCTGGGTTTTCCCCAGCCTCACCAAGCAATCTGTCTATCCGATCCGCAATATGCCGAATCCGAGCACCCGGCAGACAACACACTATTCAGCATTCACAGTCTCAGCGACAGATGACCCTGTCTGTCCGCCTAATTATAGAGTCCCCTACCACCAACATCTGTCTGGCCTTTACTGTACTCCTATTTCCCTCCTTCTTATGTGACGCCCTGGGCAAGCCAGGGGTCACAGGTCATCACACCACCACACCCTACATCCCAGTTAGGAACACCAAAGCTACTAAAATCCTTGTTGCCTTCCTCCAGGGGTTGATGTTCACACCAGGGGGTGGGCCAGGCGGTTGGCTCCGCCCACCGAGGAGTTCACAGCCCTGGAGGTGGGAGAAACCAGGCAGAACAGTGAGGGAAGTGGAGGAGTAAACAGTGGAGTGGTAGAGGAGCTAAGTGAAGTGAAAGTGAAGTAGTAGTGGAGCAAAGAAGAAAAGAGTAAAAGTGAGAGTAGAAAAGCCTGAAGTTGGTCCAGCTGTGTGCAGGACAGAGTCAGCAAGGTCAGCAACGGCGGTGACAGTCTGGAGGGGGACTGCTCGGAGGTTGCTGGAAGGACCGCGGACGGGTAGTGGCCCGGCGGTCTGGAGCAGTATACGAAGAACAGTCAGCACCAGGGCAGGGGCCTCTTGGACCCCGGCAAGGCTACGAGTCGCCGTAAATTTGCCAAATCCGTCAGTGAAGGGGACGTCTGTCTCCAAACAACCAAGTCCCGATTGAAGGCAACAGTCCGACCGTTACAGAGAGACACCGCCACCTCCAGGGCACCAGTTTCTCAGGGCCAGCGCCTGCGGGCAAAGTAGGGCTCCTCCGGCCCATATCCAAGCCGGGGAGCGGGTTACCGGTGGGAACCCATCGCTACCAACACAGAAACATTAGGTGCAGGACAAAGGGACATCACCGTCACCTACTGGGAGAGCAAGTGCAGCCGTCCGTGGGAACCGTCTTTCCAGCCGTGTGGTTTACCGAAAAACTGTATCAACGTCTCAGGCTGAGTGAGTACCACAGTGCCGCAAGGCACAGCGCTGCCCCCGCGTCCCTGCACCCCACCAAGCCCTGCATCACCCACCTCATCACTGGGCCCCGGGATCACCAACCCCTGCCCACGGAGGGGCGACACAACAACTGGCTGCTCCTTACCATCCTTCCCGGGATCCCCATACAGAGCAGCGGTGGTGTCAACAAATCACCACAACCGTGGGTGGCGTCACGGACAATAACCAACCCCTATACCCAAAACCCCCCTTTCACTCACGGGCGAGGAGCGCCGCTAGAGTCCCCGGGATCCGGCCCATCGCTCGAGCCACCGAGCAGCAGCAGGCCGCAGCAGCCGCGGCAGCCGGACCCGAGCAGCAGTGGGAGAGCGCGGCGTCCCGTCCTCCGCCCGCGACAACTTGGCGTCACGAACAGGATCTTACCGCTCTGCCGTTGGGTAGAGGTGCGCCTTGTAACTGCCGGAGGTATCCGGCTGAAAAATTTCGGAAGTCGCCATCTTTGGCGCGAAAAGTTCCCGCTCGAGCGTCTTCTCGAGTAGCAGAGGCGCGAAGGCCAAAACTCCGCCCCAATAGAGGAGTGGCCGGAAAGAAGCTAAGGGGGACGCGATGGCGGCTGGCTGCATGTGAGAGCAGCTATAAAAGCAGGGACGTCAGGACTCTGCGGACATCTTGTTCCTGGGAGAAGCCGCCAGCAGCATGTGGATGCCGTCCCGCAACACCGTAGCCCCCGCGCCTGGAACCGCGGCGTGGGTGGAGATCCGGACCGCGCAGCTGTACCAACGGCTGCAGGTTAAGATGCAGCTCCTCATGGAGGAGTGGGAGACAGACATGGTGGACGTTATAGCAGCCGTGCGGAGACGCGAGGAGGAAGGGAGGGTGAGTGACCCACGCCCCGTTGCCCTGGAAGGGCCGGTCATCGCGGCTGCGGGACCCGGTCCAAGCCCTCTCCCCCCGCTGCCTCCCTCGCCACCCGTCTCGGAGGCCGTGACCCCGCCACTAGGCCTGCTACCACCGCAACCGGTAGCATTACCCAGCATGCCCGCCCAGGTGAGCCGACCTGCAGCCGGAGCTCGTAGTCGACCGGAGATGCTGCCTTGGAAGGCTCCGAAAACCGCACCGGAGTCGTCTCCGGAGCAAGTCCCCGAGCCGGAGCCGATGACCCGCTCCAAGCCGGAGGCCCAGCTGCGGAAAGCCTCTGTGCCCATCCCCCACACCTCGGCTGAGGTAGCGCCGGGTTGTCGCTGCAAGGTGGCGCCCAAGGCCAAGACACCGCGGGACTTGTCGCCCAGATCCCTGACAGTGGGCAACGTCCAGAATGTCCCGCGGGGCCCGACCCGTGCGCCGGAGCTCGCAGCAGCACCGTATTGGGACAGGGAGCCGGTACCGCTGGGCCTGGAGATCGGTGAGAGAGAGAGGAAAAAGGTGAAGCTGGTGGCCCGAGCAATTAGAGAAAAGGAGAACCTCCGGCAAGCAACATTCCGTGTCCGGGGACCGCTGTATGAAGGACAGGTGAGGCGGTTTGATGTCCGCCGGGGCTATGGGTTTATATACGAACCGGGCCTTGAGGCCGAAGTGTTTATAGCCCGGTGGGATGTGAATGCCCACCTGCCCGAGGAGCACCCCAGCCGTAACCTGATGCCGGGTGACATAGTGCAGTATACCCGGCACTGTGGAGAGAGGGGGTGGTTCGCCCTAGATGCCAAACTGCAGGGCAGTCAGGAGAGCCGACTGAGTCCTGCACCCTCTCCCTCAGATGAAGCTGAAAGTCCGGAGTAGGACAGAGGATGCCCGCTGCAGCAGTCCCCGTTGGGACCACCTGTTTGTATGTTTGAAAAAGAATGATAAGCAAAAATGATTACCGAAGTTTCATCAGATTGTCTACAACCGTGATTGAGAGAAAACCGGCCGTTGCCGGCACCGTTGTCCCCGTGGGGACCGTTTGAAAGTTTTGCATGGAGAACTTTCCATGGACAAGCCCATGAACTTGCAGGGCAACCACAAACGTTAGTGGCTTGTAAATAAGTTGTTTACCGTTACCGTTTCCGCAGTTGCCGCCTCCGGAGAGGCAGGTTGGAGGGAGGGCCCTCAGCAGAGCAGGCTGGGGCCCAGCCACCACAGGAACCGGTGGCTACCCTCTGGAGGGGAAGGACAGATCCCGCTCGGGTGACTTGTGCTGGACTTGGGACAAGGGGTGCTGCCTGGGTTCTAGGGGCAGCATCAGGGCCAGGTTGCTTGGGTGGGAGAGAGCGGAAACCGTAACCGTGAACCGTTTTGCAACGTTTAAGTAAAAGTGCCTCCCGTTATGGGAAGAAGTAATAAAAATGTATATATGTTACCGTTTTACTTTTATATATTTGCAGAAAATAAAACCGGTGTTGGACGGGCAGCCCGCGGACGGTCTGCATTTTGCTAAGGGGGAATGTGACGCCCTGGGCAAGCCAGGGGTCACAGGTCATCACACCACCACACCCTACATCCCAGTTAGGACCACCAAAGCTACTAAAATCCTTGTTGCCTTCCTCCAGGGGCTGATGTTCACACCAGGGGGTGGGCCAGGCAGTTGGCTCCGCCCACCAAGGAGTTCACAGCCCTGGAGGCGGGAGAAACCAGGCAGAACAGTGAGGGAAGTGGAGGAGTAAACAGTGGAGTGGTAAAGGAGCTAAGTGAAATGAAAGTGAAGTAGTAGTGGAGCAAAGAAGAAAAGAGTAAAAGTGAGAGTAGAAAAGCCTGAAGTTGGTCCAGCTGTGTGCAGGACAGAGTCAGCAAGGTCAGCAACGGCGGTGACAGTCTGGAGGGGGACTGCTCGGAGGTTGCTGGAAGGACCGCGGACGGGTAGTGGCCCGGCGGTCTGGAGCAGTATACAAAGAACAGTCAGCACCAGGGCAGGGGCCTCTCGGACCCCGGCAAGGCTACGAGTCGCCGTAAATTTGCCAAATCCGTCAGTGAAGGGGACATCTGTCTCCAAACAACCAAGTCCCGATTGAAGGCAACAGTCCGAACGTTACAGAGAGACACCGCCACCGCCAGGGCACCAGTTTCTCAGGGCCAGCGCCTGCGGGAAAAGTAGGGCTCCTCCGGCCCATATCCAAGCCGGGGAGCGGGTTACCGGTGGGAACCCATCGCTACCAACACAGAAACAATAGGTGCAGGACAAAGGGACATCACCGTCACCTACTGGGAGAGCAAGTGTAGCCGTCCGTGGGAACCGTCTTTCCAGCCGTGTGGTTTACCGAAAAACTGTGTCAACGTCTCAGGCTGAGTGAGTACCACAGTGCCGCAAGGCACAGCGCTGCCCCCGCGTCCCTGCACCCCACCAAGCCCTGCATCACCCACCTCATCACTGGGCCCCGGGATCACCAACCCCTTCCCACGGAGGGGCGACACAACAACTGGCTGCTCCTTACCATCCTTCCCGGGATCCCCATACAGAGCAGCGGTGGTGTCAACAAATCACCACAACCGTGGGTGGCGTCACGGACAATAACCAACCCCTATACCCAAAACCCCCCTTTCACTCACGGGCGAGGAGCGCCGCTAGAGTCCCCGGGATCCGGCCCATCGCTCGAGCCACCGAGTAGCAGCAGGCCGCAGCAGCCGCGGCAGCCGGACCCGAGCAGCAGTGGGAGAGCGCGGCGTCCCCTCCTCCGCCCGCGCCACCTACAACAGTCGTTTTCCTGATTGCTAGAAGCCATGTCCTGCTGTAGTGATCCTAGTCCTGGACCTTCATTCCTAATATCATCCAAACAGGCATATTTACTAGGTTGTGCCAGATCAGGACTAGGCTCCTTGACACTTTTCCCCCTACCCCTTCTTCTAAGGGGCACTTTGCACTACGACATCGCAAGTGCGATGTCGGTGGGGTCAAATTGAAAGTGACGCACATCCGGCGTCACAGGCGATATCGTAGTGTGTAAAGCCTTTTTGATATGATTAACGAGCGCAAAATCGTCGTAATCGTATCATCGGTGTAGCCTCGGTCATTTCCATAATTTGGAAAGGACCGATGTTACGATGTTGTTCCTCGTTCCTGCGGCAGCACACATCGCTGTGTGTGAAGCCGCAGGAGCGAGGAACATCTCCTACCTGCGTCCTGCGGCTCACGCCAGCTATGCGGATGGAAAGAGGTGGGCGGGATGTTTATGTCCCGCTCATCTCCGCCCCTCCGCTTCTATAGGCCGCCTGCCGTGTGACGTCGCTATGACGCCACAAGACCCGCCCCCTTAATAAGGAGGCGGGTTGCCGCCCAGAGCGACGTCGCAGGGCAGGTGAGTGCATGTGAAGCTGGCGTAGCGATAATGTTTGCTACGCCAGCTATCACCATATCGCAGCTGCGACGGGGGGCGGGGACTATCGCGCTCGGCATCGCAAGCATCGGCTTGCAATGTTGTAGTGTGCAAAGTGCCCCTAACTGTTACCCAGCTACCTACCTCTGGGTCCTGACCTTCCCCACCTCCACCCTCCTCCATAGCACTGGCCCCAGCCAGATCATGCTCAGTGAGCTCTAAACTACTCTCCAGATTTGCAATGCTCCTGAGTCTTGCAAGCTGCATATTTAGATTAGTTACCTGGGCTTCCAAATATGTAACATGCTGGCATCCAGTGCAGACATATTCACCCTTGAACAGCTGTTCAAGGCATGCATACATCTCAAAAGATACACACTTGGTAGCATTGTCCATGGAGCACCTATAAAATAGGGATAAACAGTACAGATAAAAGTAGAAAAACAATGGAAAACTTGCAAGGATAACTCCAAAGTATGTTCTTGTGTCAAACTATGATATTGTGTTTAAACTATGGACTTACCTGCACCCTCGGACTTCACTGTACCATCACAAGCTCAGTAAACCAAGCTTGCTGGCTGGGATATGTAGTTCCATAACAATCAAGAAATAGGTTTGACTACTACTAACAATTAAGTCACAAGACACTTTTTTTTTCTCTTTCACAGTATCACAGACAAACAGACGCACAATACCCTAAGGAAATGAAACAATTACACAGTTATCACAACTATGATATTGTGTTTAAACTATGGACTTACGTGCTCCCTCGGACTTCACTGCACCCTCATAAGCTCAGTAACCCTCACTTGCTGGCTGGGATATGTAGTTCCAGAACAATCTAGAAACAGGTGTGGCTACTACTAGGAATTAAGCAACAAGACATAGATCACAAGACACACTTTTTTTCTCTTTCACAGTATCACAGACAGAAACTCAATACTCTAAGGAAATTAAACAATTGCACAGTTATCCCTATTATGATATTGTGTTTAAACTATGGACTTACCTGCTCCTTTGGACTTCCCTGCACCCTCACAAGCTCAGTAACCCTCACTTGTTGGCTGGGATATGTAGTTCCGGAACAATCTAGAAACAGGTGTGCTACTACTAGGAATTAAGTCACCAGACACAGATCACAACATACTTTTTTTTTCCTCTTTCACAGTATCACTGACAAACAGACGCCCAACATCCTAAGGAAATAAACAATTACACAATTATCACAACTACGATATTGTGTTTATACTATGGACTTACCTGCTCCATCGGACTTCACTGCACCCTCGCAAGCTTAGTAACCCTTGTTTGCTGGCTTGTATATGTAGTTCCTCAACAATATAGAAACAGGTTTTGCTACTATTATCAATTAAGTCACAAGACACAAATCACAAGACACACTTTATTTTCTCTTTCATAGTATCACAGACAGACACACAATACCTTAAGGAAATTAAACAATTACACAGTTATCACAACTATGATATGGTGTTTAAACTATGGACTTTCCTTCCCCTTTCGGACTTCACTGCACCCTCGCAAGCTCAGTAACCCTCACTTGCTGGCTGAGATATGTAGTTTCAGAACAGTCTAGCTACTGTACTTTACTGTATATTTATATAATTATTTATTACATTTTATTCTTATTATTGTTTGAATATATTTTATATTTATATATTCTTTATTATTTACTGTATATACTCATATACAAGCTGACTTTTTCAGCACTTTTTTTATGCTGAAAAAGCCCCCTCAGCTTATATTCGAATGAGGGTCCCACTTATCTGTTCTCTGGTGCAGTACGGGTGTTCTCCGGTCTCTCCCGCTCATCTGCTGGGGCATTCAGCCTCTGTGGATGGTCTAATGACTGCTGATATCACCACTCATGGCCTGCCTTACCTATGTGCGACTGGTGCAGTAGCATAGGGCACCAGCTGGCAGACAGCAGAGGGGGCACCACAGGGAGACTCCTGCTTCTGCTCTGCACAGGCTCCAGCAGGAGGTGCTCTCCCCTCCACTGTGCTCTGTGTTCTGTCTTCTCCCATCTTCACCAGAGAGATGGGGAGGGGAGCCTGCAGCCCAGGAAGAAAAAAGTCTTCTATGTCTGTGGGTATAACGTGCTTTCTATATATGTTATGTATAGTATAAGATGTGTGTGTCCTGTATAGTGTGCAATATTTAGCCGTCTGACTGTTTGTCTAGCCATCCATCTTATCTGTCGTTCATTCTGTCTGTCTATTTATCTCCTATCATCTACCTATCTATCTATCTATCCTAGGCTTATACTCGAGTCAATAAGTTTTACCAGTTTTTTATGGTAAAATTAGGTCGGATTATACTCACGTATATACGGTAATTTTTTATGCCATCAATATATGTACTTATACCCTTATCTGACATTTTTTTTGTGAACTTTCATCTAGATTTTTTTATTGTACTGTAGATCAATAAAACTACCGTATATTTTTTTTATATGTGCGGTTATTCACAGTTTTGTGGTGTAGATTTGTAGTCTTCATGTAAATATCCCTCCAATGATGATATATATATATATATATATATATATATATATATATATATATATATATATATATACACATATATACATTTCTATAGATCAACAAAACACAATAACATGAGTAAAGTGTCACCTGTGAGGCAAACCCTGGGATATGAAGATGAATTATGACTTCCAGTCATAATCGCTCTCATCACTCCATGGCAGTGCCCCCTCCCTTCTTGTTCTCAATGTCCACCATCTGGGAAGGTGTCACATCCCACTTACACCTCCAACAGCCATCTCCTGTGATATGGAAATGAGATGATGTGGGAACAATGGACACAGGATGACTCCCTGCCGTGACCCTGTAGTAGGGGCTGCTATCTAATTAGCAAGGCTATGGAAGTATCCAGACAGAACGACTCCAGTAAAAAATGGTTCATATCTCGCAAGCCATATTTCCGATAAATATGGCAACCATAAAAATGGTGTCTCCGCATGCGGACGATGCTGGCACACCCTTTTTATGGGAGCAGGACCTGGGGAAATACCCCAGGCGTGATATCAGCCAATGGGGAACTAGTAGACAAGTCATGAGTCCTCTCGTTCTGTAGCTAAATTCATAGCTGTCACAATGAGAGCGTCGGCGTCCGCCTACGACGCTCCCAGGCCAAGTTATGGCCATATTCCATGTTGTGGATTTTGTCCATAACTCCAGCCAGGGGTGGAGCAGTGCTCCCTCTGAGGTCACTAAGGTAGGAGGGGACCTGGATTTGCCCAGGTTGATAACCCTACTTCGGCCATTTTCCAGGGTTCTTTCGCTGGGGGTCACGTGTAGGAAACATCTGTGGGAAGGATCCTAGAAACCTGGCCTACAGCGCCCCCCTGTGGCCAGACGCACAAGGTAACTGCTGGAACTGTGTATGCCTGTTTGTAACCCATGCTTTGCTTGTAACTGTACTCTGACATAACTGTATATTCTGTAGATTCCCTATTGTATATATTGTAGTTTCTAGTGTGCTTTAGGCTGATTAAATTATATAATTAATCTTGGGCTGTTCTGTTATCTCGATCTTGAATCCCACGTCTGTGTGTTCGGCTAATAGTTACCGTGAAGCGGTTGGTGGCAGCGAGTTTGTGCCAAGGATTATTGTGGGGAGGCCAGTGAGATTCGGGGAGGTTTTATATATTCCGCCCGCGGAGGTCGGGGGGAATATATACCCTACTCTCACCGGGGACCCTTCAATAATTGGCATAAGTAGTATAGCGGCCTCCTTGCTTATCGTCGGGCAATTCCATAATTGGCCTGACTATAAGAGGGGCGCTAGAGAGCGCATCACGTGCTCTGTCTGTCGGTCGGGAGGTATAAAGGAGGGGTGACCCCCCACTTGTTACACCCCGATTGTGACGTACTGGTAGCCAGCGCGGGGGATTTCTGAGTGACCCCCCCGGTGGTTCGTGACATATTGGTGGCATAGCGGTGGGATCGAGATAATAGTGTGTGTGAGTGTGAGACCCATACTCCCAGACACTAAAGACTGCCTGCAGCAGCTGTGGCTGCTGGGGTCTTCAGACTAGCTCAACACTAGAGTGTCAGAGTGCAGATACTGTAAGGTGTGTGGAGGCATCAGGTGTCAGTTCTGTGTCAGTGACCAAAGTCTGCAACAATGGCTGATGGCACCAGGAGCAAAGCCAAAGGAATGGCCGATGCTCAGGCCAGAGACGATGAGGAGGTTGTCCACGAGCCCTCCAAGAGCCCGATGCCAGACAACAGCTCTGCAGAGGACATTGCACAACCTGGCAATTATGGACAAGATGAGGAGCAGCTCACCCAAGGGTCCTCCACGAGCCAGATGCCAGCCCTCCGCTCTGCAATGGACAGTGAAGCACCAGGCTCCGCAGCGGGCCGCAGATCACCACGTGCCATTCCACCGAGCCTGGGAGGCTCGGATAGCCTTCTTCAAATGGCTATGGCCCTTCTCCAGGCTGGAGACCGGGATACCTACGAGATACTCATGGCCGAGCGTGAGCGACAGGCAGCGCGTGACGCTGAGGCTGCGGAGCGGCAAGCAGTGCGTGAGGCTGCGGAGCGGCAAGCAGCACGTGAAGAGCGCCAGGCAGAGCGTGACTACCAGCTGCAGCTAGCTCAGCTCCGGCCCTCATCAGCCACACGTGACCTTCAAGACACCAAACTTCCAAAGGTCCGTGTTGAGGACTTCCCAGTGCTGGAGAAGGATGGAGACTTGGACTCTTTCTTGACTGCTTTTGAACGGACTTGCCTGCAGCACCATCTGGACAAGGACCAGTGGGCCAAATACCTGACCCCCCGTTTAAGGGGTAAGGCCCTGGATATCCTTGGGGACTTGCCTGCTGAGGCAGATCAGGGCTACGACACCATCAAGCGGGCCCTGATCCAACAGTACAACCTCACTCCAGAGTCCTACCGCAAGAAGTTCCGGAGCCTACAGAAGGGACCAAAGGACTCCTGGGCTGACCACCGGCGGGCACTTGCCCGAGCTGCCGACCACTGGACCCAAGGCCTGCAGCTTTCCACCGGACCGGAGATCCTGGACTTGTTCATCACGGAGCAACTCTTGTGGAACTGCCCTGAGGATCTCCGCCAGTTCATCCGAGACCAGAAGCCAAAGGGGTCCACGGCTACAGCTGCCCTGGCCGATGACTACACCAACAATCGGGCTCCTGAGGCCAGGAGAGCAGCCACCAGCAGCACCTGGAGAGGGGGTAAGTTGAACTCTGCGACTGCCCCACCTGCCCCTAGACTGCAGGGGGTGTCCCCCTCAACTCCCCTCTCCAGGCCCGTGGCAGAACCAAGACGGTGCCACCAGTGCAACCTACCTGGACACTTCAAGGCCATGTGCCCTCAGCGTCCCAAGGCCCCGGCTCCGTCCCCGTCCCAAGGGCCGCCCAAGGTGTATTGTGTGGGTGGGGGTGGTGGTAGGTCCCTGGACAGCTTCCAACCTGTCACCGTCGGCCGGTCTGTGACCATGGGACTGCGAGACAGCGCCTCGGAGGTGACTCTGGTGCGGCCTGAGATGGTGTCCCCCCAAGACTTGATCCCTGGAAAAACCCTCGCTGTCTCCGGGATTGGAGGCATTGACCCGGCGCTGCCTGTTGCTGACATTTATGTGGACTGGGGCGCAGGGCGAGGGGTGAGGGAGGTGGGGGTAACTGATCGGATCCCCGCAAACGTGCTACTTGGGACAGATTTGGGGCAGATAACCTCCCAGTTTGGGCCCCAACCAAGGGCTGAACCTTCAGCCAGTACTGACATGCCTCCGGACAATGTTAATGTGTTATCTATGAATGATGTAAGGGAGGAGGGAGTGAACTCTGATATTTCTGCTTGCATAGACACCATAGACACACACACAGCTGCAGCTGTGACAGGGGAGGGGGTCAGAGAAAGGTGTGACAATGCCTCTACAAGTAATCAGCCTGTGAGCTGGGATCTGTTGCCCTCTGCAGGGATAAGCAGAGAGCAGGGTGCTGCAGGGGGAGGACCAGTGTGTGGGGTGGGGGCTACCACAGCAAATGTGGGGTCCCCAGAGATTTCACAGCGGGGTTCTGTTGCTGCAGGAGGGGAACAGGCAGGTGAGATTGGGGCCGGTCCAGGAGCGGAAGTGCTCCCAGGTAAGATCTCGGTGCATGGTTCCCCCACAACCGGGGTGTCAGGAAGCCAGGTAGGTCTGCCTGAACCGGCGACTTGGTCAGGAACGGAGGAGGAGCAGGCACGACCCACGGTCGCAGCGGCTGTGGCCGCTGTCACCCGCAGTGGGAGTGCTGGAAGCCAAGGGGCCTCCCGGAGGTCCGATAGCTCTTCCCCTTCTGACCAAGTGGCAGCCGAGTCAGGTGGAGGCCAGGACACAGGTCCCGGGGTACTGACTGAAGATGTGACAGTCTCGTCGATTCTGGCCACATCTAGTCAGGGGTTTCAGGCAGTGTTAGAAGCTGACGACAGCCTGAAAGCTCTTAAGGAGCAGGCGGCACAGCCTCCCTCGGACTCGGACCCGGAGCGAGTGGTCTGGGACCAAGGACGGCTGTACCGGGCCACGGTCCAGCAGGGTTCACCGGAGGCGTGGCCCAGGGACCGACAGTTGGTGGTACCCTATCCGTTCCGGACGGAGTTGTTGCGGATCGCACATGAGATTCCGATGGCCGGACACCAAGGGATCGCTAAGACCAAGGCCAGGTTAAACCAGCATTTCTACTGGCCAAAAATGGGGGCCGATGTGGCTGCCTACTGCCGTTCGTGTGAAACCTGTCAGAGAGTGGGGAAGGCGGGGCCACACCCCAAAGCCCCACTAGTATCTCTGCCAATCATCGATGAGCCTTTCAGGAGGGTGGCTGTGGATCTGGTCGGCCCGCTGGCCATCCCCAGCAGCTCCGGGAAACGCTTCATACTGACGGTAGTGGACTATGCCACCCGGTACCCAGAAGCAGTGGCCTTGTCGTCCATTCGGGCTGACAAGGTGGCCACCGCATTGCTGGAGATTTTCTCCCGAGTGGGTTTTCCCCAGGAAATGCTCACTGACCGGGGGACCCAATTCATGTCCCAGCTGATGGAGGCCCTCTGTAAGCAAGTCCAGGTGCGACATCTGGTGGCCAGCCCGTACCATCCACAGACTAATGGCCTGTGCGAGCGGTTCAATGGCACCTTAAAGCAGATGCTTAAGATGTTGGTCGACTCCCATGGGCGTGACTGGGAGCGGTATCTCCCACACCTGTTATTTGCTTACCGGGAGGTTCCACAGGCCTCAACAGGATTCTCACCGTTTGAGCTCCTGTACGGGCGACGTGTGCGGGGCCCCCTGGCTCTGGTGAAAGAGGCTTGGGAAGGGGATTTGGCCACCCCTGGAGTGTCGGTTATCGAGTATGTCATGCGCTTCCGGGACAAAATGCAGGCCTTGACGCAACTGGTACACGACAATATGGCTCAAGCCCAGGCCGATCAGAAGCGTTGGTACGACCAGAACGCTTGTGAGAGGACCTACCAAGTGGGTCAAAAGGTGTGGGTACTGGTCCCCGTACCACAGGACAAGCTTCAGGCAGCCTGGGAAGGCCCATACCTCGTGTACCAGCAGCTCAACCCTGTGACGTACCTGGTCACCCTGGACCCTGCCCGTGGAAGGCGGAAGCCCTTCCATGTGAACATGACGAAGGCACATCATGAGCGGGAGGCATGTGCGCTCCCCGTGTGCAACCTGCCCGAGGAGGGAGAAGCGGAAACCCTCTTGGATATGCTAGCCCAGGTTAGGGCAGGCGGATCCATTGAGGATGTGGAGGTTGGCCACCAGCTCTTGGAGGACCAACGGTCCCAGCTGTGGGCCACCCTACACCCCTTCCGGGGGTTGTTTACCAACCAGCCCGGAAGGACTAACTTGGCTGTCCATCACGTGGACACTGGGGATCATCCCCCGATCCGGCGTTCAGCATATCGGGTCTCCCTGGAGGTGCAGCAACACATGCGCCAGGAGATTGACGAGATGCTGAAGCTGGGGGTGATCCAGGCATCCAACAGCGCTTGGGCCTCGCCTGTAGTCCTCGTCCCTAAGAAGGACCGAACCACTCGGTTCTGCGTGGACTACAGGGGGCTCAATGCTGTCACGGTCGCCGATGCGTACCCAATGCCACGCATCGATGACCTGCTCGATCAGTTGGCCGGGGCTCAGTACCTGACCATCATGGATCTGAGCCGGGGATATTGGCAGATCCCCCTGACTCGCAAGGCCAGGGAACGCTCTGCCTTTATTACCCCATTTGGACTGTACGAGTCCACGGTGATGCCATTCGGGATGAGGAATGCCCCTGCCACTTTCCAGCGGATGGTCAACACCCTGCTCAAGGGACTTGAAGGGTACGCGGCCGCGTACCTGGATGACATTGCCGTCTTCAGTCCCACCTGGGAAGATCACCTACAGCATCTAGCACAGGTGCTCAGGCGGATCCACCAGGCAGGTTTGACCATCAAGCCGGGAAAGTGTCAGCTGGCCATGAGCGAGGTCCAGTACCTCGGTCACCGGGTAGGCGGGAGAACACTGAAGCCCGAGCCTGAGAAAGTGGAAGCCATCGCATCCTGGCCCACCCCCAGGACCAAGAAGCAGGTGATGTCCTTCTTGGGGACCGCTGGGTACTATAGGAGGTTTGTTCCATGCTATAGTAGCCTGGCAAAGCCCTTGACGGACCTCACCAAGAAGAAGCTGCCCTCTGCAGTCGATTGGACAATGGACTGCGAGACAGCCTTCCGGGCCCTAAAGGACGCCCTGTCCAGCCCGCCCGTGCTACAGGCAGCCGACTTCACGCGGCCGTTTGTAGTACAGACCGACGCCAGTGACTTCGGCCTCGGTGCGGTGCTCAGCCAGGTGGACTCTGCGAGCCAAGAGCACCCAGTCTTGTACCTGAGCAGGAAGCTGTTACCACGGGAAGTGGCCTATTCCACGATGGAAAAGGAGTGCCTGGCCATAGTGTGGGCCCTGCAGCGTCTGCAACCCTATCTATACGGGCGCCACTTCATCGTGGAGACGGACCACAATCCCCTCAGCTGGTTGCACACCGTCTCTGGGACGAATGGGCGATTGTTGCGATGGAGCCTTGCGCTCCAGCAATACAGCTTCACCATTCGCCACAAAAGGGGCCGGGACCACGGTAACGCAGACGGGCTGTCCCGACAAGGAGAGGTCGCGGACGGGCGCACGGGGGAACACCGGAGTGTGCTGCCCCCTAGCGCCCTCAAAAGGGGGGAGGTGTGAGGCAAACCCTGGGATATGAAGATGAATTATGACTTCCAGTCATAATCGCTCTCATCACTCCATGGCAGTGCCCCCTCCCTTCTTGTTCTCAATGTCCACCATCTGGGAAGGTGTCACATCCCACTTACACCTCCAACAGCCATCTCCTGTGATATGGAAATGAGATGATGTGGGAACAATGGACACAGGATGACTCCCTGCCGTGACCCTGTAGTAGGGGCTGCTATCTAATTAGCAAGGCTATGGAAGTATCCAGACAGAACGACTCCAGTAAAAAATGGTTCATATCTCGCAAGCCATATTTCCGATAAATATGGCAACCATAAAAATGGTGTCTCCGCATGCGGACGATGCTGGCACACCCTTTTTATGGGAGCAGGACCTGGGGAAATACCCCAGGCGTGATATCAGCCAATGGGGAACTAGTAGACAAGTCATGAGTCCTCTCGTTCTGTAGCTAAATTCATAGCTGTCACAATGAGATCGTCGGCGTCCGCCTACGACGCTCCCAGGCCAAGTTATGGCCATATTCCATGTTGTGGATTTTGTCCATAACTCCAGCCAGGGGTGGAGCAGTGCTCCCTCTGAGGTCACTAAGGTAGGAGGGGACCTGGATTTGCCCAGGTTGATAACCCTACTTCGGCCATTTTCCAGGGTTCTTTCGCTGGGGGTCACGTGTAGGAAACATCTGTGGGAAGGATCCTAGAAACCTGGCCTACAGCGCCCCCCTGTGGCCAGACGCACAAGGTAACTGCTGGAACTGTGTATGCCTGTTTGTAACCCATGCTTTGCTTGTAACTGTACTCTGACATAACTGTATATTCTGTAGATTCCCTATTGTATATATTGTAGTTTCTAGTGTGCTTTAGGCTGATTAAATTATATAATTAATCTTGGGCTGTTCTGTTATCTCGATCTTGAATCCCACGTCTGTGTGTTCGGCTAATAGTTACCGTGAAGCGGTTGGTGGCAGCGAGTTTGTGCCAAGGATTATTGTGGGGAGGCCAGTGAGATTCGGGGAGGTTTTATATATTCCGCCCGCGGAGGTCGGGGGGAATATATACCCTACTCTCACCGGGGACCCTTCAATAATCGGCATAAGTAGTATAGCGGCCTCCTTGCTTATCGTCGGGCAATTCCATAATTGGCCTGACTATAAGAGGGGCGCTAGAGAGCGCATCACGTGCTCTGTCTGTCGGTCGGGAGGTATAAAGGAGGGGTGACCCCCCACTTGTTACACCCCGATTGTGACGTACTGGTAGCCAGCGCGGGGGATTTCTGAGTGACCCCCCCGGTGGTTTGTGACATATATATATATATATATATATATACACATATATACATTTCTATAGATCAACAAAACACAATAACATGAGTAAAGTGTCACCAGAAGAGAGGAGCTCTATTTTTTCCTTAAAAAATTATCAGGACATAATTATTTTTTCTGCAGACAAAGGGGATCTAGGGTTATTCTTAGTACTTCACTATGTTTCAAAGTAAATCTATTCTGAAAGTTTGCATTACATATGGAATATTGCCTATGGATTGCACTCTTGTCTTTTACGACAAATTAAAATAAAAACTCTTTTGAATGAAGATTTGTCTGTCTCAGTTATAAACAAAAAACATTTTGAATACATCTCTGTTGATAAGCCAGTTATGCCAATTTTTAATTTTCTCCCCAACGTCATAAGGACCGATTCCCACCAACTATGAGACCAATTGTGGCTGAATTCGGTTCTTTGAATGAAAATTTATGCCAATGGGTGGACTCTCTCTTTCAACCTTTGATATCCTTTGTCTGAGTTTGACGCAGGATACCAAAAAAATCAAACAATCATGGAGCAAATCCCATGGAAAACATAATATATTCTTGGCTTACTTCTGATATTGAATCTTTATATTCCTGTATACCACATTCCATAGTAGATCAATAAAGTGTATCGTATCGTATCGTATCTCATGGTCCTATAGGGAATGTTTATAGGGAATCTGTCACTAGATTTTTGCTACTTCATCTGAGAGAAGCATGATGTAGGTTAGAAGATTCTGAATTCAATGATCTATCACTTAGATTACTAGCTGCAACTGTTCTGACACAATGTGCATTTATAGCTTTAGTCATGTAGCAGAGCTGCCCCCGCCCACACCAGGCTCTCCATAGAGATTGTACATTGACCGTGAGATGTCAATCAGAGGAGGGAGTGTGCTGGACAACATGGCATGAGCCAGCTAGCCACAGCAATGATAAGGATCCGGCTGCTAAAACAAACAGCAAATAAACCAAAGGTCAGACTATGACAACACAAGTATGCCTGAACTTTCTGTGTTAACCCTTACAGCAAGCTGGTTTCAGCTTATATAGCAAAAACAGGCTGGCAGATTTATTTAAAGCTGTATTTTTAATTTTGGATCCATATACTCTATACACATCTGATCTAAAAGGGTTTATTTTTTTTATTATGGCTTTGGAATATTTGCTAACTCATAATTATTTTTTGTTTGAGTGAATATTTACAGCTATTTGCTGCATCCATGGGTGCAAAACATTCAAATTATTTTGCAAATATTTTTGTTGCTGTTTGGGAAGAGGAATATAATTTTTCTGAGAATCCATTTTTCCAGAATGTGGTGTGTTACTACCGCTATATAGATGATTATTTGGTTTGGGAATGAGACAGCCATGCCCCACTTCATTGATTACATAAACAATAATTTCTACAATTCATATTTACTCAAAATTGGCCTGAAAATACTATCCTTTTTATGATTTACTATTATCTTCCAATATTATTAATAATAAAATTGATACATGTACTTATAAATTAATTGTGGCAATGTGAAGCCCACCAACAGTAGTCGCCCCAGTGACATCACTCCACCTTCAGGGACGCCACAGGGTCTTCTTTTGGGTATATATGGCAACAGGTATATATGGCAACAGGTATGTCGGTTTTGTATATATATGAGTCGTGACGCCACTCACGGTTTGTGGTCAGGGATAAGGGTGACCGTCACTGCAAATTTAACGAGCGTCTGGGGCTGATAGAGTCTGCAGTCGGATGATATGGCCTCCCGTGAGTGAGGCTGGCCCCAGGGGCTCGGATGTGTAGAACAACAGGTTCCAGAATAAATCAGGCTCAGTCCTGAAAGTCTTTCAACTTGTTTTTACTCACTTTTGCTGTTATCGTGAGGTAACCCGGGCGATGCTGAGACAAACCAGGTGGAACCAGGAACTCCTTCAGGCCGATCTGAGGGTAACCATTAACTCGCCTTCCTAGCACTTCTTTGTTCGGATAAACCCTGACTTGAAGTACCGTGGGGTCTATTCAGGGAGTTGCTACTGCCTTTTCTCCCTTTTTGGCCCATTTGCCGGCAGTGTGGACCAGGTGAGATGGCTTCAAGCTCTGTCTCCTCATGGGTCCCCGCGTTGCTGCTGTAGCTCGGACTCTGTATGGTTGGTGAGGTACCTCTAGTCCCCTCATCGGCAGGTTTAGCAGATCAATAAATGGACATCTACTCTAGGGACCTGTTACCCGTGCGTACCTAGTCACCAGCAGTCCCCGTACTCGACTGCCTCTCTTCAGGTGTCTTTCTGACTGACTCACTGGTAACCATTCTCCCCCCCCCCTAACGGCTATTTCACGTGCAGGGGCTGACTAGCATGTGCGTGCACCTGCGTCTCCTAGCAACCACGCTCACTGCTATCAGACTGGCTCTCCTCCTACTTTCCTGACAGCCGCTGCAACCATAGCTCCCAGCCCCTCCACTACACCCCTTGATGAGATGTGGAGGCAAGCCCTCTCTTGGGTCTGCCCAAGGGTCCCCTCTCAAGGTGTGGGAGACCTGGTTGCTATGTGTCTGTGCGTACACACCCTTTTCCAGCCTTTAGGATTACCTGGAAGTACTGCTCCCGCATGGGTGCAGTACTCAGTGGTGCCTGACCAGGTCAGGGGCACCACAGCAACACTATTCTTAATGCCAAGAATATCATTAAAGGCATTCCCATTTGAGAATTAGCTTGGGCTCGTAGGAATGGCACTAATGAAGATTCATATAAACTGGTGAAAAAGATAATGTTCAAGATTAAGGGACAAAAAATATCCGTAATAATAATAATAATCTTTATTTCTATAGTACCAACATATTCTGCAGTGCTTTACAATTCAGGAGGAACATATACAAACAAGTAACAGTTATAGAAAATACAACTGTTAGAGGGAAAAAAAGACAACCCTGTTCCGGAGAGCTTACAATCTACAATGAGATGGGGGGGCAAGGTACAGGTGCTTATTTACAATGACTATCCTGCCATCTCAAAGAAATGGGGGATAGATAAGGGCTGCCTGGACCAGTTGGCCAGAACCTTGAGATGCATTTGGGTGCCATGGAGTTTGACGTAGGGTAATGTTCTGAGAAGGCGTGGAGGGACTATGTGATTTAGTTTGGCTAGGGAGTGTGAAAGGCCGCCCTAAAAAGATGCATTTTTAGGGTGCGTCTGAAGCTGAGTAAATTGTGATTCATCCTAGATTCTTGGGGTAGAGCGTTTCAGAGGATTGGTGCAGCTCGGAAGAAGTCTTGGATGCGGGAGTGGGAGGTTCGAATTAGTGGGGATGTTAGTCGAAAGTCATTTGCAGAGCATAGAGAACCGGTGGGATGATAGACAGAGATGAGGGTGGAGATGTAGGGGGGTGCCGCACTGTGGAGAGCTTTGTGGGGGAGAACAAGCAGTTTGAATTGGATCCTGTGATATATGGGCAGCCAGTGCAATGACTGGCACAGAGCAGAGGCATCCGAGTAGCGGTTAGCCAGATAGGTGACCCTGGCTGCTGCATTAAGGATGAACTGTAGAGGAGTGGACATTAATGCAAGGCAAAAATGCTGTTAACAATAGAAACAGACAACATTTATAATAACTGTAAACAGTGTCCCCTGTGTATTCTAAAATAAACCTGTTTTTCAGTAAGGAATTTTCACAAATCAAAAACAATGTACAAAATTATCTTCCCATTCTTTCACAGGATGAGAAACTGCATCCGATCATTCGTGAGGGATATGTTTTCCTGTCAGCAGGGCCTCTACATTGGGCAATATTTTGTTTCCTAGTTTAATAAAAAACAAAACTAATTATAACATGCTGTAAAAATGCAGTAAAAACCATGGAAATCCAAACTTGTACTCACAATTGCACTGTCAACAAATTAAAACAGTTTGTCACTTGTAATTCCACCTATGTGGCATACTGTGCGCACTGTGGTCTGTGCCCTTTATTTTATATTGGATGTGCTACATGAAAACTCAAAGAATGAAGAACAATATCAGAGAAACCGGTGATTTAAACACGTCCAAACCATTAAATGTTTCTAAACATTTTAATAGAATTCACTCAGGCGATCTTACTCATTTTTCTTTCTGTGCTATTGAAAGGGTTATCAGATCAACTCGAGGAGGAGACTGGAGGCGAGCACTGTTGCACAGGGAGACATATTGTATCCTGATGCCTAATACTTCTCACCCCATGGGTTTAAATTAGAGATTGAATTAATATTTTATCCACATTTTGGGGTTTTTGAAGATATATCTATATGGTTTATTTTATGTGTATTTAACACAAGTTTTTTTCTGTGTCCATATTTACTTAGTTTTATGCTCTTCTTGCGCTCACCTGGATATGGTTTTAATTAAATCATATCCTCTCCTGCTCATCTCTATTCTTCTGACTGTAAAAAGGACCATGCAGGACTGAAACTATTTGCCATGGTGCGCAGTGGATATTTCTTTCTTGCCTTTTTAAATTTTTCAAATTTTTTTGGGTGTTTTTATATATTTCTGGATCAATAAAGTATTTATTTTAAGATGTCTGTCTTTTGGACTGAT
Source organism: Anomaloglossus baeobatrachus (assembly GCF_048569485.1). NCBI lineage: Eukaryota > Metazoa > Chordata > Amphibia > Anura > Aromobatidae > Anomaloglossus > Anomaloglossus baeobatrachus. The sequence goes on from NC_134353.1 coordinate 89,407,884, forward strand.
GCCACCCAACAGTTTCCATGTGTGGAAAACCTTCATGCAATGTTCTATGGCAGCACAACATTTTGTAAAAGTAAATTATGAAAATGTATGTTTGTGGCTAAAAGTCTGAAACAGAAGTCAGTGGTGGGGATGGGTGGACTCGCAGATACCAGGGATCGGTGGATCCAACCAGGTTTTACAGAGAATTAGCCGCGATCAGCGGTGGTGACGTCACTCAGGTTAGTTTCGGTCATAGCTGAAGGAGTACCGTAGGAACCTTTCTGCTGTGACCGCGGCTAACCTGAAGGACGTCACCGCTGATCACGGTTCATTGTCTGCCAGGAGCTCACAGCAAGCAGTCTTGTTCCATGATCGCGCGCTGTGACTCAGATGTAGCAGACCTGAATCATCGTGGGACCTCGTGTGGATTACGTCGGACCTGCAGGGGTGTTTTAGGGGTTAATAAAGTGGTGAAAGAGGGGTTTTTTTGTATTTTATTCCAAATAAAGGATTTTTTTCGGTGGTTGTGTTTATTTACAGTCACTTACAGATTAATGATGGGGGTCTCAAAGACTCTCCCATTACTGATCTAGAGCTTAGTGGCAACTGTTGGGCTGTTATTAACCCCTGCTATTACCCCGATTGCCACCAAACTATGGCAATCTGGAAGAGCCAAGTAAAGTGCAGGGCTTGTCACATCTAACGGATGCAGCAATCCTGGGCAGCTGCAGGCTCCTATTTTTAGGCTGGGGTTGGCCTAATAACCATAGGTCTCCCCAGTCTGAGAATACCAGACCCCAGCTGTTGGGCTTTATCTTGATTGGGTATCAAAATTGGGGGGACTGCACATTTGTTTGTTTTAATTATTTATTTAAATATTTTATAAAAAAAAAGAAAAGCTGCAGGTGGTTCTTCTTATTTTGATACACAGCCAAGATGGGTGCATGGATGGGGGTTGTAGCTGTATGCTTTATTTGTGCTGGGTATCATAATATGGGGGGACCCTACGCCAATTTTTTTAAATAAGACTGATGAGGCAACACCCCTCCTTATCTGAGATGCAGAGAAAGCCTTTCACTGGCTGGGGTGGCCAATCATGTTTGAGACCTTGACACAATTTGGACACTCAGGTCATTCATGTGACTCGCCCACCCCAGGGCTTTGGGACACCCGGTGTCGGGCCGGACTAGTCCGGGGGTAGTCAGCGGTGGCGGGGCCCGACTCCGTGACCCTGGCGGGGTCAACTAATATGGCAGTTGTGGGGATGGTGATGATAATAAAGTTTATGGGGAATATATTTGTGACGCCACCTGTGGATTGCGGCTATGGAGCTGCCGCTGCTGGATAGGGCCTCCGGGGCTGATGTAATAGCAGCTGGGATGGTTCTGCTCCCCACAGGTGGAGCGGTACCCCTGGGCAACCGTTGGTGGTTATAAAAGTCTATGCAATGGTGGGGGCGGTCCAGGGCCAACCAGGTAGTGGAAAGAACCGACACAAACAACAGTCTCTTTACCTTCTTTTCTTTTACTCTGTAACAGTTCAGTCCTGGGAGACCGTCACAGGTGGTGAAGGGGATCCGGTCGGCCTGGAAGTACCTGGGGTGATCTCTTTGGCCAGTTGAGTAATGAGGCCTACTCCCTGCTCTTTCTCTGCTTCTACAGAACCCTGCAATCTTGGTTTAGCAGTGGCCCTCTTGCTGCTGGGACTTGTGGTACGTCCCTTTCCCGTGTGGTAGGCTGCGTAGGCCCTCTCTGGTGCTTCTCTGCTGGAGTCCACACTGGGCCCCTGTGATGCAGCTGGACCTTCGGGTTCTTTATTGGGGCCAGGAGACCTGCAGTCCTCGTGCCCTTCGGATTCGGCTACCAGGGAAGGGTTTTACACCCTGGCAACCACAGACTCCGACGTCAGAGGTGTTGTTGCATTCTCTTCTGAGGCGAACAGGTTCTGACCCATCCTCCTCTAGAATCTTCTCTCTGTGCCTCTCTACAGATCCTGCTTTTCTGGGCTGAGCTATCTTAGCCCCAGGCCCCAGCTCGCAGGACTCCGCTACTCAGCTCCTCTCTCCTTGAACTTCCCTCACAGACACTTGACCTTCCTACATCTGCTCTACCCTCTGTCGGCTACTCCCACCCACCCTGTTGCTAGGTCCCACCCTATGGGAGAAGGGATGGGTCTTACGGCCCCCCCAGCATGCAGCATCGGGGGTAGCTGCCACTATCCCCAGTCCCAAAATATGCCTAACAATGGGTATAGTGTGAATTTGCCTGTGAACCGGCGTTTACTCCTTTCCTTACCCAGAATGGGACATCACACCTCTGGCTGAGGTGCAATGTCTGTGTGGCGACGGAAGCCTCAGGGGCGCCACACATGCCTTGAGGCATCTTTACTCTCACCTTTCAGCTTTGGTCAAACTTCCCTACGCATCATTCTAGCCTTTTCAAATCCATAATGGCACACGCCGGGTTGCCCTTTGCCCCCTCTCTTTTTGTCTTATGTATAAAACCGTTGGCCGCAGCTATCTTGACTCAAATATCCATGGAGTGATGGTAAGGAATAAAGAATATCTCTATTTACAGACCATGTTCTATTGATATTGTCACAACTACACATTATTGTCCCTAATTTAGGCGCCCTACTGAACCGGTTTGGTTATAGGGTTAACCATAATAAAACCGAAGCACTTCCTCTTAATGTCCCAATTAGCCCATTAGACCCGTTAGAAGGAAATTATAACTATAGGTGGAAAGATTCCTTTCTGATATATTTGGGGATACGGTTGACATCTAATTATAAATCATTATACCTACATAACTATCCCCACGTACTTACTGCACTAAAAAGACTACAAAGGTGAATGGCCTTTTGCTGTCCTTTTTGGAAAAATCTTGGCGATCAAAATGACCATTCTTCCGAAACTTTTTTATCTGTTTGAGACCCTTCCGGTGTGTCCCGTATAGATAACTACGTAATGTGCAATCAATCATACTTCAATATATTTAGGTCTACAAAAGATATAGGAATAAAAAACAGGTTCTCCTTGCAGCAAACTGAGAGGTGGAGATATTACTGGGCAGCTCATCTGCTCTTATATACCGGCATGGTCCAATTCCAGAATTTTTTCAAGATGGATGGAAGCGGAGAGGCTGTGGCTAGCCTCAATACATTCTAATTGTTACCTCTGGGGGACCTCTCCCTACAGGATGGATGCACTTTTACTGGGTCTAATAGTCTTTACTAAGAAATTATGGGACTTTTGCTCTAAAAAATTTCTGCTTAGCTCCAAACACTCCCCCTTGACCGCATTTATCACCTATAGTCTAATTGATATTTGAAATCTGACTAAATTGTAGTCAATATTATTATTTCACGGACATAGTGGATACCCATTCTAGGACTCTATTACCTTTTGATGTAATGTCCAATGCTTTTCTTTACCTACCACTGGAGTAACAACTAAAGAGGATAATATCAAAGTACAGGTTCACATAAAAGTATTATGTGAATGTGCAATATGGACAAATGTCCTGGTCCGACCGTAACACAAACCCACAGCATCATAGATGTCTAGCTTGCTGTGAAACTGTACTTTGATATTATCCTCCTTAATTATTGCTCCATTGGTAATGGAAGGTCTAGAAAAGCATCAAAAAGTGGAAATGTAAATCTAGCCTTAAGGCTACTTTACACACTGCAATATCGGTCCCGATATCGCTAGTGTGGGTACCCGCCCCCATCTGTTGCGCGACACGGGCAAATCGCTGCCCGTGCCGCACAACATCGCCCAGACCCGTCACACATACTTACCTGCCCGGCGACGTCGCTGTGACCGGCGAACCGCCTCCTTTCTAAGGGGGCGGTCTGTGCAACGTCACTGAGCGGCCGCCCAATAGCAGCGGAGGGGCGGAGCTGAGCGGGACGTAACATCCCGCCCACCTCCTTCCTTCCGCATAGCGGCCGGGAGGCAGGTAAGGAGAGCTTCCTCGATCCTGCGGTGTCACACATAGCGATGTGTGCTGCCGCAGGAGAGAGGAACTACATCGTTACTGCTGCAGTAACGATAATCGAGAATGGACCCCCATGTCACCGATGAGCGATTTTGCATGTTTTTGCAACGATGCAAAATCGCTCATTGGTGTCACACGCAGCAACATCGCTAATGCGGCCGGATGTGCGTCACAAATTCCGTGACCCCAACGACTCCGCATTAGCGATGTCGCAGCGTGTAAAGCCCCCTTTACAGTATATCTGGTTTTGTTATATAATTCTTGTTACAATAGTTCCTCGCCGTCACTAAATTTACAATGGTTTAAGTGTAATGTATTATCTTTGCTTCTGTTTCTGAAACAAATAGTTTTCAATTTATTCAAAGTGTTACAGAAAACATCATAGCGGAACAATCCTGTGAATTACCTACGAAAAAGGGAAAAAGCTCTGCCAATTTAAACATGCCTGGCTGAAAGAGTACCCATTTATAAATAAATCATGGCGAGGAGGTTTATATGCTTTCCGTGAATGTTGTGCAGCTGATTTTGCAGTGAGCCATGCTGGTTATAATGATGTAACCAGGCATATTAGCACTGATAAGTATGTAGGCTCTGTCAAGGCTGTTGTACAGTCAAAACCAGTGTCCACCTCCTTCCTGCTTTCGATTTAAAATTAGCAGAAAACGTCATCAAAGCAGAAGTCTTATTTACTCTCTTTCTGGTTAAACATAACATCTCAATAGCTATGACTGCCAGGACCCAACTACCACCATTTTCCCCCCTAGAAAGACACGACACCGTTCTCCTATAAATTAAAAATACTTTTATTTGAATTTTCCATTTTTTGGAGAGAGGCATGGGGAAAAACCACTCTCATCTTTTGGCATAAAATTTGGTCGCAGCTTTTAACCAGGCATTAACTTGCCAACATCACGGGGTTCAGGTAATTGTACCGCCTTCCGGCCGTCCGGCGCGGGTAATTCACCACCACTTTTCCTACCCCTTCCGCTGCTGCAACTTAAACACCGTAAACTCAATCAAAATTGGAAAACAAAAAGGGAGGGAGGGTGGGAAACAGGTCCGGGTCCTGCAGCAGAGAGGCCGGAAGCTGGGCAGCACAGTGATATGTATCCAGGAGGCGGGGCTTAGGCCAGTCACACCACAGAAGGCGGGGGCGGCAGGTCAGTGTCTTTCCAGGGGGAGACCTCTATTTGAACATGCATAGGGGCCAGCAGTCAGGGGGCAGCATCTCAAGTTTCTGGCTGCAGTGCCCCTCAAAATGATCATGCATGGCCTGTAGTCAAGAGGATGTTTCCAGACTCAAAGATTGCTGATAGATTTGCATATGCAGCAACTAAGACCACACATATTATTTAGGGTGCTATAGCTTCAGAGGAATTCCTTAATGTTCAAGATACGTATCCTCCAAGGCCAGAAATAATATTTTGGAATCTCACAAGACGCCAGGTTTGATGAATTTGAATATTACTTCCCTGTACTCATCACAATTGGTCATAGGGGAACAGAGTTAATTGTGATGGAATTTTTAGACCTGGTATCTTGCCCATCTGACGTCAAAGAAAACAGAACGCAGACTGGAATCGTATTCAGCTGATAATGCAGCTAATATGCAGTGAAAACATAAAGGTGTGCTGTCAAGCATTAAACATATTGTTATTAATAATAATAATAATAATAATATTTTTTATTTCTATAGCGCCAACATATTCCACAGCACTTTACAATTCAGATGGGACATGCACAGACAACATGAGACAATACAAAATAACAAAATTCAGATACCAAGAGGAGCGAGGGTCCTGATTGTAATCTTACAGTCTACGAGGAAATAGGGGAGGCACAGAAAGTGAATGGGGGGAGAGAAAACTTGTCATATATGGTCCAGCCATCAGTTTAATAGGGGATTAAAAACCAGCTGCGTGGATCGGTCGCCAGCCAGAATTTATATATACAAAGTGTAAAAAAGTAGATGAAGAGGAAGGAACCAGAAGGACATGGGGACAAGAATTGGAAGTAAATTTTATGAAGGGCAGAAAGGGGCTAGATTTGATAAGGGAGGTGAGGTGATAGGCTAGTCTAAAGCCTGCTTTACACCTTACAATTAAGCATACGATATCGTATGCGATGTGACACGCCCCCATCGTATGTGCGGCACGTTCAATTTGTTGACCGTGTCGCACAAACGATTAATTGCCGTCACACGTACTTACCTACCATACGACCTTGATGTGGGCGGCGAACATCCACTTCCTGGAGTGGGAGGGACGTTCGGCGTCACAGCGACGTCACACGGCAGCCAGCCAATAGAAGCGGAGGGGCGGAGATGAGCGGGACGTAAACATCCCGCCCACCTTCTTCCTTCCGCATAGCCGGTGGACGCAGGTAAGGAGATGTACCTCGCTCCTGCGGTGTCACACACATGTGTGCTGCCTCGGGAACATTGAACAACCCGACGTTCAATTTTTAGGTTTTGAACGACATGTATACGATCAACGTTTATTCGTTCAATCGCAATCGCACGTACGGTAGGTTTCACACACTACAATATCACTAACGATGCCGGATGTGCATCACTTACGACGTGACCCCGCCGACACATCGTTAGATATATTGTAGCGTGTAAAGCCCACTTAAAGAAATGCATTTTTTAGGGTCCACTTAAAGGTGTGGATGTTGGGAATTAAATTGTTCTTGGTAGTGTGTTCCAGAGCATAGGCGCAGCTCGTGAAAAATCTTGAAGACGGGAGTGGGAGGTTCGAATTGTATTACAGTGCTGGCCAAAAGTATTGGCACCCCTGCAATTCTGTCAGATAATACTCAGTTTCTTCTTGAAAATGATTGCAATCACAAATTCTTTGGTATTATTATCGTCATTTAATTTGTCTTCAATGAAAAAAAAAAAAAATGTCATAAAGCCAAATTGGATATAATTGAACACCAAACATAAAAAAAGGGGGTGGACATAAGTATTGGTACTATTTGAAAAATCATGTGATGCTTCTCTAATTTGTATAATTAACAGCACCTGTAACTTACCTGTGGCACCTAACAGGTGTTGGCAATAACTAAATCACACTTGCAGCCAGTTGACATGGATTAAAGTTGACTCAACCTCTGTCCTGTGTCCTTGTGTGTACCACACTGAGCATGGAGAAAAGAAAGAAGACCAAAGAACTGTCTGAGGACTTGAGAATCCAAATTGTGAGGAAGCATGAGCAATCTCAAGGCTACAAGTCATTCTCCAAAGACCTGAAAGTTCCTGTGTCTACGGTGCGCAGTGTCATCAAGAAGTTTAAAGCCCATGGCACTGTGGCTAACCTCCCTAGATGTGGAAGGAAAAGAAAAATTGACGAGAGATTTCAATGCAAGATTGTGCGGATGGTGGATAAAGAACCTCGACTAACATCCAACAAGTTCAAGCTGCCCTGCAGTCTGAGGGCACAACAGTATCAACCCGTACTATCCGTCGGCGTCTGAATGAAAAGGGACTGTATGGTAGGATACCCAGGAAGAACCCACTTCTTACCCCGAGACATAAAAAAGCCAGGCTGGAGTTTGCCAAAACTTACCTGAGAAATCCTAAAACATTTTGGAAGAATGTTCTCTGGTCGGATGAGACAAAAGTAGAGCTTTTTGGGAACAGCCATCAACATAGAGTACACAGGAAAAAAAAAAGAGGCATTCAAAGAAAAGAACACAGTCCCTACAGTCAACCATGGCGGAGGTTCCCTGATTTTTTGGGGTTGCTTTGCTGCCTCTGGCACTGGACTGCTTGACCATGTGCATAGCATTATGAAGTCTGAAGACTACCAACAAATTTTGCAGCATAACGTCCCTACATTATGAGAAAACTGGGTCTTCCTCATAGGTCATGGGTCTTCCAGCAGGACAATGACCCAAAACACACTTCAAAAAGCACTAGAAAATGGTTTGAAAGAAAGCACTGGAGACTACTAAAGTGGCCAGCAATGAGTCCAGACCTGAACCCCATAGATCACCTGTGGAAAGATCTCAAAATGGCAGTTTGGAGAAGGCACCCTTCAAATCTCAGGGACCTGGAGCAGTTTGCCAAAGAAGAATGATCTAAAATTCCAGCAGAGCATTGTAAGAAACTCATTGATGGTTAACGGAAGTGGTTGTTCGCAGTTATTTTGGCTAAAGGTTGTGCAACCAAGTATTAGGCTAAGGGTGCCAATACTTTTGTCTGGCCCATTTTTGGAGTTTTGTGTGAAATGATCAATGATTTGATTATTGTTTCATTCTCTTTTGTGTTCTTTCATTGCAAGCAAAATAAATGAAGATGATAATACCAAAGAATTTGTGATTGCAATCACTTTCAAGAAGAAACGAAGTATTATCTGACAGAATTGCAGGGGTGCCAATACTTTTGGCCAGCACTGTATACTATATATATATATATATATATATATATATATATATATATATATAATATATTATACATAATTCTCCTGTATGGTAATCAGTTTCTTAACTGCCCTTTGCAGAGAATTTCTTAAAATACTCTTTGTGGGCCACCTTCCCAGAAGAAACTGGAAACTCTCAGCTTAACTAAAGATTGGGGGCTTAGTGTACCGCCCCACGCTCGGCTGCAGCCGTGCCGCTCGGATCCGGGCTCGCTAGTGGGTGGCTTGAGCGTCTCCGGACCCGGGGGGGCCCTGTGGTCACTTCGATCTGAAAGGGGCTGGCGGTTTAGGCGACGTAGGTGTACGGCCGGAGCCGTGGTTAAGTTCGTGACGCCACCCACGGGATGTGGTGAAGGTGGACACCACCGCTGAGGTTACGGGACACCACCGCTGCGGTTACGGGGCACCCGGGGGAGATGTTATGCAGCAAGTTGTTAACCCCTCCGTGGGCAGGGATGGTGGCCCCGGGACCCGTTGGTGACGTAGTAGTTGGGCGGTGCAGGGAGATGGGCGGCCGGAGGGCACTGATGTACTCACGATTAGTAACACACTCAAGTCTCTGGTAAACCAAGTTGATCGTGGTTGGTGCCCACAGCCGCCTGCGTCTGGTCCCCCACCCGGTTGGTGGTCTCTGCCTTTCTCCTGCACCGTGTTGTGTATTTGTGGACTACCTGCGCTTCAGCGTCAGAAGTCCGCTCCCCGGCTTTGTGGATGTCGGGAGAGCCCTATTGCCTACAGACGCTGGCCCGTGGGATCTCTCTGCCTGTGCGGTGGCTTTCTATCCCCCTCGTTGGGCTGTTTTCTTCAGTTGGGACTTAGGGTGGGAAAGGACCTATAGTCCAGACTGCAATCAGTTAATTAACTCAGTCCAGTGGCTTCTGGACCTCGTTTCAGGGTCTGAGTACCCCCCTTTGTGCTCCGGTTTCCGAGTCGGTTCCCTGGGTCGGCACCGGCGGGCCACTACCCTGTCCCGGTCCACCACGGTTCTACTGAGCCGTCTTCCCGGCTCCTGCAGGCTGAGGCCACCGTATGCCTCCTAGCCAAAGGTGCCCGGGCTCCAACCCTGGCACCTGTAAGTTACTTGCAGACCTGACACACAGGCCTGCTTCCACTTTACTTCACCTCCACTAACAGACTCTCAGACTAAACAAACTAAAACTGACTGCGTTTCCTGCCTCAGGCTCTCTGAACTCCTTGGTCGGTGTGGCCAACCGCCTGGCTCCACCCCCTGGTGTGTCCATCCAGCACTGAGGGAGGTGACTAGGTTTTAATGGTTGGCTGATGACACCTTTTTAGGGGACAGGTGTTGTGCGGGGCTCTAACTGTAACTACCTGGCTAGTTCAGGGCATCACACTAGCGCTCATATTAATTTTATTATTTAGCGGGACAGTAGTTTATCTGCCTCTAAATGAAATCCAGCAATATGATTTGAGAATAAAGTAATAGATACTGAGTAGAGATGAGCAAACCCGCGTTTCGGTGTTCATACCAAAACCAGAGTTTGGGTTTGTAGTTCCAATAATGTACATATGAACACCACTCGTGTGAGCATCGCTGTGCTCGGGTACACTCGACACTCGGCCCAGTGCGAGCTGCTTGCAGTGTTTGATTGGCTCACACTGGGGGTAACAACAACGTTATCTGATGTAGTGTGCAGATAAAAAAATGGAAAAACGCCACCCGCCCGCTCCTGGAAGTGATTTGTTCATGTCTGGCTGCATGTGAGCAGAAACCCAAACTACCCAATTAGTGACTTCCATTAGGTTTCAGTTCAATTTTGGGTCCCAAACTGATCTTAATTTAATGTTCGTCTGATCTGAACCCGGCAAACTAAACTTCCACAGGTCCTCTAATCTCTAGTCTCAACTGCATCTGATATTCTTGGACAACTGTTTGTCATATAGTGAGTGTGGAGTGCTGTTTTCCATCTTAACCCTGTTAAGAAATCACACAAAATAACACCAGTGGTGATGAAATATACCAGGGATTGAATTCTGGAGATCACGCAGGATCTTCTTTCTATCCGAAACTGTAAGTCAGAAGGACGTAATGGATGAATATGCAGCACCTTTGTGCTAAAGTGTGGAAAACTTTATTGTTGACATTCAATTACATTTTCAAAAAACGTCAAAAAGTTTAAATATCTTACAGGATTACAAGGGGCTTTAGTAATGCTGGGGTCATTGAGCTAGAAATATGTGAAGAACCATGGGCTACCAATTGAGAAGTCTACTGAAAGCACATAGTAATTGCGATGTTCTTGGGTTATTCTTTTGGAACATTTGAGGGGATCAGTGGTTCACTATGCTCTATGGAAAGATCATTCTTGCTAGTATCCAAAATCCTATGATAAAAATGGACTTTCTATTTTCGCATGCTGTTCTTCTTGTATTCAATTTCTTAAGTTTGCATCTGCAATCCTTAACTTCTATACAGTACATCACTTGCAACCAGTAGTGTAACATTTCTACAGTGATCTTCTGGTCGGATTTGTCCAGCAAATTGTCAGTGCTAGTGCTGGAAACATTTTGGATACTGAGTATCCTGATCCATCTGTGCATCTGTCCCAAAGGAGACACTATCATTTGAAATGCAAAGTTATTCTAGGTGAGACAGAGAGCCTGATGAATACATCAATGCTCCATCAGTTTGCCAGGGAGACTGTTGACTTTTATTACTAAGAACTGGACTAAACGGAAATATCAATGCCTCTTAGGGACCCAGTCCTTAGACGTTTTTCTTTCATAAATCAAGATGTGCAGTTGTCATTAAGTATTGGGAGCATACAGACTGTAGTTAACAGTTTCCCAAATGTAAATGGAGCTCAAGAAATGTGAAAAACTGTTAGCAGTGATATTTCATTAAAGGGAAGCATGAGAATTGATGAGTTGTCTCAAATCAAAGATCATGTAACTGGGAATTATTGATACAGTATGTAAGTGAAGAGATAAGGACCTCTGTCGGCGCGCTCAATAACTCCAAGGAGGATGATGTAAAACAACATAAAAAAACTTGTATATTTGGTGATTGCGCACTAGAGGGTTAAGGCCGCTTTACACACAACGATATCTCTAGCGATCTCTTTAGCGATGTGACACGTCCAGATCGTTGTTACGATTTGCCGAGATCGCTCATAGGTCATCTCACAAACGACGCTATTGTTCAGTGATATATTGTTCGACCAAGGCGGTCGTGTGGATGTTGTTCGTCGTTGGCAGGGTGTCAAACGTAGCAATATTATTATGGGGAGATAAGGTATGCACACCAGTGACTATGGAAGGGGAATACATGTAATAGCAGAAACTGCTGTGTGAATACTGACATGAAAAATTCAATAGCTATATGGAAGAATGAAATGTGAAAAAAGGAACCTGCATAACTGCCATGAATATATGAATAAAGAGAAATTTAGCTACTGAATTGATCAATGCAATAGAGCCCCAACACTACGCCAAAGTATTTCTCTACGTAGAGAAATACTTTGGCGTAGTGTTGGGGCTCTATTGCATTGATCAATTCAGTAGCTAAATTTCTCTTTATTCATATATTCATGGCAGTAATGCAGGTTCCTTTTTTCACATTTCATTCTTCCATATAGCTATTGAATTTTTCATGTCAGTATTCACACAGCAGTTTCTGCTATTACATGTATTCCCCTTCCATAGTCACTGGTGTGCATACCTTATCTCCCCATAGTGATGTTTTTTAGGTTTTTTGCACCCAGTTCAGACATAGAATGGAGTTCCAAACGTTATTCCTTAATAAACGTAGCAATATGTCTGCTGCGTTCCAAACGACGAACAATATTTTGAAACTGAACGACGTGTCAACGATCAACGAATTTCAACCTATTTGTGATCGTTCGGAGTCGCATGTAGGTGTCCCACGCAACGACGTCGCTAACGATGACGGAAGTGCATCACGAAAACCGTGACCCCGACGACATATCGTCAGATAAATCGTAGAGTGTAAAGCGGCCTATACCCCCGATAGCATAAAATGCATAGAACGTGTTTTGAATTAGTTGTAAAGTCTTCTACAGGTATGATTAAAAAAATATTTAAAAAATATGTAGTCCAGTACAGAGATGTGCTTGTAGGACCTAAACACACTAAATGTGTTTTCAGGACTTATTAATTAGCTTTTAGCTAAGAATGCGTACGCTTATAGGATTAGTTCTGATCTGTTGCACCCTTAATCAATTCCTATCCCTTACTTTAATTTAACCCCTTCACGACCAAAGACAAAACTGTACGAGCCCGTGGTAGTCCGCACACATCCCTACTGATCTGATCAGCAGAGATGTGTGGCTAACAGGCACAGCAAGCCCCTGCCCTCGCCATACCCTGCATAGAGACACTGGGCCCCGGGCCAACCATCCCTACCCACGAAGGGGTTAACATCTGGCTGCCATTAAATCTCTCCCGGGTATCCCACAACAGCAGCGGTGGTGTCCCACTTCACCACACACTGTGGGTGGCGTCACGAACCAAATACGATCAAGGCCATACAACTACGTCCCCCTTTTCATTCGGCGTGTCCGCGTGACCCCCAGGTCCGGAGGATCCTTCGAGCCACGCAGCTGGTCCGGGTCCGAGCAGCGCCGGCTGCTGGCACGGGGGCGGCACATGTGTTTTTATTGTTTTGTTTTATTTTCAATGTGGCAAAAGGGTGGTGATTTGAACTCATGGCTTTTTATTTTTTAACAATTTTTCTTGTTTTCCCAGTCCCCTTAGAGAACTTGAAGCTGATAGAGTCCAATCGCTTCTGCTGTTCAGAGTGATGCTTCAGCATTAGCATCAGCACCGCTCTGTACAGCAGAAATGGTGATCTCCTGTAAACGCCGGCGCTCACAGCAACTGCCCCATGACAGTGGCAAGGGTCATCAGCTGCTCCCTTGCTGTCGTACCAACCCGACACCCCATGATCACGTCAACCGCCGCAGATGGGGTGAGTAATGGCACGCTTCCCATCGGCATGCGTTAAATCCCGCTGTCAGAGATTGACAGCGGGATTTAACTGGCTAACAAGTGTAGGTGGATCGCCAATATAAGCGCTGCTGTTAGAGACACGCCAGCTGATCTGATCAAGCCATGTGCAGGGAAATATGTGGGCTCGGAGTGCAAGCCCGCATTAAAGGGACAGACATGACCTATAACGTACTGGAATGTCATAGGTCATGAAGGATTAATAATCCTTAGGGGACTTGAACCTGTTATAATTCAATCATTTGTACTATATACAGTGATAGCAGAGCACTACTGTATATAGCAGAAATCACGGTCTCCTATGAACGCCGGCCACGTATTGGTTTTTATACGATCACTGTGATGACAGAACACAACTATAAACAAATTACAAATAGGGATCGAAATAGAGTTATACAAAAAAAAAAAAAGAAAACCCACAGAAACAATTACTTTATTAATGTCAATAAAATCACAGAGAATCAATATAAATATGAGTGCCCTATAGTAGTATTCTATAATGGGTGCCCCCGCTTAGGTGGTAGCACTAACTCCAACTTTGGACCACTCTCTGAGAAATCCCCTGATGAACCCCCAGTAATCAGTTTGGGGGCTAAATGCATTGGAATTAGTATGAGGGGCATGTCAATAAGATAAAGAGCTCTCTACACCTGTATTATATATGAAGCATTGTCTTTTGCAAGGTGTTTTTGTCCTGAAGTTGTTTTTGTCAGTGGTATCTTACCTACCGTACATACCATGCTTCCCTACACTGTCTTCAATTATTTTTGGCCCTGAAATATGCGCTTGGGCTTATTTATGGGGTAGGGCTTATTCTCAGGTAAACACGGATTTACCCCCCCCCCTTCCCAGGAGAATCATACTTACCAGACCCTGGGCGTCTTCTTCACTCCCAGGTCCTCCTCCAATCTCCAGCGGGCGCTCCCAGCAGGTATGATCCACGGTATTCCTCCTTGCTTGCAGCCAGTACTCATACATATCAGATCGCACCCAGACACACACACCACCTCCGATGATAGCTATCGCTTCCGGTCGGCAGCGGAACCTGGGACACAGTGCAGTGGAGCGCAAGGACCTGCGGTAGAATGCATCGATGTGCTCCACAGCAGGTCATCGCGCTCCACTGTACTGCGTCCCAGGTTCCCCTGCTGGCCGGAAGCCATAGCTATCACCGGAGGTGGTGTGTGTGTCTGGGTGCAATCTGATGTATGTGGGTGTGCGTTCCACCCCAGGTCCTTGATGCGTTCCACTGCTCCCGTTCGGCGTCTGGTGAATATGATTGCAGGGTCTTCTTTCTTCTCTCCTTTGGGGGTGTCTGCTTTCTATAATGAAGTGTCCTGCAGTATTCTTTAACTTTTATAGCTGCATGGACATTTCATTATTGAACTGCGGCTAGGGCTTATAGTTAATCCTTACGCCGAAAAGGGTGAAAATTCCTGCTAGAAGTTATTTTTGCGGTAGGGGTTATTTTTGGGGAAACATGGTATGTCTGCAACTAATTACATTTAGCAGAATTTTGGTGAGTGACACATGTATATCATTGTGGGCCATTTAGTGCCCATGGTTTATAGGGAGACTAGGTATATGTTATCAATTTGCATATAAAGACATATAACGCATATAATGCAGTGAACCTATTACTAGTTGAGCGAGTACCTAACTATTCGTACTCATAACGAGTACTGTCTAATACTCGCGTATTCATTCCGAATAGCGTGTGCAATGCAAGGAGTAAAGGGCACTTTACACGCTGCGATATCGGTCCCGATATCGCTAGCGAGCGTACCCGCCCCTGTCGGTTGTGCGTCACGGGCAAATCGCTGCCCGTGGCGCACAACATCGCTAACACCCGTCACACGGACTTACCTTCCCTGCGACGTCGCTGTTGCCGGCGAACCGCCTCCTTTCTAAGGGGGGCGGTCCGTGCGGCGTCACAGCGACGTCACACGGCAGCCATCCAATAGAAGCGGAGGGGCGGAGATGAGCGGCTGGAACATGCTGCCCACCTCCTTCCTTCCTTCATTGCCGGTGGACGCAGGTAAGGAGATGTTCGTCGCTCCTGCGGTGTCACACATAACGATGTGTGCTGCTGGAAGAGCGACGAACAACAACACTATTGTCCAGACAACGATATTTGGTGTTGGAACGACCTCTTATATACCAACGATTTTTGTCTTTTTTGCAATCGTTTTAGGTCGCTCCAGCCTGTCACACGCTGCGATGTCGCTAATGACGTCGGGTGTGCGTCACAAACACAGTGACCCCGACGATATATCATTAGCGATGTCGAAGCGTGTAAAGCACCCTTTACCCAAAACTGTACTATGCGCTACTCAATAATTTGCGAGCTTTTCCCCATTGACTTGCATTGCACGCGCTATTCAGAATGAATACGCAAGTATTAGACATTACTCGTTATGAGTATAGCGAGTACAAATAGTTAGGTACTCACTCAACTCTACCTATTACCCATTGTATTATTTGAGACTATTTTGCACATTACATTTTAGGGTGTTGGCTATTCTGAAGAATTTTGTGAGGGTGCATGTTGGGTCAGCCGATGTGGAGTAGGCGTACCAAACACCTTAAGGGGCTAACATCCGCTGCCAGGCAGGAATTTTTTGTGAGGGGAAGCATCATCTCCTTTATGGGCCTTCTCCCTCTTCTGTGGCCCCTGCCATCGTGATTGGCAGATTGCACATACTCTATAATATACCCTTTATAGAATACTGCTATAGGGCACTCATTGTTTATCTGTGATTTTAATGACAATAACAAATTAAATGTTTTTACATGTTTTGTTTTTTGATTCTAATACTGTGAAGACAGACACAGGGGTCTTCAGTAGACCCCCTGGCTACATCATTTGATCACGGGAGCACCTACGAGGGGTTAGAACAGCACTCTCCCCTACTGGCGCACATTAAAGAGACTCTGTCACCAGGTTTCTGCGCCCCCATCTGAAAGCAGCATAATGTAGAGTCAGAGACCCTGATTCCAGCGATGTGTCACTTACTGAGCTGTGTGCTGTCATTCTGATAAAATCAATGTTTTCTCTGCTGCAGATCTAGCAGTTATACAGAGCTCACGAATATGCTGGACTACCTGCAGCACGCCAAGTAGTCCTGTAATGATAATCTCCAGCTGATTAATCAGTGATTCTATCAAAATTACACTAAGCATCCCAGTAAGTGACACACCACTGGAATCAGGATCTCTGCCCCTACGTCATGCTGCTCTCAGATTAGGTTGCAAAAACCTGGTGACAGACTCCCTTTAAGCGACCATGGGTGAATAATTCAGCCATGATCTGCCGGAAAAGATGTGGGCTCAGTGTGTGAGTTTCCATCAAAGGCAGATGGGCGATGTATGATGGACATAGTAGTAGTACATCACTAGGGATGATTCAATACCTCAAATATTCGGCTTCGCGAATATCCAACGAATAGGTCGCTGCTATGTGAATATTCGATGCGCAATGTAAGTCTATGGGAAGCCCGAATAGTTCCGAATAGTTGTTAGTCGGGTTTACCTTAGACATTGCACATCGAATATTCGCGAATAGTCAAATAGCGGTGACCTATTCGGCAAATATTTGCAAAAGCAGAATATTTGAGGTATTCGTTCATCCTATACATCACACGGCAAAGGTAAGGGGTTAAACGGCAAAAAAAGAGAAAACCGAAAAGCCAAACTTACGATTTTCTCAGTTTCCGTGCAAAAAAATATAGTAAAAACGCAATTGGAAAGTTAAATGTACTCTGAAATGGTACCAATATGCTCAGGGTGGAAAAAAACGGCTAAATTAATGGAAAAATCATTACATTATGGGTCTCAGAACATGATATTTTTATAAAGCACTAAAATATATACAAACCTTATACTTTAGCAGTCGCTCTAATCGCGGTGACCTGGAGAATCAGGTTTCTGGGTTATTTTTATCGTGCGATGAGCGCTGTAAACACGAAATAGAAAAAGTATGGAGGAATCGCAGGTGTTGTGGGTTTTTTTTTATGTTTTTTACCTTTTTAATCGCATTTAGTTGGTTTCTTTTTTGCTTTTTTTTAGCACATTATTTATTATTGAAAATCATTCAAAACTAAAACTTGTTTCCTGCAGAAAAAGAAGCCGTGATACGTGGATGGAAAAAGGAGAGGAAAAAAAACAAACAAAAAAAGCAAAAATTAAAAAGTGTCAAGTCCCTAAAGAGTTAATAGCTGTCAATCACTTTCCTTCTAGCTCTCCAGGACACACTGCGGCTCACTCTATGGAGATAATACGGCTACACCTAAGTTCCCTCTGACAGACATTCTTAACAGTCTGAAAACACAAAAACAGCCGCCATTATTAGAGGTCCCAAATATCTATACAAAGGTCCCGGTGACGGCCGCAAAGCAAGTTCCCGGCTGCCACAGAAACGTCGCGCAACAGGATAAGATCAGCAACAGTAACAGCGGCCGGCTGCGCATGCGTATTTTTTCCTACTATTGTCGAGAACGCGCCTGAAGAGCGATCACGTGACTTACCGTTCCACAGTGCGCACTGCGCAGACGCAGATTTTGAAAGCTGGCGGGCTCCCGTGTAACGGAGGGACGTGACGTTGTGTCTTGTGATAACCGGAGAGGGGAAGGCTCCGATACACTGATAGCAAACATGACGGTGCAGAAGAAAGGGATCCGGATAAAAGACGCACTCGACCTGGCGCAGAAGCCGCATCAGAATATTGCCAAGCTGGTGTCCGGTCTGAGAGCCACTTATGACCAGGTGGGTGCGGGTACAACGTGACATATAGTGACTGATGGAATTACAGGGCTCGTCACCTCACAGCCTACATTCCCTGTCAGTCTGTTCACACAAATGGGGAATGTATAGAGAGTGTGCAGAGACGGGGGTTGAATAGAGAGCGCGCGGAGGGAACGTATGGAGAGTGCGCGGAGGGAACGCATGGAGAGCGCGCGGAGGGAACGCATGGAGAGCGCGCGGAGGGAACGTATGGAGAGCGCGCGGAGGGAACGTATGGAGAGCGCGCGGAGGGAACGTATGGAGAGCGCGCGGAGGGAACGTATGGAGAGCGCGCGGAGGGAACGTATGGAGAGCGCGCGGAGGGAACGTATGGAGAGCGCGCGAAGGGAACGTATGGAGAGCGCGCGGAGGGAACGTATGGAGAGCGCGCGGAGGGAACGTTTGGAGAGCGCGCGGAGGGAACGTATGGAGAGCGCGCGGAGGGAACGTATGGAGAGCGCGCGGAGGGAACGTATGGAGAGCGCGCGGAGGGAACGTTTGGAGAGCGCGCGGAGGGAACGTTTGGAGAGCGCGCGGAGGGAACGTATGGAGAGCGCGCGGAGGGAACGTATGGAGAGCGCGCGGAGGGAACGTATGGAGAGCGCGCGGAGGGAACGTATGGAGAGCGCGCGGAGGGAACGTATGGAGAGCGCGCGGAGGGAACGTATGGAGAGCGCGCGGAGGGAACGTATGGAGAGCGCGCGGAGGGAACGTATGGAGAGCGCGCGGAGGGAACGTATGGAGAGCGCGCGGAGGGAACGTATGGAGAGCGCGCGGAGGGAAGGTATGGAGAGCGCGCGGAGGGAAGGTATGGAGAGCGCGCGGAGGGAAGGTATGGAGAGCGCGCGGAGGGACGGTATGGAGAGCGCGCGGAGGGACGGTATGGAGAGCGCGCGGAGGGACGGTATGGAGAGCGCGCGGAGGGACGGTATGGAGAGCGCGCGGAGGGACGGTATGGAGAGCGCGCTGAGGGAAGGTATGGAGAGCGCGCTGAGGGAAGGTATGGAGAGCGCGCTGAGGGACGGTATGGAGAGCGCGCTGAGGGACGGTATGGAGAGCGCGCTGAGGGACGGTATGGAGAGCGCGCTGAGGGACGGTATGGAGAGCGCGCTGAGGGACGGTATGGAGAGCGCGCTGAGGGACGGTATGGAGAGCGCGCTGAGGGACGGTATGGAGAGCGCGCTGAGGGACGGTATGGAGAGCGCGCTGAGGGACGGTATGGAGAGCGCGCTGAGGGACGGTATGGAGAGCGCGCTGAGGGACGGTATGGAGAGCGCGCTGAGGGAAGGTATGGAGAGCGCGCTGAGGGAAGGTATGGAGAGCGCGGGGAAGGGGTGCATGGAGAGCATGCTGCAACCAGCTTCGCTTTACTGCAGAGCGTTATCAATGGCAGCCGCCGGCCAACGAGAAGGTGACATCATACAATGACGTCACTTGCTGGTCTCTGGCCGGCGGCCACCTTTGGTGAAGCGCTGCAGAAAGTTCCTGTGAGCAGCGGCGGAAATCATCTGAAGTAAAGCGCAGATGGCTGCATAGGGCAGCGATCCTCTGTGGGCATGCGGGCCTGAAGAAGGTGTCCCAAGGGCCACATGTTTGAGACCCCTAGGTTTTGAGAGAAGTATGTTACGTACTGCCTGGTAGGTAAACACGCAGCCTGCCTCAGGACCTTGATTAAGGCTATGTGCGCACGTTGCGTTTTTTCCTGCGGAAACGCTGCGTTATGAACTGCAGCGTAACTGCATGCGTTCTGCTTCCCCAGCAAAGTCTATGAGAAAGCCGAAAAACCAATGCACACGCTGCGTTTGTAAACGCAGCGTTTTGGATGCCCAAAATCGCTGCGGAAAAAAAAAGCAGCATGTCTCTTCTTTTGTGCAATGTAGCTGCGTTCTCCACCCATTGAAATCAATGATTTGGGTCAGAACGCAACCAAAATGCACTTGGACTGCATTTTTGTTGCATTCTGCATGCTTTTTTGACAAGCAAAACGCAAGTCTTTTCAGTCTCTGTGATGTCGGTCAATTTCTGTCTGTGGATGTCGGTGAATCTACCTCTGTCTGTTGGTCGGTCTGTCCCTTTCTCTGTCCGTCGGTCAGTCCCCAGATACCTTCCATAATTAACCTGTAAGTGAAAGTAAATAAACACATACACCCGAAAAAATCATATATTTGGAATAAAAGACAAAAAACACCCTCTTTCACCACTTTATTAAAATCCCCAAATACCTCTCCAGGTCCGGCGTAATCCAGAGGTCCCGCGACGCATCCAGCTCTGCTACATGAAGCTGACAGAAGCGGCAGTAGAACACCGCCGCTCGCTGTGAGCTCCACGCAGCAACTGAAGTGAATCGCGCTGTCAGCGGTGACGTCACTGAGGTAATGCCGGTGTGTGTGCGGTGATGATGAGGGCTGTAGTGTCGGGATGTGTGCGGGGATGTCGGCGGTAATGTCGGGATGTGTGCGGGGATGTCGGCGGTAATGTCAGGATGTGTGTGGGAATGTCGGGTTGTATACGGGGATGTGTGCGGGAATGTTGGGATGTGTGCGGGAATGTTGGGATGTGTGCGGGAATGTCGGGATGTGTGCGGGAATGTCGGGATGTGTGCGGGAATGTCGGGATGTGTGCGGGAATGTCGGGTTGTATACGGGGATGTGTGCGGGAATGTCGGGATGTGTGCGGGAATGTCGGGATGTGTGCGGGAATGTCGGGATGTGTGCGGGAATGTCGGCGGTAATGTCGGGTTGTATACGGGGATGTGTGCGGGAATGTCGGGATGTGTGCGGGAATGTCGGCGGTAATGTCGGGTTGTATACGGGGATGTGTGCGGGAATGTCGGGATGTGTGCGGGAATGTCGGGATGTGTGCGGGGATGTCGGGATGTGTGCGGGGATGTCGGCGGTAATGTCGGGTTGTATACGGGGATGTGTGCGGGAATGTCGGGATGTGTGCGGGAATGTCGGGATGTGTGCGGGAATGTCGGGATCTGCGGTGAAGATGATAATCGGAACGCCACACACAGACAGAGCTGCGGTATGACAATGAAGTCTGGTGCAGTAAACCAGAGGTCATTCTCATTGCACGACTCTGTCTGTGTCTGCTGTCAGCCGGCATGTAGCAGAGCTGAATTGCCGGGGGAACGCACTGTCAAAAAATGCATCCAAAACCCATGCAAAAACGCATGGAAAAAGCATCCAAAATGCATGCGTTGTGGATGGATTTTATTTTATAAGCGCAGTGTCCAGTCTGCCAGAGGGTGCGTTCTTTTCCGCACAGAACGCAACGTGCGCACATAGCCTTAAGGTACAGAACTCAGATCACCTGTGGCCACATTCCATCCTGTGGCTGGTCATTTCAGAACAGTTTAGCCCCTCATGCAGTTCTAGTTTAATCACATGTGGCCGCGGCTTGTCTTAGGATCCTTTCACATCGCATTTTTACTTACGTTCAGTGATCCCGTCGGGGCATCCGTCCGAACCTCCCCTTCCCCGCAAAACGTGTTTCGGACAGGGCTATTGACTATACTGGAGCAGACATCGTTAGCGTGCCATTTTCAGGCATATACGTTTTCTGCAGGCGGACACCCGAACGTAGTAGACTGTGTAAGGATGTTTTTTAAATTGTTTGTCTGAAACACGTCAGTGTTTCTATGCCTGCAGTTTTTTATTATGTAGTGCCTTTTTTGATTTCCTTTTAACAATAATGGAATAAAATTTTGTTTATTTTCTATATACAGTGCCTACAAGTAGTATTCAACCCCCTGCAGATTTAGCAGGTTTGATAAGATGCAAATAAGTTAGAGCCTGCAAACTTCAAAAAAGAGCAGGATTTATTACCAGATGCATAAATCTTACAAACCAACAAGTTATGTTGCTTAGTTAAATTTTAATAAATTTTCAACATAAAAGTGTGGGTCAATTATTATTAAACCCCTAGGTTTAATATTTTGTGGAATAACCCTTGTTTGCAATTACAGCTAATAATCGTCTTTTATAGGACCTGATCAGGCCGGCACAGGTCTCTGGCGTTATCTTGGCCCACTCCTCCATGCAGATCTTCTCCAAGTTATCTAGGTTCTTTGGGTGTCTCATGTGGACTTTAATCTTGAGCTCCTTCCACAAGTTTTCAATTGGGTTAAGGTCAGGAGACTGACTAGGCCACTGCAACACCTTGATTTTTTCCCTCTTGAACCAAGCCATGGTTTTCTTGGCTGTGTGCTTTTGTCGTTGTCTTGTTGGAAGATGAAATGACGACCCATCTTAAGATACTTGATGGAGGAGCGGAGGTTCTTGGCCAAAATCTCCAGGTAGGCCGTGCTATCCATCTTCCCATGGATGCGGACCAGATGGCCAGGCCCCTTGGCTGAGAAACAGCACCACAGCATGATGCTACCACCACAATGCTTGACTGTAGGGATGGTATTCTTGGGGTCGTATGCAGTGCCATTCAGTCTCCAAACGTCACGTGTGTGGTTGGCACCAAAGATCTCGATCTTGGTCTCATCAGACCAGAGAACCTTGAACCAGTCTGTCTCAGAGTCCTCCAAGTGATCATGAGCAAACTGTAGACGAGCCTTGACATGACGCTTTGAAAGTAAAGGTACCTTACGGGCTCGTCTGGAACGGAGACCATTGCGGTGGAGTACGTTACTTATGGTATTGACTGAAACCAATGTCCCCACTGCCATGAGATCTTCCCGGAGCTCCTTCCTTGTTGTCCTTGGGTTAGCCTTGACTCTTCGGACAAGCCTGGCCTCGGCACGGGTGGAAACTTTCAAAGGCTGTCCAGGCCGTGGAAGGCTAACAGTAGTTCCATAAGCCTTCCACTTCCGGATGATGCTCCCAACAGTGGAGACAGGTAGGCCCAACTCCTTGGAAAGGGTTTTGTACCCCTTGCCAGCCTTGTGACCCTCCACGATCTTGTCTCTGATGGCCTTGGAATGCACCTTTGTCTTTCCCATGTTGACCAAGTATGAGTGCTGTTCACAAGTTTGGGGAGGGTCTTAATTAGTCAGAAAAGGCTGGAAAAAGAGATAATTAATCCAAACATGTGAAGCTCATTGTTCTTTGTGCCTGAAATACTTCTTAATACTTTAGGGGAACCAAACAGAATTCTTGTGGTTTGAGGGGTTGAATAATAAATGACCCTCTGAATAAACGTTTCACAATTTAAAAAAAAAATAAAAAAAGAAATAACATTCTTTTTTGCTGCAGTGCATTTCACACTTCCAGGCTGATCTACAGTCCAAATGTCACAATGCCAAGTTAATTCCGAATGTGTAAACCTGCTAAATCTGCAGGGGGTTGAATACTACTTGTAGGCACTGTACATTTTGGTGCTGGATCTACTCCTTTTCCTCTCATCTGCCCAGCACTGCTTAGCAGCTTTTTGTCAATATTGAGTGCACACAGAAAGTTGCTAATCAGTGGTGCGGGCAGGTTAGACACAGCTCAGCATTCAGTGCTCTGCTAGATCTTCAGTAGAGAAAACTGATTATCACAACTGCTGCACCCAGTAAACTGATACCTCGCTGGAATCGGGGTCTCTGTCCCTACATCATGCTGCTGTCACATATCAACAACCTGCTGATAGATTCCTTTTAAAGGGATTGTTACATATCCAAGTCTGTAGTGTTTTTCCCTGTAAATTATCTGCACCTGTTTTTTATTTTTAAACGTGATATTTAATCTAGTTTTTATGTTACAGATTGAAGATAAATCGATTTTCCTGGAGGAATTCACCCATTACTTGAAGTATCCTTTAATAGTGTACAGGAGGGAACCTACCGTGGAAAGAGTGATGGATTTTGTGGCCAAGTTCGTAACGTCGTTCCACAACTGCGACAGCGAGGAAGAGGATGAAATAGATGAGGAGAACTCCCCTGTGAATTACCTCTTCAACTTCCTCCTCCAGGTTGGTGTGGACACTGCTGAGCTTTGCTTTATGGCGAGCTGTAAATGACCGCACTACACAGCGGTACGCAGGGGCTGATGCAGAGCAATGTAGGGGCCTCTATGAATGCGTAGCATCGTGTATGGAGCCTGCGCTGATCACTTACATTCTGGCACTGTGCAGCAACCTGATGCAGACAAACTGCCCACCTCAATGTACAAGGTCAGCTGTCAGGGCATTTCCACTATTTAAAGTGGTTGTCGAGTACAGCTCTGGATAGTGAATGGGGTTCAGTTGCGACTCACAAATTGCAATTTCCTGACGGCTCAGATACAACCACGCTACATTACTGCAAGACCAAATTTACTATCATTAGTTGCAACTATTAGTATGCCAATCATAGTGCTGCCCATGCCCTGTACTGCCCTGATCCTGAATTAGGCTGCATTCACCAGTGCATGTAACCCGTGCCCTATACTGCCCTGATCCTGAATTAGGCTGCATTCCCCTGTGCATGTATCCCGTGCCCTATACTGCCCTGATCCTGAATTAGGCTGCATTCACCAGTGCATGTATCCCGTGCCCTATACTGCCCTGATCCTGAATTAGGCTGCATTCACCAGTGCATGTATCCCGTGCCCTATACTGCCCTGATCCTGAATTAGGCTGCATTCCCCTGTGCATGTATCCCGTGCCCTATACTGCCCTGATCCTGAATTAGGCTGCATTCACCTGTGCATGTATCCCGTGCCCTATACTGCCCTGATCCTGAATTAGGCTGCATTCACCAGTGCATGTAACCCGTGCCCTATACTGCCCTGATCCTGAATTAGACTGCATTCCCCTGTGCATGTATCCCGTGCCCTATACTGCCCTGATCCTGAATTAGGCTGCATTCCCCTGTGCATGTATCCCGTGCCCTATACTGCCCTGATCCTGAATTAGGCTGCATTCCCCTGTGCATGTATCCCATGTCCTATACTGCCCTGATCCTGAATAAGACTGCATTCCCCTGTGCATGTATCCCATGTCCTATACTGCCCTGATCCTGAATAAGACTGCATTCCCCTGTGCATGTATCCCATGTCCTATACTGCCCTGATCCTGAATTAGGCTGCATTCCCCTGTGCATGTATCCCGTGCCCTATACTGCCCTGATCCTGAATAAGACTGCATTCACCTGTGCATGTATCCTGTGCCCTATACTGCCCTGATCCTGAATAAGACTGCATTCCCCTGTGCATGTATCCCGTGCCCTATACTGCCCTGATCCTGAATTAGGCTGCATTCCCCTGTGCATGTATCCCGTGCCCTATACTGCCCTGATCCTGAATTAGGCTGCATTCCCCTGTGCATGTATCCTGTGCCCTATACTGCCCTGATCCTGAATTAGGCTGCATTCCCCTGTGCATGTATCCTGTGCCCTATACTGCCCTGATCCTGAATTAGGCTGCATTCACCGGTGCATGTATCCCGTACCCTATACTGCCCTGATCCTGAATTAGGCTGCATTCACCGGTGCATGTATCCCGTGCCCTATACTGCAGATCCTGAATTAGGCTGCATTCACCTGTGCATGTATCCCGTACCCTATACTGCCCTGATCCTGAATTAGGCTGCATTCACCGGTGCATGTATCCCGTGCCCTATACTGCAGATCCTGAATTAGGCTGCATTCCCCTGTGCATGTATCCCATGTCCTATACTGCCCTGATCCTGAATTAGGCTGCATTCACCTGTGCATGTATCCCGTGCCCTATACTGCCCTGATCCTGAATTAGGCTGCATTCACCGGTGCATGTATCCCGTGCCCTATACTGCCCTGATCCTGAATTAGGCTGCATTCCCCTGTGCATGTATCCTGTGCCCTATACTGCCCTGATCCTGAATTAGGCTGCATTCCCCTGTGCATGTATCCTGTGCCCTATACTGCCCTGATCCTGAATTAGGCTGCATTCACCGGTGCATGTATCGCGTGCCCTATACTGCCCTGATCCTGAATTAGGCTGCATTCCCCTGTGCATGTATCCCGTGCCCTATACTGCCCTGATCCTGAATTAGGCTGCATTCCCCTGTGCATGTATCCCGTGCCCTATACTGCCCTGATCCTGAATTAGGCTGCATTCCCCTGTGCATGTATCCTGTGCCCTATACTGCCCTGATCCTGAATTAGGCTGCATTCACCTGTGCATGTATCCCGTGCCCTATACTACCCTGATCCTGAATTAGACTGCATTCACCTGTGCATGTATCCCGTGCCCTATACTGCCCTGATCCTGAATTAGGCTGCATTCCCCTGTGCATGTATCCCGTGCCCTATACTGCCCTGATCCTGAATTAGACTGCATTCCCCTGTGCATGTATCCCGTGCCCTATACTGCCCTGATCCTGAATTAGGCTGCATTCCCCTGTGCATGTATCCCGTGCCCTATACTGCCCTGATCCTGAATTAGGCTGCATTCACCTGTGCATGTATCCTGTGCCCTATACTGCCCTGATCCTGAATTAGGCTGCATTCCCCTGTGCATGTATCCTGTGCCCTATACTGCCCTGATCCTGAATTAGGCTGCATTCACCTGTGCATGTATCCCGTGCCCTATACTGCCCTGATCCTGAATTAGACTGCATTCACCTGTGCATGTATCCCGTGCCCTATACTGCCCTGATCCTGAATTAGGCTGCATTCCCCTGTGCATGTATCCCGTGCCCTATACTGCCCTGATCCTGAATTAGGCTGCATTCACCTGTGCATGTATCCTGTGCCCTATACTGCCTTGATCCTGAATTAGGCTGCATTCCCCTGTGCATGTATCCTGTGCCCTATACTGCCCTGATCCTGAATTAGGCTGCATTCACCTGTGCATGTATCCCGTGCCCTATACTGCCCTGATCCTGAATTAGACTGAATTCACCTGTGCATGTATCCCGTGCCCTATACTGCCCTGATCCTGAATTAGGCTGCATTCACCTGTGCATGTATCCCGTGCCCTATACTGCCCTGATCCTGAATTAGGCTGCATTCACCTGTGCATGTATCCCGTGCCCTATACTGCCCTGATCCTGAATTAGGCTGCATTCACCTGTGCATGTATCCCGTACCCTATACTGCCCTGATCCTGAATTAGGCTGCATTCCCCTGTGCATGTATCCCGTGCCCTATACTGCCCTGATCCTGAATTAGGCTGCATTCACCTGTGCATGTATCCCGTGCCCTATACTGCCCTGATCCTGAATTAGGCTGCATTCACCTGTGCATGTATCCCGTGCCCTATACTGCCCTGATCCTGAATTAGGCTGCATTCACCTGTGCATGTATCCTGTGCCCTATACTGCCCTGATCCTGAATTAGGCTGCATTCACCTGTGCATGTATCCTGTGCCCTATACTGCCCTGATCCTGAATTAGGCTGCATTCCCCTGTGCATGTATCCTGTGCTCTATACTGCCCTGATCCTGAATTAGGCTGCATTCACCTGTGCATGTATCCTGTGCCCTATACTGCAGATCCTGAATTAGGCTGCATTCCCCTGTGCATGTAACCCGTGCCCTATACTGCAGATCCTGAATTAGGCTGCATTCCCCTGTGCATGTATCCCATGCCCTATACTGCCCTGATCCTGAATTAGGCTGCATTCCCCTGTGCATGTATCCCGTGCCCTATACTGCCCTGATCCTGAATTAGGCTGCATTCACCGGTGCATGTATCCCATGCCCTATACTGCCCTGATCCTGAATTAGGCTGCATTCACCTGTGCATGTATCCCGTGCCCTATACTGCCCTGATCCTGAATTAGGCTGCATTCACCTGTGTATGTATCCCGTGCCCTATACTGCAGATCCTGAATTAGGCTGCATTCCCCTGTGCATGTAACCCGTGCCCTATACTGCAGATCCTGAATTAGGCTGCATTCCCCTGTGCATGTATCCCGTGCCCTATACTGCCCTGATCCTGAATTAGGCTGCATTCCCCTGTGCATGTATCCTGTGCCCTATACTGCCCTGATCCTGAATTAGGCTGCATTCCCCTGTGCATGTATCCCGTGCCCTATACTGCCCTGATCCTGAATTAGGCTGCATTCACCTGTGCATGTATCCCGTGCCCTATACTGCCCTGATCCTGAATTAGGCTGCATTCACCTGTGCATGTATCCCGTGCCCTATACTACCCTGATCCTGAATTAGGCTGCATTCACCTGTGCATGTATCCCGTGCCCTATACTACCCTGATCCTGAATTAGGCTGCATTCACCTGTGCATGTATCCCGTGCCCTATACTGCCCTGATCCTGAATTAGGCTGCATTCACCTGTGCATGTATCCTGTGCCCTATACTGCAGATCCTGAATTAGGCTGCATTCCCCTGTGCATGTATCCTGTGCCCTATACTGCCCTGATCCTGAATTAGGCTGCATTCACCTGTGCATGTATCCTGTGCCCTATACTGCCCTGATCCTGAATTAGGCTGCATTCCCCTGTGCATGTATCCTGTGCTCTATACTGCCCTGATCCTGAATTAGGCTGCATTCACCTGTGCATGTATCCTGTGCCCTATACTGCAGATCCTGAATTAGGCTGCATTCCCCTGTGCATGTAACCCGTGCCCTATACTGCAGATCCTGAATTAGGCTGCATTCCCCTGTGCATGTATCCCATGCCCTATACTGCCCTGATCCTGAATTAGGCTGCATTCCCCTGTGCATGTATCCCGTGCCCTATACTGCCCTGATCCTGAATTAGGCTGCATTCACCGGTGCATGTATCCCATGCCCTATACTGCCCTGATCCTGAATTAGGCTGCATTCACCTGTGCATGTATCCCGTGCCCTATACTGCCCTGATCCTGAATTAGGCTGCATTCACCTGTGTATGTATCCCGTGCCCTATACTGCAGATCCTGAATTAGGCTGCATTCCCCTGTGCATGTAACCCGTGCCCTATACTGCAGATCCTGAATTAGGCTGCATTCCCCTGTGCATGTATCCCGTGCCCTATACTGCCCTGATCCTGAATTAGGCTGCATTCCCCTGTGCATGTATCCTGTGCCCTATACTGCCCTGATCCTGAATTAGGCTGCATTCCCCTGTGCATGTATCCCGTGCCCTATACTGCCCTGATCCTGAATTAGGCTGCATTCACCTGTGCATGTATCCCGTGCCCTATACTGCCCTGATCCTGAATTAGGCTGCATTCACCTGTGCATGTATCCCGTGCCCTATACTACCCTGATCCTGAATTAGGCTGCATTCACCTGTGCATGTATCCCGTGCCCTATACTACCCTGATCCTGAATTAGGCTGCATTCACCTGTGCATGTATCCCGTGCCCTATACTGCCCTGATCCTGAATTAGGCTGCATTCACCTGTGCATGTATCCTGTGCCCTATACTGCAGATCCTGAATTAGGCTGCATTCCCCTGTGCATGTATCCTGTGCCCTATACTGCCCTGATCCTGAATTAGGCTGCATTCACCTGTGCATGTATCCTGTGCCCTATACTGCCCTGATCCTGAATTAGGCTGCATTCCCCTGTGCATGTATCCTGTGCCCTATACTGCCCTGATCCTGAATTAGGCTGCATTCACCTGTGCATGTATCCTGTGCCCTATACTGCAGATCCTGAATTAGGCTGCATTCCCCTGTGCATGTAACCCGTGCCCTATACTGCAGATCCTGAATTAGGCTGCATTCCCCTGTGCATGTATCCCATGCCCTATACTGCCCTGATCCTGAATTAGGCTGCATTCCCCTGTGCATGTATCCCGTGCCCTATACTGCCCTGATCCTGAATTAGGCTGCATTCACCGGTGCATGTATCCCATGCCCTATACTGCCCTGATCCTGAATTAGGCTGCATTCACCTGTGCATGTATCCCGTGCCCTATACTGCCCTGATCCTGAATTAGGCTGCATTCACCTGTGCATGTATCCCGTGCCCTATACTGCAGATCCTGAATTAGGCTGCATTCCCCTGTGCATGTAACCCGTGCCCTATACTGCAGATCCTGAATTAGGCTGCATTCCCCTGTGCATGTATCCCGTGCCCTATACTGCCCTGATCCTGAATTAGGCTGCATTCCCCTGTGCATGTATCCCGTGCCCTATACTGCCCTGATCCTGAATTAGGCTGCATTCACCTGTGCATGTATCCCGTGCCCTATACTGCCCTGATCCTGAATTAGGCTGCATTCCCCTGTGCATGTATCCTGTGCCCTATACTGCAGATCCTGAATTAGGCTGCATTCCCCTGTGCATGTATCCTGTGCCCTATACTGCCCTGATCCTGAATTAGGCTGCATTCCCCTGTGCATGTATCCCGTGCCCTATACTGCCCTGATCCTGAATTAGGCTGCATTCCCCTGTGCATGTATCCTGTGCCCTATACTGCCCTGATCCTGAATTAGGCTGCATTCCCCTGTGCATGTATCCCATGTCCTATACTGCCCTGATCCTGAATTAGGCTGCATTCCCCTGTGCATGTATCCCGTGCCCTATACTGCCCTGATCCTGAATTAGGCTGCATTCCCCTGTGCATGTATCCTGTGCCCTATACTGCAGATCCTGAATTAGGCTGCATTATAGACTAGAGCTGCAGTCACATGTCTGCTGGTTAAAGGAATTGTCCATTAGAGGCGAAGCCTTATTAAATGTCCCCAATATACCTCATAAGAGGAGAGGGTGGTGGGCGAGAAGCATACCTCCTGGACAACCGCTGCTCTGCATGATGGACATTTATTTTATGTGAGCACTGCAGCCAGTCAGCAGCCACTGATCTGCTGCAGCCTTCACTGATCCGCCAGATAGGACATTTGCCTCAACAGAAGTATGAAGACCACGGCCGGTCAGTCCTGCTATCTGTTGTGTGGGAACTGCAGCGTACCAGCCATATGCTTTTTAACTTTGCACATCTGAGACATGGAAAATACGTTATCGAATAGCGGACAAGCCCTTTAACCAGTATAATTGTTGTAGCTCTAGCGTATAATGCAGACTTATTCAGGATTATTCAGAATTGTAAAACCATATAAATGTTCACAGTAAGTACACTAGCCTCATCAGGCCCTAAGATATCTAATAATGTGTGTTATTTGTATTCTGAAATCTGCTGATTGATTCTCTTTTAATAATAAAGATTTATCCCCATCTTGGTTCTACCTAAACAACACTGAAATAACTGCGGCCAGTCTCTGACCACCGGAAAGGGGGCTACAGGGCCCAATGGTCAGGGCTGAGCCCCACTTTCTGTATTACCCATGGAGGGAATAACCATTTAATGCAAATCTCAGGATTGTGTCAGCGTCCACTCTCCAGGCCTATGTACCGTACCTGACTGCAAATACTTTCTATGATCCTACATTCGCACTCCTTTGCATTGGTCACACAAGTCTTACTGACGTATATTGATGTGTTAGCAAGAAAAATGGATAGTGATAAGAGTGCAGGATCAGACTACAGGTCTATGGATGGGACAGGTGCACAGTAGGTATCAGTAGTGTGATGTCCTCTCCCTGGTCACCTATCAATTTAACTCTTTGGTGTCTCAGAAAGAAAATCTTTCCTGAATTTTAACCTGTCCAGCTCAGAAAATAATCTCCTATTTTGTAATGACACCATATAAACACTAGATGGCGCTGGTGATCTGAGAAAGACAAACAGAACTATGGTGGCCAATCTTATGTCCATAGACTTACACTATATTCAGATGTAATACTTCTGTGTTCTATCTTAGTAATATGATTTTATTTATTTTTTATTATTATTTATTATTAGATATATTTTTTTTTATTATTCTTTCAGTCTCACACCGCCAACAGCATGGCTGTGAGGTTCAGAGTTTGCCAGCTGATCTATAAGCTGTTGGTAAACCTGCCAGAAAATGCTCTGATCGACGACGATTTGTTTGATAAGATCCACGATGCCATGCTCATCCGCGTAACAGACAGGGTGCCCAATGTTCGGATACAGGCAGTGTTGGCCCTGGCCAGGCTCCAGGACCCAAGTGATGTGAACTGCCCAGTTATCAATGGTAAGAAGTGACTGACTCTGCTCTACGTGAGAATACATAAAGGGAATCTGTAAGCATGTTTTCACTATGTAATCTGAGAGAAACATGATTTAGGGACAGAGAGCCTGATTCCAGTGATGTCACTTCCTCAGCTGCTTGGTGCCCTTTTGCTGTAGATGTAGCAGTTCTCAGAATGCTGAGTTGTGTATAACCTAACCCACAACAGTGATTGGCAGCTTCCTGTGTACACTGTCTGCAAGCTGCCAATCAGTAGTGGGGGCGGGGTTACCTGGACTGCCTGGCACACAACACTTAGTCCTGCAATGATAATCTTCTGCTGATAAAACACTTATTTCTTCGGCGCTCCATTGGGAGACCCAGACGATTGGGTGTATAGCTACTGCCTCCGGAGGCCACACAAAGCATTACACTAAAAAGTGTAAGGCCCCTCCCCTTCTGGCTATACACCCCCAGTGGGATCACTGGCTCACCAGTTTTCTGCTTTGTGCGAAGGAGGTCAGACATCCACGCATAGCTCCACTGTTTAGTCAGCAGTAGCTGCTGACTATATCAGATGGAAGAAAAGAGGGCCCATGCTAAAGGGCCCCCAGCATGCTCCCTTCTCACCCCACTTGTGGTTTGTAAGGTTGAGGTACCTATTGCTGGTACGGCGGCTGGAGCCCACATGCTGTTTTCC
This sequence comes from Anomaloglossus baeobatrachus, assembly GCF_048569485.1. Taxonomy (NCBI): domain Eukaryota; kingdom Metazoa; phylum Chordata; class Amphibia; order Anura; family Aromobatidae; genus Anomaloglossus; species Anomaloglossus baeobatrachus. The sequence continues at coordinate 89,440,645 of NC_134353.1, forward strand.
TTCCACATCCCCCTGAGGGGCTCTGAGGAAGTGGGATCTTACCGGCCCCAAAGCCCTGAGGCCGGGCTCCATCCACAGACCCATTGAACCTGCTGGATACGGAGCTGGGTACCGTTCAGGGACATGGCCCTGCACCATTCAGGTACTCTGTGTCCCCGTACACACAGGCACAGCACACTCCAGACTTGCTGGGTGTGCTAGTGCGCCGGGGACAGTAAAGGGTTACAGTCACTGCAGCCTAGCTGAGTGACTTTATGTATGGGGAACTACCGCGCCGGACGCTCCGGGAGCGGCGGCGCGGCTGGGACTTGTAGTGCGCCGGGGACTTAGCGCCGACCGCGCTTTTACGGCGGCGGCGCTTATAAATCCAGTCCCCGGCTTTTGCGGCCTAGCTCCGCTTCGTTCCCGCCCCCACCCTGTCAATCAGGGTAGGGGAGAGACGCTGTACAATCAGCAGCGCCGAGGGCTGGAGCCTTATTTACATGCTCCAGCCCTCTCACTGGACACTGTGGGACGCCGGTTTCCCGCTCTGACTTGGGGGCACGCCCACGGCCCGCCCCTACTCACACGAGCTGGAGAAGGACGCCGGCAGCCATTCCTGCAGTCCGAGCTGAGAGATCGGACTCTGGGCAACCAGGCACAGGACTAGGGCGACCACACACCCGCTTATAGGCGGGCGGTAAGCGGCACCTGAAGTGCTGACCCCACTAAATACCGCAGTTGTCCATTTGTATTTTTATGCTTACACTGCATAGGTCGCTATTTTTGGCTATATGCCCTCTTAGATGGCGACACATCAGCAGCAGGAAAGCAGGGGTGCTAAGGCACAGGCTTTCTATGCTGCTTGTATTGCATGTACTGAAGTGTTCATGTGTATTTATGCTTGTATGCTATACACTACACTGTACGGTCGCTAGTCTGGGCTATTTTCGCCTAGAATGACTAGACTACAGCAGCAGAAAAGCAGGGGTGCTGAGGCACAGGTTTTTTCTATGCTGCTTGTATTGCAGGGGTTGCAGTGTTCATTTGTACTTATGCTTGTATGCTATACATTGCACTGTATGGTCGATATTCTGGGCTATATTCCCCTAGATGGCTAGTCTATAGCAGCAGAAAAGCAGGGGTGCCAAGGCACAGGCTTTCTATGCTGCTTGTATTGCATGTGCTGCAGTGTTCATTTGTACTTTATGCTTGTATGCTATACATTGCATTGTACGGTCGCCATTCTTGGCTCTATGTCCTAGATGGCTAGTCGGCAGCAGCATATAAGCAACACAGGCTTTCGATGCTGTTTTTACTGCATGTGATACTGTTCCACGGCACTGAACCCCATTGTGTGCAATGCTCCCCTGGAGCACTTGGTCAGCCGGGGTCTCTACTAGACGTGACCAAAGGAACCACCTGTCAACCCTGTCCAAGGACAGGGATGGAGTTGCAATGGGATAGAGACTTGCAGTCCGGACAGGCCATGGGCAATCTGGATCATTGCTCCCTGGCCACCCTCATTGGGAGTAAAATCGGTGCTCCGGGGGGGGTCCCAGGAGGCTCTCTGTATGATGAGGCAGACGTAGCTCATCAGGACTTTGATCCTGACAACGCTCTCAATCCGGATACACCGGATGGTGACGCCATGAGGAATGATCCTATAGCGTCCATCAATGGAATGTTGGATCTTTCTCCCTCAGCTCCCCCAGCGGAGGAGTCGGCTTCACAGCAGGAGAAGTCCCATTTCAGTAGCTCAAACGTATATTGAGTATTTTTCTGGCCACGCTGACTTCAGAGAAGCAGTCCAGGAACACCACGCTTACCAGATAAGCGTTTTCTCCAAACGTATTAAGGATACATGTTATCCTTTTCCCCCTGACGTGGTCAAGCGCGGGACACAGGGTCCAAAGGTGGATTCTCCAATCTCCAGGCTTGCGGCTAGAGCTATAGTTGCAGTGGAGATGGGACTTCACTTAAAGATGCCAGACAGATGGACTCTGGTTGAAATCTGTCTATGAGGCTATCGGCGTGTCGGTTGCTCCGGCATTTACAGCCGTATGGGCACCCTAAGCTTTTCAGCTGTTCTTGCACAGCTGGTCTTGAGCATATGTACATTTGTGCCGCAGGGGCGTCCGTAACCTCGCAATGTCTGCATTGCGACTTACCCTATTAATGCTGTCCTGGAAGGACAGTCGAGGTTTCGGTCCTTCCCAAGCTCGGGCAGGTCCCAATTGTCCTCGTCCAAAAGAGCTGAAAAGCCTCAGAGGGGCTCAGTTTCCGGGGGCTCAATCACGCCCAAGGAAGGCAGCCGGAGGAACCGCTACCAAGGCGGTCTCCTCATGACTCTCAGCTCTCTCATCTCTCCGCATCCGCGGTTGATGGCAGACTCGCTCGCCTTTGGCGACATTTAGCTGCCACAGGTCACAGACCGGTGGGTGAGGGACATTGTGCCCACGTGCACAGGACAGAGTTCTGTTCTCGTCCTCCGACTCGATTCTTCAGAACGTCCCCACCTCCCCACCGAGCCGATGCTCTTCTGCAGGCAGAAGGAGTGGTAATCCCTGTTCCTCTTCAGGAACAAGACACGGTTTTCCTCCAATCTGGTTGTGGTGCCAAAAAAGGATGGCTCTTTCCGTTCCGTTCTGGACCTAAAACTGCTCAACAAGCACGTGGAGGCCAGGCGGTTCCGGATGAAACCCTCCGCTCCGTCATTGCCTCAATGTCTCAAGGATATTTCCTAGCATCAATAGACATCAAAGATGCTTATCTCCACGTGCCGATTGCTACAGAGCACCAATGTTTTCTACGTTTCGTGATGGGAGACGACCATCTTCAGTTCGTAGCTCTGCCATTCGGTCTGGCGACAGCCCCACGGGTGTTCACCAAGGTCATGGCGGCAGTGGTAGCAGTCTTGCACTCACAGGGACACTCTGTGATCCCTTACTTGGACGATCTACTTGTCAAGGCACCCTCTCAAGAGGCATGCCAACTCAGCCTGAATGTTGCGCTGGAGACTCTCCAGACGTTCGGGTGGATCATCGACTTCTCAAAGTCAAACCTGTCACCGACCCAATCACTAACGTATCTTGGCATGGAGTTTCATACCCTCTCAGCGCTAGTGAAGCTTCCGCTGGACAAGCAGCGGTCACTACAGACTGGGGTGCAGACTCTCCGTCAAGGTCAGTCGCACTCCTTAAGACGCCTCATGCACTTCCTCGGGAAGATGGTGGCGGCAATGGAGGCGGTTCCGTTTGCGCAGTTTCATCTGCGTCCTCTTTATTGGGACATTCTCCGCCAATGGGACGGGAAGTCAACATCCCTGAACAGGAAAGTATCCTTTTCACAGAAGGACTCTCTGCAATGGTGGCTTCTTCCCACCTCATTATCACAGGGAAGATCCTTCCTACCACCGTCTTGGGCGGTAGTCACGACAGACGCGAGTCGGTCAGGGTGGGGAGCAGTTTTTCTCCACCACAGGGCTCAGGGTACGTGGACTCAGCAGGAGTCCACCCTTCAGATCCATGTTCTGGAAATCAGAGCAGTGTATCTTGCCCTACTAGCCTTCCAGCAGTGGCTGGAAGGAAAGCAGATCCGAATTCAGTCGGACAACTCCACAGCGGTGGCATACATCAATCACCAAGGAGGGACACGCAGTCGGCAAGCCTTCCAGGAAGTCCGGCGGATTCTGATGTGGGTGGAAGCCACGGCCTCCACCGTATCCGCAGTTCACATCCCCGGCGTAGAAAACTGGGAAGCAGACTTCCTCAGCCGCCAGGGCATGGACGCAGGGGAATGGTCCCTTCACCCGGACGTGTTTCAGGAAATCTGTAGCCGCTGGGGAAGGCCGGACGTCGACCTAATGGCGTCCAGGCACAACAACAAGGTCCCAACCTTCATAGCACGGTCTCGCGATCACAGAGCTCTGGCGGCAGACGCCTTAGTGCAAGAGTGGTCGCAGTTCCGGCTCCCTTATGTGTTTCCACCTCTGGCACTCTTGCCCAGAGTGCTACGCAAGATCAGATCCGACTCCAGCCGCGTCATACTCGTCGCCCCAGACTGGCCAAGGAGGGCGTGGTATCCGGATCTGTGGCATCTCACGGTCGGCCAACCGTCGGCACTACCAGACCGACCAGACTTACTGTCCCAAGGGCCGTTTTTCCATCGGAATTCTGCGGCCCTGAACCTGACTGTGTGGCCATTGAGTCCTGGATCCTAGGGTCTTCAGGATTATCCCAAGGGGTCGTTGCCACCATGAGACAGGCTAGGAAGCCCACGTCCGCTAAGATCTACCACAGAACGTGGAGGATATTCTTATCCTGGTGCTCTGCTCAGGGAGTGTCTCCCTGGCCTTTTGCATTGCCTACCTTTCTTTCTTTCCTGCAATCTGGGTTAGAAAAAGGTTTGTCGCTCGGCTCCCTTAAAGGGCAAGTCTCGGCGCTATCCGTCTTTTTTCAAAAGCGTCTAGCACGACTTCCTAAGGTGCGCACGTTCCTGCAGGGGGTTTGTCATATTGTACCCCCGTACAAGCGGCCGTTAGATCCATGGGATCTGAACAGGGTACTAGTTGCCCTCCAGAAGCCGCCCTTCGAGCCTCTGAGGGAGGTTTCACTTTCTAGACTATCACAGAAAGTGGCTTTTCTGGTAGCGATCACATCTCTTCGGAGAGTGTCTGAGCTAGCAGCGCTGTCATCCAAGGCTCCTTTCCTGGTCTTCCACCAGGACAAGGTAGTGCTGCGCCCCATTCAGGAGTTTCTCCCGAAGGTGGTATCCTCTTTTCATCTTAATCAGGATATCTCTTTGCCTTCTTTTTGTCCTCATGCAGTTCATCGGTATGAGAAGAATTTACATTTGTTAGATCTGGTGAGAGCACTCAGAATCTACATTTCCCACACGGCGCCCCTGCGCCGCTCCGATGCACTCTTTGTCCTTGTCGCTGGTAAGCGCAAAGGGTCGCAGGCTTCCAAAGCCACCCTGGCTCGATGGATCAAAGAACCAATTCTTGAAGCCTGCCGTTCTGCTGGGCTTCCGGTTCCATCAGGGCTGAAGGCCCATTCTACCAGAGCCGTGGGTGCGTCCTGGGCATTGCGACACCAGGCTACGGCTCAACAGGTGTGCCAGGCAGCTACCTGGTCGAGTCTGCACACTTTCACCAAACATTATCAGGTGCATACCTATGCTTCGGCGGGCGCCAGCCTAGGTAGAAGAGTCCTGCAGGCGGCAGTTGCCTCCCCGTAGGGGAGGGCTGTCTTCGCAGCTCTAACATAAGGTATTTCTTTACCCACCCAGGGACAGCTTTTGGACGTCCCAATCGTCTGGGTCTCCCAATGGAGCGCCGAAGAAGAAGGGAATTTTGTTACTTACCGTAAATTCCTTTTCTTCTAGCTCCTATTGGGAGACCCAGCACCCGCCCTGTTGTCCTTCGGGATTTTTGGGTTTTTTTCGGGTACACATGTTGTTCATGTTGAACGGTTTTTCAGTTCTCCGATGTTACTCGGAGTGAATTTGTTTAACCAAGTTATTGGCTTTCCTCCTTCTTGCTTTTGCACTAAAACTGGTGAGCCAGTGATCCCACTGGGGGTGTATAGCCAGAAGGGGAGGGGCCTTACACTTTTTAGTGTAATGCTTTGTGTGGCCTCCGGAGGCAGTAGCTATACACCCAATCGTCTGGGTCTCCCAATAGGAGCTAGAAGAAAAGGAATTTACGGTAAGTAACAAAATTCCCTTCTTTATTAAAACTATTAATAAGTGACACATCCCACGTCCTTGGAATCAGGCTATCTGCCCCCACATTTTGCTGCTTTTAGGTCAAAGAAACAAAAAATGAGCTGGAGCATGAGTTGGTATACATGCATATAAGCACATGTTCACACTGGCCATAAGACAAAGAAAAACCAAAGATGAAAATAATATGGACGTATTCCCTAAATAAAAGCATAGTGCATATGAATAAACATAGGGTACTTAGTAAACATGGCTGTGTGTCCATTGTCGGGATCCAGTCACTCTGCCCTTATTCAGATTGAGGTCTGTTTTGACACATGGGTAGGTTTAATACTAGAGAGTGTTGAGTAGCCGATTTGGCCACACCTTGTCGTTGGTGGGATGGCTTTATGCTTTTTTGATTAAAAATAGTGTTTAGTAAGTACCCTATGTTTATAAGCACTATGCCTTCATTTAGTTACAGCAGGGTGTATGTCCATATTATTTTCATCTTTTGTTTTTCTTTGCTTTTAGATTAAATTGCAAAATCCTGCTTGGCCTTGTCTCACCAGATGCATATATGGAGTATCGATGGGATGTACAGTGGAACCTCGCTTAACGAGTAACCCACTTAGCGAGTATTCCGCTTAACGAGCAAAGCTTGCTGTAAATTTGTATCTCAGTTTACGAGCAAGCTTTGCTGAATGAGCAAATACTCACCGCATACACTTCCGGTTCCGTACATCCACCGCGCTCTAACCCGCTCTTGCAGTCCACAAACACGCACGTACAAACACGCACGCACACATACAGTATTATGCTCAGCTTACCTTCCGTTCCATCGCCAGCCTCATGGTTCTTGTAGTTCGCCGCTACAGGATGTGTATCGGGTAACCATCGTGACGAGGGAGGAATGTCCTCTGTCAGCCGCTACTCAAAGGCAGCGCGCGGGCCAATCAGAGGCAAGCGGCTCATGCCTTTGATGTCAGCTCTCTGGTAGCGGAAGTTCCTACCTCGTCGCGATGGTTACCTTATACACATCCTGTACCAGCGAACTACAAGATCCAGGAGGCCGGCGATGGAACGGAAGCTAAGGTGAGCATAATACATATATGTTTGTGAGTGTTTGTACGTGTGAAGAATGACACAATAGGGGACCAGGATGGGACATTTAACAAGTTGTGGAATTAATTGTCTGCATTGCAATGATTTCCTATGGGAAATTTTGCTTTGCTAAACAAGTAACTTGGTTTACAAGCACACTCCCAGAACGGATTGTTCTCGTTAACCAAGGTTCCACTATATTATAAATATCTGCTAGGTGCTGATCCCACCTCTAGGACACGCACCTATCTTGGTAATGGTAGTCTCCTGATCCCCCATTCCTCCTGGTGCCCCCCTTCATACATCAGTTTTTTGCCAGCAGTCTCAATCCGTTTTCTCGACGGCTCCGTCGCAGATTGTTGCTAAACTGATGCAATGGATCCGAACAGCTGGGGGCTAAATAATAAATTGGAGCATGCTCAGTTAAAAAAAACGGAATCAGTCGCCAGATTCCGTCATTTGATGGTTTACTCCTACACCCATAGGCTTCCATTCTACTAAACGACGGACGTCGACTGATCTGTCGCTGTTTGTTTGTTCGACGTACACACAAAAAACGTTAACGTGGCGTCGTCTCCATCCAACGGACAAACAATTTTTGACCGATCCGTCGAATAACGGATGAAACGTGAGGCCATCTGTTGCTAATACAAGTCAATGAGAAAAAATGGATCCAGTGGCATCAGTCGCCGGATCCGTTTTTTTCAAAATCCGACGGATTGTGACTGATGGCAAAAAACTGATGTGTGATAGGGGCGTAAGAGGCGAGCAGACCACATGTGCAGCTTAGTCATTGCTATCTTTGTTCCTGATACAGCCAAGACTATTTGCTCGCTTGTATTTGAAGCTCCCAGTAGCAGTGGAAGGAGAGAGCCGACGTGTGCGCCACCTCCGCTTCACTCACCGGCGGTCAGACACCGGCAAGAACCAAGGATCTGGAGATACCTGCTGCTCACACAACTGTGAGACATTTATAACATCTCATTGATGTGCCATAGTTGTCTTTCAAACGTCTGCATAGAATGAAAGGAATGGTCTGTGGTAGGTCTCTCATTTGGACCCTACATCATTTTAAAAGGCCATAGACCCTCAGAATTGTCCACGATTATGGCCGGAGTGGTCTAGAAACGTACTGATCCCCGCATCTCCTCTGGTGCCGCTGCCCAGGTCTCCTACTTGGCTTCTCACTTTCTCTTCCACCGACTGCTTCAGACCCACCGGATTTTCCGCTTTGTCTGATAGTGGCTAGTTTCACCTCATCCCTGGTGGTCGTAGGACGCATTCTCCACGCAGAGGTGAAAGCCGCACGTGTCAGATATTCGTGGCATATCTTGCAGAGATACCATACACATCCTTTTTTTTTTTTTTTAATCATGGATTGGACTTTCTTTGGCTTCAGATCAGTTCTCTTAGGAACATGAATGGATGGGTTGTTCTTTTGAGTAGTGATTGTCCATAATGTCTCTCCTCACTTGGATATCGATTCCTTTGCTTCTAGTGTACATGCATCTATTGGAAAATGACCTGAACCCGGAAGTTCGGCGAGCCGTGTTGTCTTGCATTGCCCCATCTGCCAGGACTTTGCCAAAGATTGTTGGCCGGACCAAGGATGTGAAGGAGCTTGTGAGGAAGCTAGCGTACCAGGTAATGGCGGCGTTACCGATTCTTCAGCATTTAGGCTAATCTATTGCGCAGAATTAATTTGCCATGTAACCCGTATCTTCCTGATCTTGGTTACACAGGTTTTGGCAGAAAAGGTGCACATAAGGGCACTAAGCATCGCCCAGAGAGTGAAACTCCTGCAGCTGGGGCTGAACGACCGCTCTGGTAAGTGATGAATGTTGTGCAAGTCGTCCCGTCGCTATATGGAGAGTACAGTAACGGATCTTGTTTCACAGCTGCAGTGAAAGATATTATGCAGAAGAAACTATTGCAGTCCTGGCTGAAGTACACGGATGGGAACGTCCTAGAGCTTCTCCACCGTCTGGACGTGGAAAATTCTCCAGAAGTTGCCGTTTCTGCCCTGAATGCAATGTTCGCTCTTTCCTCTGTCAGTGAACTTGTGGAGAAGTGTAAAAATATTGATGAAAGGTAAAAATGGCTGACTTTTTTTTTTTTTTTCTTTTTTTTTTGTCGGAGAATGACAGGGCCATGTAAGTGATCTTACAACAGCAATCAGAGCTTGCTCCTATTGCTGCTTAAGCCATTGCTGCCTTTTATGGTGTGGGCTCAGTGTTTTGGGTTTGTACACTATTTTTATTCCTATTTGCATGGGTGGGATTTCTGATTGCATTTACTTGTCTTATAGGAAACTGATCCCTTTGAACACTTTGAGCCCAGAAAATGTCTTGTACTGGAAAGCCCTTTGTGAATACTTCAAGTCCAAAGCTGATGAGGGGGAGGCTGCGCTGGAACAGATTTTACCCGAGCCCGCAGTGTATGTGGAGTATTTACTGAGGTAAGGTTCATTTTGTCTTTCTTTTTTTAACCTCTTCCCAACATCCATGTTACATGTACGGTGCAAGTCAGTAGCGATGTAAGGAGCGGGCTCGGTTGATCCCACCACATACCCAGCTGATAGTGGTTGTGACACACATCCAGGACCTGGCTCTAATAGCCACTAGAGCAACTCTGAAATGCCACTGTCTCAATTTGACGCAATCGTGGGCTGCCGATTCAAAGGAGACAAGTGATCCTTACTATATGCAGCAATACTATGGTGTAGCTAAATCAAAGAAATGAGCCAGAGCATATGTTGGTATACATGCAAAGTGTAGGAGCTTGTTCACACTGTGGCCACAGACAAAACCCAAAATAGATGCAAAAAGCAATACCGCAGTACATGTAACTAACATAGTACCTAGCTGATTTCCAAGAAGTAGAAATCTGCGGCAGACACCATCCAGTATTCCAAAGTGCTTTATTCCATCATAAAGTGCAGGTAAAAGTATCGGGGAGAGAGCCAGGTGCAGGCCCCTTATGGACGATGGCCGTTTCACACTTCCTTGTGCTTCAACGGATCATAGTACCTAGTAAACACTGATTTCTTTGTCGCTCCATTGGGAGACCCAGACAATTGGGTGTATAGCTTCTGCCTCCGGAGGCCACACAAAGTTATTACACTTTAAAAAGTGTAACCCCTCCCCTCTGCCTATACACCCCCCCCCCGTGCATCACGGGCCCATCAGTTTTATGCTTTGTGTTGAAGGAGGCACACATTCACGCAAGCTCCACATTTTAGTCAGCAGCAGCTGCTGACTTTATCGGATGGAAGAAAAGAGGGCCCCTCACAGGGCCCCCGGCATGCTCCTTTCTCACCCCACTTTGGTCGGCGGTGCTGTTAAGGTTGAGGTACCCATTGCGGGTACAAAGGCTGGAGCCACATGCCGTTTTCCTTCCCCATCCCTTAGGGGCTCTGGGAGACGTGGGATCCTAGCCGGTCACCAGGCACTGGGACCGGGCTCCCTCCGCAGCCCCTGTGGGAACCTGACGGACAGGAGACTGGATGTCATCAGGGACAGGCCCTGCTTCTCTGAGGTACTCTGTGTCCCCTTGGGGACGGCGCATAGAGCGCCTGTGGATCGGACACTGCAGCAGCTGCGCTGTGTTTGGGGCCGCCGGGACTACCGCGCTGACCGTGCCTGTTTGCCGGCCGCGCTTATAACTCGAGTCCCCGGCTTTTGCGGCCTAGTACCGCATATTCCCGCCCCCGGGCCTGCCAGTCAGGGGCAAGGGCGGGACGCTAGACTGAACGTCAGCGGTGAGGGCTGGAGCATACTTAGTATCCTCCTCCCCCCTCACTGAGCACCGTGGGGCACCAGATTCCCGCACTTTCTAAGGCACGCCCACGGCTCCCTCCTCCTCACAGAACGCTGGCAGCCATTATTATCATCGCTGCTGCCGGAGGAAAACTTCAGATAGAGCTCATAACTCTGGGAGGCCCAGGCAGGGAATCTGGTGGACACACAACCGCTGGCGCGGTCGGTAAGCCGCACCTGTTACAGGTGCTGGCCCCCCTGGGTGCCGCAGTGTGTATATATATATATATATATATATATATATATATATATATATATATATATATCCATATTGGGTATACATTTGCTCTGCTCGGCTGCAGTATTTGCTTGGCTATATACCCTCACTGTTTGCTAAGAGGAGATAACAGCATGTCGTCTGCAAAAAGCAAGGGTGCCAAGGCACAGGCTTATTTTGCAACTTGTACCTCTTGTGCGGCTATGTTACCTGCAGGTTCCACCTACCCTCATTGTGTGCAATGCTCGGCCTCTGTGACACTCACTCAGCCGGAGCCTCAGGCACTGGGGGGACCCTCGGCTCAGGTAGAACCACTGGCTTCCACTGTCCAGGTGGCAGGGACAGAGTTTGCAGTGTTGGCTGAGAAACTCTGCGTCCCTTTCACAATCCATGGCTCAGTCTATGGACAAATGGTCTGCTAAGATACTTGAAGCTTTGCAGTCCAGACCGGTAACACAGGCCCCGGGCACTGTTGAATCATTGACCCCAGGCCCCCCTCGGTTAGAGCAGCAAACTGCTCCTGAGGTGACACATAGGTCCCACGGGGAGGACTCCGACTCGGACGGTAGTCACAGACCGTCTAAGCGGGCTCGCTGGGGACCTTCATCCACTTCATCACGCTGCTCAGGAGGGTCTCAGCATGAGGACTCTCTGGAGGATGAGGTGGACGTTGCAGCTCAGGGCTCTGATCCGGACGGTGCTCTCAATCTTGATACACCTGAAGGAGACGCCATTGTAAATGACCTTATAGCGTCCATTAACCAGGTGCTAGAACTTCCTCCTCCAACTCCACCTGTTGAGGAGTCAGCTTCACAACAGGAGAAGCACCAGTTTAGGTTTCCCAAACGTACAAGGAGTGCTTTTTTCGATCACTCTAACTTCAGGGATGCTGTCCGGAAGCACAGAGCATATCCGGACAAGCGCTTTACTAAGCGCCTTAATGACACACGTTACCCCTTCCCACCTGATGTAGTTAAGGGTTGGGCTCAGTGTCCCAAGGTGGATCCTCCAGTCTCTAGGCTGGCGGCTAGATCCGTGGTATCAGTGGCAGATGGCTCATCGCTCATAGATGCCACTGACAGGCAAATAGAGCTCCTGATGAAATCCATCTATGAAGCCATAGGTGCGTCTTTTGCTCCAGCATTTGCAGTCGTGTGGGCGCTCCAAGCTATCTCAGCTTGTCTGTCTGAGATTAAGGCGGTCACACGCACCGCTACTCCGCAGGTCGTGTCTTTGACTTCTCAGGCGTCGGCTTTTTCGTCCTACGCCATGAACGCGGTCCTCGACTCGGTGAGCCGTACAGCGGTAGCATCCGCCAATTCGGTGGCAGTCCGCAGGGCCATGTGGCTACGCGAATGGAAGGCAGACTCTGCTTCCAAGAAGTTCTTAACCGGTTTGCCATTTTCCGGCGACCGCTTGTTTGGCGAGCAATTGGACGAAATTATCAAGCAATCCAAGGGAAAGGACTCGTCCTTACCCCAGTCTAAACCGAACAGACCTCAGCAGCGAAAGATTCAACAGAGGTTTCAGTCCTTTCGGCCCTCAGCCAGGTCCCGTTCCTCCACGTCCAACAGGTCACAGAAGGGGCAGAGCAACTCTTCTGCATGGCGGTCTAAGTCACGTCCTAAAAAGACCGCCGGAGGAGCCGCCCCCAAGGCGGCCTCCTCATGACTTTCGGTCTCCACAAACCGCATCCTCGGTCGGTGGCAGGCTCTTCCGCTTTTGCGACGCCTGGTGGCCACATGTCCAAGACCGATGGGTGAGAGACATTCTGTCTCACGGTTACAGGATAGAGTTCAGCTCTCGTCCTCCGACTCGTTTCTTCAGAACATCTCCGCCCCCCCGAGCGAGCCGATGCACTTTTTCAGGCGGTAAACACTCTGAAGGCAGAAGGAGTGGTGATTCCCGTTCCACCTCAGGAACATGGTCACGGATTCTACTCCAACTTGTTCGTGGTGCCAAAAAAGGACGGATCATTCCGTCCCGTTCTAGACCTCAAGCTGCTCACCAAGCATGTGAGCACCAGAAGGTTTCGGATGGAATCTCTCCGCTCAGTCATCGCCTCGATGTCACAAGGAGACTTCCTAGCATCAGTCGACATCAAAGATGCTTATCTCCATGTGCCAATCGCTCCCGAGCATCACCGCTTCCTGCGTTTCGCCATCGGGGACGAACACCTTCAGTTCGTGGCACTGCCTTTCGGCCTGGCGACAGCCCCACGGGTCTTCACCAAGGTCATGGCAGCAGTGGTGGCGGTCCTACACTCTCAGGGCCACTCGGTGATCCCTTACTTAGACGATCTTCTAGTCAAGGCACCCTCCAGGGTGGCATGCCAACACAGCCTGACCGTCACTCTGGAGACTCTCCAGAGGTTCGGGTGGATCATCAATTTCCCAAAGTCAAATTTGACACCGACCCAATCGCTGACTTACCTCGGGATGGAGTTTCATACCCTTTCAGCGATAGTGAAGCCCCCGCTGGACAAACAGCGTTCACTACAGACAGGGGTACAATCTCTTCTTCGGGGTCAGTCACACCCCTTGAGGCGCCTCATGCACTTCCTAGGGAAGATGGTGGCAGCAATGCAGGCAGTTCCTTTTGCGCAGTTTCATCTGCGTCCACTTCAATGGGATATCCTCCGCAAATGGGACAAGAAGCCGACGTCCCTAGACAGGAACGTTTCGCTGTCACGGACAGCCAAGACCTCTCTTCAGTGGTGGCTTCTTCCCACTTCCTTGTCAAAAGGAAAATCCTTCTTGCCCCCATCCTGGGCTGTGGTCACGACGGACGCGAGTCTGTCAGGGTGGGGAGCGGTCTTCCTCCACCACAGGGCTCAGGGAACCTGGACTCCGACAGAGTCCTCCCTTCAGATCAACGTTCTGGAGATAAGGGCAGTGTATCTGGCCCTAAAGGCGTTCCAGCGGTGGCTGGAGGGACGGCAGATCCGAATACAGTCGGACAACGCCACGGCGGTTGCGTACATCAACCACCAGGGCGGCACTCGCAGTCTTCAAGCCTTCCGAGAAGTTCAGCGGATTCTGCTGTGGGCGGAAGCCACAGCCTCCACCATCTCCGCAGTTCACATCCCGGGCGTAGAAAACAAGAAGCAGATTTTCTCAGTCACCAGGGCATGGATGCAGGGGAATGGTCTCTTCACCCGGACATGTTTCGGGAGATCTGTTGCCGCTGGGGAACGCCGGACGTCGATCTAATGGCGTCTCGGCACAGCAACAAAATCCCGGCATTCATGGCTCGGTCCAAGGATCACAGAGCTCTGGCGGCAGACGCGTTAGTTCAGGACTGGTCGCAGTTTCGACTGCCTTATGTATTTCCTCCTCTGGCACTGCTGCCCAGAGTATTACGCAAGATCAGGTCCGACTGCAGTCGCGCCATCCTCGTCGCTCCAGACTGGCCGAGGAGATCGTGGTACCCGGATCTGTGGCACCTCACGGTGGGTCAACCGTGGGCACTTCCAGACCGACCAGACTTGCTGTCTCAAGGGCCATTTTTCCATCTGAATTCCGCGGCCCTCAACCTGACTGTGTGGCCATTGAGTCCTGGCTCCTAGCGTCATCAGGGTTATCTCAAGATGTCATTGCCACCATGAGACAGGCCAGGAAACCAACGTCCGCCAAGATCTACCACAGGACTTGGAGGATCTTCTTATCCTGGTGCTCTGATCAGGGTTTCACTCCCTGGCCGTTTGCCTTGCCCACTTTTCTTTCTTTCCTTCAATCCGGAATGGACAAGGGCTTGTCTCTCGGCTCTCTCAAGGGACAAGTATCGGCGCTTTCCGTGTTTTTTCAAAAGCGTCTAGCCAGGCTTCCGCAGGTCCGTACGTTCCTGCAGGGAGTTTGCCACATAGTCCCACCTTACAAGCGTCCGCTAGAACCCTGGGATCTTAACAGAGTGCTGACGGCTCTCCAGAAGCCACCTTTCGAGCCGATGCGGGATGTCCCTCTATCTCGCCTTTCGCAGAAGGTGGCCTTCCTAGTGGCAGTCACATCACTTCGGAGAGTGTCTGAGCTAGCAGCGCTGTCATGCAAAGCCCCCTTCCTGGTGTTTCACCAGGATAAGGTGGTTCTGCGTCCGGTCCCGGAATTTCTCCCTAAGGTGGTATCCCCGTTTCATCTCAATCAGGATATCGCCTTACCTTCTTTTTGCCCTCATCCAGTTGACCAATGTGAAAAGGATTTGCACTTGTTAGATCTTGTGAGAGCACTCAGGCTCTACATTTCACGCACGGCGCCACTGCGCCGTTCTGATGCACTCTTTGTCCTTGTCGCTGGACAGCGTAAAGGGTCGCAAGCTTCCAAGTCAACCTTGGCTAGGTGGATCAAGGAACCGATTCTTGAAGCCTACCGTTCGTCTGGGCTTCCGCTTCCTTTGGGGCTGAAAGCCCATTCTACCAGAGCCGTGGGTGCGTCCTGGGCATTGCGGCACCAGGCTACGGCTCAGCAGGTGTGTCAGGCAGCTACCTGGTCTAGTCTGCACACTTTTACAAAACACTATCAGGTGCATGCCTATGCTTCGGCAGACGCCAGCCTAGGTAGGCGAGTCCTTCAGGCGGCAGTGGCCCACCTGTAAGAAGGGACCGTTGTTTCGGCTCTTTTTTATCGAGGTATTCTTTTACCCACCCAGGGATTGCTTTTGGACATCCCAATTGTCTGGGTCTCCCAATGGAGCGACAAAGAAGAAGGGAATTTTGTTTACTTACCGTAAATTCCTTTTCTTCTAGCTCCTATTGGGAGACCCAGCTCCCGCCCCTGTTCCCTTCGGGCTGTTGTTCTTTTGTGTACACATGTTGTTCATGTTCAATTGTTCTTTGGTTCATGGTTTCAGTTCTCCGAACATCCTTCGGATTGAATTTACCTTAGACCAATTTATAAGTTTCCTCCTTCCTGCTTTGGCACCAAAACTGATGGGCCCGTGATGCACGGGGGGGTGTATAGGCAGAGGGGAGGGGTTACACTTTTTAAAGTGTAATAACTTTGTGTGGCCTCCGGAGGCAGAAGCTATACACCCAATTGTCTGGGTCTCCCAATAGGAGCTAGAAGAAAAGGAATTTACGGTAAGTAAACAAAATTCCCTTCTTTGCTAAAAAAAAAAGTAAGTAAAAGCCATCCCACCGCGACAAGGCATACTCCAATCAGGACGATCCTATCCTCTATTTTCTTGACCCGACTGTGCGGACACCTGCCCATGGGAAGCTATATAATAGAAATACTTAGGTTAGACAATCTCAGGTTCTAGTCCCTTGAGGAGACTAATAAATACATAAAGAAGTGTTAAAAAATATAAAACAAAAGTTCATCTCGCCAAATATGAAACAAAAGTTCATATTGCCCACCATTTCCCCTAAGAAAAATAAAAAAAATTAACATTTATTTGCCGCATATATAAAACTGCAATCAAAATATAAAATTAGAAAACAGAAAAAAAGCCAAATGGGAAAATTATGTTTTTGGGGTTTTTTTTGTCTTTTTAATCACTGCAATACCACAAAAAATGCTGTAGGAAGCGATCAAAATGTCTATCCATCGACCGAAAAATCAAATAAACCTTTTTTTTTTCAAATTTGTGTTGTTTTTTTTTTTTGCACCACTCAAATAATAAAAAAAAACTGGACAAGTTTGGTATCGACGTAATCGTACTGATAAGAATCAATCATATTGCAAGATGATTTTTCACCACACCGTGTGTGCCATAAATACAATTCCCCCAAAAAGTCAGTTTTATTTGTCACTTGAACTTTTTCCCCTTTTTCCTGTGTACTGTGGTACAAAAATGAATGGTGTCACTTAAAACTGTAATATCTCCCATTTAAAAAAAAAGCTGACATACACCTGTGTAAAGAGTAAAAATAACCTATATGCAATATGATTCTCCTGGTCAGTACGATTACAGCAATACCAAACGTGTGTGTGTATATGTGATTGTGGCTTTACCAAATATGTGTTGTTTTAGTTTGTATTTTTTTCCTTAACCTGCTGGACACCAGGGAGGGGACAGGTATTTGTGTTGCTCACCTCTTTGTACAGGGATCTAAGCAGAGCAGTCATATCATTGTTGGCTGCAGCCCTCAGATCACAGTAATTACCGTTGAATCCTTATGGCGTCCGGATACCAGTGCTGCGGCTGTCTGCTATGGCCTGTAGCTGACATATTTGCTGTGTGCAAGTTCCGCTTTCAGACCAACAAATAAAAATGTCAAAGTATTGATGACTTTCTAACATTGACTAGTGTTGTGTGTGTGTGTGTTTTTTGTTTTTCTTTGTCGCTCCATTGGGAGACCCAGACAATTGGGTGTATAGCTTCTGCCTCCGGAGGCCACACAAAGTATTACACTTTAAAAAGTGTAACCCCTCCCCTCTGCCTATACACCCTCCCGTGCATCACGGGCTCCTCAGTTTTATGCTTTGTGTGGAAGGAGGCACACATCCACTCATGCATTCTCATATTAGTTATATCGGTTGGAAGAAAAGTGGGCCCCCACGGGGCCCCCGGCATGTTCCCTTCTCACCCCACTACGTCGGCGGTGCTGTTAAGGTTGAGGTACCCATTGCGGGTACAAAGGCTGGAGCCTCATGCCGTTTTTTCCTTCACCATCCCTTAGCGGCTCTGGGAGAAGTGGGATCCTGACCGGTCATCCATTTACTGGGACCGTGCTCCCTCCGCAGCCCCTGTGGGAATCTGCCGGACAGGAGTCTATTCATCCTCAGGGACCGGGCCCTGCATCTCTAAGGTACTCTGTGTCCCCATGGGGGCTGTGCATGGAGCGCCTTCATCCCTGACGCTGCAGCAGCTGCTGTTTTGTGAAGACCGGTGGAATTCCGCGCCGACCGTGCCTGCTTGTCGGCCGCGGTCTTAAATTTAGTCCCCGGCTTCATTGCGGCCTAGTAGCAAAACTCCCGCCCCCGGGCCTGTCTGTCAGGGGTAAGGGCGGGACTGCCGACCTGACGTCGGATGTGAGGGCTGGAGCATCCTGTATGTTTCCTCCCCCCTCACTGATCACTGTGGGGACCCCAGATTCCCGCACTTTTCTAGCGCCGCCCACGGCTTCACTCCTCCCCAGAGAGCTCCGGCAGCCATTTTTTTGGCATTCTGCCGGTGGAGGATTTCCAGGAAAGAGCTCTGCAACTCTGGGAGACCTAAGGCAGGGAATCTGGAGGACACACACTCCGCTTTTTAGCGGTCGGTAAGCCTCACCGGTCACCCGGTGCTGGTCCCCTTAGGGTGCCGGAATAGATATAGATATAGATATAGATACATACATACATACATACATACATACATACATACATACATACATACATACATACATACATACATACATACATACATACATACATACATTACACATATATATATATATATATATATATATACACATATATATATATATATATATTTCTATTTCTGTTCGGTCGGGCTATATACCTTTGCCCATATATCCTCAGTGATCACTCTCCTAGGAGACAACAGCATGTCGTCCACAAGGAGCAAGGGTGCCAAGGCACAGGGTTATTTTGCGACCTGTACCTCTTGTGCGGCTATGTTACCTGCGGGTTCCACCTACCCTCACTGTGAGCAATGCTCGACCCCTGTTTTGCTTGCTCAGCCGGAGCCTCGGTCACTAGTGGGCCCCTCGGCTCAGGTAGACCCCCCTGCTCCCCCTGTCCAGGCGGTTGGGACAGAGTTTGCCGTTTTTGCTGAGAAACTCTGAGTCCCTTTCACAATCCATGGCTCCGTCTATGGACAAATGGTCTGCCAAGCTGCTTGAAGCTTTGCAGTCCAGACCGGTCCTTACACAGGCCCCGGGCCCTGTTGGATCGTCCCCTCCAGGCCCCTCTCTGTCCGCGCCGCAGCGCGCTCCCAGGGGGGGCCCTAGGTCTCTCGTGGAGGACTCCTGCCCGGACCACAGTCCCAGACCGGCTAAGCGGGCTCGCTGGGAATCTTCCCCGACTTCTTCACGCTGCTCGGGTTCCCAGCTTGAGGACTCTCTGGAGGACGAGGCGGACGTCGCAGCTCAGGGCTCTGACCCTGACGTTGCTCTCAATCTTGATACACCTGAAGGGGACGCCATAGTAAATGACCTTATCTTGTCCATCAACCAGGTGTTGGATCTCTCTCCCCCGCCGCCACCTGTAGAGGAGTCGACTTCTCAGCAGGAGAAACACCAGTTTCGGTTCCCTAAACGTACACGGAGTGCGTTTTTCGATCACTCTAACTTCAGAGATGCTGTCCAGAAGCCCAGAGCGGTTCCGGACAAGCGCTTTACTAAGCGCCTTACTGACACACGTTACCCCTTCCCCTCTGACGTTGTTAAGGGTTGGGCTCAATGTCCCAAGGTGGATCCTCCAGTCTCTAGATTGGCGGCTAGATCTGTGGTATCGGTTGCAGATGGCTCATCGCTAAAAGATGCCACTGACAGGCAGAGCTCCTGGTGAAATCCATCTATGAAGCCACGGGCGCGTCTTTTGCCCCGGCTTTTGCAGCCGTGTGGGCACTCCAAGCTATCTCAGCTTGTCTGGCTGAGATTAATGCGGTCACACGTAATTCTGCTCCGCAGGTTGCGTCTTTGACTTCTCAGGCGTCAGCTTTTTCTTCCTACGCCATGAACGCAGTTCTAGACTCTGCTAGCCGTACAGCGGTGGCATCCGCTAATTCTGTGGCAGTCCGCAGGGCAATGTGGCTGCGCGAATGGAAGGCAGACTCTGCTTCCAAGAGGTTCTTAACCGGTTTGCCGTTTTCTGGCGACCGATTGTTTGGCGAACGATTGGATGAGATTATTAAGGAATCCAAGGGAAAGGACTCCTCCTTACCCCAGTCCAAACCGAAGAGACCTCAGCAACGGAAAATACAATCGAGGTTTCGGTCCTTTCGTCCCTCCGCCAAGCCCCAATCCTCTTCGTCCAGCAGGCCGGAGAAAGGCCAGAGGAACTCCTATGCGTGGCGGGCTAAGCCACGCCCCCAAAAACCTGCCGGAGGCAATGCCTCCAAGGCGGCCTCTTCATGACTCTCGGCATCCCCGAACAGCATCCTCAGTCGGTGGCAGGCTCTCCCGCTTTTGCGACGCCTGGTGGCCACATGTTCAAGACCGATGGGTGAGAGACATTCTGTCTCACGGTTACAGGATAGAGTTCAGCTCTCGTCCCCCGACTCGTTTCTTCAGAACCTCTCCGCCCCCCGCGCGGGCCGATGCACTTTTTCAGGCGGTGGACGCTCTGAAGACAGAAGGAGTTGTGATCCCTGTTCCCCCCCCAGGAACATGGTCGCGGCTTTTACTCCAACTTGTTCGTGGTGCCAAAGAAGGACGGTTCGTTCCGTCCCGTTCTGGACCTCAAACTACTCAACAGACATGTGAGCATCAGACTGTTTCGGATGGAATCTCTCCGCTCGGTCATCGCATCGATGTCACAAGGAGACTTCCTAGCATCGATCGACATCAAGGATGCTTATCTCCATGTGCCGATCGCACCCGAACATCAACGTTTTTTGCGTTTCGCCATCGGGGACGAACACCTTCAGTTCGTGGCATTGCCTTTCGGCCTGGCGACAGCCCCACGGGTGTTCACCAAGGTCATGGCATCTGTTGTGGCGGTCCTACACTCTCAGGGCCACTCGGTGATTCCCTACTTAGACGATCTTCTGGTCAGGGCACCCTCTCAGATGGCGTGTCAAAACAGCCTTACCGTCGCTCTGGTGACTCTCCAGCAGTTCGGGTGGATCATCAACTTCACAAAATCCAAGTTGACACCGACCCAATCACTGACTTACCTCGGGATGGAGTTTCATACTCAGTCAGCGGTAGTCATGCTACCGCTGGACAAACAGCTTTCTCTGCAGGCAGGGGTGCAATCTCTTCTTCGGGGTCAGTCACACCCCTTGAGGCGTCTCATGCACTTCCTGGGGAAGATGGAGGCAGTGCCCTTCGCGCAATTCCATCTGCGGCCACTCCAGTGGGACATTCTCCGCAAATGGGACAGGAGGTCGACTTCCCTCGACAGGAACGTCTCTCTTTCCCTTGCAACCAAGACGTCACTTCAGTGGTGGCTCCTTCCCAACTCTCTGTCGCAGGGAAAATCCTTCCTACCCCCAACCTGGGCTGTGGTCACCACGGACGCGAGCCTGTCAGGGTGGGGGGCGGTTTTTCTCCACCACAGGGCTCAGGGAACCTGGACTCCGATAGTCATCCCTTCAGATCAATGTTCTGGAGATAAGGGCAGTGTATCTAGCCCTATTGGCTTTTCATCGGTGGCTGGAGGGCAGGCAGATCCGTATCCAGTCGGACAACGCCACTGCCGTCGCATACATCAACCACTAAGGCGGCACTCGCAGTCGTCAAGCCTTCCAGGAAGTCCGACGGATTCTGCAGTGGGTGGAAGCCACAGCTTCCACCATCTCCGCAGTTCACATCCCGGGCGTAGAAAACTGGGAAGCAGATTTTCTCAGTCGTCAGGGCATGGACGCGGGGGAATGGTCTCTTCACCCAGAAGTGTTTCGAGAGATCTGTCGCCGCTGGGGAACGCCGGACGTCGATCTCATGGCGTCACGGCACAACAACAAAGTCCCGGCATTCATGGCCCGGTCTCAAGATCACAGAGTTCTGGCGGCGGACGCATTAGTTCAGGATTGGTCGCAGTTTCGACTGCCTTATGTATTTCCTCCTCTGGCGATGCTGCCCAGAGTGCTGCGCAAAATCAGGTCCGACTGTCGTCACGCCAATCTCGTCGCCCCAGATTGGCCGAGGCGGTCGTGGTACCCGGATCTGTGGCATCTCACGGTGGGTCAACCGTGGGCGCTCCCAGACCGCCCAGACTTGCTGTCACAAGGGCCGTTTTTCCATCTGAATTCTGCGGCCCTCAACCTGACTGTGTGGCCATTGAGTCCTGGCTCCTAGCGTCTTCAGGGTTATCTCAAGATGTCATTGCCACCATGAGACAGGCCAGGAAACCAACGTCCGCCAAGATCTATTACAGGTCTTGGAGGATCTTCTTATCCTGGTGTTCTGATAATGGTTTTACTCCCTGGCCTTTTGCCTTACCCACTTTTCTTTCATTCCTTCAATCCGGAATGGACAAGGGTTTGTCACTCTGCTCTCTCAAGGGACAAGTATCGGCGCTATCCGTATTTTTTCAAAAGCGTCTGGCCAGGCTTCCGCAGGTCTGCACGTTCCTGCAGGGAGTTTGCCACATAGTCCCACCTTACAAGCGTCCGCTGGAACCCTGGGACCTTAACAGGGTGCTAACGGCTCTTCAGAAACCACCTTTCGAGCCGCTGCGGGATGTCTCTTTATCACGTCTTTCGCAGAAGGTGGCATTTCTAGTGGCAGTTACATCACTCCGTAGAGTGTCGGAGCTGGCAGCTCTGTCATGCAAAGCCCCCTTCCTGGTTTTTCACCAGGATAAGGTGGTTCTGCGTCCTGTTCCGGAATTTCTCCCTAAGGTGGTATCTCTTTTTCATCTCAATCAGGATATCTCCTTACCTTCATTTTGCCCTAATCCAATTCACCAATGTGAAAAGGATTTGCACTCATTAGATCTGGTGAGAGCACTCCGGCTCTACGTGTCTCGCACGGCGCCCCTGCGCCGTTCAGATGCGCTCTTTGTCCTTGTCGCTGGCCAGCGTAAGGGTTCGCAGGCTTCCAAGTCAACCTTGGCTCGGTGGATCAAGGAACCGATTCTTGAAGCCTACCGTTCTTCTGGGCTTCCGCTTCCTTTGGGGCTGAAAGCCCATTCTACCAGAGCCGTGGGTGCGTCCTGGGCATTGCGGCATCGGGCTACGGCTCAACAGGTGTGTCAGGCAGCTACCTGGTCTAGTCTGCACACTTTCACGAAACACTATCAGGTGCATACCTATGCTTCGGCAGACGCCAGTCTAGGTAGGCGAGTCCTTCAGGCGGCGGTTGCCCACCTGTAAGAGGGGGCCGTTGCGGCTCTTTTTATTGAGGTATTCTTTTACCCACCCAGGGACTGCTTTTGGACGTCCCAATTGTCTGGGTCTCCCAATGGAGCGACAAAGAAGAAGGGAATTTCTTCGGCGCTCTATTGGGAGACCCAGACGATTGGGTGTATAGCTACTGCCTCCGGAGGCCACACAAAGCATTACACTAAAAAGTGTAAGGCCCCTCCCCTTCTGGCTATACACCCCCAGTGGGATCACTGGCTCACCAGTTTTCTGCTTTGTGCGAAGGAGGTCAGACATCCACGCATAGCTCCACTGTTTAGTCAGCAGTAGCTGCTGACTATATCGGATGGAAGAAAAGAGGGCCCATATAGGGCCCCCAGCATGCTCCTTTCTCACCCCGCTTGTGGTTTGTAAGGTTGAGGTACCTATTGCTGGTACGGCGGCTGGAGCCCACATGCTGTTTTCCTTCCACATCCCCCTGAGGGGCTCTGAGGAAGTGGGATCTTACCGGCCCCAAAGCCCTGAGGCCGGGCTCCATCCACAGACCCATAGAACCTGCTGGATGTGGAGCGGGAGTGCCGTTCAGGGACAAGGCCCTGCAACTTTCAGGTACTCTGTGTCCCCGTACACACAGGCACAGCACACTCCAGACTTGCTGGGTGTGCTAGTGCGCCGGGGACAGTAAAGGGTTACAGTCACTGCAGCCTAGCTGAGTGACTTTATGTATGGGGAACTACCGCGCCGGACGCTCCGGGAGCGGCGGCGCGGCTGGGACTTGTAGTGCGCCGGGGACTTAGCGCCGACCGCGCTTTTACGGCGGCGGCGCTTATAAATCCAGTCCCCGGCTTTTGCGGCCTAGCTCCGCTTCGTTCCCGCCCCCACCCTGTCAATCAGGGTAGGGGAGAGACGCTGTACAATCAGCAGCGCCGAGGGCTGGAGCCTTATTTACATGCTCCAGCCCTCTCACTGGACACTGTGGGACTCCGGTTTCCCGCTCTGACTCGGGGGCACGCCCACGGCCCGCCCCTACTCACACGAGCTGGAGAAGACGCCGGCAGCCATTCCTGCAGTCCGAGCTGAGAGATCGGACTCTGGGCAACCAGGCACAGGACTAGGGCGACCACACACCCGCTTATAGGCGGGCGGTAAGCGGCACCTGAAGTGCTGACCCCACTAAATACCGCAGTTGTCCATTTGTATTTTTATGCTTACACTGCATAGGTCGCTATTTTTGGCTATATGCCCTCTTAGATGGCGACACATCAGCAGCAGGAAAGCAGGGGTGCTAAGGCACAGGCTTTCTATGCTGCTTGTATTGCATGTACTGAAGTGTTCATGTGTATTTATGCTTGTATGCTATACACTGCACTGTACGGTCGCTAGTCTGGGCTATTTTCGCCTAGAATGACTAGACTACAGCAGCAGAAAAGCAGGGGTGCTGAGGCACAGGTTTTTTCTATGCTGCTTGTATTGCAGGGGTTGCAGTGTTCGTTTGTACTTATGCTTGTATGCTATACATTGCACTGTATGGTCGATATTCTGGGCTATATTCCCCTAGATGGCTAGTCTACAGCAGCAGAAAAGCAGGGGTGCCAAGGCACAGGCTTTCTATGCTGCTTGTATTGCATGTGCTGCAGTGTTTATTGTACTTTATGCTTGTATGCTATACATTGCATTGTACGGTCGCCATTCTTGGCTCTATGTCCTAGATGGCTAGTCGGCAGCAGCATATAAGCAACACAGGCTTTCGATGCTGTTTTTACTGCATGTGATACTGTTCCACGGCACTGAACCCCATTGTGTGCAATGCTCCCCTGGAGCACTTGGTCAGCCGGGGCCTCTACTAGACGTGGCCAAAGGAACCACCTGTCAACCCTGTCCAAGGACAGGGATGGAGTTGAATTGGGATAGAGACTTGCAGTCCGGACAGGCCATGGGCAAATCATTGCTCCCTGGCCACCCTCATTGGGAATAAAATCGGTTCCCCGGGGGGGGTCCCAGGAGGCTCTCTGTATGATGACGCAGACGTAGCTCATCAGGACTTTGATCCTGACAACGCTCTCAATCCGGATACACCGGATGGTGACGCCATGAGGAATGATCCTATAGCGTCCATCAATGGAATGTTGGATGTTTCTCCCTCAGCTCCCCCAAAGCACGTGGAGGCCAGGCGGTTCCGGATGAAACCCTCCGCTCCGTCATTGCCTCAATGTCTCAAGGATATTTCCTAGCATCAATAGACATCAAAGATGCTTATCTCCACGTGCCGATTGCTACAGAGCACCAATGTTTTCTACGTTTCGTGATGGGAGACGACCATCTTCAGTTCGTAGCTCTGCCATTCGGTCTGGCGACAACCCCACGGGTGTTCACCAAGGTCATGGCGGCAGTGGTAGCAGTCTTGCACTCACAGGGACACTCTGTGATCCCTTACTTGGACGATCTACTTGTCAAGGCACCCTCTCAAGAGGCATGCCAATTCAGCCTGACTGTTGCGCTGGAGACTCTCCAGACGTTCGGGTGGATCATCGACTTCTCAAAGTCAAACCTGTCACCGACCCAATCACTAACGTATCTTGGTATGGAGTTTCATACTCTCTCAGCGATAGTGAAGCTTCCGCTGGACAAGCAGCGGTCACTACAGACTGGGGTGCAGACTCTCCGTCAAGGTCACTCGCACTCCTTAAGACGCCTCATGCACTTCCTCGGGAAGATGGTGGCGGCAATGGAGGCGGTTCCGTTTGCGCAGTTTCATCTGCGTCCTCTTATTGGGACATTCTCCGCCAATGGGACGGGAAGTCAACATCCCTGAACAGGAAAGTCTCCTTTTCACAGAAGGACTCTCTGCAATGGTGGCTTCTTCCCACCTCATTATCACAGGGAAGATCCTTCCTACCACCGTCTTGGGCGGTAGTCACGACAGACGCGAGTCTGTCAGGGTGGGGAGCAGTTTTTTCTCCACCACAGGGCTCAGGGTACGTGGACTCAGCAGGAGTCCACCCTTCAGATCCATGTTCTGGAAATCAGAGCAGTGTATCTTGCCCTACTAGCCTTCCAGCAGTGGCTGGAAGGAAAGCAGATCCGAATTCAGTCGGACAACTCCACAGCGGTGGCATACATCAATCACCAAGGAGGGACACGCAGTCGGCAAGCCTTCCAGGAAGTCCGGCGGATTCTGACGTGGGTGGAAGCCACGGCCTCCACCGTATCCGCAGTTCACATCCCCGGCGTAGAAAACTGGGAAGCAGACTTCCTCAGCCGCCAGGGCATGGACGCAGGGGAATGGTCCTTTCGCCCGGACGTGTTTCAGGAAATCTGTAGCCGCTGGGGAAGGCCGGACGTCGACCTAATGGCGTCCAGGCACAACAACAAGGTCCCAACCTTCATAGCACGGTCTCGCGATCACAGAACTCTGGCGGCAGACGCCTTAGTGCAAGATTGGTCGCAGTTCCGGCTCCCTTATGTGTTTCCACCTCTGGCACTCTTGCCCAGAGTGCTACGCAAGATCAGATCCGACTGCAGCCGCGTCATACTCGTCGCCCCAGACTGGCCAAGGAGGGCGTGGTATCCGGATCTGTGGCATCTCACGGTCGGCCAACCGTCGGCACTACCAGACCGACCAGACTTACTGTCCCAAGGGCCGTTTTTCCATCGGAATTCTGCGGCCCTGAACCTGACTGTGTGGCCATTGAGTCCTGGATCCTAGGGTCTTCAGGATTATCCCAAGGGGTCGTTGCCACCATGAGACAGGCTAGGAAGCCCACGTCCGCTAAGATCTACCACAGAACGTGGAGGATATTCTTATCCTGGTGCTCTGCTCAGGGAGTGTCTCCCTGGCCTTTTGCATTGCCTACCCTTCTTTCTTTCCTGCAATCTGGGTTAGAAAAAGGTTTGTCGCTCGGCTCCCTTAAAGGGCAAGTCTCGGCGCTATCCGTCTTTTTTTTTTTTCAAAAGCGTCTAGCACGACTTCCTAAGGTGCGCACGTTCCTGCAGGGGGTTTGTCATATTGTACCCCCGTACAAGCGGCCGTTAGATCCATGGGATCTGAACAGGGTACTAGTTGCCCTCCAGAAGCCGCCCTTCGGGCCTCTGAGGGAGGTTTCACTTTCTAGACTATCACAGAAAGTGGCTTTTCTGGTAGCGATCACCTCTCTTCGGAGAGTGTCTGAGCTAGCAGCGCTGTCATCCAAGGCTCCTTTCCTGGTCTTCCACCAGGACAAGGTAGTGCTGCGCCCCATTCAGGAGTTTCTCCCGAAGGTGGTATCCTCTTTTCATCTTAATCAGGATATCTCTTTGCCTTCGTTTTGTCCTCATGCAGTTCATCGGTATGAGAAGGATTTACATTTGTTAGATCTGGTGAGAGCACTCAGAATCTACATTTCCCGCACGGCGCCCTTGCGCCGTTCGGATGCACTCTTTGTCCTTGTCGCTGGTAAGCGCAAAGGGTCGCAGGCTTCTAAGGCCACCCTGGCTTGATGGATCAAAGAACCAATTCTTGAAGCCTACCGTTCTGCTGGGCTTCCGGTTCCATCAGGGCTGAAGGCCCATTCTACCAGAGCCGTGGGTGCATCCTGGGCATTACGACACCAGGCTACGGCTCAACAGGTGTGCCAGGCAGCTACCTGGTCGAGTCTGCACACTTTCACCAAACATTATCAGGTGCATACCTATGCTTCGGCGGACGCCAGCCTAGGTAGAAGAGTCCTGCAGGCGGCAGTTGCCTCCCCGTAGGGGAGGGCTGTCTTGCAGCTCTAACATGAGGTATTTCTTTACCCACCCAGGGACAGCTTTTGGACGTCCCAATCGTCTGGGTCTCCCAATAGAGCGCCGAAGAAGAAGGGAATTTTGTTACTTACCGTAAATTCCTTTTCTTCTAGCTCTTATTGGGAGACCCAGCACCCGCCCTGTTGTCCTTCGGGATTTTTGGGGTTTTTTCGGGTACACATGTTGTTCATGTTGAACGGTTTTTCAGTTCTCCGATGTTACTCGGAGTGAATTTGTTTAACCAAGTTATTGGCTTTCCTCCTTCTTGCTTTTGCACTAAAACTGGTGAGCCAGTGATCCCACTGGGGGTGTATAGCCAGAAGGGGAGGGGCCTTACACTTTTTAGTGTAATGCTTTGTGTGGCCTCCGGAGGCAGTAGCTATACACCCAATCGTCTGGGTCTCCCAATAAGAGCTAGAAGAAAAGGAATTTACGGTAAGTAACAAAATTCCCTTCTTTGTTTACTTACCGTAAATTCCTTTTCTTCTAGCTCCTATTGGGAGACCCAGCACCCGCCCCTGTTCCCTTCGGGCTAGTTGTTCTTTTGTGTACACATGTTGTTCATGTTGAATTGTTTTCAGTTCTCCGAACATCCTTCGGATTGAATTTACCTTAGACCAATTTATAAGTTTCCTCCTTCCTGCTTTTGCACCAAAACTGAGGAGCCCGTGATGCACGGGAGGGGTTACACTTTTTAAAGTGTAATACTTTGTGTGGCCTCCGGAGGCAGAAGCTATACACCCAATTGTCTGGGTCTCCCAATAGGAGCTCGAAGAAAAGGAATTTACGGTAAGTAAACAAAATTCCCTTCTTTTCATGAGTTTTCTTAAAATATAAAATTGTACATTTCATTTACCAGGCATTTTAGTGTTTAAATGTAAAAAGAAAAAAAACAAACACATGGCATCTTCTTCTCCGCAGTTATCTCCGCTCACTCCCTGTTCTCATTGAGGAGGAGAAGGCCGATATGACTAGAATAGAAGACCTGATGACTAAATCCTTCATAGGCCAGCAGCTGATCCACATCATAGGCTGCCTGGATACCAGCGAGGAGGGAGGCCGGTAGGTCACAATTCTCCTGACTGCTGTCACTTTACCTTTGCTGTAGAAACCTCCCCGCCTGTTCGTTATGTCCTCCTGTTACTTCTGACTCTGACACAAATGTGCTAATTCTACAGAAATCTCTCATTCGCTTTTCTGCCAGTTGTGTGATGTCTGAATGAAAATTTCTGGCAAACAATGAAGCTTTCTATCCAAAAGGCATCTTTTATATACCAGATTTTTTATATTCTAGGACGCCTCTTGGCATAAGACGCACCCTAGATTTAGACAGCAGAAAATAGGAAAAATATTTTTCCCATTTTTTTTTAAAAACTTTCTTGTTGGTGTAAAGTGGAGGGACCATTAGCACTAATTTTAATGTCATGGGGTAGAATAGCAAAGTAAGCCATTGTTGCTGTTTCTCTGCAGTGTGTGTGTGTATTACACACAGAGCTCTGCTACATGCACAGTTACACTTACAGACACAGCTCTGCTATATGCACAGCTACACTTACATATACAGCTCTGCTACATGCACAGTTACACTTACATATACAGCTGTGCTACATGCACAGCTACACTTACACAACTTTCTTTATCGTTCCTTTGGGAGACCCAGACCATGGGTGTTTAGCTTCTGCCTCCGGAGGACACACAAAGTACTACACTTAAAAGTGTAGCTCCTCCCTCTGAGCTTATACACCCCCTGGTAGCCAGTCCTAGCCAGTTTATTGCTTTGTGTCAGGAGGTATACATCCACACATGCATTCTCATCTGATTTGTTTGACTTTTGGAAAGAGTTTGAAGAAAAGCGGGTCCATGTCTGGACTCCCGGCATGTCCCTTCTCACCCCACTGTGTCGGCGGTGTTGTTAAGGTTGATTTACAAGGCTGCAGCCTTACATGCCGTGCTCCTTCACCATCCCTTCTGGGCTCTGGCTTGAAGTGTGAGCCAGCACGGTCTCCATGCCTGGCAGGAGTCCGGTCTCCATCCACAGCCCCTTGGGGATTCTGTTGGACCGGAGCACTCATCGCCAGGGACATGGCCCTGCGTCTCAGCAGCTAAGTACCTGAGACGTTTATGTTGGGGGTCCCGGTTCTTTATTGTAAGGGGAGAGTATGCTGTATGTGATTGTTTTAACTTTTCCGGCGGGTTCTCTAGCTTTTGCCTGAGAACCGCGCCGATGGTGCCTGCTTGTCGGCCTCGCCGCTTAAATTTAGGCCCCGGCTTCGCCGGAGGCCTAGTTTCATTTTCCTGCCCTCGCATGTCACTCATGCAGAGGGACAGGTTCGGCTCCTCCCGGCGGCCGTTCTACACAGGGGAGGGACACTCCCCACTGCTGGGGCGTCCCTTCTTCCCTGCAGGTCTCTATAGCCCTCCAGTTCCTGCTCTTTTATAGGAACGCCCTCTTCTCAGGCAGAGTTCACTCTGCTCTGGGACATCCTGCATTCTGCATCTCTGCTGAGGTGCTGCGACTGGGGGACCGGGCTTCGGGATCTGGAGGGCACACAACACCGCACTCAGCGGTCTGGTAAGCCACAGCCGGTCTCCGGTTGTGGACCTCTGTATATTCTCCCTGGGGTTCATTCTCTGCAAAGCCCCCACTCCAGCAGCATGTCTCAGACAAGGAGTAAGGCTCCAAAGCTTTATTCTGCATGCACTGCATGTAAGCTCCTGCTGCCTGAGCCGAGCACCTATCCACATTGTGATGTCTGCTCTAACTTGGCGGTGCCACAGCCTGGAGTCTCACCCCCAGTGGTCTCTCAGGCTGCTGCTGCACCTGTGATTGAACCCCCGGCCTGGGTAGAGTCCTTTTCTAGGTCCATATCCCAGTCATTTGCTGAGTCCATGGGGCTTTTGTCCAGGACTTTGATGAATATGCATCAGCCCCCCTCACAGGGTGCCTCTAATACTCTTGACAGAGGACTCCTATCCTCTGACCTCCGTCCATCAGAGCTCACGGAGGATTCATCATCTGATCCCAGACCCCGTCCTTCTAAGAGAAGGCGCAGGGTTTCCTCCCCCTCCCCATCCCACGGCTCTGTCTCAAGAGCTGACTCTCAAGATGAGGAGGATGCCCTCACTGGGGGCTCGGAGGCTATGTATCCCATCGATTTCTCTGAGGGTGACTCAGATCTTTAGTGATTTGATTGCTTCTATTAATTCTGTGCTGGATCTCAATCTGCCAGTGTCAGAGGAGCAACTCTCTTTAGCAGAAAGACATCAGTTTACCTCGCCTAAGAGAGTGAAGAGTGTGTTCTTTAACCACTCCAGTTTTCAGACCGCTGTGACCAAACCCAGGGCCTGCCCTGACAAACGCTTTCCAAAGCGTGGTTCTGATGACCGGTTTCCATTTCCGCCTGAGGTGGTCAAGGAGTGGTCTCACTCCCCAAAGGTAGACCCTCCGGTGTCTAGGCTATCAGCCCGGACCGTTGTGTCGGTGGCTGACGGCACCTCACTTAAGGATTCCACTGACCGTCAGATTGACCTTCTGGCCAAATCTGTGTATGAAGCTGCGGGGGCCGCGTTTTCCCCGACTTTTGCAGCAGTGTGGGCTCTCAAAGCCATCTCTGCTTCTCTAGAGGAGATGCATTCCCTCACCAAGGAATCTATGCCTGAGATGGTTACTTTAACTGCTCAGGCTTCAGTTTTCTTTGTCGCTCCATTGGGAGACCCAGACAATTGGGTGTATAGCTATTGCCTCTGGAGGCCACACAAAGTATTACACTTAAAAGTGTAAGGCCCCTCCCCTTCTGGCTATACACCCCCAGTGGGATCACTGGCTCACCAGTTTTGTGCTTTGTGCGAAGGAGGCAACACATCCACGCATAGCTCCACTTTTTAGTCAGCAGCAGCTGCTGACTATGTCGGATGGAAGAAAAGAGGACACATATAGTGTCCCCAGCATGCTCCCTTCTCACCCCACTGTGTCGGAGGTGTTTGTAAGGTTGAGGTACCCATTGCGGGTACGGCGGCAGGAGCCCACATGCTGATTCCTTCCCCATCCCTTTTTACAGGGCTCTGGGTGAAGTGGGATTTACCGGTCTCCAGGCACTGAGACCGTGCTCCATCTACAGCCCCTGGAGAAGATGCTGGATGGAGCGGAGTACATCAGGGACATGGCCCTGCTTCCTCAAGGTACTCTGTGTCCCCGTGCATTTGGCGCTCACACCGCAGCATGCTGGGTGTTGTAGTGCGCCGGGGGACATCAGCGCTGCGGCGCCTGTGCCATAGCCTCATTCAGCTTAGCTGAAGCAGGCACACTTATGGGACTCGGCCGCGCCGGCCGCTGGGACTGCGGCACGGCTGGCACTTGTAGTGCGCCGGGGACTTCAGCGCGGCCTGCGCTTTTACGGCGGCCGCGCTGATAACTACAGTCCCCGGCTTTTGCGGCCTGCTTCCGTTCGTTCCCGCCCCCAGACCTGCCAGTCAGGAGAGGGGCGGGACGCTGCCCACGTCTAGGACTCGGGCGCGCCGGCCGCTGGAACAGCGGCGCGGCTGGCACTTGTAGTGCGCCGGGGACTTCAGCGCGGCCCGCGCTTTTACGGCGGCCGCGCTGATAACTCGAGTCCCCGGCTTTTGCGGCCTGCTTTAGTTCGTTCCCGCCCCCAGACCTGCCAGTCAGGAGAGGGGCGGGACGCTGGCCACTTCTAGGGCGGTCGCGCCGGCCGCTGGGACTGCGGCGCGGCTGGCACTTGTGGTGCGCCGGGGACTTCAGCGCGGCCCGCGCTTTTACGGCGGCCGCGCTGTTAACTCGAGTCCCCGGCTTCTGGGCCTAGTCTCCCTTCGTTACCGCCCACAGCCCTGACAGTCAGGGTAGGGGCGTGACGCTGCATAGAGCAGAGCTGAGAGCTGGAGTATGTTTTGCATACTCCACCCCTCTCACTGTGTGCACTGTGAATCCGGATTCCCGCACTTTCTCAGGCACGCCCACGGCTTCCTTCTCTACAAGGACACCGGCAGCCATTAGTGTCAGTTTCTGTACGATACAGAGACAAGTGTGGAAGACCCTGGCATTCTGATAGTCACACAATCGCTGTAACAGGCGTTAAGCAGCACCTGTGGTGCTAACCCCACTAGTGCAGAATTGCACTTATAGATATGCTTGTACTATATACATTGCACTGTTTGGTCGCACGTTGTATATACCCTCCTGGATTATGCGGAGGAGTTATCAGCATATTCTCTGTGTAAAACAAAGGTGCAGAACCACATGTTTTTCTATACAGCTGGTACAGCATGTACGGCTATACGGCCGGCAGGTACATAGACTCCCATTGTATGCACTAATGGCCAGGGGATGAGGACGGTGTCTGCAGTATTTACTGACAGTTTTTCTGAGACTATGGCTATGATACTAGAAGCCTAGCAGTCCGGACATGTCTCTCACAATATGGGCACTGTTGAATCATTGATCCATGGCCCCCCTCAGTGTGAATAACTAACAGCTCCGGGAATGTCACACGCATCCCAGAGTCACGGCTCTGCACGGACGTCAGTCCCAGACAGCCTAAGTGGGCTCGCTATGAGCGGCCTCGGTTTCATCTCTGGTCGAAAGCCATCTATGAGGCTGTCGGCGCACCGTTGGCTCCGGCATTCTCTCCCTTGGGGCACTCCAAGCTATTTCAGCTTGTCTTACACAGATTGACACGGTTACACGTACATCTGTGCCGCAGGTGGCATCCTTAACCTCTCAAATGTCTGCATTTGTTTCTTACGCGATTCAGGTTGTCCTGGACTCTGCGAACCGTGCGGCGGTAGCCTCCGCTACTCCGTGTTTTTAAGCAGAGCCTGGTCTGCTCGTTAAGTGAATGGAAGGCAGATTCTGCTTCCAAAAAAGGTTGCCTAAC
The DNA here is from genome assembly GCF_048569485.1 of Anomaloglossus baeobatrachus. Classification (NCBI taxonomy): domain Eukaryota; kingdom Metazoa; phylum Chordata; class Amphibia; order Anura; family Aromobatidae; genus Anomaloglossus; species Anomaloglossus baeobatrachus. The sequence goes on from NC_134353.1 coordinate 89,474,034, forward strand.
CAGTTGCCTTTTTCTGCTGACCGACTGTTTGGTGAGCGTTGGATGTAACCATCAAATAGTCCAGGGGTAAGGATTCATCCTTTCCTCAGCCCGGACACAACAAACCCCAACAGAGCAAGAGGCAGTCGGGGTTTTCGGCCTTTTCGAGGCTCGGGCAGGTCCCTTTTTTCCTCGTCCAAGGTGGACTCAAGAGGATCAGAGGTGCTAAGATTCTTAGCGGGCTCAGTCTCGCCCAAAAAAGCGACAGTCGGAAAACCCGCTTCCAAGGCGGCTTCCTCATGACTTGCGGCCTCGGTCGGTAGCAGGCTCTCCCGCCCTGGCGATATTTAGCTGCTATAGGTCAATGACCATTGAGTGTGAGACATTCTGTCTCACGGGTACAGGATAGAGCTCACTTCTCGTCCTCCAACTCGATTCTTCAGAATTTCTCCACCTCCCGGCCGGGCCGCTGCTCTTCTGCAAACAGGGTGCACTCTATAGGCAGAAAGAGTGATGACCCCCGTTCCTCTTCAGGAACAAGGTCACGGTTTTTACCCCAAATTCTTTGCGGTACCTATAACAACGGGCCGTTCCGTCCCGTTCTGGATCTAAAAATGCTCAGCAAGCTCGTGGACACCAGGCGGTTCCGGATGGAATCCCTCCGCCATGTCATCGCCTCAAGGTCCCAACGATATTTCCTAGCATCATTAGGCATCAAGGATGCTTATCCACACGTGCCGATTGATCCAGAGCACTAGCGTTTCTACGCTTCGTTATAGGAGACGAACACCCTCTGTTCGTAGCTCTACCTTCCGGCTAGCGACAGTCCAACTGGTCTTCGCCAAGGTCAGGGCAGCAGTAGTCACAGTCCTGCACTCTCAGGGTCACTCTGTGGTCCCGTATTTAGACGATCTACTTGTCAAGGCACTCTCTTAGGAAACATGCCAACACTGCCCGAACGTTGCGCTGGAGACTCTCTAGAGTTTTGGGTGGATCATCAACTTTTTAAAGTCAGATCCGACCCCGACCCTATCGATAACATATCTAGGCATAGAGTTTCTTACTCTCTCAGCGATAGTGAAGCTGCCGCTAGACAAACAGCATTCACTACGGGCTGCAAGCTCTTCTTTAAGAACCAGTCGCACACATTGACACGCCTCATGCACTTCCTACGTAAGATGGTAGCAATGGAGGCAGTTCCTTTCGCGCAGTTTTACTGCGTCCACTACAATGGGACATTCTCCGCCAATGGGACGAGGAGTCGACGTCCCTCAACAGAGTCGTCGTTCTTCTCAGGCGGCCAAGGAATCTCTACGGTGGTGGCTTCTTCTCACCTCTTGGTCAAAAAGAAGGTCCTTCCTATCCCCGTCCTGGGCGATAGTTACGACAGACGCGAGTCTATCAGGGTGGGGAGCAGTTTTTCTCCACTACAGCGCTCAGGGTACGTGGACTCAGCAAGAGTCCACTCTTCAGATCAATGTTCTTGAACACAGAGCAGTGTATCTTGCCCTACAATCCTTCCAACAGCGGCTGGAAAGCAAGCATATCCGACTTCAGTCGGACAGCTCCACAGCGGTGGCATACATCAACCACCAAGGAAGAACGCGCAACCGGCAAGCCTTCCAGGAAGTCCGGCAGGTTTGATGTGGGTGGATGACACGGCATCCACCATATCCACAATTCACATCCCAAGTGTGGAAACTAGGAAGCTGACTTTCTAAGTCGCTGAGGGGTGGCCGAAAGAGTATGGTCTCCTCACCCGGACGGGTTTCAGGAGATCTGGCGCCGCTGACAGAGGCCGGACGTCGATCTAATGGCGTCACGGCACAACAACAATGTGCCAGCTTCATGGCACGGTTTCACAATCATCGAGCTCTGGCGGCAAACGCCTTAGTTCAGCATTGGTCGCAGTTCCAGCTCCCTTAGGTGCCATCTCTGGCATTGTTGCCCAGAGTACTGCGCTAGATCAAGACCGACTGCGGCCGCGCCATCCTCGTCGCTACAAATTGGCCGAGGATGTTGTGGTACTCGGTTCTGTGGTGCCTCACGGTAGGCTAACCGGGGGCACTACCAGACCAATCAGACTGGCTGTCTCAAGGGCCATTCTTCCATTTGAATTCTACGGCTCTCAACCGGATGGTGTGGCATTGAGTCCTGGAACCTAGTGTCGTTAGGATTACCTCTGGACGTGGTTGCCACCATGAGACAGGCTAGCATACCAACGTCCGCCAAGATTGACCACAGGACGTGGAAGATGTTCTTATCTCGGTGCTCGGCGCAGGGTGTTTCTCCCTGGCCGGTTGCATCGTCTATGTTTCCTTCCTTCCTGCAATCTAGGTAGGAAAATGGGTTGTCGCTCAGTTCCCTTTAGGGACAAGTCTCAGCGCTATCTGTATTTTTTTCAGAAACGACGACTTCCTCAGGTACGCACGTTCCTACGGGGAGTTTGTCTTCTCAGCACTCCGTACAAGCGGCTGTTTGAGCCCTGAGATCTGAACAAGGTTCTAATTGCTCTCCAGATGCCGCCTTTCGAGCCTTTGAAGGATGTCTCCCTTCCCGTTTTTCACGGGAAGTGGCCTTCTACTAACGTTCTCGTCTCTTAGGAGAGTTTCCGAGCTAGCAACGCTCTTATACAAACTCTCTTCCTGGTCCTTCACCAGGACAGGGTAGTTCTGCGTCCGGTTCCGGAATTTCTCCCTAAGGTGGTATCCCATTTTCATATCAATCAGGATATCACCTCACCTTCTTTGTGTCCTCGTCCAGTCCATCAATTTCAGAAAGATTTGCATCTGTTGGTTCTGGTGAGAGCACTCAGGTTCTACTTCCCGCATGGCGCTCCTGCGCCACCCGGATGCACTCTTTGTCCTTGTCGCTGGTCGGCGTAAACAGTCGCAAGCTTCCAGATCCACCCTTGCTCGGGGGATCGAGGAACCAATTCTTGAAACCTACAGTTCTACTGGGCTTCGGGTTCTCTCAAGGCCGAAGGCCCATTCTACCAGAGCCGTGGGTGCATCCTGGGCATTACGGCACCAGGCTGCGGCTCAGCAGGTGTGTCAGGCACCCACCTGGTCGAGTCTACTTACTTTTACCAAGCATTATCAGATGCATACCTACGCTTCGGCAGACGCCAGCCTAGGTAGATAAGTCATTCAGGCGGCGGTTGGCCACCTGTAGGAGAGGGCCGTTTGACGGCCCTATCATGAGGTATTCTTTTACCCACCCAGGGATTGCTTTTGGACATCCCAATTGTCTGGGTCTCCCAATGGAGCGACAAAGAAGAAGGGAATTTTGTTTACTTACCGTAAATTCCTTTTCTTCTAGCTCCAATTGGGAGACCCAGCACCCGCCCTGTTTTCTCGGGGTTTTTCTGTTTTTTCGGGTACACATGTTGTTCATGTGGTATGGTTCAGTTCTCCGATGTTTCCTCGGATTGAATTGGTCTTTAAACCAGTTATTGGCTTTCCTCCTTCTTGCTTTGGCACTAAAACTGGTGAGCCAGTGATCCCACTGGGGGTGTATAGCCAGAAGGGGAGGGGCCTTACACTTTTAAGTGTAATACTTTGTGTGGCCTCCAGAGGCAATAGCTATACACCCAATTGTCTGGGTCTCCCAATTGGAGCTAGAAGAAAAGGAATTTACGGTAAGTAAACAAAATTCCCTTCTTTTCATCTTATGCCATGTCTGCCATGCTAGAGGCTGCTCACCGCACTGCGGTTGCTTCAGCTAATTCTCTTGTTATCCGCAGGATTTTGTGGCTTCGAGAGTGGAAGGCAGATGCTTCTTCCAAGAAGTTTCTTGCTGGGCTCCCTTTTGCTGATTCACGGCTGTTTGGTGAACAGCTGGATGAAATCATTAAAGAAGCTATTGGCGGGAAGAGTACTTCCATGCCACAAACCAAGACCAGGAAACCCGCCCAGGGTAGGAATCAATCAAGGTTTCGTTCCTTTCGTTCCTCCAACTGGTCATCCTCTAAGCCTTCCGCCTCGTCCGCTAACTCAGCCAAGGATCAGAAATCCAACTGGCGCCCAAAAGCGCGTCCGCAGAAGACCGCAGGAGGGTCTGCCACTAAGGCAGCTTCCTCATGACTCTCTGCCCGCTCCAGCCACGTCCTTAGTCGGTGGCAGGCTCTCCCACTTTGGCGACGCTTGGTTAAAGCAAGTCTCCGATCAGTGGGTGAGAGACATCATATCTCACGGCTGCAGGATAGAATTCTCTTCCAGCCCTCCAAACAGATTTTTTTCTCTCAACTCCCCCCTGCTCCAAGGCCGCCGCCTTCTCGCAGGCTGTGGCGTCCTTGCAGGCAAACGGAATGATTGTCCCAGTTCCCGCTCAGGAACGGTTCAGAGGTTTTTACTCAAATCTCTTCCTAGTTCCAAAAAAGGACGGTACCTTCCGGCCCATCCTGGATCTCAAGCTTCTCAACAAGCATGTCCGGGTGCGGCATTTTCGCATGGAGTCTCTGCGATCAGTCATTGCCTCTATGACCCAAGGGTAGTTCCTGGCGTCCATCGACATCAGAGATGCCTATCTACATGTGCCAATCGCAGTGTCACATCAGCGTTGGTTAAGTTTTGCGATAGGAGAGGATCATTTCCAATTCGTGGCTCTCCCCTTCGGGTTAGCCACGGCCCCTCGGGTATTCACCAAGGTCATGGCGGCACCTCCAGGGGTTAGCAGTGCTTCCTTATCTGGACGACCTTCTGGTCAAGGGTACATCCAGCGCAGACTGTCAGCGGAGTGTTTCGCTCACTCTCGCCACCCTAGCCCAATTCGGGTGGATTGTCAATCTTCCCAAATCCACTCTGACTCCGACCCAGAGTCTCACATACCTAGGGATGCAGTTCGAGACTTTGCCGGCACTTGTGAAGTTGCCCTTAGACAAACAGCTGTCACTCCGGTTGACGGTGCGCTCTCTCCTGAGGCCCCGCCGTTATACCCTCAGGCGTCTGATGCAGGTGCTGGGTCAAATGGTGGCCTCCATGGAGGCGGTTCCCTTTGCCCAGTTCCATCTGCGTCCTCTGCAGCTGGACATTCTCCGCTGGTGGGACAAGCGGCCTTCCTCCTTACAGAGGTTAGTGGCTCTGTCGCCACGGACCAGGAGCTCTCTTCAGTGGTGGCCTCTCCCTGTCCCAAGGGCGCTCCTTCCTGGCTCCGTCCTGGGTGATTCTCACCACGGATGCCAGCCTATCCGGCTGGGGAGCGGTACATCTCCACCACAGAGCACAGGGCACTTGGACTCCGTCCGAGTCAGCCCTTTCAATCAATGTGCTGGAAACCAGAGCTGTGCTTCTAGCTCTCCTAGCTTTTCACCACCTGTTGGCGGGCAGGCACATTCGAGTCCAGTCAGACAACGCGACAACGGTTGCCTACATCAATCACCAAGGCGGGACACGCAGCCGCCTGGCAATGTTGGAGGTCCAACGCATTCTTCAATGGGCGGAGGACTCCAAGTCCACCATATCCGCAGTCCACATCCCTGGCGTAGAAAACTGGGAGGCAGATTATCTCAGCCGTCAATCCGTGGACGGTGGCGAGTGGTCCCTGCACCCGGCAGTGTTTCAGTCAATCTGCCGCAAGTGGGGCACTCCGGACGTGGACCTAATGGCATCCCGTCACAACAACAAGTTTCCGGTTTACGTGGCTCGCTCCCACGATCCTCAGGCCTTCGCCGCGGACGCTCTGGTTCAAGACTGGTCCCAGTTTCGTCTGTCCTACGTGTTTCCCCCTCTAGCTCTCTTGCCCAGAGTCCTGCGCAAGATCAGAATGGAGGGCCGTTGAGTCATCCTCATTGCACCGGACTGGCCCAGGCGAGCTTGGTATCCGGACCTGCTCCAACTGTCCGTGGAGATGCCGTGGCATCTTCCGGACCGTCCAGACCTGCTCTCGCAAGGTCCGTTTTTCCGCCCGAATTCTGCGGCACTCAAATTGACGGCGTGGCTCTTGAGTCCTGGATTTTGACGGCTTCTGGTATTCTTCCTGAAGTCATCTCCACTATGACTCGGGCCCGTAAGTCTTCCTCCGTCAAGATCTATCACAGGACTTGGAAAATTTTTCTGTCCTGCTGTCGCTCTTCCGGCCATTCTCCTTGGCCATTCTCGTTGCCGACCCTTCTGTCTTTTTTTACAGTCCGGTCTGCAGCTAGGACTGTCCCTCAACTCTCTCAAGGGACAAGTCTCAGCTCTGTCAGTGCTGTTCTAGCGGCGTCTCGCCCGGCTGGCTCAGGTCCGCACCTTCATGCAAGGTGCGTCTCACATCATTCCGCCTTATCGGCGGCCCTTGGATCCCTGGGACCTTAACTTGGTCCTCACGGTATTGCAGAAACCCCCTTTCGAGCCCCTTAGGGAGGTTTCTTTGTCTCGTTTTTCTCAAAAGGTGGCCTTTCTAGTTGCCATAACTTTTCTCAGGAGAGTCTCTGATTTGGCTGCGCTCTCCTCGGAGTCACCTTTTTTGGTTTTTCACCAAGACAAGGTAGTTCTCCGTCCGACCCCGGACTTTCTTCCTAAGGTGGTCTCTCCCTTCCACCTTAACCAGGATATTTCATTGCCTTCCTTCTGTCCGGCCCCTGTTCATCGCTTTGAGAAAGCGCTGCATACTCTAGATCTGGTGCGTGCTCTCCGGATCTTTGTGTCTCGCACCGCTGCGCTTAGGCGGTGCACCTCTCTTTTAGTGCTAACCACAGGGCGGCGCAAGGGTCTCTCTGCTTCTAAGCCGACCTTGGCCCGTTGGATTTGATCGACCATTTCGGATGCCTACCAGAGTACTCAGGTGCCTCCCCCGCCGGGGATCAAAGCACACTCGACCAGAGCTGTCGGTGCCTCTTGGGCTTTTAGGCACCAGGCTACGACTCAGCAGGTCTGTCAGGCTGCCACTTGGACTAGCCTGCATACCTTTTCGAAGCACTACCAAGTGCATGCTCATGCTTCGGCAGATGTGAGCTTGGGCAGACGCATCCTTCAGGCGGCTGTCGCCCACTTGTGAAGTTAGGCTCCGCCTACTTCTTAGTTTTTTCTGTTTATTCCCACCCAGGGACAGCTTTGGAACGTCCCATGGTCTGGGTCTCCCAAAGGAACGATAAAGAAAAAAGAGAATTTTGTTACTTACCGTAAATTCTTTTCCTTATAGTTCCGTATTGGGAGACCCAGCTCCCTCCCTGTTGCCAATTTTCTTGTTCCGTGTGTTATCACCGGCTGTTGTCGTGGACAGAGTCTCCGGTTGTTCCGGTTCTTACTCGGTTCTACTTGTGGGTGGCTATTCTCCTTCAGCTTTTGCACTAAACTGGCTAGGACTGGCTACCAGGGGGTGTATAAGCTCAGAGGGAGGAGCTACACTTTTAAGTGTAGTACTTTGTGTGTCCTCCGGAGGCAGAAGCTAAACACCCATGGTCTGGGTCTCCCAATACGGAACGATAAGAAAATGAATTTACGGTAAGTAACAAAATTCTCTTTTTTCTACATGCAGTTACACGTATATATACATCTCTGCTACATGCACATTTACTTACACACACACACACACACACACACACACACACACCAAATTTCCACAACTTGTAGTTCCTGATTGGAACCTGAATGGAGGCTTCAGAAGGTAAGAAGCTGAAGGACCTTCTACTCAGTTAACAGAAGGACCTTTTTAGATGATGTGATCAGTCACATGTTCTAGAATACTCTTGTGACAGGTCCTGAACCGTCCGTGCATTCAGCTCCCGTTAGATTCCTCTCCTGCTCTTCACGGATCACATAGCTCAGTGTGCGGCAGGAGGAGAGAGGGCAGCTCTTTGATCGGGGAGGATGCCGTGTCTGCGTTCTCCTCCATCACAGGAAGCTGGCTCCAAGCTACAAGACGCCCACAGTTTTTAGTAAGAGTTATCCTTGTTAAAAATGTGTGTCCTGTAGCCCCAAAAATAGTTAGTAGCCGCAATTGCAGAAATGTTTTGACATCAGAAGACGTCTGTCTCCAGTGGATGGTCTGTGATTGTGATTGTGACTGAGCACTCCCGATACTTTACAGATCAGCCCTGGAGGTTTCAGTGATCATTACTTCTCACTTGTCAGAGGTTTCCTGAAAATGCTGCTATCTATTCATCCAAGCGGGTATATGGGGAAACTACAGGAGATTCCTAAAGTTTGCAGTCTGGCTTCCACTTGTATTTTGTAGAGGACTGATAACAGCTAAAATCGGACTAGTTAATAGAAGAAGCTCCAAGTTTACCCCCTCCTAAAAGTTATGGGACCTGTCACCATCAACATACAGTGTAATCTGCAGACCCCATGTTATAGAGCGGATTCAGTATAACCTGGGATTTAGTAATTTAATCCTCTGCTCGTTCTGTAATTTTTGGACCGGTGGCTGACAGCAATGTCTGTGTGCACATCGATATGAAGAAAGTTGTCAGTCACTGATGGTTCCCAATGTAAGAATTGGTGGAAGAAGTGGGCAAAACAAGTGGATACCTTACACATAATTTTAATAGTCTTGTGTTCAATTTCTTTCCAAAGGACAACTCCTTTTATCACCTTTCCAAAGGATAAATGGGCAAGATCTTACCGGTCAGTGGGGTCTGACCCAGACCGATAAGCAGAACGGAACTGGATCCCTGTGGGAATGGATCAGCAGTGCGCGTGGCGGACCACCTTTTCATTTATTCCCCACGGGGCTGTGGTATTCTGTGCTCAGCGGTTACCAGCAGTCCCGTATGGAATTAATGGGTCGATGGTTCGGCATGTGCACTGCCATTCCTAACCGGGATAACATTTGCGCTGTCCTATTAATCAGTGGGGGTCACAGTGATCAACCCTCACCAGTCTAAGCCCTTTTCACGGGAGTACCACTGCCGGCTCAGTTCAATGTAAAGGAAAAAACTAACTTCCCTTGCCTTCCCCGGTCCAGCCGTGTCTCCAGCTCCTTAGTGATTGTGTGTGTGTATAGGCTGCAGCGGTGACTGTATATGTGAACAGCGATGCAGCCAATCACTGAGCTCAGCGGGTGTCCTGATGAAGACAGCATGGGCTGAATAGTGATTGGCTGCAGCACTGTTGAAGTAACAAAATCACTGGAGCCCAAAAAAAAAAAGAGGCCGGGGCAGTGCCTGAGACACAGCGCTGGACCTGGGGAGGGCAAGCAATGCTCAGGTCTTCCTTTCAATTGGCCTAATGGCAACAGTTTTCAGAAAGGGGATCAATGCCTTTTCGGAACAGTCCCAAGACCTTGAATGTCAATTAAGTTTAGATTAGTCAATCGGGAGATTTCTGACAAAAGAACATGATTAACAATGAGCAGTAATAATGCCCATTCTCTCTGAGCAGACACCATGTTGTGTATTATTTTTTTTTTTAAAGAGCCTTTCCCACCTTTCTTGACAAATGTCAACGTAATCTATTTATTCTCTGTAGGAAGCGTCTTCTCACTGTCCTGCAGGAGATACTAATTATGCCCAATGTACCGACGTCCTTTATATCTCCTCTTGTGGCAGTCTTGCTGGATATTCTCAAAGATGACGACCGCAGAATCCTAACCGTACGTAACCCGCGGCTTACTGTAGCCTGGACTGTCTGTTTTGTACATTTTTACCTTGTATTTGTTCACTTTTTCACCACCAAGAATATTTTACATTCTTTAACCATAATACGGCCTTTCTGAAATAAAATTCACATAATGTTCTATCACCACATCCGTAATGACCCAAAAAAGCTAAACCATGTCAGTTTGGCTGTCTTTCGGCCCTTGAAAGTTGTATGTACGCTCTGCCACTGGACCCTGTTGACTATAATTTCTTTGTCGCTCTATTGGGAGACCCAGACAATTGGGTGTATAGCTACTGCCTCCGGAGGCCACACAAAGTATTACACTTAAAAGTGTAAGGCCCCTCCCCTACTGCCTATACACCCCCCGTGGGATCACGGGCTCCTCAGTTTTCATGCTTTGTGCGAAGTAGGCACACATGCACGCATAGCTCCACTGTTTAGTCAGCAGCAGCTGCTGACTTTGTCGGATGGAAGAAAAGAGGGCCCATACTAGGGCCCCCAGCATGCTCCCTTCTCACCCCACTTTTGTTGGCGGTGTTTGTTAAGGTTGAGGTACCCATTGCGGGTACGGAGGCTGGAGCCGACATGCTGCTTTCCTTCCCCATCCCCTTAGGGCTCTGGGTGAAGTGGGATCCTATCGGTCTCCAAGCACAGGAGACCGTGCTCAGTCCACAGCCCCTGGGAATCTGCTGGACATGGAGCTGAGTATCGTCAGGGACAGGGCCCTGCTACATTAAGGTACTCTGGGTCCCCGTACAGATCGCGCACACACACCAGCATTGCTGGGTGTGTTAGTGCGCCGGGGACAGCAGCGCGGCGCGCTGGTGCTTTACTCACTGCAGCTTTGCTGAGTGAGTTTCTGTATTAGGAACTGCCGCGCCGGCCGCGGCTGGCGGTTTTTTACACTGCGGCGCGGCTGGGACGTGTGGTTCGCTGGGGAACTTCCGCGCTGGCCGTGCTTATACGACGGCCGCGCTTATAAATCGAGTCCCCGGCTTTTGCGGCCTAGTTCCGTTTCGTTGCCGCCCCCAGGCCTGCCAGTCAGGGGAAGGGCGGGACGCTGGTCAGAACGTCAGCGCTGAGGGCTGGAGTCTGCTTAGCATACTCCAACCCCCCTCACTAGGCACAGTGGGACGCTAGTTTCCCGCACTTTGTCTGGGGCACGCCCACGGCCCGCCCCTCTTCACAGGACGCCGGCAGCCATTCCTGTTTGCAGTCTGAGTGGAGAAGGGACACGAGCTCTGGGAGACCCAGGCACAGGATTTTGGCGGTCACACACCCGCTCTTCAGCGGGCGGTAAGCAGCCCTCGAGGGCTCACCCCACTAGTGCCGCAGTGTTCATTTGTACTTTATGCTTGTATGCTATACATTGCATTGTACGGTCGCTATTCTTGGCTATATACCCTCCTAGATTGCTAGACAACAGCATGTCGTCCGCAAAAAGCAAAGGGGCCAAGACACAGGCTTTCTATGCTACTTGTACCGCATGTAAGGCTGTTCTACCGGCAGGTGCCACTGACCCCCATTGTGTGCAATGTTCGGCCCCTGTAGCACTTGCTCAGTCGGGGCCTCTGCTAGAGGTGGCCCAAGGAGAACCACCTGTGAACACTGTCCAGGTGACAGGGACGGAGTTTGCAGTTTTTGCTGATAAACTGTCGGTGACTATGTCTAAAATCCTTGAGACTTTGCAGTCCAGACCGGTAACTCAGACCATGGGCACTGTTGATTCAAGGCTCCCTGGTTCCCCTCTTTTGGAACACATCCGTGCTCCGGGGGGGTCCCATGCATCCCGGGGTGATGGCTCTGACACGGACGACAGTCCCAGACAGCCTAAGCGAGCTCGCTATGAGCGACCCTCGACTTCATCACACTGGTCAGGGTCCCAGCAGGAAGGCTCTCTGTTTGATGAGACAGAGGTTGCTGATCAGGATTCTGATCCTGAGACCGCTCTCAATCTGGATACACCTGATGGGGACGCAATGGTGAATGATCTCATAGCGTCCATCAATAAAATGTTGGATATTTCTCCCACAGCTCCTCCAGTGGAGGAGTCAGCTTCACAGCAGGAGAAATTCCATTTCAGGTATCCTAAGCGTAAATTGAGTACTTTTCTGGATCACTCTGACTTTAGAGAGTCAGTCCAGAAACACCACGCTTATCCAGATAAGCGTTTCTCCAAACGTCTTAAGGATACACGTTATCCCTTTCCCCCTGACGTGGTCAAAGGCTGGACCCAGTGTCCAAAGGTGGATCCCCCAATCTCCAGGCTTGCGGCTAGATCCATAGTTGCAGAGTGGAAGATGGGGCTTCACTTAAAGATGCCACTGACAGACAGATGGAGCTCTGGTTGAAATCCATCTATGAAGCTATCGGCGCGTCGTTTGCTCCAGCATTCGCAGCCGTATGGGCACTCCAAGCTATTTCAGCTGGTTTGGCGCAGATTGACACTGTCACACGTACATCTGTTCCGCAAGTAGCGTCCTTAACCTCTCAAATGTCTGCATTTGCGTCTTACGCTATTAATGCTGTCCTGGACTCTACAAGCCGTACGGCAGTGGCGTCCGCCAACTTCGTGGTTTTACGCAGAGCATTGTGGTTAAGGGAATGGAAGGCAGATTCTGCTTCCAAGAAGTGCTTAACCAGTTTGCCTTTTTCTGGTGACAGACTGTTTGGTGAGAGATTGGATGAAATCATTAAACAGTCCAAGGGTAAGGATTCATCCTTACCTCAGCCCAGACCAAATAAACCCCAACAGAGGAAGGGACAGTCGAGATTTCGGTCCTTTCGAGGCTCGGGCAGGTCCCAATTCTCCTCGTCCAAAAGGACTCAAAAGGAGCAGAGGAGCTCAGATTCTTGGCGGGCCCAGTCACGCCCAAAGAAAGCAGCCGGAGGAACCGCTACCAAAGCGGCTTCCTCATGACTTTCGGCCTCCTCTCTCCGCATCCTCGGTCGGTGGCAGGCTCTCCCGCTTTGGCGACATTTGGCTGCCACATGTCAAGGACCGTTGGGTGAGAGACATTCTGTCTCACGGGTACAGGATAGAGTTCAGTTCTCGTCCTCCAACTCGATTCCTCAGAACTTCTCCGCCTCCCGGCCGAGCCAATGCTCTTCTGCAGGCGGTGTGCTCTTTAAAGGCAGAAGGAGTGGTAATCCCTGTTCCTCTTCAGGAGCAAGGTCACGGTTTTTACTCCAACTTGTTTGTGGTGCCAAAAAAGGACGGGTCTTTCTGTCCTGTTCTGGACCTAAAACTGCTCAACAAGCATGTGAAAACCAGGCGGTTCCGGATGGAATCCCTCCGCTCCGTCATCGCCTCAATGTCTCAAGGAGATTTCCTAGCATCAATAGACATCAAAGATGCTTATCTCCACGTGCCGATTGCTCCAGAACACCAGCGTTTTCTACGCTTCGTTATAGGAGACGAACACCTTCAGTTCGTAGCCCTGCCTTTCGGTCTGGCGACAGCCCCAAGGGTCTTCACCAAGGTCATGGCAGCAGTAGTAGCAGTCCTGCACTCTCAGGGTCACTCTGTGATCCCTTACCTGGATGATCTACTTGTCAAGGCACCCTCTCAAGAGGCATGCCAACACAGCCTGAACGTTGCGCTGGAGACTCTCCAGAGTTTCGGGTAGATCATCAACTTTTCAAAGTCAAATCTGACCCCAACCCAATCGATAACATACCTTGGCATGGAGTTTCATACTTTATCAGCGATAGTGATGCTTCCGCTGGACAAACAGCGTTCACTACAGACAGGGGTGCAATCTCTCCTTCAGGGCCAGTCGCATCCCTTGAGACGCCTCATGCACTTCCTGGGGAAGATGGTAGCAGCAATGGAGGCAGTCCCTTTCGCGCAGTTTCATCTGCGTCCATTACAATGGGACATTCTCCGCCAATGGGACGGGAAGTCGAAGTCCCTGGACAGGAACGTCTCCCTTTCTCAGGCGGCCAAGGATTCTCTTCAGTGGTGGCTTCTTCCCACCTCATTGTCAATAGGAAAGTCTTTCCTACCCCCATCCTGGGCGGTGGTCACAACAGACGCGAGTCTATCAGGGTGGGGAGCAGTTTTTCTCCACCACAGGGCTCAAGGTACGTGGACTCAGCAAGAGTCCACCCTTCAGATCAATGTTCTGGAAATCAGAGCAGTGTATCTTGCCCTACAAGCCTTCCAGCAGTGGCTAGAAGGCAAGCAGATCCGAGTTCAGTCGGACAACTCCACAGCGGTGGCATACATCAACCACCAAGGAGGGACACGCAGTCGGCAAGCCTTCCAGGAAGTCCGGCGGATTCTGACGTGGGTGGAAGACACGGCATCCACCATATCCGCAGTCCACATCCCGGGCGTAGAAAACTGGGAAGCGGACTTCCTCAGTCGCCAGGGTATGGACGCAGGGGAATGGTCTCTTCACCCGGACGTGTTTCAGGAAATTTGTCGCCGCTGGGGGAGGCCGGACGTCGACCTAATGGCGTCCCGGCACAACAACAAGGTCCCGGCCTTCATGGCACGGGCTCACGATCTCAGAGCTCTGGCGGCAGACGCCTTAGTTCAAGATTGGTCGCAGTTTCAACTGCCTTATGTGTTCCCACCTCTGGCACTGTTGCCCAGAGTGATACGCAAGATCAGGTCCGACTGCCGCCGCGCCATCCTGGTCGCTCCAGACTGGCCAAGGAGGTCGTGGTACCCAGATCTGTGGCATCTCACGGTAGGACAACCGTGGGCAATACCAGATCGGCCAGACTTACTGTCTCAAGGGCCGTTTTTCCATCAGAATTCTGCGGCCCTTAGCCTGACTGTGTGGCCATTGAGTCCTGGATCCTAGCGTCTTCAGGACTATCTCAAGAGGTCATTGCCACCATGAGACAGGCTAGGAAACTATCCTCTGCCAAGATCTACCACAGGACGTGGAAGATATTCTTAACTTGGTGCTCTGTTCAGGAAGTTTCTCCCTGGCCATTTGCTTTGCCTACCTTTCTTTCCTTCCTGCAATCCGGGTTGGAAAAAGGTCTGTCGCTCGGCTCCCTTAAGGGACAAGTCTCTGCGCTATCTGTATTTTTTCAGAAGCGACTAGCACGACTTCCTCAGGTACGCACGTTCCTGCAAGGGGTCTGTCATATCGTCCCTCCTTACAAGCGGCCGTTAGAGCCCTGGGATCTGAACAGGGTTCTAATTGCTCTCCAGAAGCCGCCTTTCGAGCCTTTGAGGGATGTTTCCCTGTCTCGCCTTTCACAGAAAGTGGCCTTTCTAGTAGCGGTCACGTCTCTTCGGAGAGTGTCTGAGCTAGCAGCGCTGTCATGCAAATCTCCCTTCCTGGTGTTTCACCAGGACAAGGTGGTTCTGCGCCCGATTCCGGAGTTTCTCCCTAAGGTGGTATCCCCCTTTCATCTCAATCAGGATATCTCCTTACCTTCTTTGTGTCCTCGTCCAGTCCATCAATGTGAAAAGGATTTGCATTTGTTGGATCTGGTGAGAGCACTCAGAATCTACATTTCCCGCACGGCACCTCTGCGCCGCTCGGATGCACTCTTTGTCCTTGTCGCCGGCCAGCGTAAAGGGTTGCAGGCTTCCAAATCCACCCTGGCTCGGTGGATCAAGGAACCAATTCTTGAAAGCTACCGTTCTGCGGGGCTTCCGGTTCCATCAGGGCTGAAGGCCCATTCTACCAGAGCCGTGGGTGCGTCCTGGGCATTACGGCACCAGGCTACGGCTCAGCAAGTGTGCCAGGCGGCTACCTGGTCGAGTCTGCACACTTTTACCAAGCATTATCAGGTGCATACCTATGCTTCGGCGGACGCCAACCTAGGTAGACAAGTCCTTCAGGCGGCGATTGCTCACCTGTAGGAAAGGGCCGTTTTTATGGCCCTATCACGAGGTATTATTTTACCCACCCAGGGATTGCTTTTGGACATCCCAATTGTCTGGGTCTCCCAATAGAGCGACAAAGAAGGGAATTTTGTTTACTTACCGTAAATTCCTTTTCTTCTAGCTCTAATTGGGAGACCCAGCACCCGCCCCTGTTTTTTTGTATACACATGTTGTTCATGTTGAATGGTTTCAGTTCTCCGATATTCCTTCGGATTGAATGTGCTTAAACCAGTTTATTGGCTTTCCTCCTTCTTGCTTTTGCACTAAAACTGAGGAGCCCGTGATCCCACGGGGGGTGTATAGGCAGTAGGGGAGGGGCCTTACACTTTTAAGTGTAATACTTTGTGTGGCCTCCGGAGGCAGTAGCTATACACCCAATTGTCTGGGTCTCCCAATTAGAGCTAGAAGAAAAGGAATTTACGGTAAGTAAACAAAATTCCCTTCTTTTGATGCCGAAATGTTTGGCGTAAATGCTGAACGTGTGCACATGCCCTAAGGATTGTTTAAGAAGTTGCCCACTACTCGGACAACCCTTTCTCAGTCGCCTATATTTCCCACCGCATAAAATAACAGCCTGTACTCCCTTCCGGTGTGGCACGTTTCAGTGCTGTCTGCACGAGGCTTACGTTATGTTCTTATGCTACACGACCCCTGTAGCAGCAGCTCTCCATATTTCCGGGTTTAAGTGTCGTCCCAGCTAAGTGAGAGTGAAGCCACCGCTGATTAGCTGCAGGGCTCACATGGAACAAGAACGTCACCGGAGAGCCAGTGCCGACATCGGTGGAACGGTGCTCAGCACCGGAGGTGACCTAGGATGATTTTATTGTATACAGGCTAATATTGTAATTGAGAATGGGTCGTCTAAGAAATGGATAACCCTTTTAAGGCATTCATAAACCCTCGATATTGCCACTGATTATTTATTTATTTTTTTTAAAGGATTAATTATTTTTTTTATCTTTATATGACCACAAAAGCAGCTCCATAATTTTATAGATGTTGTATAGATCTGTAATACATCTCACATTTCTTGTTTCATGACATGCTCAATTAGAGGTGTTATTCCCCTAGAAGGACAGAATGCAATGAATGGTCTGACGTGGTTAAAGGGAATCTGTCACCAGGTTTTTGCTACCTCATTTAAAGGGAATCTGTCAGTAGGTTTTTGATACCTCATCTCAGAACAGCATGGTATAGGCAAAGAGGCCCTGAGTTCAATGATGTATCACTTAGCTTAGCTGCTGCAGCTGTTCTGACACAGTGAAAGATTTTGAGATTTTGTATGTACAGAGCTCTGGAAGCTGCCTCCTTCGCACACACCCCACTTTAAAGTGTACAATTCCATAGACAGAAGCTGCTAACCACAGGGGGGCGGAGTCGGACTATAGCTCAAATGCTGCTGAGACCCACTAATGATGAAGATAAGTGGCTTAAGCTAAGATTGCAGGTTCACAAAAAAATACTGTGAGATAGCAGATGCAGGGCTGAAACATCTGTTTTAACATTTGCAGCATGCTGTTTTCAGGTTACATTGAAGAAACCTGCTGACGGAGTCCCTTTAAGAGCAGTATAATGTAGGGAAAGACCCTAAATCCAGCAAAGTATCACTTAATTTACTGGGTGCAGTAGTTGTGACTTAGACGTAGCAGAGCACAGAAGGCTAACCCCACCCACACCAGATTCTGTGTACAGTGTATATTGACAATGAGCTGCTTACCATTCTTGGATTTGTCTCTATGTATTAGCTTCTATGTTTTCTCTATCGTTTCATTGGGGAACACAGGACCATGGGTTATGCTGCTGTCACTAGGAGGCTGACACTAAGTAAACATAAAAAAGTTAGCTCCTCCCTAGCAGTATACACCCCGAGCCGGAGGCGGGCTCAGATCAGTTTTTAGCTTAGTGTCGTAGGAGGCTGATGTGGGCCGTCTCGGCCCCCCTCAGCCATGTATGTTTTTTGCGCTTTTTTCTTTTATTTCGGCGCCGCTCATCACTCTCATACCTGTCGTCTTTGTCTCTGCAGGTATTCGCTTCACTCATCCTCCGCAGCCCTGTGGGTACCACTCCCCAGGGTCGCAGGGGCTCGAGACTTCGGGCCCTCTCCCCCGTCCGTCCCCGTGGTACCACTCCCGGGGGTGCGCGTGTGGGCAGGTTGTTTGTGGGCACCCCTGATTCGCCCTGCGGTATCACCCCAAAGGGCGTACAGGGGAGTACAGCAGGGATGGAACCTCCGCAGCGTGTGTAATAGATGGGGCCCTGTCACGCTGCCTTCTCCTGAAAGGGGGCTGCTACCCCCATCATGATGTCCACTACCCTGCCTCAGCACGCTCTCCCCCGGAGCCTTCCTGGATGAGCAGCGCTGTACACAGGCAGGGCCAGGGAGCCCTGCCTGCACCGCATCCATCGCTGGGCCGGCGCCGCCGATTGCAGGTAGGACCGACCTTTCCTGCACTTTCCCCCCGCCCTCTCCATAAATTTAGTCCCCGGTCTCGGCCTAGTCGCTCCTGCGTCCTAGCCACGCCCCCGCTGCAGCGCTATTGG
Organism: Anomaloglossus baeobatrachus; assembly: GCF_048569485.1. Taxonomy (NCBI): domain Eukaryota; kingdom Metazoa; phylum Chordata; class Amphibia; order Anura; family Aromobatidae; genus Anomaloglossus; species Anomaloglossus baeobatrachus. Next base: position 89,491,938 of record NC_134353.1, read on the forward strand.
CCGCCGGTCGTCTCCCTCTGTATCCTCCCACTGCTCTGCCTCCTGGCTGATGGTGGGGGCTGTGAATCCTCCGGGTTTTCGCGCCGGAATCCTGCTCCTCCCCCAGCCTCCTCCAGCGTCCCCTCGCCATTTTAGCCTGCCTCTGGTCCCCTGAGGCTGCAGCGCGCCGGCGTTCTGACTCTTCTGGCCAGCTTTCCTGGACTTCCCCTTCTGGACTGGTGGGCAGCACGCAGGACCTGGGTAAGTTCTGCTCCTAAGGAGTAGCCCTCACTAGGCAGCATTCTCTGAGTTTAGGGACGAGTTAACCCTCTCCTGTCTCCTTCCTAGCAGCCACCAGGGAGAGTACCTGTTTTCACCATGCCTAAGGCTAAGCCCACCCAATCCAAGCAGGCCCCCTTTGCACTATTTTTTGCATGCTCCTCCTGCAATTCCAAGTTTTCCCAGGGTCAGGACGCCCCACTATGCTCCATCTGTTCTACAGACGCGCAGCCTCCGCAGGACTCCGCGGCCGACGCTTCTGATATCGCAGACGCCACAGCGCCATATGCTGCAGGGCCCTGCGTCCCGCCCCCCCCCCCCGACTGGCTAGCGTCCCTGTCCCAGTCCGTAGATTCCCTCTCTGAGGCTTCTCGGACCATCGCGCAAGCTCTGCGCCTGCTGCCGTCGCTCGCCCAGATTCCCGCAGACCCGGCGCAATCGCCTCCGGAGCAGGTTAGCCCCGTTGCAGGGTCCTCCTCTGCTGCTCAAAAACGGACCCGCCAGGTCTCGTCCTCAGACTCTTCCCAGGTTTCACCTTCATCCCCAGGTCCAGACAGTCAGTCCTCCAGGGAGGTTTCTGACTGCTCCGATGATGATTCCGATGCGGCACCCCTGCAGGACTCAGAGCAGGCGGCTGATATTCGGCGCATGGTGAATAGCCTGATAGAAGCAGTGAACCAGACCTTGAAGGTACAGGCGGACCCCGTCTCCTCCCAGAGCACCCAGGTCTCGTTTAAGCGGGTGAAGCGGGCCCAGAACACATTCAGCGGACATCCAGAATTCGCTGAGTTACTGCGCAGCCACAGGCAACAGCCGGACAGGGTATTTACCAGCGGTAAGTCCATCGATTTGCATTATCCTTTTCCTGAGGGTCTTCGAAAGGATTGGACAGGCTCCCCTGTGGTAGACCCCCCCCAATCTCCCGCCTGTCTTCTCACACAGTCCTTCCACTCACTAACGGTACGTCTCTCAAGGACCCTACGGGCCGTACTATTGACAAGTTAGCCCGTTCCGCCTTCGAGGCAGCGGGCACATCCCTCTCTCCGGCCTTTGCCTCGGTTTGGGTTGCGAAGGCAATGATGTCCTGGGCGGACACGCTACGCTGCGGTCTCCGCGCCATTCCTGCCAATCCGGACCTGGTTCCCATTGCCTCACAGATTTCTCTCGCGGGTGAGTACTTGCTCAATGCAGCCCTGGCGTCTGCAAGTTGCGCGACCCAGGCCGCCAGCAACAATGTGGCCATCCGTCGAGCCCTTTGGCTCCGGTCCTGGAACGCGGATGCGGCCTCTAAGTCCCTAACTTCCCTGCCCTTCCTAGGGGAGCGTCTCTTCAGAGATAGGCTGGACCAGTTGATCTCCGATGCTACGGGAGGAAAGAGTACATCTCTCCCCCAATTGCGCCCCAAGCGCTTCCAGAATCGGCGCCCCACCGCTCGTTTCCGGCCCTTTCGCAGCTTCAACTCCAATCCCCAGCCGCGGAAAAGCCGCTCTCCTCCGAGAGACAGGAAGACCCCGTCATTCAAGACCAATCCCGCCTGGCGTTCACGCCCCCGCCAGTCCACGAGATCCTCTTCTGGTTACCGCCGACGTTCCTCCAAGTGACTCGCGGTCGGTGCGCAACAGCGCCAGACTTGTGGGAGGGCGTCTGTCTCGTTTTCAGCACGTGTGGATCCCCCTGACCGCCGATGCCTGGGTCAGAGAGATCATCACATCAGGCTACAAAATAGAATTCGAAGCAAAGCCACCGAGACGTTTTTTCCTATCTCGCCCTCCCGAGTCTCCCGCGCGGGCTCGCGCGTTCTTTCACTCCATAGACTCCCTCCTCCGAGCCGGAGTCGTGGTACCAGTCCCTCCCGCAGAGCGTTTCAAGGGGTTCTATTCCAACCTTTTCGTGGTCCCCAAAAAGGACGGCTCTGTCCGTCCCGTCCTCGACCTAAAGCTTCTAAACAGGTCTGTGAGGCCTCGGCCGTTTCGCATGGAGTCACTCCGGTCCGTCATCGCGTCCATGGAGGTAGGCGAATTCCTGGCATCGCTGGATATTCAAGACGCCTATCGTCACGTCCCGATAGCCACCTCTCACCAACAGTTCCTCCGCTTTGCGATAGCGGAAGATCACTTCCAGTTCACGGCTCTTCCCTTCGGCCTCGCATCCGCACCCAGGGTCTTTACGAAGATCTGCATCCAATCTGCATTCCAGGGGTGTCATGGTCATCCCGTACTTGGACGATATGTTGATAAAGGGCTCTTCCTTCGAGGACTGTCGTCTTGGGGTTCAGGTCACGATCGACACCCTTTCACGGTTAGGGTGGCTGATAAATCGGAAGAAGTCCTCTCTGACCCCGGCCCGTCGGATCACCTTTTTAGGCATGGTATTCCATACCATCCAAGGGCGAGTTTTCCTCACACAGGAGAAGATGTCCTCCCTACAACGAGGCCTCCGCGCTCTCCGGCGTCAGTGCCAAGTTTCCATCAGGTTCGGCATGCGAGTCCTCGGTCGTATGGTGGCGGCGATGGAAGCGGTACCCTTTGCACAGTTCCATCTCCGGCCCCTCCAGCTGGCCTTGCTGAAGAAGTGGGACAGATCTCCCTTTTCTCTGGACCGCAGGTTTCATCTCTCGCCGGAGACCCGCCACTCCCTCCGTTGGTGGCTCAATCAACGCAACCTCGCATCAGGAAGGTCTTTCCTCCCGCTCCACTGGAAGATAGTGACCACCGACGCCAGTCTCCAGGGCTGGGGAGCAGTGTTTCGGCATCACACAGCGCAGGGCCGATGGTCACCGAGGGAGAGTTGTCTCCAGATCAACATTTTGGAGATAAGAGCCATCCGGCTAGCCTTGCAGCAGTTTCGGCACCTAGTACAGGGTTGCCCGGTCAGGATCCAGTCAGACAATGCGACGGCGGTGGCGTACATCAACCACCAAGGCGGCACAAGTAGTGTCGGGGCGATGCGAGAAGTCAAGAAGATTTTGCACTGGGCCGAGCGTCATCACTCCCTGATCTCAGCGGTACACATCCCAGGCGTGGACAATTGGGCGGCGGACTTCCTCAGCAGGGAAGGTCTCGCCTCCGGAGAATGGTCCCTCAACCGGGAAGTCTTCAACCAGATCTGCGACAGATGGGGAGTTCCGGACGTGGACCTAATGGCCTCCCGGTTCAACCGTCAGGTTCCGAAATTTGTAGTGCGGTGCCGCGACCGCTTGGCTTTAGGAGTCGATGCCCTCACCCTGTCATGGAGCCAGTTCAGTCTCCCGTACATCTTCCCTCCGCTCCCTCTAATTCCGAGGGTCCTCAAGAAGATCAAGGCGGAAGGAATACCGGTCATCCTAGTGGCTCCGGACTGGCCCAGGCGAGCATGGTTCGCGGAACTAACTCAGCTCCTCGCAGACGTTCCGTGGCGCCTTCCAGACCGTCCAGATCTCCTGCAGCAGGGACCTCTTTTCCATCAGAACTCACAGGTCCTAAATTTGACGGCCTGGCCATTGAATCCTGGGTTCTAGCTAAGGCTGGTTTTTCCTCAAGAGTGATTCAGACAATGATTAGGGCCAGGAAGCCATCTTCATCAAAAATTTACTACCGCACGTGGAAGGTTTTCTTCAGGTGGTGTGAAGAACATAATATTTCTTCTCCTCTCGCCTTCTCCCTTCCTTCCCTATTGGCATTCTTGCAGTCAGGCCTAGATGCGGGTCTCTCGCTCGCAACACTAAAGGGCCAGATATCGGCGTTATCAATCCTGTTTCAGAGGCCACTGGCCGCTCGTTCACAGGTTAAGACCTTCATCCAGGGAGTGGCCCACCTGGCACCGCCGTACCGTCGGCCTCTAGAGCCGTGGGACCTTAATCTAGTCCTAGGGTCACTTCAGGGCCCCCCATTCGAGCCCTTGCGAGAATCTTCCCTTTCTCACCTGTCTTGGAAGGTGGTGTTTCTCGTTGCCATCACTTCTATTCGCAGGACGTCAGAGCTGGCAGCTCTCTCTTGTCGTTCCCCCTTTTTGATTTTTCACCAGGACAAAGCGGTTCTCCGACCAGATTCCGCTTTTCTCCCAAAGGTGGTCTCCCCGTTCCATCTTAACGAAGAAATCGTTCTTCCGTCCTTCTGTCCTGGCCCCTCTCACAGCTTGGAGAGGTCCTTGCACACCCTGGACCTAGTGCGTGCACTTAGAATTTATGTCTCCAGAACCGCGCCGTTCCGTAAGTCAGATGGTCTGTTTGTCCTTCCTTCTGGTCCCAAGAGGGGTGAATTCGGCATCCAAGGCCACAATTGCCAGATGGATCCGTTCCGCCATATCAGAGGCCTATCGGATTCGGGACAAGTCTCCGCCGCGGGGGGTAAGGGCGCACTCTACCCGTGCAGTGGGAGCCTCTTGGGCGATTAGGCATCATGCGTCGGCCGACCAGGTCTGCAAGGCCGCCACCTGGTCTAGCCTGCACACCTTTACTAGGTTCTACCAGGTTCACACCCAAGCATCGGCAGATGCTAGTTTTGGGAGAATGGTCTTGCAGGCAGCAGTTGCACACCTGTAATAGGGTGGCAGCATTCAGTTATAGTGCAAGCCCGCCGAGGGAGGTTGTTGTTTTCTTCCTATCCGCGGGTTTTCGGTATTCCCACCCAGGGACTGCTTTTGGACGTCCCATGGTCCTGTGTCCCCCAATGAAACGATAGAGAAAGTAGGATTTTTGTGTACTCACCGTAAAATCTCTTTCTCTGAGTCTTCATTGGGGGACACAGCACCCACCCTGCTTGGTTTTTTGGTTGTTCAATTGCATTTGCCTGCTATTTTTCAGCGGTCTTATGTTCATAGACCTCTTGTTTGCACGGCTGCATTGTTTTAGTTACAACTTGTTTTTATGTATGGTGATTCTGGTACTCCTCCTACTGCTTGTGCACCAACTGATCTGAGCCCGCCTCCGGCTCGGGGTGTATACTGCTAGGGAGGAGCTAACTTTTTTATGTTTACTTAGTGTCAGCCTCCCAGTGACAGCAGCATAACCCATGGTCCTGTGTCCCCCAATGAAGACTCAGAGAAAGAGATTTTACGGTGAGTACACAAAAATCCTACTTTCTTCGGCGCTCTATTGGGAGACCCAGACGATTGGGTGTATAGCACTGCCTCCGGAGGCCACACAAAGCAATTACACTAAAAAGTGTAAGGCCCCTCCCCTTCTGGCTATACACCCCCAGTGGGATCACTGGCTCACCAGTTTTCTGCTTTGTGCGAAGGAGGTCAGACATCCACGCATAGCTCCACTGTTTAGTCAGCAGTAGCTGCTGACTATATCGGATGGAAGAAAAGAGGGCCCATATAGGGCCCCCAGCATGCTCCCTTCTTACCCCACTTGTGGTTTGTAAGGTTGAGGTACCCATTGCGGGTACGGAGGCTGGAGCCCACATGCTGTTTTCCTTCCCCATCCCCCTGAGGGGCTCTGAGGAAGTGGGATCTTACCGGCCACCAAGCCCTGAGGCCGGGCTCCATCCACAGACCCATAGAACCTGCTGGATGTGGAGCGGGAGTACCGTTCAGGGACAAGGCCCTGCAACTTTCAGGTACTCTGTGTCCCCGTATGGCAGGCCACGCGCACCCCAGGCTTGCTGGGTGTGCTAGTGCGCCGGGGACTGTAGCGCTGTGCGCTGGGCTTATAGTCCCCGCAGATTTCTGGGGGACTTTGTGTGTGGATCGCCGCGCCGACCGCCCCTGGAGCGACGGCGCAGCTGCGACTTGTAGTGCGCCGGGGTCGCGCCGACCGCGCTTTTACGGCGGCGGCGCTTCTAACTTTAGTCCCCGGCTTTCTGCGGCCTAGCTCCGCTTCGTTAACGCCCCCCACCCTGTCAATCAGGGTAGGGGAGAGACGTTATTCAATCGGCAGCGCCGAGGGCTGGAGCACGATTTACATGCTCCAGCCCTCTCATTGAGCACAGTAGGACACAGGCTTCGCGCTTTTTCTCTGTGCACGCCCTAGGCCCGCCCCCAGGCTTGCAGCTCCCCAGGACGCCGGCAGCCATTATACACATGCAGTCTGGCTGGAGAACGCACGCAGGCTCTGGGGGACCCAGGCTACGGGTTTCTGGCGACCACACACCCGCGCTCAGCGGGCGGTAAGCAGCACATACGTGCAGCCCCACTAGTGCCACAGTGTTATATTTTTCGCTGTACATAGGCACTGCTGTGTCTAGATATATTTAATTCTGCACTGTAAGGTCGCTTTTGGCTGTACACCCTATATTGCTTTGAGGAGACAACAGCATGTCATCCGCAAAACGCAAGGGTGCCAAGGCACGGGCTGTATACACTACTTGTACAGCATGTGGGGCTAATCTACCAGCAGGCTCCAACGACTCTCATTGTGTGCAATGTTCAGTCCCAGTGGCACTTCGTCAGCCAGAGCCTACTGTGGTGGTAGCCCAGGCAGAGACGCCTGTGAACCCTGCCCCGGTGACGGGGACAGAATTTGCAGTCTTTGCTGATAAAATGTCTGTGACTATGACAAAAATCCTGGAAACCTTGCAGTCCAGGCCAGTTGCTCAGACCATAGACACTGCTGTGTCTATGTTCCCCGGTCCCCCTCAGTTGGAACTAATCTGTACTTCAAGGGGGTCCCAGGCATCACAGGCTGAGGGCTCTGACTCCGATGACAGTCCCAGTCCGCCTAAGCGAGCTCGCTGGGAGAGACCCTCCACGTCATCACGTGGATCAGGGTCTCAGCGAGAAGGGTCCCTATATGAGGGTTCAGAGGTGGGTGATCATGAGTCTTGTCCTGACGCCGCACTCAATTTGGATACGCCAGATGGTGACGCCATGGTAAATGACCTTATAGCGGCCATCAATAGGCTGTTGAATATTTCTCCCCCAGCCCCTTCTGCAGAGGAGGCAGCTGCACAGCAGGAGAAATTCCATTTCCTGTATCCCAAGCGTAAATTGAGTACTTTTCTGGACCACTCTGACTTCAGAGAATCCATCCAGAAACATAATACTTATCCGGACAAGCGTTTTTCTAAACGCCTTAAGGATACACGGTATCCTTTTCCCCCTGACGTGGTCAAACGCTGGACCCAGTGTCCAAAAGTGGACCCTCCAATATCCAGGCTTGCAGCTAGATCCATAGTTGCAGTGGAGGATGGGGCTTCACTTAAAGATGCCAATGACAGACAGATGGACCTTTGGTTGAAATCTGTCTATGAAGCTATCGGCGCGTCGTTTGCTCCAGCATTCGCGGCCGTGTGGGCGCTCCAAGCTATTTCAGCTGGTCTGGCACAGGTGGACTCTCTCATACGTCCAGCAGTGCCGCAAGTGGCGTCCCTAACTACGCAAATGTCTGCGTTTGCGACCTACGCTATCAATGCGGTACTGGACTCTACGAGCCGTACCTCAATGGCATCTGCCAACTCTGTAGTTTTGCGCAGAGCCTTGTGGTTAAAGGAATGGAAAGCAGATTCTGCTTCTAAAAAATGTTTAACCAGCTTGCCATTATCTGGAGACAGACTGTTTGGTGAGCAATTGGCGGAAATCATCAAACAGTCCAAAGGTAAGGACTCCTCCTTACCCCAGCCCAGATCAAGCAAACCTCCACAGAGGAAGTGGCAGTCAAAGTTTCGGTCCTTTCGAGGCTCGGGCAAGCCCCAATTCTCCTCGTCCAAAGGGACTCAGAAAGAGCAAAGGAGCTCTGATTCCTGGCGGGCTCACTCACGCCCCAAGAAATCAACCGGAGGTACCGCTTCCAAGGCGGCTGCCTCATGACTTTCGGCCGCCTCCCTCCGCATCCTCGGTCGGTGGCAGGCTCTCCCGCTTTTGCGACATTTGGCTGCCACAGGTCAAAGACCGGTGGGTAACAGACATTTTGTCTCACGGGTACAGGATATAGTTCAGTTCTCGTCCTCCGCCTCGGTTCTTCAGAACTTCCCCACATCCCGACCGAGCAGATGCCCTTCTGCAGGCGGTGAATTCTCTAAGAGCAGAAGGAGTGGTGGTCCCTGTTCCTCTTCAGGAACGAGGTCAAGGTTTTTACTCCAATCTCTTTGTGGTGCCAAAAAAGGACGGCTCATTCCGTCCTGTTCTGGACCTAAAACTGCTCAACAAGCATGTGAACGCCAGGCGGTTCCGGATGGAATCCCTCCGCTCAGTCATTGCCTCAATGTCTCAAGGAGATTTCCTAGCATCAATAGACATCAAGGATGCTTATCTCCACGTGCCGATTGCTACAGAGCACCAACGCTTTCTACGCTTCGTGGTAGGAGACGACCATCTTCAGTTCGTAGCTCTGCCATTTGGTCTAGCGACAGCCCCACGGGTGTTCACCAAGATCATGGCGGCAGTGGTAGCAGTCTTGCACTCTCAGGGACACTCTGTGATCCCTTACTTGGACGATCTACTGGTCAAGGCACCCTCTCAAGAGGCATGCCAACTCAGCTTGACTGTTGCACTGGAGACTCTCCAGACGTTCGGGTGGTTCATCAACTTCTCAAAGTCAAATCTGTCACCGACCCAATCACTAACGTATCTTGGCATGGAGTTTCATACTCTCTCAGCGATAGTGAAGCTTCCGCTGGACAAGCAGAGGTCACTACAGACTGGGGTGCAGGCTCTCCTTCAAAGTCAGTCGCACTCCTTAAGACGCCTCATGCACTTCCTCGGGAAGATGGTGGCGGCAATGGAAGCGGTTCCGTTTGCGCAGTTTCATCTGCGCCCACTTCAATGGGACATTCTCCGCCAATGGGACGGGAAGTCAACATCCCTGGACAGGAAAGTCTCCCTTTCCCAGACGGCCAAGGACTCTCTGCAGTGGTGGCTTCTTCCCACCTCATTATCACAGGGAAGATCCTTCCTACCCCCATCCTGGGCGGTGGTCACGACAGACGCGAGTCTGTCAGGGTGGGGAGCAGTTTTTCTCCACCACAGGGCTCAGGGTATGTGGACCCAGCAGGAGTCCACCCTTCAGATCAATGTTCTGGAAATCAGAGCAGTGTATCTTGCCCTACTAGCCTTCCAGCAGTGGCTGGAAGGAAGGCAGATCCGAATTCAGTCGGACAACTCCACAGCGGTGGCATACATCAACCACCAAGGGGGGACACGCAGTCGGCAAGCCTTCCAGGAAGTCCGGCGGATTCTGATGTGGGTGGAAGCCACAGCCTCCACCATATCCGCAGTTCACATCCCCGGCGTAGAAAACTGGGAAGCAGACTTCCTCAGTCGCCAGGGCATGGACGCAGGGGAATGGTCCCTTCACCCAGACGTGTTTCAGGAAATCTGTCACCGCTGGGGGGTGCCGGACGTCGACCTAATGGCGCCACGGCACAACAACAAGGTCCCAACCTTCATGGCACGGTCTCGCGATCAAAGAGCGCTGGCGGCAGACGCCCTAGTGCAAGATTGGTCGCAGTTCCGGCTCCCTTATGTGTTTCCACCTCTGGCACTCTTGCCCAGAGTGCTACGCAAGATCAGATCCGATTGCAGCCGCGTCATACTTGTCGCCCCAGACTGGCCGAGGAGGGCGTGGTACCCGGATCTGTGGCAGCTCACGGTCGGCCAACCGTGGGCACTACCAGACCGACCAGACTTACTGTCCCAAGGGCCGTTTTTCCATCGGAATTCTGCGGCCCTGAACCTGACTGTGTGGCCATTGAGTCCTGGATCCTAGCGTCTTCAGGATTGTCCCAAGGGGTCGTTGCCACCATGAGACAGGCTAGGAAGCCCACGTCCGCTAAGATCTACCACAGAACGTGGAGGATATTCTTATCCTGGTGCTCTGCTCAGGGAGTGTCTCCCTGGCCATTTGCATTGCCTACCTTTCTTTCTTTCCTGCAATCTGGGTTAGAAAAAGGTTTGTCGCTCGGCTCCCTTAAAGGTCAGGTCTCGGCGCTATCCGTCTTTTTTCAGAGGCGTTTGGCACGCCTTCCTAAGGTGCGCACGTTCCTACAGGGGGTTTGCCATATCGTACCCCCGTACAAGCGGCCGTTAGATCCATGGGATCTGAACAGGGTACTAGTTGCCCTCCAGAAGCCGCCCTTCGAGCCTCTGAGGGAGGTTTCACTTTCTAGACTATCACAGAAAGTGGCTTTTCTGGTAGCGATCACATCTCTTCGGAGAGTGTCTGAGCTGGCAGCACTATCATCCAAGGCTCCCTTCCTGGTCTTCCACCAGGACAAGGTAGTGCTGCGCCCCATTCAGGAGTTTCTCCCGAAGGTGGTATCCTCTTTTCATCTTAATCAGGATATCTCTTTGCCTTCGTTTTGTCCTCATGCAGTTCATCGGTATGAGAAGGATTTACATTTGTTAGATCTGGTGAGAGCACTCAGAATCTACATTTCCCGCACGGCGCCCTTGCGCCGTTCGGATGCACTCTTTGTCCTTGTCGCTGGTAAGCGCAAAGGGTCGCAGGCTTCTAAGGCCACCCTGGCTCGATGGATCAAAGAACCAATTCTTGAAGCCTACTGTTCTGCTGGGCTTCCGGTTCCATCAGGGCTGAAGGCCCATTCTACCAGAGCCGTGGGTGCATCCTGGGCATTACGACACCAGGCTACGGCTCAGCAGGTGTGCCAGGCAGCTACCTGGTCGAGTCTGCACACTTTCACCAAACATTATCAGGTGCATACCTATGCTTCGGCGGACGCCAGCCTAGGTAGAAGAGTCCTGCAGGCGGCAGTTGCCTCCCCGTAGGGGAGGGCTGTCTTGCAGCTCTAACATGAGGTATTTCTTTACCCACCCAGGGACAGCTTTTGGACGTCCCAATCGTCTGGGTCTCCCAATAGAGCGCCGAAGAAGAAGGGAATTTTGTTACTTACCGTAAATTCCTTTTCTTCTAGCTCCTATTGGAAGACCCAGCACCCGCCCTGTTGTCCTTCGGGATTTTTGGTTTGTTTGCGGGTACACATGTTGTTCATGTTGAACGGTTTTCAGTTCTCCGATGTTACTCGGAGTGAATTTGTTTAAACCAGTTATTGGCTTTCCTCCTTCTTGCTTTTGCACTAAAACTGGTGAGCCAGTGATCCCACTGGGGGTGTATAGCCAGAAGGGGAGGGGCCTTACACTTTTTAGTGTAATTGCTTTGTGTGGCCTCCGGAGGCAGTGCTATACACCCAATCGTCTGGGTCTCCCAATAAGAGCTAGAAGAAAAGGAATTTACGGTAAGTAACAAAATTCCCTTCTTTTGGACTTATATCTATGAAGTATTTGCTGTCTGAATTATTTGTGGGGGCGTTTACAGTGTCTACAGTGTGTGAGGATGGATAATCTTAGTGCAGCTTTCTCATTTTTTTCTAATATCAAACACTGAATCAACGGTGTTTCTCTTGTGATAAAGTGACCTGTATGACTTTTTTTTTTTTTTTTTTCTTGTAGGTGTTAAAAGGGGCTGTGATTAAACCTTGTGTGTCATTTACAGGTAGCAGAAATAATTTCTGAGCTGCGAGAACCAATTGTCACTGTGGACAACCCACCGGATGCTGCCGAATCTAGAAAACTGCAAGTAAATGTAAGTCGGGCCAGGGAGATTTAAACAAAATTCACTTGCAGGGTCCTGGGGGTAAGGTATCACATGGGCAGGAACCCTGTTTTGGGAGTAAAGGAGGGGAAGCCCCATTTCAGGGAGCAAAGGAGGGTGCGGGAGCCTTGTCTTGGAAGTAAAAGAAGGTTGAGCTCTGTCTTGGGTGGCCTTCTTTGGGGTCTTATTATTCTGATGGTATACCATGGGCAGGAGACAGAGGAAAATGTAAGTCCCTTTTGTTGCAATCTGTTGCAGTTCTAGCAGTGGGACCCACATGGGTCTGACAATTATCCACTTGGATATGCCATTATGACATGTATTTTTATATTTGGGGTCCACGAAAGACCCCCCACCATATCTCACATACAGTAGAGTGCTACTTGGGCTCATGGACTCCAAAGAAAGCCTGCAGCCTATACATCTCTTACCTCTCAGAGGCAGAAACAGATCTCCTGTGCCAAAGGGACTAAACTTCTCTCTGCCTTTTTTTTTTGGGGGGGGGGGGGGGTCATGCCTTCCAGGACCTGCACTATCTTCTTATCTTTCTTTATCGTTCCTTTGGGAGACCCAGACCATGGGTGTTTAGCTTCTGCCTCCGGAGGACACACAAAGTACTACACTTAAAAGTGTAGCTCCTCCCTCTGAGCTTATACACCCCCTGGTAGCCAGTCCTAGCCAGTTTATCGCTTTGTGTTCAGGAGGTCATACATCCACACATGCATTCTCATCTGATTGTTTGACTTTTGGAAAGAGTTTGAAGAAAAGCGGGTCCATGTCTGGACTCCCGGCATGTCCCTTCTCACCCCACTGTGTCGGCGGTGTTGTTAAGGTTGATTTACAAGGCTGCAGCCTTACATGCCGCGCTCCTTCACCATCCCTTCTGGGCTCTGGCTTGAAGTGGGAGCCAGCACGGTCTCCATGCCTGGCAGGAGTCCGGTCTCCATCCACAGCCCCTTGGGGATTCTGTTGGACCGGAGCACTCATCGCCAGGGACATGGCCCTGCGTCTCAGCAGCTAAGTACCTGAGACGTTTATGTTGGGGGTCCCGGTTCTTTATTGTAAGGGGAGAGTATGCTGTATGTGATTGTTTTAACTTTTCCGGCGGGTTCTCTAGCTTTTGCCTGAGAACCGCGCCGATGGTGCCTGCTTGTCGGCCTCGCTGCTTAAATTTAGGCCCCGGCTTCGCCGGAGGCCTAGTTTCGTTTTCCTGCCCTCGCATGTCACTCATGCAGAGGGACAGGTTCGGCTCCTCCCGGCGGCCGTTCTACACAGGGGAGGGACACTCCCCACTGCTGGGGCGTCCCTCCTTCCCGGCAGGTCTCTATAGCCCTCCAGTTCCCGCTCTTTTATAGGAACGCCCCTAGTCCCGCCCCCTCTCTTCGCTCCGGCGGCCATTTCTCAGGCAGAGTTCACTCTGCTCTGGGACATCCTGCATTCTGCATCTCTGATGAGGTGCTGCGCTCTGGGGGACCGGGCTTCGGGATCTGGAGGGCACACAACACCGCGCTCAGCGGTCTGGTAAGCCACAGCCGGTCTCCGGTTGTGGACCTCTGTATATTCTCCCTGGGGTTCATTCTCTGCAAAGCCCCCACTCCAGCAGCATGTCTCACACAAGGAGCAAGGCTCCAAAGCTTTATTCTGCATGCACTGCATGTAAGCTCCTGCTGCCTGAGCCGAGCATTTATCCACACTGTGATGGTTGCTCTAACTTGGTGCCACAGCCTGGAGTCTCGCCCCCAGTGGTCTCTCAGGCTGCTGCTGCACCTGTAATTGAACCCCCGGCCTGGGTAGAGTCCTTTTCTAGGTCCATATCCCAGTCATTTGCTGAGTCCATGGGTCTTTTGTCCAGGACTTTGATGAATATGCATCAGCCCCCCTCACAGGGTGCCTCTAATACTCTTGACAGAGGACTCCTATCCTCTGACCTCCGTCCATCGGAGCTCACGGAGGATTCATCATCTGATCCCAGACCCCGTCCTTCTAAGAGAAGGCGCAGGGTTTCCTCCCCCTCCCCATCCCACGGCTCTGTCTCAAGAGCTGACTCTCAAGATGAGGAGGATGCCCTCACTGGGGGCTCGGAGGCTATGTATCCCATCGATTTCTCTGAGGGTGACTCAGATCTTAGTGATTTGATTGCTTCTATTAATTCTGTGCTGGATCTCAATCCGCCAGTGTCAGAGGAGCAACTCTCTTTGGCAGAAAAACATCAGTTTACCTCGCCTAAGAGAGTGAAGAGTGTGTTCTTTAACCACTCCAGTTTTCAGACCGCTGTGACCAAACCCAGGGCCTGCCCTGACAAACGCTTTCCAAAGCGTGGTTCTGATGACCGGTTTCCATTTCCACCTGAGGTGGTCAAGGAGTGGTCTCACTCCCCAAAGGTAGACCCTCCGGTGTCTAGGCTATCAGCCCGGACCGTTGTGTCGGTGGCTGACGGCACCTCACTTAAGGATTCCACTGACCGTCAGATTGACCTTCTGGCCAAATCTGTGTATGAAGCTGCGGGGGCCGCGTTTTCCCCGACTTTTGCAGCAGTGTGGGCTCTCAAAGCCATCTCTGCTTCTCTAGAGGAGATGCATTCCCTCACCAAGGAATCTATGCCTGAGATGGTTACCTTAACTGCTCAGGCTTCAGCTTTTTCATCCTATGCCATGTCTGCCATGCTAGAGGCTGCTCACCGCACTGCGGTTGCTTCAGCTAATTCTCTTGTTATCCGCAGGATTTTGTGGCTTCGAGAGTGGAAGGCAGATGCTTCTTCCAAGAAGTTTCTTGCTGGGCTCCCTTTTGCTAGTTCACGGCTGTTTGGTGAACAGCTGGATGAAATCATTAAAGAAGCTACTGGCGGGAAGAGTACTTCCATGCCACAAACCAAGACCAGGAAACCCGCCCAGGGTAGGAATCAATCGAGGTTTCGTTCCTTTCGTTCCTCCAACTGGTCATCCTCTAAGCCTTCCGCCTCGTCCGTTAACTCAGCCAAGGATCAGAAATCCAACTGGCGCCCAAAAGCGCGTCCGCAGAAGACCGCAGGAGGTTCTGCCACTAAGGCAGCTTCCTCATGACTCTCTGCCCGCTCCAGCCACGTCCTTAGTCGGTGGCAGGCTCTCCCACTTTGGCGACGCTTGGATAAAGCAAGTCTCCGATCAGTGGGTAAGAGACATCATATCTCACGGGTACAGGATAGAATTCTCTTCCAGCCCTCCAAACAGATTTTTCTTTGTCGCTCTATTGGGAGACCCAGACAATTGGGTGTATAGCTACTGCCTCCGGAGGCCACACAAAGTATTACACTTAAAAGTGTAAGGCCCCTCCCCTACTGCCTATACACCCCCCGTGGGATCACGGGCTCCTCAGTTTTCATGCTTTGTGCGAAGGAGGCACACATGCACGCATAGCTCCACTGTTTAGTCAGCAGCAGCTGCTGACTTTGTCGGATGGAAGAAAAGAGGGCCCATACTAGGGCCCCCAGCATGCTCCCTTCTCACCCCACTTTTGTCGGCGGTGTTTGTTAAGGTTGAGGTACCCATTGCGGGTACGGAGGCTGGAGCCCACATGCTGCTTTCCTTCCCCATCCCCTTAGGGCTCTGGGTGAAGTGGGATCCTATCGGTCTCCAAGCACAGGAGACCGTGCTCCGTCCACAGCCCCTGGGAATCTGCTGGACATGGAGCTGAGTATCGTCAGGGACAGGGCCCTGCTACATTAAGGTACTCTGGGTCCCCGTACGGATCGCGCACACACACCAGCATTGCTGGGTGTGTTAGTGCGCCGGGGACAGCAGCGCGGCGCGCTGGTGCTTTACTCACTGCAGCTTTGCTGAGTGAGTTTCTGTATTAGGAACTGCCGCGCCGGCCGCGGCTGGCGGTTTTTTACACTGCGGCGCGGATGGGACGTGTGGTGCGCCGGGGAACTTCCGCGCTGGCCGTGCTTATACGACGGCCGCGCTTATAAATCGAGTCCCCGGCTTTTGCGGCCTAGTTCCGTTTCGTTCCCGCCCCCAGGCCTGCCAGTCAGGGGAAGGGCGGGACGCTGGTCAGAACGTCAGCGCTGAGGGCTGGAGTCTGCTTAGCATACTCCAACCCCCCTCACTAGGCACAGTGGGACGCTAGTTTCCCGCACTTTGTCTGGGGCACGCCCACGGCCCGCCCCTCTTCACAGGACGCCGGCAGCCATTCCTGTTTGCAGTCTGAGTGGAGAAGGGACACGAGCTCTGGGAGACCCAGGCACGGGATTCTGGCGGTCACACACCCGCTTTTCAGCGGGCGGTAAGCAGCCCTCGAGGGCTCACCCCACTAGTGCCGCAGTGTTCATTTGTACTTTATGCTTGTATGCTATACATTGCATTGTACGGTCGCTATTCTTGGCTATATACCCTCCTAGATTGCTAGACAACAGCATGTCGTCCGCAAAAAGCAAAGGGGCCAAGACACAGGCTTTCTATGCTACTTGTACCGCATGTAAGGCTGTTCTACCGGCAGGTGCCACTGACCCCCATTGTGTGCAATGTTCGGCCCCTGTAGCACTTGCTCAGTCGGGGCCTCTGCTAGAGGTGGCCCAAGGAGAACCACCTGTGAACACTGTCCAGGTGACAGGGACGGAGTTTGCAGTTTTTGCTGATAAACTGTCGGTGACTATGTCTAAAATCCTTGAGACTTTGCAGTCCAGACCGGTAACTCAGACCATGGGCACTGTTGATTCAAGGCTCCCTGGTTCCCCTCTTTTGGAACACATCCGTGCTCCGGGGGGGTCCCATGCATCCCGGGGTGATGGCTCTGACACGGACGACAGTCCCAGACAGCCTTAGCGAGCTCGCTATGAGCGACCCTCGACTTCATCACACTGGTCAGGGTCCCAGCAGGAAGGCTCTCTGTTTGATGAGACAGAGGTTGCTGATCAGGATTCTGATCCTGAGACCGCTCTCAATCTGGATACACCTGATGGGGACGCAATGGTGAATGATCTCATAGCGTCCATCAATAAAATGTTGGATATTTCTCCCACAGCTCCTCCAGTGGAGGAGTCAGCTTCACAGCAGGAGAAATTCCATTTCAGGTATCCTAAGCGTAAATTGAGTACTTTTCTGGATCACTCTGACTTTAGAGAGTCAGTCCAGAAACACCACGCTTATCCAGATAAGCGTTTCTCCAAACGTCTTAAGGATACACGTTATCCCTTTCCCCCTGACGTGGTCAAAGGCTGGACCCAGTGTCCAAAGGTGGATCCCCCAATCTCCAGGCTTGCGGCTAGATCCATAGTTGCAGAGTGGAAGATGGGGCTTCACTTAAAGATGCCACTGACAGACAGATGGAGCTCTGGTTGAAATCCATCTATGAAGCTATCGGCTCGTCGTTTGCTCCAGCATTCGCAGCCGTATGGGCACTCCAAGCTATTTCAGCTGGTTTGGCGCAGATTGACACTGTCACACGTACATCTGTTCCGCAAGTAGCGTCCTTAACCTCTCAAATGTCTGCATTTGCGTCTTACGCTATTAATGCTGTCCTGGACTCTACAAGCCGTACGGCAGTGGCGTCCGCCAACTCCGTGGTTTTACGCAGAGCATTGTGGTTAAGGGAATGGAAGGCAGATTCTGCTTCCAAGAAGTGCTTAACCAGTTTGCCTTTTTCTGGTGACAGACTGTTTGGTGAGAGATTGGATGAAATCATTAAACAGTCCAAGGGTAAGGATTCATCCTTACCTCAGCCCAGACCAAATAAACCCCAACAGAGGAAGGGACAGTCGAGATTTCGGTCCTTTCGAGGCTCGGGCAGGTCCCAATTCTCCTCGTCCAAAAGGACTCAAAAGGAGCAGAGGAGCTCAGATTCTTGGCGGTCCCAGGCACGCCCAAAGAAAGCAGCCGGAGGAACCGCTACCAAAGCGGCTTCCTCATGGCTTTCGGCCTCCTCTCTCCGCATCCTCGGTCGGTGGCAGGCTCTCCCGCTTTGGCGACATTTGGCTGCCACATGTCAAGGACCGTTGGGTGAGAGACATTCTGTCTCACGGGTACAGGATAGAGTTCAGTTCTCGTCCTCCAACTCGATTCTTCAGAACTTCTCCGCCTCCCGGCCGAGCCAATGCTCTTCTGCAGGCGGTGTGCTCTTTAAAGGCAGAAGGAGTGGTGATCCCTGTTCCTCTTCAGGAGCAAGGTCACGGTTTTTACTCCAACTTGTTTGTGGTGCCAAAAAAGGACGGATCTTTCCGTCCTGTTCTGGACCTAAAACTGCTCAACAAGCATGTGAAAACCAGGCGGTTTCGGATGGAATCCCTCCGCTCCGTCATCGCCTCAATGTCTCAAGGAGATTTCCTAGCATCAATAGACATCAAAGATGCTTATCTCCACGTGCCGATTGCTCCAGAACACCAGCGTTTTCTACGCTTCGTTATAGGAGACGAACACCTTCAGTTCGTAGCCCTGCCTTTCGGTCTGGCGACAGCCCCAAGGGTCTTCACCAAGGTCATGGCAGCAGTAGTAGCAGTCCTGCACTCTCAGGGTCACTCTGTGATCCCTTACCTGGACGATCTACTTGTCAAGGCACCCTCTCAAGAGGCATGCCAACACAGCCTGAACGTTGCGCTGGAGACTCTCCAGAGTTTCGGGTGGATCATCAACTTTTCAAAGTCAAATCTGACCCCAACCCAATCGATAACATACCTTGGCATGGAGTTTCATACTTTATCAGCGATAGTGATGCTTCCGCTGGACAAACAGCGTTCACTACAGACAGGGGTGCAATCTCTCCTTCAGGGCCAGTCGCATCCCTTGAGACGCCTCATGCACTTCCTGGGGAAGATGGTAGCAGCAATGGAGGCAGTCCCTTTCGCGCAGTTTCATCTGCGTCCATTACAATGGGACATTCTCCGCCAATGGGACGGGAAGTCGAAGTCCCTGGACAGGAACGTCTCCCTTTCTCAGGCGGCCAAGGATTCTCTTCAGTGGTGGCTTCTTCCCACCTCATTGTCAATAGGAAAGTCTTTCCTACCCCCATCCTGGGCGGTGGTCACAACAGACGCGAGTCTATCAGGGTGGGGAGCAGTTTTTCTCCACCACAGGGCTCAAGGTACGTGGACTCAGCAAGAGTCCACCCTTCAGATCAATGTTCTGGAAATCAGAGCAGTGTATCTTGCCCTACAAGCCTTCCAGCAGTGGCTAGAAGGCAAGCAGATCCGAGTTCAGTCGGACAACTCCACAGCGGTGGCATACATCAACCACCAAGGAGGGACACGCAGTCGGCAAGCCTTCCAGGAAGTCCGGCGGATTCTGACGTGGGTGGAAGACACGGCATCCACCATATCCGCAGTCCACATCCCGGGCGTAGAAAACTGGGAAGCGGACTTCCTCAGTCGCCAGGGTATGGACGCAGGGGAATGGTCTCTTCACCCGGACGTGTTTCAGGAAATTTGTCGCCGCTGGGGGATGCCGGACGTCGACCTAATGGCGTCCCGGCACAACAACAAGGTCCCGGCCTTCATGGCACGGTCTCACGATCTCAGAGCTCTGGCGGCGGACGCCTTAGTTCAAGATTGGTCGCAGTTCCGGCTGCCTTATGTGTTCCCACCTCTGGCGCTGTTGCCCAGAGTGCTACGCAAGATCAGGTCCGACTGCCGCCGCGCCATCCTCGTCGCTCCAGACTGGCCAAGGAGGTCGTGGTACCCAGATCTGTGGCATCTCACGGTAGGACAACCGTGGGCAATGCCAGATCGGCCAGACTTGCTGTCCCAAGGGCCGTTTTTCCATCAGAATTCTGCGGCCCTGAGCCTGACTGTGTGGCCATTGAGTCCTGGATCCTAGCGTCTTCAGGACTATCTCAAGAGGTCATTGCCACCATGAGACAGGCTAGGAAACTATCCTCTGCCAAGATCTACCACAGGACGTGGAAGATATTCTTAACTTGGTGCTCTGCTCAAGAAGTTTCTCCCTGGCCATTTGCTTTGCCTACCTTTTCTTTCCTTCCTGCAATCCGGGTTGGAAAAAGGTCTGTCGCTCGGCTCCCTTAAGGGACAAGTCTCTGCGCTATCTGTATTTTTTCAGAAGCGCCTAGCACGACTTCCTCAGGTACGCACGTTCCTGCAAGGGGTTTGTCATATCGTCCCTCCTTACAAGCGGCCGTTAGAGCCCTGGGATCTGAACAGGGTTCTAATTGCTCTCCAGAAGCCGCCTTTCGAGCCTTTGAGGGATGTTTCACTGTCTCGCCTTTCACAGAAAGTGGCCTTTCTAGTAGCGGTCACGTCTCTTCGGAGAGTGTCCGAGCTAGCTGCGCTGTCATGCAAATCTCCCTTCCTGGTGTTTCACCAGGACAAGGTGGTTCTGCGCCCGATTCCGGAGTTTCTCCCTAAGGTGGTATCCCCCTTTCATCTCAATCAGGATATCTCCTTACCTTCTTTGTGTCCTCGTCCAGTTCATCAATGTGAAAAGGATTTGCATTTGTTGGATCTGGTGAGAGCACTCAGAATCTACATTTCCCGCACGGCACCTCTGCGCCGCTCGGATGCACTCTTTGTCCTTGTCGCCGGCCAGCGTAAAGGGTTGCAGGCTTCCAAATCCACCCTGGCTCGGTGGATCAAGGAACCAATTCTTGAAAGCTACCGTTCTGCGGGGCTTCCGGTTCCATCAGGGCTGAAGGCCCATTCTACCAGAGCCGTGGGTGCGTCCTGGGCATTGCGGCACCAGGCTACGGCTCAGCAAGTGTGCCAGGCGGCTACCTGGTCAAGTCTGCACACTTTTACCAAGCATTATCAGGTGCATACCTATGCTTCGGCGGACGCCAGCCTAGGTAGACAAGTCCTTCAGGCGGCGATTGCTCACCTGTAGGAAAGGGCCGTTTTTTATGGCCCTATCACGAGGTATTATTTTACCCACCCAGGGATTGCTTTTGGACATCCCAATTGTCTGGGTCTCCCAATAGAGCGACAAAGAAGAAGGGAATTTTGTTTACTTACCGTAAATTCCTTTTCTTCTAGCTCTAATTGGGAGACCCAGCACCCGCCCCTGTTTTTTTGTATACACATGTTGTTCATGTTGAATGGTTTCAGTTCTCCGATATTCCTTCGGATTGAATGTGCTTAAACCAGTTTATTGGCTTTCCTCCTTCTTGCTTTTGCACTAAAACTGAGGAGCCCGTGATCCCAAGGGGGGGTGTATAGGCAGTAGGGGAGGGGCCTTACACTTTTAAGTGTAATACTTTGTGTGGCCTCCGGAGGCAGTAGCTATACACCCAATTGTCTGGGTCTCCCAATTAGAGCTAGAAGAAAAGGAATTTACGGTAAGTAAACAAAATTCCCTTCTTTTCTCTCAACTCCCCCCTGCTCCAAGGCCGCCGCCTTCTCACAGGCCGTGGCGTCCTTGCAGGCAAACGGAGTGATTGTTCCAGTTCCCGCTCAGGAACGGTTCAGAGGTTTTTACTCAAATCTCTTCCTAGTTCCAAAAAAGGACGGTACCTTCCGGCCCATCCTGGATCTCAAGCTTCTCAACAAGCATGTCCGGGTGCGGCATTTTCGCATGGAGTCTCTGCGATCAGTCATTGCCTCTATGACCCAAGGGGAGTTCCTGGCGTCCATCGACATCAGAGATGCCTATCTACATGTGCCAATCGCAGTGTCACATCAGCGTTGGTTACGTTTTGCGATAGGAGAGGATCATTTCCAATTCGTGGCTCTCCCCTTCGGGTTAGCCACGGCCCCTCGGGTATTCACCAAGGTCATGGCGGCAGTGATTGCGGTCCTGCACCTCCAGGGGTTAGCAGTGCTTCCCTATCTGGACGACCTTCTGGTCAAGGGTCCATCCAGCGCAGACTGTCAGCGGAGTGTTTCGCTCACTCTCGCCACCCTAGCCCAATTCGGGTGGATTGTCAATCTTCCCAAATCTACTCTGACTCCGACCCAGAGTCTCACGTACCTAGGGATGCAGTTCGAGACGTTGCCGGCACTTGTGAAGTTGCCCTTAATCAAACAGCAGTCTCTCCGGCTAGCGGTGCGCTCTCTCCTGAGGCCCCGCCGTTATTCCCTCAGGCGCCTGATGCAGGTGCTGGGTCAAATGGTGGCTTCCATGGAGGCGGTTCCCTTTGCCTAGTTCCATCTGCGTCCTCTGCAGCTGGACATTCTCCGCTGGTGGGACAAGCGGCCTTCCTCCTTACAGAGGTTAGTGGCTCTGTCGCCACGGACCAGGAGCTCTCTTCAGTGGTGGCTTCGACCCCTCTCCCTGTCCCAAGGGCGCTCCTTCCTGGCTCCGTCCTGGGTGATTCTCACCACCGATGCCAGCCTATCCAGCTGGGGAGCGGTACATCTCCACCACAGAGCTCAGGGCACTTGGACTCCGTCCGAGTCAGCCCTTTCAATCAATGTGCTGGAAACCAGAGCTGTGCTTCTAGCTCTCCTAGCTTTTCACCACCTGTTGGCGGGCAGGCACATTCGAGTCCAGTCAGACAACGCGACAACGGTTGCCTACATCAATCACCAAGGCGGGACACGCAGCCGCCTGGCAATTTTGGAGGTCCAACGCATTCTTCAATGGGCGGAGGACTCCAAGTCCACCATATCCGCAGTCCACATCCCTGGCGTAGAAAACTGGGAGGCAGATTATCTCAGCCGTCAATCCGTGGACTGTGGCGAGTGGTCCCTGCACCCGGCAGTGTTTGTCAATCTGCCGCAAGTGGGGCACTCCGGACGTGGACCTAATGGCATCCCGTCACAACAACAAGGTTCCGGTTTACGTGGCTCACTCCCACGATCCTCAGGCCTTCGCCGCGGACGCTCTGGTTCAAGACTGGTCCCAGTTTCGTCTGTCCTACGTGTTTCCCCCTCTAGCTCTCTTGCCCAGAGTCCTGCGCAAGATCAGAATGGAGGGCCGTCGAGTCATCCTCATTGCACCGGACTGGCCCAGGCAAGCTTGGTATCCGGACCTGCTCCAACTGTCCGTGGAGATGCCGTGGCATCTTCCGGACCGTCCAGACCTGCTCTCGCAAGGTCCGTGTTTCCGCCCGAATTCTGCGGCACTCAAATTGACGGCGTAGCTCATGAGTCCTGGATTTTGACGGCTTCTGGTATTCCTCCTGAAGTCATCTCCACTATGACTCGGGCCCGTAAGTCTTCCTCCGTCAAGATCTATCACAGAAAAAATGGAAAATGTTCCTGTCCTGGTGTCGCTCTTCCGGCCATTCTCGTTGCCGACCCTTCTGTCTTTTTTACAGTCCGGTCTGCAGCTAGGACTGTCCCTCAACTCTCTCAAGGGACAAGTCTCAGCTCTATCAGTGCTGTTCCAGCGGCGTCTCGCCCGGCTAGCTCAGATACGCACCTTCATGCAAGGTGCGTCTCACATCATTCCGCCTTATCGGCGGCCCTTGGATCCCTGGGACCTTAACTTGGTCCTCACGGTATTGCAGAAACCCCCCTTTGAGCCTCTTAGGGAGGTTTCTTTGTATCGTCTTTCTCAAAAGGTGGCCTTTCTAGTTGCCATAACTTCTCTCAGGAGAGTCTCTGATTTGGCTGCGCTCTCCTCGGAGTCACCTTTTTTGTTTTTTCACCAAGACAAGGTAGTTCTCCGTCCGACCCCGGACTTTCTTCCTAAGGTGGTCTCTCCCTTCCACCTTAACCAGGATATTTCCTTGCCTTCCTTCTGTCCGGCCCCTGTTCATCGCTTTGAGAAAGCGCTGCATACTCTAGATCTGGTGCGTGCTTTCCGGATTTATGTGGCTCGCACCGCTGCGCTTAGGCGGTGCACCTCTCTTTTTGTGCTAACCACAGGGCGGCGCAAGGGTCTCTCTGCTTCTAAGCCGACCTTGGCCCGTTGGATTAGATCGACCATTTCG
Source organism: Anomaloglossus baeobatrachus (assembly GCF_048569485.1). Taxonomy (NCBI): domain Eukaryota; kingdom Metazoa; phylum Chordata; class Amphibia; order Anura; family Aromobatidae; genus Anomaloglossus; species Anomaloglossus baeobatrachus. The sequence continues at coordinate 89,515,456 of NC_134353.1, forward strand.
GACGCCTACCAGAGTACTCAGGTGCCTCCCCCGCCGGGGATCAAAGCACACTCGACCAGAGCTGTCTGTGCCTCTTGGGCTTTTAGGCACCAGGCTACGGCTCAACAAGTCTGTCAGGCTGCCACTTGGACTAGCCTGCATACGTTTTCGAAGCACTACCAAGTGCATGCTCATGCTTCGGCAGATGCGAGCTTGGGCAGACGCATCCTTCAGGCGGCTGTCGCCCACTTGTGAAGTTAGGCTCCGCCTACTTCTTAGTTTTTTTCTGTTTATTCCCACCCAGGGACAGCTTTGGAACGTCCCATGGTCTGGGTCTCCCAAAGGAACGATAAAGAAAAAGAGAATTTTGTTACTTACCGTAAATTCTTTTTCTTATAGTTCCGTATTGGGAGACCCAGCTCCCTCCCTGTTGCCTGTTGGCAATTTTCTTGTTCCGTGTGTTATCACCGGCTGTTGTCGTGGACAGAGTCTCCGGTTGTTCCGGTTCTTACTCGGTTCTACTTGTGGGTGGCTATTCTCCTTCAGCTTTTGCACTAAACTGGCTAGGACTGGCTACCAGGGGGTGTATAAGCTCAGAGGGAGGAGCTACACTTTTAAGTGTAGTACTTTGTGTGTCCTCCGGAGGCAGAAGCTAAACACCCATGGTCTGGGTCTCCCAATACGGAACTATAAGAAAAAGAATTTACGGTAAGTAACAAAATTCTCTTTATTTTGCGCATTGCACTTAAGAAGTCTTAATTCCAAGGTAGCCTTTATATTATCCACCCTCCAACGAGCCAGGCTGGAGAACAAAGATCCCAAATAACATATGTTAGTCTACCACTCGCTCTGCAGCGTGGGATGACCTGTTTGCTTGTGGCAAAATTATCACTTAAGAAAAATATGCTCAGAAGGAGACTATGAAGATCCTGACAATCTACTGAGATGCAACATTGAGGCTATGTGCCAATGGGACTCTGTACACGCAGGTATGTCCGCAGGTTTCCTGCAGCTGCTCCCCGGAAACCGCAGCTATCTATTGTTGCGGGATTTCAGCGAACTATCTGCGGTAAACCTGCGGACATTCGTGCTACTTAACTGCGGAAGTCCCGGCCTCTTATCTCCATAGTGGAGAGACAAGACATCCGCAAATATTTCTGCAGGAATAATTGACATGCAGTTACGTGCGGCTGCAGGACATCCTCAGCATATTCCGCAGCCGCACATACCGCAGCATGGACACAGCACTCCCCATGTCCCATAGGATAACATGGGGAGTGTCTGTACTTGCTAAAACCTGCAGGTTTTCCGCGGCAAAATCCGCGGGTACATTGTCCCGTGGGCACATAGCCTGATAGTGTATGCATAGGACATCAGTGTGTGATGCCTCCAAGAATCGGTTAATGCAAATTATTGTGCTGCCCCTTTTACAGCAATACCCAGCACAGCCGTGCTCTCGCCCACACATCTGTGTCTGGTATCTGACCTGGTCCTGTGAATGGCACTGAATCGCCTCTGCCGGCTCTGCTTCCTAAACACTGACACCACTGTGCTGACGTCTATATTGAGGGGCCACAATCCTCAATCAGTGGGTGCAGCCCTTGCACCTGCAGATCATGGGCCTTATAAAGGACAGACCCCCACGTGTAGAAAATCAGCCTTAGGCCCTGTGCGCACTAGAAAAAGGATTTTTCTCAAGAAATTTCGAGAGTCTGAAAGATTAGCGCACTTGTGTTAAAAAAACACGCATGCGTTTTTACCGCGCTTTTGATGCGTTTTTTTCTGCGGGTTGTTCCCTGCGTTTTTTTACCATTATCTAGGGCAATAAACGCAGGTACCTGCAAAAAAGAAGTGACATGCACATTCTTTTTCTCAAGAAATTCTGCAGAAAGAATGTTCTTGAGAAAAAAACGCAGTGTGCGCACAGATTTTTTTTTTTCCCCATTGGTTTTGCTGTGGAATGTCTGCAGAAAGGTTACAACCATTTTCTCAAGAAATTTCTGCAGCAAAAATGCAAAAAAATTGCAGTGTGTGTGCACAGGGCCTTATGTATACTGGGATAATATTGGGTTAATGCTGGGGATTACGTTTCCTACGTGTGTTCCATAACTCAGATCGCGGAGGTAAAAGTGCAGCTCAACGAGGCTAAGCAAGCATTAGAAGATGCCATAAGTTCCCAAGACTTCAGCCAGGCCTCCGAACTTAAGGAGAAAGTGGCAGAGCTGGAGAAATTAAAGACCCAGCTGATTAAGGAGGCAGAAGAGCCAGTACTCAAAGAGGTCCGAGTGGAAAAGGTTTGTTTTTTGGTTTGTTTTTTTTCTTTTCTTGCTAGTAGCTCTACAGTGTTGCTAAACCTGTAATTTGTCTTCTTACAGAACGACCCTGAAACTCTTCTGAAGTGCCTGATCATGTGCAATGAGCTGCTGAAGCAGATCTCCCTCTCTAAAGGACTCGGAGGAACATTGAATGAGATTATTCAGTCACTGGTGAGTGTTTGCGCTGACGGAGCCATTGTCTTAGATAAATCCTTCTGCGATGATGGTAAAATGTTTCCGATATCACGGCTGTTCACAAGCAGGCATACGTCTTACTGGTAATGGAGAATGATGCCTGATTGACAGCACAATAAAGAATGGCTTAATTGCTTAGCATGGTTTTGATAAGTAAAAGTGTTTTGTGTTTTTGTTCCTGAATCTGTGAATAAACTTTCTATACTAAAACCAGATTATCCCTGTTAATTATAGTTAAGAAGCGCTCCCCTTAACCTTTTTTGGGGGGCTAAAGCTGTGTATATGTTTTATGTAATGTAGTGTAGGTGCATTAATTTACTCACTGATCGCTGTCTTTCCGGCTTCCATCCTCTTTTTGCTCAATCGACTCGCCGGCTCACACTGGGCCCTATGGAAGCCAAAAGTGACTTTTACAATGTAAGTGTTGTACATAAACCTCCTCCCCCCCACACTGCCGTGTGTGATTTCGAGAGTCGAAATACTTGTCACATCACTCGGAAGGGAACCGGCTCTGAAGACCGGAGAAGACTGTGATTGCGAAGTATAATAATCTACCTCCACTCTACTAGATATACATTTACACCACTTTAGTCTCCCCAAAAAAATAATGGGAGGACTTCTTTAAAAGGGATGGTCTACCTTTGCACAGTTGCTTTATTTTACACATTTGTGCAAAAAAAGGTGGGTGTAAACAGAAATGTCGCCTTCAGTTTTGTGGCAGCAGCTCTTAAAGGGGCTGTCCACTACTAGGACAATCTCTTCTGATTCCACATTTTTGCCCCGGGCGCTTCCAATCATCGCCGGCTTTTCTCTCCCCACCTTTGGACCAAACAAACAATCAACAGGAAGTGAGCGCTGCATTTTCTGTTCACTTCCCGTTGATTGCTCGTTTGATCCGAAGGCGGGGAGAGAGGGAAGCCAATACTGATTGGACACGGGGTTCCCGTAACGTCACATGAGCTCCAGGAACGCAAGCCGAGGCATCGCTGGCACGGGAGGTGAGCATAGGCTTTATTATTTTACCTGTGGAAACATGTGGAATCAGAAGGGGTTGTCCTAGTAGTGGACAACCCATGTAAGCCGGTTTCACACATTCACATTTCTTCAGCGCTCTATTGGGAGACCCAGACGATTGGGTATAGCTACTGCCCTCCGGAGGCCACACAAAGCACTACACTAAAAAGTGCAAGGCCCCTCCCCTTCTGGCTATACCCCCCCGTGGTATCACGGGTTCTCCAGTTTTCAAGCTTTGTGCGAAGGAGGTCAGACATCCACGCATAGCTCCACAGATTTTAGTCAGCAGTAGCTGCTGACTATTTCGGATGGAAGAAAAGAGGGCCCATATAGGGCCCCCAGCATGCTCCCTTCTCACCCGTGGATGGTGTTGCAAGGTTGAGGTACCTATTGCTGGTACAGGGGCTGGAGCCCCACATGCTGTTTTTCCTTCCACATCCCCTTGTAGGGCTCTGTGGAAGTGGGATCCTGCCGGCCTCTAAGCTCTGACGCCGGGCTCCATCCACAGACCCAGTTGAACCTGATGGATACGGAGCAGGAGTACAATCAGGGACATGGCCCTGCATCATACAGGTACTCTGTGTCCCCGGCAGGCACAGACACACTCCGGGCTGGCTGGGTGTTGTAGTGCGCCGGGGACCGTAACGTTGGAGTTAGTGTTCCTACAGTTTACTGGGGGACTTGGTGTTGTGGGAACGCAGCGCCGACCCCCACTGGACCGGGCGGCGCTGCTGTGACTTGTGGTGCGCCGGGGACACGCCGACCGCGCTTTTACGGCGGCGGCGTTTATAAATCCAGTCCCCGGCTTTTGCGGCCTAGCTCCGCTTCGTTCCCGCCCCCACCCTGTCAATCAGGGTAGGGGAGAGACGCTGTTTCGCAGCAGCGACGAGGGCTGGAGCCTGATTTACATGCTCCAGCCCTCTCACTAGGCACAGAGGGAAGCAGGCTTCCCGCTCTTAGTCAGGAACGCCCAGGGCCCGCCCCCCCTCCTCTCCCAGGACGCCGGCAGCCATTACATGCAGTCTGGCTGGAGGAGGGACGCAAGGCTCTGGGAGACCTGGACTAGGGGGCTTTTGGAGAACACACACCCGCTCTTAAGCGGGCGGTAAGCGGCTTTTCAGCTGGCCCCTCTAGTGCCTCAGTGTGTATTGGTGTACTGTGTCACCAGATATATATATATATTTAGTTATTTCTTGCACTGTGAGGTCGCTTCCTGGCTAGACCCCAGATCGCTCTGAGGAGGCAGCAACATGTCATCCACAAAACGCAAGGCTGCCAAGGCTAGGGCTGTGTACACTGTGTGTGCTGCATGTGGGGCTGCTCTACCAGCAGGTTCCAAAGACCCCCATTGTGTGCAATGCTCCGATCCGGTGCTGCTTCGCCAGCCGGAGTCCGGAGGGGTAGTGACCCAGGCTGAGACGCTTGTAAGTCCTGCCCCGGTGTCAGGGACAGACTTTGCAGTTTTTGCTGATGGAATGTCTGTGACTATGGCAAAGATCCTTGAAACTTTGCAATCCATGTCTGGGGCTCAGTCTATGGACACGGCGAGGTCTCTGTCCTCTAATCCCCCTCAGTTGGAATTAGTCCAGACTGCAAGGGGGTCCCCGGCTTCCCAGGCTGAGTATTATGACTCAGATGATAGCCCCAGCCACCCTAAGCGAGCTCGCTGGGAAAGACCCTCAACGTCATCACACTGCTCAGGGTCTCAGCGCAATCAGTCGCCCTGTGATGCGTCTGAAGAGAGTGATCAGGAGTCTTATCCTGGAACCCCTCTCAATCTGGATACCCCGGATGGGGACGCCATGGTAAACGATCTTATCTCAGCCATCAATAGGCTGTTGGATATTTCTCCCCCAGCTCCTTCTGCAGAGGAGGCAGCTGCAGAGCAGGAGAAGTTTCGTTTCCTCTATCCCAAGCGTAAATTGAGTGCCTTCTTGGATCACTCTGACTTCAGAGAATCAATCCAGAAACACGACGCTCATCCTGAAAGGCGTTTCTCTAAACGTTCTAAGGATACACGTTTTCCTTTCCCCCCTGATGTGGTCAAGCGCTGGACCCAGTGTCCAAAAGTAGACCCCCCGATTTCCAAACTTGCAGCTAGATCCATAGTTGCAGTGGAGGATGGCGCTTCACTTAAGGATGCCAATGACAGACAGATGGACCTTTGGTTAAAATCTGTCTATGAAGCTATCGGCGCGTCGTTTGCTCCAGCATTCGCAGCCGTATGGGCACTCCAAGCTATTTCAGCTGGTTTAGCAAAAGTGGATGCTATCATACATCCAGCGGCGCCGCAAGTGGCGTCCCTTACCTCGCAGATGTCTGCGTTTGCGTCTTACGCTATCAATGCGGTCCTAGAATCTACCAGCCGCACCTCAATGGCGTCCGCCAATTCGGTAGTTTTGCGCAGAGCCTTGTGGTTAAAGGACTGGAAAGCAGATGCTGGTTCCAAAAAATGTTTAACCAGCTTGCCTTTATCTAGAGATAGACTGTTTGGCGAGCCATTGGCTGACATCATTAAACAGTCCAAGGGTAAAGACTCTTCCTTACCTCAGCCCAGATCAAGCAAACCTCAGCAGAAAAAATGGCAGCAGAGGTTTCAGTCCTTTCGAGGTTCGGGCAAGACACAATTCTCCTCGTCCAAAGGGACGCAGAGGACGCAAAGAGTCTCAGATTCCTGGCGGGCTCACGCACGCCCCAAGAAAGCAAATGGAGGAACCGCTTCCAAAGCGGCTACCTCATGACTTCCAGCCCCCCCCCTCCGCATCTCCGGTTGGGGGCAGGCTCTCCCGCTTTTCCGACATTTGGACGTCACAGGTCAAAGACCGGTGGGTGACAAACATTTTGTCTCGCGGGTACAGAATCGAGTTCAGTTCTCGTCCTCCAGCTCGGTTCTTCAGAACCTCCCCACATCCAGACCGAGCAGATGCCCTGCTGCAGGCGGTGGACTCCCTAAGAGCGGAAGGAGTAGTGGTTCCTGTACCGCCTCAGGAACAAGGGCGAGGGTTTTACTCCAATCTCTTTGTGGTTCCAAAAAAGGACGGCTCGTTCCGTCCTGTTCTGGATCTAAAGCTGCTCAACAAACATGTGCACGCCAGACGGTTCCGGATGGAAACCCTCCGCTCTGTCGTTGCCTCAATGTCTCAAGGAGACTTCCTTGCCTCAATAGACATCAAAGATGCTTATCTCCACGTGCCAATTGCTACAGAACATCAACGTTTTCTACGTTTTGTGATAGGAAATGACCATCTTCAGTTCGTAGCTCTGCCATTCGGTCTGGCGACAGCCCCCCGGGTCTTCACCAAGGTCATGGCGGCGGTGGTAGCAGTCTTGCACTCTCAGGGACACTCGGTGATCCCTTACCTAGACGATCTATTTGTCAAGGCACCCTCTCAAGAGGCATGCCAACTCAGTCTACATGCTACGCTGGAGACTCTACAGACGTTCGGATGGATCATCAACTTTCCAAAGTCGAATCTGTCACCGTCACAGTCGCTAACGTATCTTGGCATGGAGTTTCATACTCGAGCAGCGAGAGTGAAGCTTCCGCTGAACAAGCAGCGGTCCCTACAGACAGGGGTGCAATCCCTCCTTCAAGGCCAGTCGCACCCCTTACGGCGCCTCATGCACTTCCTCGGGAAGATGGTGGCAGCCATGGAAGCAGTTCCCTTTGCGCAGTTTCATCTGCGCCCACTTCAATGGGACATTCTCCGCCAATGGGACGGGAAGTCAACGTCCCTGGACAGGAAAGTCTCTCTCTCCCAGACGGCCAAGGACTCTCTACAATGGTGGCTCCTTCCCACCTCATTGTCTCAGGGAAGATTCTTCCTGCCCCCATCCTGGGCAGTGGTCACGACAGATGCGAGTCTGTCAGGGTGGGGAGCAGTGTTTCTCCACCACAGGGCCCAGGGGACGTGGACTCCGCAGGAGTCCACCCTTCAGACCAATGTTCTGGAAATCAGGGCAGTGTATCTTGCCCTACTGGCCTTCCAACAGTAGCTGGAAGGAAAGCAGATCCGAATCCAGTTGGACAACTCCACAGCGGTGGCATACATCAATCACCAAGGAGGGACGCGCAGTCGGCAAGCATTCCAAGAAGTCCGGCGCATTCTAATGTGGGTGGAGGACACAGCCTCCACCATATCCGCGGTTCACATCCCAGGCGTAGAAAATTGGGAAGCAGACTTCCTCAGTCGCCAGGGCATGGACGCAGGGGAGTGGTCCCTTCACCCGGACGTGTTTCAGGAAATCTGTCGCCGATGGGGAGTGCCGGACGTCGACCTAATGGCGTCCCGGCACAACAACAAGGTCCCGGCATTCATGGCGAGGTCGCGCGATCAAAGAGCTCTGGCGGCAGACGCATTAGTTCAAGATTGGTCGCAGTTTCGGCTCCCATACGTCTTCCCACCTCTGGCACTCTTGCCCAGAGTGTTACGCAAGATCAGATCCGATTGCAGCCGCGTCATACTCGTCGCCCCAGACTGGCCGAGGAGATCGTGGTATCCGGATCTGTGGCATCTCACGGTCGGTCGACCGTGGTCACTGCCAGACCGACCAGACTTACTGTCCCAAGGGCCGTTTTTCCATCAGAATTCTGCGGCCCTGAACCTGACTGTGTGGCCATTGAGTCCTGGATCCTAGCGTCCGCAGGATTATCTCAAGGAGTCGTAGCCACAATGAGACAAGCTAGGAAGTCAACGTCTGCTAAGATCTACCACAGAACGTGGAAGATTTTCTTATCCTGGTGCTCTGCACAGAGAGTATCCCCTTGGCCATTTGCATTGCCTACCTTTCTTTCCTTCCTGCAATCGGGGTTGGAAAAGGGCTTGTCGCTCAGCTCCCTTAAAGGGCAAGTCTCGGCACTATCCGTGTTTTTTCAGAAGCGTCTAGCACGTCTTCCTAAGGTGCGCACGTTCCTGCAGGGGGTCTGTCATATTGTGCCCCCGTACAGGCGGCCGTTAGATCCATGGGATCTGAACAGGGTACTAGTTGCTCTCCAGAAGCCGCCTTTCGAGCCTCTGAAGGAAGTTTCCTTTTCTCGCCTGTCACAGAAAGTGGCGTTTCTTGTTGCGATCACATCGCTTCGGCGAGTGTCGGAGCTGGCAGCTCTGTCATCCAAGGCTCCCTTCCTGGTGTTCCACCAGGACAAGGTAGTGCTGCGCCCCATTCCGGAGTTTCTCCCTAAGGTCGTATCCTCGTTTCATCTTAATCAGGATATATCCTTGCCTTCCTTATGTCCTCATCCGGTTCACCGGTATGAAAAGGACTTACGTTTGCTAGATCTGGTGAGAGCACTCAATCTACATTTCTCGCACGGCGCCCATGCGCCGTTCCGATGCACTTTTTGTCCTTGTCGCCGGTCCGCGCAAGGGGTTGCAGGCTTCTAAAGCCACCCTGGCTCGATGGATCAAAGAACCAATTCTAGAGGCTTACCGTTCTGCGGGGCTTCCGGTTCCTTCAGGGCTAAAAGCCCACTCAACCAGAGCCGTGGGTGCGTCCTGGGCATTACGACACCAGGCTTCGGCTCAACAAGTGTGCCAGGCAGCTACCTGGTCGAGTCTGCACACTTTCACCAAGCATTATCAGGTGCATACCTATGCTTCGGCGGATGCCAGCTTAGGTAGAAGAGTCCTGCAGGCGGCAGTGACATCCCCGTAGGGGAGGGCTGTTTTGCAGCTCTAACATGAGGTATCTCTTTACCCACCCAGGGACAGCTTTTGGACGTCCCAATCGTCTGGGTCTCCCAATAGAGCGCTGAAGAAGAAGGGAATTTTGTTACTTACCGTAAATTCCTTTTCTTCTAGCTCTTATTGGGAGACCCAGCACCCGCCCTGTTGTCCTTCGGGATTTTTTTGTTGTTTGCGGGTACACATGTTGTTCATGTTGAACGGTTTTTCAGTTCTCCGACGTTATTCGGAGTTAATTTGTTTAAACCAGTTATTGGCTTCCTCCTTCTTGCTTTGGCACTAAAACTGGAGAACCCGTGATACCACGGGGGGGTATAGCCAGAAGGGGAGGGGCCTTGCACTTTTTAGTGTAGTGCTTTGTGTGGCCTCCGGAGGGCAGTAGCTATACCCAATCGTCTGGGTCTCCCAATAAGAGCTAGAAGAAAAGGAATTTACGGTAAGTAACAAAATTCCCTTCTTTGAGGTCAGAGTGCAGACACAATGTACAGACTGGCCACAGGTCTCCTGACCCGAGCTCATCAGTATTTACAAGGCTGCCTTGCTTGGGTCAGGAGACCTGCGGGCAGTCAGTACAGAGTGGTCTGTACATGGACCACGGATGTATGAAACTGGACTTCTACAAACCCATGTGTGTCTATGGTAACCCACTAGTAAAAAGGATTAGCAGCCTAATAATGCAGTAATTATACCATTCACCTACCTCTGTGCTACTTTAAGATAATACAGCATACCAAGAAATAAGACACAAGCTTTGAGGATAATTGCCTTTTCCAGCCATAATTGGACAATTGAATGTATGTCCCTTTTTTTTTTTTTAAATCTGTGGAGTGGAAATAAAAATCTCCTTTTTATCCATTTCTGCTGTTTCTTCTCAATTTAATTGCTTTTTTTGCTCCATTGTGACAGATCCTACCAGGCATAACCAATGTTCAACCCTCTGTGAGGAACATGGCCGTCTTATGTATTGGATGTTGTGCGTTGCAAAACAAAGATTTTGCCCAGCGGCACCTGACCCTGCTGTTACAGGTGAGACGCCTACGAAGTGCCGGGGTGTACGGTGACAGAAGCTTTGTAACACCTTAGTTTTTAAGTTAACCAATTATGTATTTAGAGCCTATTGCATGTCTCTTAAAGGGGGTTTCCACAACTAGATAAAACCTGTGCAGCCAGTGATTTGGCTTAAGCAGTCATGTGACAGAATAATGTCATGTGACTATGGGAGAAACTGCACTAGTCTGGGAGGCAAGTATGAAGCTTATTTAATTTAAGGCTGCACCGTCGAGCTATTCATAAGGGGTAGGCCACTAGTGGACAGCCCCTTTAAGTCAACATTTTTGAATTATTGATGTTTTGTGCTTGTTTGTCAGTCACAGCAGTTTACAGTGTGCAACGCTGCACTCTGGTTCTTACCCTTCACATCATTCCCTATACCTAGTGAAATTCACAATATTTTATTTTAAAGGTTAGTCCCAGAATCGCACACTTTTTCACCTGAGCTCCGGAGATCAGCCTAGCCTGAACTAAACTGCAATTACCGGGGAATCAATAACTCGGCGTTCGCAGTTTAGTCTACGCTGCACTCTGGAGCTCAGTTGGGAGCTCCGGAGTTCAGTGCAGGGAACCGCGGCCAGGCCTGGTATTACTGGAGATTCCTCCAGTAGCCAGTCCCGCAGCTACCTGCAGAAAAGTGTCATGCAATTGTTTTTGCTGTGGGAATGCCGCAGCAAAACATGCAGCTGTCAAAATCTGCCTAGTGCGCACAGCTTTTTTTTCTTCATCGTTCCTTATGGGAGACCCAGACCATGGGTGTATAGCTTCTGCCTCCGGAGGACACACAAAGTACTACACTAAAAAGTGTAGCTCCTCCCTCCTAGCATATACACCCCCTGGTAGCCAGTCCTAGCCAGTTCAATGCTTTGTGTTCAGGAGGTCACACATCCACACATGCATCCTCATCTGATTTTTCATTTTAAAGAGTTGGAAGAAAAGCGGGTCCAAGCTGGACCCCCGGCATGTCCCTTCTCACCCCACTGTGTCGGCGGTGTTGTTAAGGTTGATTTCAAGGCTGGAGCCTTACATGCCGCGCTCCTTCACCATCCCTCGGGCTCTGGCTTGAAGTGGGAGCCAGCACGGTTCTCCCTGCCTGGCAGGAGACCGGTCTCCATCCGCAGCCCTTTCAGGACCCTGCTGGACGGAGCACTCATCCCTCAGGGACATGGCCCTGCGTCTCACAAGCTAAGTATCTGAGACGTTATTTTCAGGGGGTCCCTTGTACTTTAATGTGGGGGAGAGTGTGCTGTGTATGTATTCTGACATTCCCGGCCGGTTCTCTGGTTTTCACCCGAGAACCGCGCCGATGGTGCCTGTTTGCCGGCCGCATTGTTAAATCTAGGCCCCGGCTTCGCCTGAGGCCTAGTTTTGATTTCACTGCCCCTGCATGTCAGTCATGCAGAGGGACAGTGCGGCTCTGCCCAGCGGCTTTTGGCACAGGGGAGAGACACTCCTCTCTGAGGAAAGATTCCCTCCCCTGTATATCTCCTTGGCCCTCCGGATCCCGCTCTTAGAGTAGGCCCCGCCCCCTCTCCTCGCTCCGGCGCCATTTTCTTCGGCGCTCCATTGGGAGACCCAGACGATTGGGTGTATAGCACTGCCTCCGGAGGCCACACAAAGCATTACACTAAAAAGTGTAAGGCCCCTCCCCTTCTGGCTATACACCCCCAGTGGGATCACTGGCTCACCAGTTTTCTGCTTTGTGCGAAGGAGGTCAGACATCCACGCATGGCTCCACTGTTTAGTCAGCAGCAGCTGCTGACTATGTCGGATGGAAGAAAAGAGGGCCCATATGGGGCCCCCAGCATGCTCCCTTCTCACCCCACTTGCGGTTTGTAAGGTTGAGGTACCCATTGCGGGTACGGAGGCGGGAGCCCACATGCTGTTTTCCTTCCCCATCCCCCTGAGGGGCTCTGAGGAAGTGGGATCTTACCGGCCTCCAAGCCCTGAGGCCGGGCTCCGTCCACAGACCCATTGAACCTGCTGGATAAGGAGCCGGGGTACCGTTCAGGGACAAGGCCCTGCAACATTCAGGTACTCTGTGTCCCCCTATGGACTGGCCGCGCACACTCCAGACTTGCTGGGTGTGCTAGTGCGCCGGGGACAGTAGCGCTGCGCGCTGGGGTTTGAGTCACTGCAGCTTGGCTGAGTGACTTTATGTGTTGGGAACTACCGCGCCGGCCGCTCCGGGAGCGGCGGCGCGGCTGAGACTTGTAGTGCGCCGGGGACTTAGCGCCGACCGTGCTTTTACGACGGCGGCGCTTATAAATCTAGTCCCCGGCTTTTGCGGCCTAGCTCCGCTTCGTTCCCGCCTCCTCCCTGTCAATCAGGGAAGGGGACAGGCGTTGTGCAATCGTCAGCGCCGAGGGCTGGAGCCTTATTTACATGCTCCAGCCCTCTCACTGGGCACAGTGGGACGCAGGTTTCCCGCTTTTTGTCTGAACACACCCAGGGCCCGCCCCCCCTCCACAGAGACGCCGGCAGCCATTCCTGCATGCAGTCTGGCTGGGGAACGGACACAGGCTCTGGGAGACCCAGACAAGGGATTTCTGGCGACCACACACCCGCGTTAAGCGGGCGGTAAGCAGCACATTCGTGCTGGCCCCACTAGTGCCACAGTGTTATTTGGTGTACTTTTTCCTGTACCAGATATATCTATATATATTGCACTGTAAGGTCGCTTCTTGGCTGTATACCCCTATTGCTCTGAGGAGACGACAACATGTCATCTGCAAAACGCAAGGGTGCCAAGACACAGGCTGTGAACGCTGCTTGTGCCGCTTGTGGGGCTGATCTACCGGCAGGTTACAATGACCCCCATTGTGTGCAATGTTCGGTCCCTGTGCCGCTTCGTCAGCCGGAGCCTATGGTGGTAGTGGCCCAGGCAGAGTCGCCGGTGAACCCTGTCCCGGTGACGGGGACAGAGTTTGCTGTTTTCGCTGACAGGATGTCTGTCACTATGACAAAAATCCTAGAGACCTTGCAGGCCAGGCCAGTTACTCAGTCCATGAACACTGCTGCGGCACTGTTCCCCGGTCCCCCTCAGTTGGAGTTAATCAGTGCTTCAAGGGGGTCCCAGGCATCTCAGCCTGACGGCTCTGATTCAGATGACAATCCCAGGCAGCCTAAGCGTGCTCGCTGGGAGAGACCCCCCACGTCATCACGCGGATCAGGGTCTCAGCGAGAAGAGTCTCTACATGATGAGACAGAGGAGGGTGATCAGGAGTCTAATCCTGAAACCGCTCTCAATCTGGATACTCCTGATGGTGACGCCATGGTAAATGACCTTATAGCGGCCATCAATAGTCTATTGGAAATTTCTCCCCCAGCCCCTTCTGCAGAGGAGGCAGCTGCACAGCAGGAGAAGTTCCATTTCAGGTATCCCAAGCCTAAACTGAGTACTTTTCTGGACCACGCTGACTTCAGAGAATCAGTCCAGAAACACCATGCCTACCCAGATAAGCGTTTCTCCAAACGTCTTAAGGATACACGTTATCCCTTTCCCCCTGACGTGGTCAAACGCTGGACCCAGTGTCCAAAGGTGGATCCCCCAATCTCCAGGCTTGCAGCTAGATCCATAGTTGCAGTTGAAGATGGGGCTGCACTTAAAGATGCCAATGACAGACAGATGGACCTTTGGTTAAAGTCTGTCTATGAAGCTATTGGCGCGTCGTTTGCTCCAGCATTCGCGGCCGTGTGGGCACTCCAAGCTATTTCAGCTGGCCTGGCACAGGTGGACTCTATCATACGTCCAGCAGTGCCGCGAGTAGCGTCCCTAACCTCGCAAATGTCTGCGTTTGCGACTTATGCTATCAACGCTGTCCTGGACTCTACAAGCCGTACCTCAATTGCGTCTGCCAACTCTGTTGTCTTGCGCAGAGCCTTGTGGTTAAAGGAATGGAAAGCGGATTCTGCTTCCAAAAAATGTTTAACCAGCTTGCCACTATCTGTAGATAGACTGTTTGGTGAACAATTGGCTGAAATCATTAAGCAATCCAAGGGTAAGGACTCCTCCTTACCCCAGCCCAGATCAAGCAAACCTCAACAGAGGAAGTGGCAGTCGAGGTTTCGGTCCTTTCGAGGCTCCAGCAAGACCCATTTCTCCTCGTCCAAAGGGACTCAGAAGGAGCAAAGGAGCTCAGATTCCTGGCGGGCTCAGTCACGCCCCAAGAAAGCAACCGGAGGAACCGCTTCCAAGGCGGCTGCCTCATGACTTTCGGCCTCAGCCCTCCGCATCCTCGGTCGGTGGCAGGCTCTCCCGCTTTTGCGACATTTGGCTGCCACAGGTCAAAGACCGGTGGGTAGCAGACATTTTGTCTCACGGGTACAGGATAGAATTCAGTTCTCGTCCTCCGCCTCGGTTCTTCAGAACCTCCCCACATCCCGACCGAGCAGATGCCCTTCTGCAGGCGGTGTGCTCACTAAAAGCAGAAGGAGTGGTGATCCCTGTTCCTCTGCAGGAACAAGGGCAAGGTTTTTACTCCAATCTCTTCGTGGTTCCAAAAAAGGACGGCTCGTTCCGTCCTGTTCTGGACCTAAAGCTGCTCAACAAGCATGTGAACGCCAGGCGGTTCCGGATGGAATCCCTCCGCTCTGTCATTGCCTCAATGTCTCAAGGAGATTTCCTTGCATCAATAGACATCAAAGATGCTTATCTCCACGTGCCGATTGCTACAGAGCACCAACGTTTCCTACGTTTCGTGATAGGAGACGACCATCTCCAGTTCGTAGCTCTGCCATTTGGTCTGGCGACAGCCCCACGGGTTTTCACCAAGGTCATGGCGGCAGTGGTAGCAGTCTTGCATTCTCAGGGTCATTCGGTGATCCCTTACTTAGACGATCTACTTGTCAAAGCACCCTCTCAAGAGGCATGCCAACACAGCCTGAATGTTGCGCTGGAGACTCTCCAGACTTTCGGGTGGATCATCAACTTTTCAAAGCAAACCTGGCACCGACTCAATCACTAACGTATCTTGGCATGGAGTTTCATACTCTCTCAGCGATAGTGAAGCTTCCGCTGGACAAGCAGCGGTCTCTACGGACAGGGGTGCAGTCTCTCCTTCAGGGTCAGTCGCACCCCTTAAGGCGCCTCATGCACTTCCTAGGGAAGATGGTGGCAGCAATGGAGGCAGTCCCGTTCGCGCAGTTTCATCTGCGTCCACTTCAATGGGACATTCTCCGCCAGTGGGACGGGAAGACAACTTCCCTAGACAGGAAAGTCTCCCTGTCTCAGACGGCCAAGGATTCTCTGCTATGGTGGCTCCTTCCCACCTCATTAACGCAGGGAAGATCATTCCTGCCCCCATCCTGGGCAGTGGTCACGACAGACGCGAGTCTGTCAGGGTGGGGAGCAGTTTTTCTCCACCACAGGGCTCAAGGGACGTGGACTCAGCAGGAGTCCACCCTTCAGATCAATGTTCTGGAAATCAGGGCAGTGTATCTTGCCCTATTAGCCTTCCAGCAGTGGCTGGAAGGAAAGCAGATCCGAATTCAGTCGGACAACTCCACAGCGGTGGCATACATCAACCACCAAGGAGGGACACGCAGTCGGCAAGCCTTCCAGGAAGTCAGGCGAATTCTCATGTGGGTAGAGGAAAGAGCTTCCACCATATCAGCTGTTCACATCCCGGGCGTAGAAAACTGGGAAGCAGACTTCCTCAGTCGCCAGGGCATGGACGCAGGGGAATGGTCCCTTCACCTGGACGTGTTTCAGGAAATCTGCCGCCGCTGGGGGGTGCCGGACGTCGACCTAATGGCGTCTCGGCACAACAACAAGGTCCCGACCTTCATAGCGCGGTCTCGCGATCAAAGAGCTCTGGCGGCAGACGCCTTAGTGCAAGATTGGTCGCAGTTCCGGCTCCCTTATGTGTTTCCACCTCTGGCACTCTTGCCCAGAGTGTTACGCAAGATCAGATCCGATTGCGGCCGCGTCATACTAGTCGCCCCAGACTGGCCGAGGAGGTCGTGGTACCCGGATCTGTGGCATCTCACGGTCGGCCAACCGTGGGCACTACCAGACCGTCCAGACTTACTGTCCCAAGGGCCGTTTTTCCATCGGAATTCTGCGGCCCTGAACCTGACTGTGTGGCCATTGAGTCCTGGATCCTAGCGTCTTCAGGATTATCCCAAGGGGTCGTTGCCACCATGAGACAGGCTAGGAAGTCCACTTCTGCTAAGATCTACCACAGAACGTGGAAGATTTTCTTATCCTGGTGCTCTGCACAAGGAGTATCTCCCTGGCCATTCGCGTTACCTGTCTTTCTTTCCTTCCTACAATCTGGGTTGGAAAAGGGCTTGTCGCTCGGCTCCCTTAAAGGGCAAGTCTCGGCACTATCCGTGTTTTTTCAGAAGCGTCTAGCACGACTTTCTCAGGTGCGCACGTTCCTGCAGGGGGTTTGTCATATCGTACCTCCGTACAGGCGGCCGTTAGATCCGTGGGATCTAAACAAGGTCCTTGTTACTCTCCAGAAGCCGCCCTTCGAGCCTCTGAGGGATGTGTCACTTTCTCGACTCTCACAGAAAGTGGCCTTTCTGGTAGCGGTCACGTCTCTTCGGAGAGTGTCTGAACTAGCAGCGCTGTCATCCAAAGCTCCTTTCCTGGTGTTCCACCAGGACAAGGTAGGGCTGCGTCCCATTCAGGAGTTTCTCCCTAAAGTGGTATCCTCTTTTCATCTTAATCAGGATATCTCCTTGCCTTCCTTTTATCCGCATGCAGTTCATCGGTATGAAAAGGATTTACATTTGTTGGATCTGGTGAGAGCACTCAGAATCTACATTTCCCGCACGGCGCCTCTGCGCCGCTCGGATGCACTCTTTGTCCTTGTCGCTGGTAAGCGCAAAGGGTCGCAGGCTTCCAAAGCCACCCTGGCTCGATGGATCAAAGAACCAATTCTTGAAGCCTACCGTTCTGCTGGGCTTACGGTTCCATCAGGGCTGAAGGCCCATTCTACCAGAGCCGTGGGTGCGTCCTGGGCATTACGACACCAGGCTACGGCTCAACAGGTGTGCCAGGCAGCTACCTGGTCGAGTCTGCACACTTTCACCAAACATTATCAGGTGCATACCTATGCTTCGGCGGACGCCAGCCTAGGTAGAAGAGTCCTGCAGGCGGCAGTTGCCTCCCCGGAGGGGAGGGCTGTCTTTGCAGCTCTAACATGAGGTATTTCTTTACCCACCCAGGGACAGCTTTTGGACGTCCCAATCGTCTGGGTCTCCCAATGGAGCGCCGAAGAAGAAGGGAATTTTGTTACTTACCGTAAATTCCTTTTCTTCTAGCTCCTATTGGGAGACCCAGCACCCGCCCTGTTGTCCTTCGGGATTGTTGGTTTTTTTCGGGTACACATGTTGTTCATGTTGAATGGTTTTCAGTTCTCCGATGTTACTTCGGAGTGAATTTGTTTAAACCAGTTCTTGGCTTTCCTCCTTCTTGCTTTTGCACTAAAACTGGTGAGCCAGTGATCCCACTGGGGGTGTATAGCCAGAAGGGGAGGGGCCTTACACTTTTTAGTGTAATGCTTTGTGTGGCCTCCGGAGGCAGTGCTATACACCCAATCGTCTGGGTCTCCCAATAGGAGCTAGAAGAAAAGGAATTTACGGTAAGTAACAAAATTCCCTTCTTTTCAGCGTTCTTATGCCATGTCTGCACAGCGATCGGCGCTAACTGCAGCATCTCTCTGGGGGTCCGGGCTGTGGGATCTGGAGGGCACAGAGACAATGTCAAACGGTCTGGCAAGCCACAACCTCCGGTTGTGGACCTGCTTATATACTGCTGATATACTGCTTATATACTCTGCTGGAGGTCATTCTGGCTCAGAGCCCCCACTTCAGCAGCATGTCTCACACGAGAAGTAAGGCTGCAAGGCTGCACAATATGCGCTGCATGTAGGTTCGTACTGCCTGTACCGAGCACATAACCACATTGTGATTCCTGCTTTAACATGGTGGTGCCTCAGCCTGGAGTCCCATCCCCAGTGGTCCCTCCGGCTGCTCCGGCTCCGGTGGCTGAACCCCCGGCTTGGGTAGAATCCTTCTCTCTATGGGACAGCTGTCCCGGACTCTGCTGAGCATGCATTAGCCCCCTTCTCAGGGCGCCTCTGCTGCTACGGCTCGCTCAGCAAGGCCCACAGAGGATTCTTCTTCTGGTCTCAGACCCAGTCCTCCTCACAGGAGACGCAGGGTCCCCTCTCCTTCCTCGTCCCGCGGCTCTGATTCACGAGCTGACTCGCAGGACGAGGAGGATCCCTTTACTGGGGACTTGGACGCTTCCATGTCCCCCATTGATCTGTCCGAGGGTGACGGAGATATTAGTGTTTCGATTGCGTACATTAATTCTGCACTGGACCTCAATCCGCCAGTATCAGAGGAGCAACCCTCTCTGGCAAAAGAGCATACCTTGCCTAAGAGAACAAGGAGTGTGTTCCTTAACCACTCCAGTTTTCAGGTCACTGTGACCAAGCCCAGGGTCTGCCCTGACAAACGCTTCCCAAAGCGTGGTTCTGATGACCGTTTTCCCTTTCCACCAGAAGTGGTCAAGGAGTGGGCTCATTCACCAAAGGTGGACCCTCCGGTGTCTAGACTCTCAGCCCGGACAGTTGTATCTGTGGCTGATGGCACCTCTCTCAAGGATTCCACTGACCGTCAGATTGACCTTTTGGCCAAATCTGTATGTGAAGCGGCAGGGGCCTCGTTCTCCCCATCTTTCTTTGTCGCTCCATTGGGAGACCCAGACAATTGGGTGTATAGCTTATGCCTCCGGAGGTCACACAAAGCATTACACTTAAAAGTGTAAACCCCTCCCCTCTGCCTATACACCCGCCCGTGCATCACGGGCTCCTCAGTTTTTATTGCTTTGTGGAAGGAGGCACACATCCACGCAAGCTCCACATTTTAGTCAGCAGCAGCTGCTGACTATATCGGATGGAAGAAAAGTGGGCCCATACAGGGCCCCCAGCATGCTCCCTTCTCACCCCACTCGGGTCGGCGGTGCTGTTAAGATTGAGGTACCCATTGTGGGTACATAGGCAGGAGCCACATGCTGTTTTCCTTCCCCATCCCTTAGGGGCTCTGGGTGAAGTGGGATTCTGACCGGTCACCAGGCGCTGGGACCGCGCTCCCTCCGCAGCCACTGGGGGAATCTGCTGGACAGGAGCCGGGTATCATCAGGGACAAGGCCCTGCGACTCTGAGGTACTCTGTGTCCCCTTGGGGACGGCGCATAGTGCGCCTGGGTAATGGACACTGCAGCAGCTGCTGGGTGTGTTAGTGCGCCGGGACTACCGCGCTGGCCGCGCTTGTTTGCCGGCCGCGCTTATAACTTTAGTCCCCGGCTTTTGCGGCCTAGTGCCTGCCAGTCAGGGGTAAGGGCGGGACGCTGCACTGGACGTCAGCGCTGAGGGCAGGAGCATACTTTGTATCCTCCTCCCCCCTCACTGAGCACCGTGGGGCACCAGATTCCCGCACTTTTACAGGCACGCCCACGGCCCCCCTCCTCCTCTCTGAACGCCGGCAGCCATTGCTACAAGACGCTGGAGAACTTCAGAGGGGAGACAACTGAGCTCCACAGCTCTGGGAGGCCCAGGCAGGGATCTGGTGGTCACACAACCGCTGGGAGCGGTCGGTAAGCCGCACCTGTTACTAGGTGCTGGTCCCCCTAGGTGCCGAATTGTATATTTATATGCTTATAGTGTATACATTTACTCTGTACGGCCTCACTGTTAGCGTTTGGCTATATACCCTCACTGATTATTCTAAGAGGAGAAACAGCATGTCGTCTGCAAAAAGCAAGGGTACCAAAGCACAGGCTTACTTTGCAACCTGTACCTCATGTGCGGCAATGCTTCCTGCAGGTTCCACCTACCTTCATTGTGTGCAATGCTCGGCCCCTGTGACACTCACTCAGCTGGAGTCTCAGCCACTGGTGGGACCCCCGGCCCAGGTGGAACCACCGGCCCCCACTGTCCAGGTGACAGGGACAGAGTTTGCAGTATTTGCTGACAAACTTTCTGAGTCTATGGATAGATGGTCTGCTAAGATACTGGAAGCTTTGCAGTCCAGACCTGTAACATAGGCCCCGGGCACTGTTGATTCATTGCCCCCATGCCCCCCTCGGTCGGAGCAGCAAAGAGCTCCTGGGTCAACTCATAGGTCCCAAGGGGAGGACTCCGACACGGACCGCAGTCCCAGACCGACGAAGCGGGCTCGCTGGGAGCGTCCCTCGACTTCATCACACTGTTCAGGGTCTCAGCATGAGGACTCTCTGGAGGATGAAGCAGATGCGGCAGATCAGGACTCTGATCCTGACGCCGCGCTCAACCTTGATACGCCTGAAGGGGACGCCATAGTAAACGACCTTATAGCGTCAATCAATCAGGTGTTAGATCTTTCTCCTCCACCCCTTCCGATTGAGGAGTCAGCTTCTCAACAGGAGAAATTTCATTTTAGGTTTCCCAAACGTACACGGAGTGCGTTTCTTGATCACTCCGACTTCAAAGACGCAGTCCAGTAGCACCGAGCTTTTCCGGATAAGCGCTTTACTAAGCGACTTCATGACACACGTTATCCCTTCCCCCCTGACGTAGTCAAGGGTTGGGCCCAGTGTCCCAAGGTGGATCCTCCAGTCTCTAGACTGGCGGCCAGATCCATAGTTGCAGTGGCAGATGGTGCATCACTAAAGGATGCCACTGACAGGCAGATAGAGCTCCTGATGAAATCCATCTATGAGGCTATCGGCGCGTCCTTTGCTCCGGCATTTGCTGCCGTATGGGCACTACAAGCTATCTCAGCTTGTCAGTCTGAGATTAATGCACTCACACGAGCCGCGACTCCGCAGGTTGTGTCATTAACCTCTCAGGCGTCGGCGTTTGCGTCCTACGCCATGAATGCGGTACTAGACTCTGCGAGCCGTACAGCGGTAGCATCCGCCAATTCAGTGGCAGTCCGCAGGGCCATGTGGCTACGTGAATGGAAGGCAGACTCTGCTTCCAAGAAATTTTTAACCGGTTTGCCGTTTTCTGGCGACCGCCTGTTTGGCGAGCAATTGGATGAAATCATTAAACAATCCAAGGGTAAGGACTCGTCCTTACCCCAGTCCAAACCTAACAGACCTCAACAACGGAAGGTACAATCGAGGTTTCGGTCCTTTCGGCCCTCAGGCAGGTCTCAATTCTCCTCGTCCAACAGGCCTCAAAAGGATCAGAGGAACTCTGATTCATGGCGGTCTAAGGCACGTCCTAAAAAGACCGCCGGAGGAACCGCTCCCAAAGCGGCCTCCTCATGACTTGCGGACTCCCCAAACCGCATCCTCGGTCGGTGGCAGGCTCTCCCGCTTTTGCGACGCCTGGTTCCCACATGTCCAAGACCGATGGGTGAGAGACATTCTGTCTCACGGTTACAGGATAGAGTTCAATTCTCGTCCTCTGATTCGTTTCTTCAGAACATCTCCGCCCCCCGAGCGAGCCGATGCTCTTCTGCAGGCGGTGAACTCTCTGAAGGCAGAAGGAGTAGTTATCCCCGTTCCCCTTCAGCAATGGGGTCACGGTTTTTACTCCAACTTGTTTGTCGTACCAAAAAAGGACGGATCTTTCCGTCCCGTCCTGGACCTCAAACTGCTCAACAAACACGTGAAAACCAGACGATTCCGGATGGAATCTCTCCGCTCCGTCATCGCCTCGATGTCCCAGGGAGACTTCCTAGCATCAATAGACATCAGGGATGCTTATCTCCACGTGCCGATTGCACCAGAGCATCAGCGCTTCCTGCGTTTCGCCATCGGGGACGAACACCTTCAGTTCGTGGCATTGCCTTTTGGCCTGGCAACAGCCCCACGGGTCTTCACCAAGGTCATGGCAACAGTGGTTGCAGTCCTACACTCTCAGGGACACTCAGTGATCCCTTACTTGGACGGTCTTCTTGTCAAGGCCCCCTCTCGGGTGGCATGCCAACACAGCCTGAACATTGCTCTGGAGACACTCCAGAGGTTCGGGTGGATCATCAATTTCCCAAAGTCAAAACTGACACCGACACAATCGCTGACATATCTCGGGATGGAGTTTCACACTCTCCCAGCGATAGTGAAACTTCCGCTGGACAAACAACGATCACTACAGACAGGGGTGCGATCTCTCCTCCGAGCCCAGTCGCACCCCTTGAGACGCCTCATGCACTTCCTAGGGAAGATGGTGGCAGCAATGGAGGCAGTTCCATTTGCACAGTTTCATCTGCGTCCTCTTCAATGGGACATTCTCCGCAAATGGGACAGGAAATCGACGTCCCTCGACAGGAACGTCTCCCTTTTTCGGGCAGCCAAGGCATCCCTTCAGTGGTGGCTTCTTCCCACTTCTTTGTCGAAGGGGAAATCCTTCCTGCCCCCATCCTGGGCTGTGGTCACGACGGACGCGAGTCTGTCAGGGTGGGGAGCGGTCTTCCTCCACCACAGGGCTCAGGGTACCTGGACTCAGCCAGAGTCCTCCCTTCAGATCAATGTTCTGGAGATAAGGGCAGTGTATCTAGCCCTGAAGGCGTTCCAGCCGTGGCTGGAAAGCAGGCAGATCCGAATTCAGTCGGACAACGCCACGGCGGTGGCATACATCAACCACCAAGGCGGCACGCGCAGTCGGCAAGCCTTCCAGGAAGTTCGGCGGATTCTGCTGTGGGTGGAAGCCACAGCCTCCACCATCTCCGCAGTACACATCCCGGGCGTGGAAAACTGGGAAGCGGACTTTCTCAGTCGCCAGGGCATGGACGCAGGGGAATGGTCTCTTCACCCGGACGTGTTTCAAGAGATCTGTTGCCGCTGGGGGAAGCCGGACGTCGACCTAATGGCGTCCCGGCACAACAACAAGGTCCCGGCATTCATGGCACGGTCTCAAGATCACAGAGCTCTGGCGGCAGACGCCTTAGTTCAGGATTGGTCGCAGTTTCAACTGCCTTATGTCTTTTTTCCTCTGGCACTGCTGCCCAGAGTGTTACGCAAGATCAGGTCCGACTGCCGCCGCGCCCTCCTCGTCGCCCCAGACTGGCCAAGGAGGTCGTGGTACCCGGATCTGTGGCATCTCACGGTGGGTCAACCGTGGGCACTACCAGACCGACCAGACTTGCTGTCTCAAGGGCCATTTTTCCATCTGAATTCTGCGGCCCTCAACCTGACTGTGTGGCCATTGAGTCCTGGATCCTAGCGTCTTCAGGGTTATCTCAAGAGGTCATTGCCACTATGAGACAGGCCAGGAAACCAACGTCAGCCAAGATCTACCACAGGACGTGGAGGATCTTCTTATCCTGGTGCTCTGATCAGGGTTTTATTCCATGGCCATTTGCCTTGCCCACTTTTCTGTCTTTCCTTCAATCCGGAATGGAAAAGGGGCTGTCTCTCGGCTCTCTTAAGGGACAAGTCTCGGCGCTCTCTGTATTTTTTCAAAAGCGTCTAGCAAGGCTTCCGCAAGTACGCACGTTCCTGCAGGGGGTTTGCCACATAGTCCCCCCTTAGAAGCGCCCGCTAGAACCCTGGGATCTGAACAGGGTGCTAATGGCTCTTCAGAAACCACCTTTCGAGCCAATGAGAGATATTTCTTTCTCGCCTCTCGCAGAAGGTGGTCTTCCTAGTGGCAGTCACATCACTTCGCAGAGTGTCTGAGCTAGCTGCACTGTCATGCAAAGCTCCCTTCCTCGTGTTTCACCAGGACAAGGTGGTTCTGCGTCCGGTTCCGGAATTTCTCCCGAAGGTGGTATCCCCTTTTCATCTCAATCAGGATATCTCCTTACCTTCTTTTCTTCAGCGCTCTATTGGGAGACCCAGACGATTGGGGTATAGCTACTGCCCTCTGGAGGCCACACAAAGCACTACATTAAAAGTGCAAGGCCCCTCCCCCTCTGGCTATACCCCCCCGTGTATCACGGGTTCTCCAGTTTTAGCTTTGTGTGCGAAGGAGGTCAGACATTCCATGCATAGCTCCACAGATTTTAGTCAGCAGTAGCTGCTGACTGTTTCGGATGGAAGAAAAGAGGACACATATAGTGTCCCCAGCATGCTCCCTTCTCACCCCTGGATGGTGTTGTAAGGTTGAGGTACCTATTGCTGGTACAGGGCTGGAGCCTGACATGCTGTTTTCCTTCCACATCCCCTTGTAGGGCTCTGTGGAAGTGGGATCCTGCCGGCCTCTCAGCTCTGATGCCGGGCTCCATCCACAGACCCATTAGAACCTGATGGATTCGGAGCAGGAGTACGATCAGGGACAGGGCCCTGCATCTTACAGGTACTCTGTGTCCCCGGCAGGCACAGACACACTCCGGGCTGGCTGGGTGTTATAGTGCGCCGGGGACCGCAACGTGGAGTTGGTGTCCCTACAGATTACTGGGGGATTGTTTGTGTTTGGGAACGCAGCGCCGACCCCCTCTGGACCGGGCGGCGCTGCTGCGACTTGTGGTGCGCCGGGGATCCGCCGTCCGCGCTTTTACGGCGGCGGCGGTTATAAATTGAGTCCCCGGCTTTTTGGGCCTAGGACGCCGGCAGCTCCGTTTCGTTCCCGCCCCCTCCCTGTCACTCAGGGAAGGGGAGAGACGCTGTTCGCAAGCAGCGACGAGGGCTGGAGCCTGATTTACATGCTCCAGCCCTCTCACTATGCACAGAGGGAAGCAGGCTTCCCGCTCTTGGCCAGGAACGCCCAGGGCCCGCCCCCCTTCCTCTCTCGAGACGCCGGCAGCCATTACATGCATGCCTGGCTGGAGGAAGGACGCAAGGCTCTGGGAGACCTGGACTAGGGGCTATCTGGCGACCACACACCCGCTTTTTAAGCGGGCGGTAAGCGATTTTTCTGTGCTGGTCCCTCTAGTGCCTCACGGTGTATCGGTGTACTGGGTACAGATATATAAATATTGTATTTCTTGCACTGTGAGGTCGCTTCTGGCTGCATATCCCAGATCGCTCTGTGGAAGCAGCAACATGTCATCCTCAAAACGCAAGGCGGCCAAGGCAAAAAGGGCTGTGTATACTGCGTGTGCTGCATGTGGGGCTAATCTACCAGCAGGCTCTGATGACCCCCATTGTGTGCAATGCTCCGACCCGGTGCTGCTTCGCCAGCCGGAGTCAGGAGAGGTAGCGACCCAGGCTGAGACGCTTGTAAGTTCTGCCCCGGTGACAGGGACGGACTTTGCAGTTTTTGCAGATAATATGTCTGTATCTATGGCAAAAATCCTTGAGACCTTGCAATCTATGCATGGGGCTCAGTCTCTGGGCACGGCGAGGCCTCTGTCCTCAGGTCCCCCTTACTTGGAATGTATCCAGCCCACAGGGGGGTCCCCGGCTTCACAGGCCGAGGATTATGACTCAGATGATGGCCCCAGCCACCCTAAGCGAGCTCGCTGGGAAAGACCCTCGACGTCTTCACACTGCTCAGGGTCTCAGCGCAATCAGTCTCCCTGTGATGTGTCTGATGAGAGTGATCAGGAATCCACTCCTGGAACCCCTCTCAACCTGGATACCCCGGATGGGGATGCCATGGTAGACGACCTTATCTCAGCCATCAATAGGCTGTTGGATATTTCTCCCCCAGCCCCTTCAGCAGAAGAGGCGGCTGCGGAGCAGGAAAAGTTTCGTTTCCTTTATCCCAAGCGTAAATTGAGTGCTTTGTTAGATCACTCTGACTTCAGAGAATCAATCCAGAAGCACGACGCTCACCCAGAAAGGCGTTTCTCTAAACGATCTAAAGATACGCGTTTCCCTTTCCCCCCTGAGGTGGTCAAGCGCTGGACACAGTGTCCAAAGGTAGACCCCCCGATTTCCAAACTTGCAGCTAGATCCATAGTTGCAGTGGAGGATGGCGCTTCACTTAAAGATGCCAATAACAGACAGATGGACCTTTGGTTAAAATCTGTCTATGAAGCTATAGGCGCGTCGTTTGCTCCGGCATTCGCAGCCGTATGGGCACTCCAGGCTATTTCAGCTGGCTTAGCAAAAGTGGATGCTATCATGCATCCAGCAGTGCCGCAAGTGGCGCACCTTACCACGCAGATGTCGGCGTTTGCGTCTTACGCTATCAATGCGGTCCTAGAATCTACCAGTCGCACCTCAATGGCGTCCGCCAATTCGGTAGTTTTGCGCAGAGCCTTGTGGTTAAAGGACTGGAAAGCAGATGCTGGTTCCAAAAAATGTTTAACCAGTTTGCCTTTGTCTAGAGATAGACTGTTTGGCGAGCCATTGGCTGACATCATTAAGCAGTCCAAGGGTAAAGACTCCTCTTTACCACAACCCAGAACACCCAAACCTCAGCAGAAAAAGTGGCAGCAGAGGTTTCAGTCCTTTCGAGGTTCGGGCAAGACACCATTTACCTCGTCCAAAGGGACTCAGAGGACGCAAAGAAACTCAGATTCGTGGCGGACTCACACACGCCCCAAGAAAGCAAATGGAGGTACCGCTTCCAAAGCGGCTACCTCATGACTTCCAGCCCCCCCCCTCCGCATCGCCGGTCGGGGGCAGGCTCTCCCGCTTTTCCGGCATTTGGATGTCACAGGTCAAAGACCGGTGGGTGACGGACATTTTGTCTCGCGGGTACAGAATCGAGTTCAATTCTCGTCCTCCAGCTCGGTTCTTCAGAACCTCCCCACGTCCAGACCGAGCAGATGCTCTGCTGCAGGCGGTGGATTCCCTAAAAGCGGAAGGAGTGGTTACCCCAGTCCCTCCTCAGGAACAAGGGCAAGGGTTTTACTCCAATCTCTTTGTGGTTCCAAAAAAGGACGGCTCGTTCCGTCCTGTTCTGGACCTAAAACGGCTCAACAAACATGTGCACGCCAGGAGGTTCCGGATGGAAACCCTCCGCTCTGTCATTGCCTCAATGTCCAGAGGAGACTTCCTTGCCTCAATAGACATCAAAGATGCTTATCTCCACGTGCCAATTGCTACAGAACATCAACGTTTTCTACGTTTTGTGATAGGAGACGACCATTTTCAGTTCGTAGCTCTTCCATTTGGTCTGGCGACAGCCCCACGGGTCTTCACCAAGGTCATGGCGGCGGTGGTAGCAGTCTTGCACTCTCAGGGACACTCGGTGATTCCTTACCTAGACGACTTATTGGTCAAAGCTCCCTCTCGGGAGGCATGCCAACTCAGCCTGAATGCTACGCTGGAGACTCTACAGTCTTTCGGATGGATCATCAACTTTCCAAAGTCGATCCTATCACCGACTCAGTCACTAACGTATCTTGGCATGGAGTTTCATACTCTAGCAGCGATAGTGAAGCTTCCGCTGGACAAGCAGCGGTCACTACAGACAGGGGTGCAATCTCTCCTGCAGGGCCAGTTGCATCCCTTGCGGCGCCTCATGCATTTCCTAGGGAAGATGGTGGCAGCCATGGAAGCAGTTCCCTTTGCGCAGTTTCATCTGCGCCCACTTCAATGGGACATTCTCCGCCAATGGGACGGGAAGTCAACGTCCCTGGACAGGAAAGTCTCGCTTTCCCAGACGGCCAAAGACTCTCTACAATGGTGGCTCCTTCCCACATCATTGTCTCAGGGAAGATCCTTCCTGCCCCCATCCTGGGCAGTAGTCACGACAGATGCGAGTCTGTCAGGGTGGGGAGCAGTATTTCTCCACCACAGGGCTCAGGGGACGTGGACTCCGCAGGAGTCCACCCTTCAGATCAATGTTCTGGAGATCAGAGCAGTGTATCTTGCTCTACTGGCCTTCCAACAGTGGCTGGAAGGAAAGCAGATCCGAATCCAATCGGACAACTCCACAGCGGTGGCATACATCAACCACCAAGGAGGGACGCGCAGTCGGCAAGCCTTCCAAGAAGTCCGGCGCATTCTAATGTGGGTGGAGGACAGAGCATCCACCATATCCGCGGTTCACATCCCAGGCGTAGAAAACTGGGAAGCAGACTTCCTCAGTCGCCAGGGCATGGACGCAGGGGAATGGTCCCTTCACCCGGACGTGTTTCAGGAAATCTGTCGCCGCTGGGGAGTGCCGGACGTCGACCTAATGGCATCCCGGCACAACAACAAGGTCCCGGCATTCATGGCGAGGTCGCGCGATCAAAGAGCTCTGGCGGCAGACGCCTTGGTTCAAGATTGGTCGCAGTTTCAGCTCCCATACGTGTTTCCGCCTCTGGCGCTCTTGCCCAGAGTGCTACGCAAGATCAGATCCGAGTGCAGCCGCGTCATACTCGTCGCTCCAGACTGGCCGAGGAGGTCGTGGTATCCGGATCTGTGGCATCTCACGATCGGTCGACCGTGGTCACTGCCAGACCGACCAGACTTACTGTCCCAAGGGCCGTTTTTCCATCAGAATTCTGCGGCCCTGAACCTGACTGTGTGGCCATTGAGTCCTGGATCCTAGCATCTGCTGGATTATCTCAGGGAGTCATTGCCACAATGAGACAAGCTAGAAAGTCGAATTCGGCTAAGATCTACCACAGAACGTGGAAGATTTTCTTGTCCTGGTGCTCTGCTCAGGGAGTGTCTCCTTGGCCATTTGCATTGCCCAAGTTTCTTTCCTTCCTGCAATCGGGGTTAGAAAAGGGCTTGTCGCTCAGCTCCCTTAAAGGGCAAGTTTCGGCACTATCCGTGTTTTTTCAGAAGCGTCTAGCACGTCTTCCTAAGGTGCGCACGTTCCTGCAGGGGGTCTGTCATATTGTGCCCCCGTACAAGCGACCGTTAGATCCATGGGATCTGAACAGGGTACTAGTTGCTCTCCAGAAGCCGCCCTTCGAGCCTCTGAAGGAAGTTTCCTTTTCTCGGCTGTCGCAGAAAGTGGCGTTTCTTGTTGCAATCACATCGCTTCGGCGAGTGTCTGAGCTGGCAGCTCTGTCATCCAAGGCTCCCTTCCTGGTGTTCCACCAGGACAAGGTTGTGCTGCGCCCCATTCCGGAGTTTCTCCCTAAGGTCGTATCCTCTTTTCATCTTAATCAGGATATTTCCTTGCCTTCTTTTTGCCCTCATCCGGTTCACCGGTATGAAAAGGCCTTACGTTTGCTAGATCTGGTGAGAGCACTCAGAATCTACATTTCACGCACGGCGCCCATACGCCGTGCCGATGCACTTTTCGTCCTTGTCGCTGGTCCGCGCAAGGGGTTGCAGGCTTCTAAAGCCACCCTGGCTCGATGGATCAAAGAACCAATTCTAGAGGCCTACCGTTCTGCGGGGCTTCCGGTTCCTTCAGGGCTAAAAGCCCACTCCACCAGAGCCGTGGGTGCGTCCTGGGCATTACGTCACCAGGCTTCGGCTCAACAGGTGTGCCAGGCAGCTACCTGGTCCAGTCTGCACACTTTCACCAAGCATTATCAGGTGCATACCTATGCTTCGGCGGATGCCAGCTTAGGTAGAAGAGTCCTGCAGGCGGCAGTGACACCCCCATAGGGGAGGGCTGTTTTGCAGCTCTAACATGAGGTATTTATTTACCCACCCAGGGACAGCTTTTGGACGTCCCAATCGTCTGGGTCTCCCAATAGAGCGCTGAAGAAGAAGGGAATTTTGTTACTTACCGTAAATTCCTTTTCTTCTAGCTCTTATTGGGAGACCCAGCACCCGCCCTGTTGTCCTTTGGGATGTTTTTTTGTTGTTTGCGGGTACACATGTTGTTCATGTTGAACGGTTTTTCAGTTCTCCGATGTTATTCGGAGTTAATTTGTTTAAACCAGTTATTGGCTTCCTCCTTCTTGCTTTGGCACTAAAACTGGAGAACCCGTGATACACGGGGGGGTATAGCCAGAGGGGGAGGGGCCTTGCACTTTTAATGTAGTGCTTTGTGTGGCCTCCAGAGGGCAGTAGCTATACCCCAATCGTCTGGGTCTCCCAATAAGAGCTAGAAGAAAAGGAATTTACGGTAAGTAACAAAATTCCCTTCTTTGTCCTCATCCAGTTCACCAATGTGAAAAGGATTTGCACTTGTTAGATCTTGTGAGAGCACTCCGGCTCTACATTTCTCGTACGGCGCCCCTGCGCCGCTCGGATGCGCTCTTTGTCCTTGTCGCTGGCCAGCGTAAAGGGTCGCAGGCTTCCAAGTCTACCTTGGCTCGGTGGATCAAGGAACCAATTCTTGAAGCCTACCGTTCTTCTGGCCTTCCGGTTCCTTCAGGACTGAAAGCCCATTCTACCAGAGCCGTGGGTGCGTCCTGGGCATTGCGGCACCAGGCTACGGCTCAGCAGGTGTGTCAGGCGGCTACCTGGTCGAGTCTGCACACTTTCACGAAGCACTATCAGGTGCATACCTACGCTTCGGCAGATGCCAGCTTAGGTAGGCGAGTCCTCCAGGCGGCGGTTGCCCACCTGTAGGAAGGGGCCGTCTTTCGGCTCTATTACCGGGGTATTCTTTACCCACCCAGGGACTGCTTTTGGACGTCCCAATTGTCTGGGTCTCCCAATGGAGCGACAAAGAAGAAGGGAATTTTGTTTACTTACCGTAAATTCCTTTTCTTCTAGCTCCAATTGGGAGACCCAGCACCCGCCCCTGTTCCCTTCGGGCTGTTGTTCTTTTGTGTACACATGATGTTCATGTTGAATTGTTTTCAGTTCTCCGAACATCCTTCGGATTGAATTTACCTTAGACCAATTTATAAGTTTCCTCCTTCCTGCTTTTGCACCAAAACTGAGGAGCCCGTGATGCACGGGCGGGTGTATAGGCAGAGGGGAGGGGTTTACACTTTTAAGTGTAATGCTTTGTGTGACCTCCGGAGGCATAAGCTATACACCCAATTGTCTGGGTCTCCCAATTGGAGCTAGAAGAAAAGGAATTTACGGTAAGTAAACAAAATTCCCTTCTTTGCAGCAGTGCGGGCTCTCTAAGCCATCTCTGCTTCTCTAGAGGAGATGCATTCCCTCACCAGGGACTCTATGCCCGAAATGGTTGCCTTAACTTCCAGGCTTCAGTCTTTTCATCCTATGCCATGTCTGCCATGCTGGAGACTCTCACCGCACTGCGGTGGCCCCGGCTAATTCCCTCGCTATCCGCAGGCTCCTGTGGCTTCGAGAGTGGAAGGCAGATGCTTCTAAAGAAGTACCTTGCTGGGCTCCCTTTTGCTGGGACCAGACTATTCGGTGGACAACTGGATGAAATTATTAAGGAAGCTTTTGACAGGAAGAGTATTTCCATGCCACAAACCAGGAAACCTGTCCAGGGCAGGAACCAGTCGAGGTTTCGTTCCTTTCGTTCCTCCAACTGGTCGTCCTCTAAGCCCTCGGCCTCGTCCACTAACTCTGCCAAGGACCAAAAATGGTCCCAGCTTCGTCTGTCTTACGTGTTTCACCCTCTAGCTCTTGCCCAGAGTCCTGCGCAAGATCAGAATGGAGGGCCGTCGGGTCATTCTCATTGCTCCAGACTGACCCAGGCGAGCTCGGTACCCTGACCTGCTCCATCTGTCCGTAGAGGTGCCATGGCATCTCCCGGACTGTCCGGACCTTCTCTCACAAGGTCCATCTTTCCGCCAGAATCCTGCGGCTCTCAGATTGATGGCGTGGCTTTTGAGTCCTGGATCTTGACGACTTCTGGTATCCCTCCTGAAGTCATCTCCACTATGACTCGGGCTCGGAAGTAGCCTTTGGCCTTTTTGCTTTGCCGATCCTCCTGTCCTTTCTACAGTCCGGTCTGCAGCTAGGACTATCCCTCAATTCCCTCAAGGGACAGGTCTCTGTTCTGTCAGTGTTGTTCCAACGGCGTATCGCCTGGCTGGCTCAGGTGCGCTCCTTCATGCAGGGCGCATCTCACATCATTCCGCCTTACCGGCGGCCTTTGGAGCCCTGGGACCTTGATCCGGTCCTCACGGCTTCCGGAAACCCCACTTTGAGCCTCTTAGGGAGGTTTCTTTGTCTCGTCTTTCACAGAAAGTGGTCTTTCTAGTGGCCATAACTTCCCTAAAGAGAGTCTCTGATTTGGCTGCACTCTCTTCGGAGTCACCCTTTTTTGGTTTTTCATCAAGACAAGGTGGTTCTCCGTCCGACTCCGGACTTTCTCCCTAAGGTGGTTTCTGCTTCCACCTTAACCGGGACATTTCCCTGCCTTCCTTTTGTCCGGCTCGTGTTCATCGCTTTGAAAAGGCGTTGCATACTCTGGATCTGGTGCGGGCGCTCCGGATCTATGTGTCTCGCACCGCTCTTCTTAGGCGGTGCACCTCTCTTTTTGTGCTGACCACTGGTCAGCGTAAGGGCCTCTCGGCATCCAAGCCGACCCTAGCTCGTTGGATTAGGTCGGCCATTTCCGATACCTATCAGTGTACTCAAGTGCCTCTCCCGCCGGGGATCAAGGCACACGTGACCAGAGCGGTCGGTGCCTCTTAGGCTTTCAGGCACCAGGCTACGGCTCAGCAGGTCTGTCAGACTGCCACTTGGATTAGTCTGCATACCTTTTCGAAGCACTACCAAGTGCATGCTCATGCTTCGGCAGATGCGAGCTTGGGCAGACGCATCCTTCAGGCGGCTGTCGCCCATTTGTGAAGTGAGGTTTCGCCTACTTCTCAAGTTTTCTGTTTATTCCCACCCATGGACTGCTTTGGGACGTCCCATGGTCTGGGTCTCCCATAAGGAACGATGAAGAAAAAGAGAATTTCTTTGTCGCTCCTAATTGGGAGACCCAGACAATTGGGTCTATAGCTACTGCCTCCGGAGGCCACACAAAGTATTACACTTAAAAGTGTAAGGCCCCTCCCCTTCTGGCTATACACCCTCCCGTGGGATCACGGGCTCCTCAGTTTTCATGCTTTGTGCGAAGGAGGCACACATACACGCATAGCTCCACTGTTTAGTCAGCAGCAGCTGCTGACTATGTCGGATGGAAGAAAAGAGGGCCCATATGGGGCCCCCAGCATGCTCCCTTCTCACCCCACTTTTTTCGGCGGTGTTTAAGGTTGAGGTACCCATTGCGGGTACAGAGGCTGGAGCCCACATGCTGCATCCTTCCCCATCCCCCTTAGGGCTCTGGGTGAAGTGGGATTTTCCGGTCTCCAGGCACAGAGACCGTGCTCCGTCCACAGCCCCTGGGGAATCTGCTGGATATGGAGCGGAGTATCGTCAGGGACAGGGCCCTGCTACGCCAAGGTACTCTGTGTCCCTGTACAGTCCGCACGCACACTGCAGCATTGCTGGGTGTGTTAGTGCGCCGGGGACAACAGCGCTGCGCGCTGGTGCCATTCCTATCTACAGCTTTGCTGAGAGGGGACATGTATTTGAAACTGCCGCGCGGCCACTGTTGTCAGTTTTTTCGCTGCGGCGCGGCTGGGACTTGTGGTGCGCCGGGGACTTCTGCGCTGGCCGTGCATATATCACGGCCGCGCTTATTACTCGAGTCCCCGGCTTTCTGCGGCCTAGTTTCGTTTCGTTCCCGCCCCCAGGCCTGCCAGTCAGGGGAAGGGCGGGACGCTGTATAGAACGTCAGCGCAGAGAGCTGGAGTCTGCTTTGCATACTCCAGCCCTCACACTGGGCACAGTGGGACGCCAGTTTCCCGCACTTTGTTTGAGGCACGCCCACGATCCCTCTCTTCACAGGACGCCGGCAGCCATTCCTGTGTGCAGTCTGAGCTGGAGAGAGGAGACTGGGAGACCCAGGCACGGGATTCTGGTGCCCACACACCCGCTTTTCAGCGGGCGGTAAGCTGCCCTCAAGGGCTGACCCCACTGGTGCCGAAGTGTATATTGTATTTTATGCTTGCAGCTTTACATTGCACTGTACGGTCGCTGGGGATCCTCTGCTATATACCCTCCTAGATATTCTCAGAGGACACAACAGCATGTCGACCGCAAAAAGCAAAGGTGCCAAGGCACAGGCTTTCTATGCTGCTTGTACCGCTTGTGGGGCTGTTCTACCGGCAGGTTCCACTGACCCCCACTGTGTGCAGTGCTCGGCCCCTATGGCACTTGCTCGGCCGGGGCCTCTGCTGGAGGTGACCCAGGCAGAACCTCCTGTAAATACTGTCCAGGTGACAGGGACGGAGTTTGCAGTCTTTGCTGACAGATTGTCTGTGACTATGACTAAAATTCTTGAAACATTGCAGTCTAGACCAGTACCTCAGGCCATGGACACTGTTAACTCATTGCTCCCTGGTCCCCCTCAGTCGGAACAGCTCCGGGATCCGGGGGTGTCTCTTGCATCCCAGGGTGATGGCTCTGACACGGACGACAGTCCCAGACAGCCTAAACGAGCTCGCTATGAGCGGCCCTCGACTTCATCACACTGGTCAGGGTCCCAGCAGGAGGACTCTCTGTATGATGAGGCGGAGATAGCTGATCAGGATTCTGATCCTGAGACCGCTCTCAATTTGGATACACCAGATGGTGACGCCATAGTGAATGATCTTATAGCGTCCATCAATAAAATGTTGGACATTTCTCCCCCTGCTCCTCCTGTGGAGGAGACAGCTTCACAGCAGGAGAAATTCCATTTCAGGTATCCCAAGCGTAAATTAAGTGTATTTCTGGACCACTCTGACTTTAGAGAGGCAATCCAGAAACACCACGCTTATCCGGATAAGCGTTTTTCCAAGCGGCTTAAGGATACACGTTATCCTTTCTTCGGCGCTCCATTGGGAGACCCAGACGATTGGGTGTATAGCTACTGCCTCCGGAGGCCACACAAAGCATAAGGCTATGTGCGCACTAGGCGTTTTTGCCGCGTTTTTAGCGGCGTTTTTTACCGCGTTTTTGTGCTGAAAACGCAGTGACATTGCTTCCCCAGCAATGTCAATGGGTTTTCATAAGTGCTGTCCCCACACAGCGTTTTTTTTTAGCTGCGTTTTTGTGGTGACCACAAAAACGCAGCATGTCAATTATTTCTGCGTTTTTCACTGCGTTTTTCACTCATTGAATTCAATGAGATGTTAAAAACGCAATGAAAAACGCATATAGCCGCGTTTCTATGACTAAAAACGCAGCTATACACGCAAGGGGTGGGCACTACAGTGACGTGTACAGGAAGAGGATTCCTTCTGTTGGTAAACACAGAAGCATGAATCCTCCCGGTACCGTCACCGCTGCTTCCACCTCCCGTCCTGTGCATGTCAGCTCCGTGCGGCCCATGTCTGGGCGGGAGGTGGAGGCAGCGGCGAAAACCAAAGTGAACAGTAGAAAAATAAAAAAATGTCATTCATACTCACCTGTCTGCAGGGTCCGGTGCCATGCCCGCTCCCAGCTCCTCCCGGTACCGCCGCTCTGGCTGTGTGCAGTCTCCCCGGGGCAGGACCTTGCTTGCAGGACCTGGCGATGGATCACCTGATGCAGTCACCTGACGCATCAGCTGATCGTAGTCTCGCCGGCTTTTTCCTGCCCGGCCGGCTATCAGCTGATCCTGCCGTCAGGGGACTTCATCAGCTGGATCAGCTGATTACCGGCAGCTGCTGCAGCGAT
This sequence comes from Anomaloglossus baeobatrachus, assembly GCF_048569485.1. Lineage (NCBI taxonomy): Eukaryota > Metazoa > Chordata > Amphibia > Anura > Aromobatidae > Anomaloglossus > Anomaloglossus baeobatrachus. Next base: position 89,551,004 of record NC_134353.1, read on the forward strand.
CGGACGGGATCAGACTCCTGTCCAATCGATCGCTCCAGGAGCTGCCGGTCATCAGCAGAGCACATAAGTGAGTATTATTTTTTTTTTTTCTACGGATGCATCAGCTGATTGTATAATCGGCTTTTATACAATCAGCTGATGTGTGATGGGATTCAGGCACTTGATCCTGACACATCATCTGATCGCTTTGCCTTCCAGCAAACCGATCAGATGATATTGGATCCGGATTGGACGGCGCGGGACCCTGACCCAGGATTACTGCGGAGGGGGGTGCTTTATTTCAATAAAGATGGAGTCACTAATTGTGTTGTGTTTTATTTCTAATAAAAATATTTTTCTGTGTGTTGTTTTTTTTTTTATCATTACTAGAAATTCATGGTGGCCATGTCTAATATTGGCGTGACACCATGAATTTCGGGCTTAGGGCTAGCTGATAATATACAGCTAGCCCTAACTCCATTATTACCTAGCTAGCCACCCGGCATCAGGGCAGCTAGAAGAGTTGGATACAGCGCCAGAAGATGGCGCTTCTATGAAAGCGCCATTTTCTGGGGTGGCTGCGGACTGCAATTCGCAGTGGGGGTGCCCAGAAAGCATGGGCACCCTGCACTGTGGATTCCAATCCCCAGCTGCCTAGTTGTACCCGGCTGGACTCAAAAATTAGGCGAAGCCCACGTCATTTTTTTTTTTTAATTATTTCATGAAATAATTAAAAAAAAAAGGGCTTCTCTATATTTTTGGTTCCCAGCCGGGTACAAATAGGCAGCTGGGGGTTGGGGGCAGCCCGTACCTGCCTGCTGTACCCGGCTAGCATAGAAAAATATGGCGAAGCCCATGTCATTTTTTTTTCTTTTTGGGCAAAAAACTGCATACAGTCCTGGATGGAGGCTGCTGAGCCTTGTAGTTCTGCAGCTGCTGTCTGCTCTCCTGCATACACTAGTGAATGGAGGATGCTGAGACTTGTAGTTCTGCAGCTGCTGTCTGCTCTCCTGCATACACTAGTGAATGGAGGATGCTGAGACTTGTAGTCCTGCAGCTGCTGTCTGCTCTCCTGCATTCACTAGTGAATGGAGGATGCTGAGACTTGTAGTTCTGCAGCTGCTGTCTGCTCTCCTGCATACACTAGTGAATGGAGGATGCTGAGACTTGTAGTCCTGCAGCTGCTGTCTGCTCTCCTGCATACACTAGTGAATGGAGGATGCTGAGACTTGTAGTCCTGCAGCTGCTGTCTGCTCTCCTGCATACACTAGTGAATGGAGGATTCTGAGACTTGTAGTCCTGCAGCTGCTGTCTGCTCTCCTGCATACACTAGTGAATGGAGGATGCTGAGACTTGTAGTCCTGCAGCTGCTGTCTGCTCTCCTGCATACACTAGTGAATGGAGGATGCTGAGACTTGTAGTCCTGCAGCTGCTGTCTGCTCTCCTGCATACACTAGTGAATGGAGGATGCTGAGACTTGTAGTTCTGCAGCTGCTGTCTGCTCTCCTGCATACACTAGTTCTGCAGCTGTCTGCTCTCCTGCATACAATGAACATTTTGAAGAAGGAAATGACATCAGACCTTTTTTTTTTTTTTTTTTCATCAACAATCTTTAATGGCATTGTGCACTGATTAAAAACGCAGTGAGCAAAAACGCAGCAAAAAACGCACCAAATCGCGGCAAAAACGCATGCGTTTTTGCCGCGTTTTTTTAGCCGCGGGTGCGTTTTTTAGACAAAAACGCACATAAAAACGCAGCATGAAAAAAACGCCTAGTGCGCACATAGCCTTACACTAAAAAGTGTAAGGCCCCTCCCCTTCTGGCTATACACCCCCAGTGGGATCACTGGCTCACCAGTTTTCTGCTTTGTGCGAAGGAGGTCAGACATCCACACATAGCTCCACTGTTTAGTCAGCAGCAGCTGCTGACTATGTCGGATGGAAGAAAAGTGGGCCCATATGGGGTCCCCAGCATGCTCCCTTCTCACCCCACTTGCGGTTTGTAAGGTTGAGGTACCCATTGCGGGTACGGAGGCTGGAGCCCACATGCTGTTTTCCTTCCCCATCCCCCCTCAGGGCTCTGGGTGAAGTGGGATCTTACAGGTCTCCAGGCACTGAGACCGGGCTCCATCCACAGACCCAGAGAACCTGCTGGATATGGAGCTGAGTATCGTCAGGGACAGGCCCTGCTACATTAAGGTACTCTGTGTCCCCGGGCAAGCGCGCACACACACACCAGCATTGCTGGGAGTGTTAGTGCGCCGGGGGCAACAGCGCAGAGCGCTCGTGCTATTAGTCACTACAGCTTTGCTGAGTGACTTTATGTATTGGGAACTGCCGCGCCGGCCGTTGCTGGGTGTTTTTTACACTGTGGCGCGGCTGGGACTTGTGGTGCGCCGGGGACTTCCGCGCTGGCCGTGCACATGGACGGCCGCGCTTATTACTCGAGTCCCCGGCTTTGCGGCCTAGTTTTCGTTTCGTTCCCGCCTCCAGCCCTGCCAGTCAGGGGAGAGGCGGGACGCTGTACAGACAGTCAGCGCCGAGGGCTGGAGTCTGCTTTGCATTCTCCAGCCCCCTTCACTGGACACAGTGGGACGCCAGTTTCCCGCTCTTGTCTGGGGCACGCCCACGGCCCGCCCCTCGTCACACGAGCTGGAGAAGGACGCCGGCAGCCATTCCTGCACGCCGTCCGAGCTGGGGAACGGAGACATGCTCTGGGCAACCAACACAGGGCTCTGGCGACCACACACCCGCGTTATAGGCGGGCGGTAAGCAGCACCTGAAGTGCTGACCCCACTAAATACCGAAGTGTCCATTTGTATTTTATGCTTGTATGCTATACACTGCACTGTAGGTCGCTATCTTTGGCTATATACCCTTCTAGATGGCGAGATAACAGCAGCAAAAACGCAAGGTTGCTAAGGCACAGGTTTTCTAGGCTGCTTGTATTGCATGGCTGAAGTGTTCATTTGTACTTATGCTTGTATGCTATACATTGCACTGTACGGTCGCTACTCTTGGCTATATTTTCCTAGAGGGCTGGACAACTGCAGCACAAAAGCATGGGCGCCAAGGCACAGGCTTTATAGGCTGCTTGTACTGCATGTGCTGAAGTGTTCATTTGTACTTATGCTTGTATGCTATACATTGCACTGTACGGTCGCTACTCTGGGCTATATTCTCCTAGATGGCTGGACAACAGCAGCAAAAAAGCAAGGGTGCCAAGGCACAGGCTTTCTATGCTGCTTGTATTGCATGTGCTGAAGTGTTTATGCTTGTATGTTGTACATTGCATAGATGACTAGAATACAGCAGCAAAAAAGCAACACAGGCTTTCTATGCTGCTTTTCCTGCAGATACTGTTCCACCGGCAGGTTTCACTGACCCCCATTGTGGGCAATGCTCCCCTGTAGCACTTGGTCAGCCGGGGTCTCTACTAGAAGTGGCCAAAGAAACCACCTGTGAACCCTGTCCAGGGACAGGGACGGAGATTGTCATGGGATGGAGACTTTGCACTCCAGACAGGCCATGGGCAATCTTGATTAATGCTCCCTGGCCACCCTCATTTGGAACGTACTCAGTACTCCGGGGGGGTCCCAGGCATTCCAGGGTGAAGGCTCTGACACGGACGGCAGTCCCAGACAGCCTAAGCTAGCTCGCTGGGTACGACACTCGGCTTCATCACTGGTCAAGTCCCAGCAGGACGACTCTCTGTATGATGAGGCAGACGTAGCTGATCAGGGCTTTGGTCCTGACACCGCTCTCAATCCGGATACACCGGATGGGGACGCCATAGTGAATGATCTTATAGCGTCCATCAATGGAATGTTGCATATTTCTCCCTCAGCTCCCCCAGTGGAGGAGTCAGCTTCACAGCAGGAGAAATCCTTTTTCAGTACTCATGCGTAGATTGAGTACTTTTTCTGACCACGCTGACTTCAGAGACGCAGTTCAGAAACACCACGCTTACCAGATAAACGTTTTCTCCAAACGTATTAAGGATGCACGTTATTCCTTTACCCTGATGTGGTACAGCCCTGGACCCAGGGTCCAAAGGTGGATCCCCCAATCTCCAGGCTTGCGGCTAGATCCATAGTTGCAGGGGAGATGGGAATTCACTTAAAGATGCCATTGACAGACAGATAGACCTCTGGTTGAAATCTGTCTGTGAAGCTATCAGCGTGTCGGTTGCTCCGGCATTCGCAGCCGTATGGGCACCCTAACCTATTTCAGCTGGTCTTGCGCAGCTGGTCTTGAGCACATGTACATCTGTGCCGCAGGTGGTGTCCTTAACCTCGCAATGTCTGCATTGCGACTTACCCTAGTAATGCTGTCCTGGGGGGACAGTCGAGGTTGGTCCTTCCCAGGCTCGGGCAAGTCCCAATTGTACTCGTCTAAAAGGGCTCAAAAGGCTCAGGGGGGCTCAGATTCCGGCCGGGCTCATTCACGCCCAAGGAAGGCAGCAGGGGGAACCGCTGCCAAGGCGATCTCCTCATGTATTTCAGCTCTCTCTCCCCGCATCCGCGGTTGGTGGCAGAACCTCCCGCTTCTGGGTACATTTAGCTGCCACAGGTCACAGACCGGTGGGTGAGAGACATTGTGTCTCACGTGTACAGGATAGAGCTCTGTTCTCGTCCTCCGGCTCGATTCTTCAGAACTTCCCACCCCCCCCCACCGAGCCGATGCTCTTCTGCAGGCAGAAGGAGTGTTAATCCCTGTTCCTCTTCAGGAACAAGACACGGTTTTTTCCTCCAATCTTATTGGGGTGCCAAAAAAGGGTGGCTTTTTCCGTTCCGTTCTGGACCTAAAACTGCTCACCAAGCACGTGAAGGCCAGGCGGTCCCGGATGTAACCCTCCTCTCCGTCATTGCCTCAATGTCTCAAGGAGATTTTCCTAGCATCAATAGACATCAGGATGCTTATCTCCTCGTGCCGATTGCTCCAGAGCACCAGCGTTTGCTACGTTTCGTTATTGAAGATGAGCATCTTCAGTGCGTAGCCCTGCCCTTCGGTCTGGCGACAGCCCTACGGGTTTTCACCAAGTTCAGGGCAGCAGTGGGAGCAGTCCTGCACTCTCAGGGTCACTCTGTGGTCCTTACTGGACGATCCACTTGTCAAGGCACCCTCTCAAGAGGCATGCCGACACAGCCTGAACGTGGCGCTGGAGAGACTCCAGAGTTTCGGGTGGATCATCAACTTTTCAAGGTTACATCGGGCACCGACCCAATCGCTGACATATCTGGGCATGGAGTTTCACACTCCCTCAGCGATAGTGAAGCTTCCGCTGGACAAGCAGCGTTCACTACAGACGGGGGTGCAGTCTCTCCTTCAAGGCCAGTCACACCCCTTAAGACGCCTCATGCAGAGGCAGTCACTTTCGCGCAGTTTCACTGCGTCCACTTCAATGGGACATGCTTTGCCAATGGGTTGGGGAGTCGACGTCCCTAGAAAGGAACGTTTCCCTTCTCAGACGGTCAAGGACTCTCTCCAGAGGAGTCCATCCTTCAGATCAATGTTCTGGAAATCTGGGCAGTGCATCTTGCCCTGCAAGCCTTCCAGCAGTGGCTGGAAGGAAAACAGATCCGAATTCAGTCGGACAATTCCACAGCGGTGGCAGACATCGCCCACCAAGGCGGAACACGCATCGCCAAGCCTACCAGGCAATCCGGCGGATTCTGATGTGGGTGGGGGACAGAGCATCCACCATATCCGCAGTTCACATCCCGGGCGTAGAAAATTGGGAAGCAGACTCCCTCAGTCGCCTGGGCATGGACGCAGGGGAATGGCCTCTGCACCCACTATGGTGTCAGGAAATCTGTAGCCGCTGGAGGATGCCGGACGTCGACCTAATGGCGTCTCGGCACAACAACAAGGTCCCGATTTTCATGGCGCGGTCTCACGAGCAAAGAGCTCTGGCGGCAGGCGCCCTAGTTCAGGATTGGTCGCAGTTCCAGCTACGCTATGTGTTTCCTACTCTGGCACTGTTGCCCAGAGTGCTACGCAAGCTCAGCTCCGCTTGCCGCCGCACCATCCTCGTCGTCCCAGACTGACCGAGGAGGTCGTGGTCCCGGATCTGTGGCATCTCACGGTCGGCCAACCGTGGGCACTCTCAGACCGGCCAGACTTACTGTCCCAAGGGCCGTTCTTTCCACTGAATTCTACGGCCCTGATCCGGACTGTGTGGCCATCGAGTCCGAGATCCTAGCGTCTTCAGGATTATCTCAAGACGTCATTGCCACCATGAGACGGGCTAGGAAGCCGACGTCTGTCAAAATCTCCCACAAGACGTGGAAGTTATTGTTATCTTGGTGCTCTGCTTAGGGAGTGTCTCCCTGGCCATTTGCATTGTCTCCTTTTTCCCCCCTTCCTGCATCTGGATTGGGAAAAGGTTTGTCGCTCGGCTCCCTTAAAGGACAAGTCGCAGCGCTGTCGGTATTCTTTCAGAAGCGCCTAGTACGACTTCCTCAGGTACGCACGTTCCTGCAGGGGGATTATCACATTGTCCCTCCGTACAAGAGGCCGTCAGACCCATGGGATCTGCACAGGGTATTAATTGCTCTCTAGGAGCCGCCCTTCGAGCCTCTGAGGGTTGTTTTCACTTTCTCGACTTTCACAGAAAGTGGCCTTTCTGGTAGCGGTCACGTCTCTTCGGAGAGTGTCAGAACTAGCAGCGCGGTCATCCAGAGCTCCCTTCCTGGTGTTCACCAAGATAAGGTAGTGCTGCGTCCGATCCCAGAGTTTCTCCCTAAGGTGGTATCCCCTTTTTATCACAATCAGGATATCTCCTTACCTTCCTTTTCTCCATTTCATCGATATGTAATGGCTTTGCATTGTTGGATCTGGTGTAGAGCACCCAGAATCTACATTCCCGCACGGCGCTCCTGCGCCGCTCGGATGCACTCTTTGTCCTTGTCACTGGTCAGCGCAAGGGATCGCAGGCTGCAACATCCACCCTGGCTCAATGGATCAAGGAACCAATCCTTGAAGCCTACCGTTCTACTGGGCTTCCGGTTTCATCAGGGCTGAAGGCCCATTCTACCAGAGCCGTGGGTGCATCCTGGGCATTACGGCACCAGGCTACGGCTCAACAGGTGTGCCAGGCAGCTACCTGGTCGAGTCTGCACACTTTCACCAAACATTATCAGGTGCATACCTAGGCTTCGGCGGACGCCAGCCTAGGTAGAAGAGTCCTGCAGGCGGCAGTTGCCTCCCCGTAGGGGAAGGCTGTCTTGCAGCTCTAACATGAGGTATTTCTTTACCCACCCAGGGACAGCTTTTGGACGTCCCAATCGTCTGGGTCTCCCAATGGAGCGCCGAAGAAGAAGGGAATTTTGTTACTTACCGTAAATTCCTTTTCTTCTAGCTCCTATTGGGAGACCCAGCACCCGCCCTGTTGTCCTTCGGGATTTTTGGTTGTTTTCGGGTACACATGTTGTTCATGTTGAATGGTTTTCAGTTCTCCGATGTTACTTCGGAGTGAATTTGTTTAAACCAGTTATTGGCTTTCCTCCTTCTTGCTTTTGCACTAAAACTGGTGAGCCAGTGATCCCACTGGGGGTGTATAGCCAGAAGGGGAGGGCCCTTACACTTTTTAGTGTAATGCTTTGTGTGGCCTCCGGAGGCAGTAGCTATACACCCAATCGTCTGGGTCTCCCAATAGGAGCTAGAAGAAAAGGAATTTACGGTAAGTAACAAAATTCCCTTCTTTCCCCCAGACGTGGTCAAGGGCTGGACCCAGTGTCCCAAGGTGGATCCTCCGATCTCCAGGCTTGCAGCTAGATCCTTAGTTGCAGTGGAAGATGGGGCGGCACTTAAAGATGCCACTGACAGGCAGATGGAGCTCTGGTTGAAATCCATCTATGAAGCTATCGGCGCGTCGTTTGCTCCAGCATTCACAGCCGTATGGGCACTCCAAGCTATTTCAGCTGGTCTTACACAGATGGACACGGTCACACGTACATCTGCTCCGCAGGTGGCACCCTTAACCTCTCAAATGTCTGCATTTGCGTCTTACGCGATCAATGCTGTCCTAGACTCTACGAGCCGTACGGCAGTGGCGTCCTCCAACTCCGTAGTTTTACGCAGAGCCTTGTGGTTAAGAGAATGGAAGGCAGATTCTGCTTCCAAAAAGTGTTTAACCAGTTTGCCATTTTCTCGTGACCGACTGTTTGGGGAGCGCTTAGATGAAATCATTAAACACTCCAAGGGTAAAGATTCATCTTTACCTCAGCCCAGACAAAATAAACCCCAACAGAGGAGGAAAGTCGGGGTTTCGGTCCTTTCGAGGCTCAGGCAGGTCCCAATTCTCCTCGTCCAAAAGGACTCAAAAGGATCAGAGGAGCTCAGATTCTTGGCGAACTCAGTCACGCCCAAAAAAGACAGCCGGAAGACCCGCTACCAAGGCGGCTTCCTCATGACTTTCGGCCTCCTCTCTCCGCATCCTCGGTCGGTGGCAGGCTCTCCCGCTTTGGCGACATTTGGCTGCCACAGGTCACAGACCGTTGGGTGAGAGACATTCTGTCTCACGGGTACAGGATAGAGTTCAGCTCTCGTCCTCCAACTCGCTTCTTCAGAACTTCTCCACCTCCCGACCGAGCCGATGCTCTGCGGCTAGCGGTGTCCACTCTAAAAGCGGAAGGAGTGGTGACCCCCGTTCCTCTTCTGGAACAAGGTCACGGTTTTTACTCCAATTTGTTTGTGGTGCCAAAAAAGGACGGGTCTTTCCGTCCTGTTCTGGACCTAAAACTGCTCAACAAGCATGTGAAAACCAGGCGGTTCCGGATGGAATCCCTCCGTTCCGTCATCGCCTCAATGTCTCAAGGAGATTTCCTAGCATCAATAGACATCAAAGATGCTTATCTCCACGTGCCGATTGCTCCAGAGCACCAGCGTTTTCTACGCTTCGTTATAGGAGACGAACACCTTCAGTTCGTAGCCCTGCCTTTCGGTTTGGCGACAGCTCCAAGGGTCTTCACCAAGGTCATGGCAGCAGTAGTAGCAGTCCTGCACTCTCAGGGTCACTCTGTGATCCCTTACTTGGACGATCTACTTGTCAAGGCACCCTCTCAAGAGGCATGCCAAAACAGCCTGAACGTTGCGCTGGAGACTCTCCAGAGTTTCGGGTGGATCATCAACTTTTCAAAGTCAAATCTCACCCCGACCCAATCGATAACATACCTTGGCATGGAGTTTCATACTCTCTCAGCGATAGTGATGCTTCCGCTGGACAAACAGCGTTCACTACAGACAGGGGTGCAATCTCTCCTTCAGGGCCAGTCACACCCCTTGAGACGCCTCATGCACTTCCTAGGGAAGATGGTAGCAGCAATGGAGGCAGTCCCTTTCGCGCAGTTTCATCTGCGTCCACTACAATGGGACATTCTCCGTCAATGGGACGGGAAGTCGACGTCCCTCGACAGGAACGTCTCCCTTTCTCAGGCGGCCAAGGAATCTCTTCAGTGGTGGCTTCTTCCCACCTCATTGTCAAAGGGAAAGTCCTTCCTACCCCCATCCTGGGCGGTAGCCTGGTCAGGGTGGGGAGCGGTTTTTCTCCACCACAGGGCTCAGGGTACGTGGACTCAGCAAGAGTCCACCCTTCAGATCAATGTTCTAGAAATCAGAGCAGTGTATCTTGCCCTACAAGCCTTCCAGCAGTGGCTGGAAGGCAAGCAGATCCGAATTCAGTCGGACAACTCCACAGCGGTAGCATACATCAACCACCAAGGTGGCACACGCAGTCGGCAAGCCTTCCAGGAAGTCCGACGGATTCTAACGTGGATGGAAGACACGGCTTCCACCATTTCCGCAGTTCACATCCCAGGCGTGGAAAACTGGGAAGCAGACTTCCTCAGTCGCCAGGGTATGGACGCGGGGGAATGGTCCCTTCACCCGGACGTGTTTCAGGAGATCTGTCGCCGCTGGGGGATGCCGGACGTCGACCTGATGGCGTCACGGTACAACAACAAGGTCCCGGCTTTCATGGCACGGTCTCACGATCACCGAGCTCTGGCGGCAGACGCCTTAGTTCAAGATTGGTCGCAATTCCGGCTACCTTATGTGTTCCCACCTCTGGCATTGTTACCCAGAGTGCTGCGCAAGATCAGGGCCGACTGCCGTCGCGCCATCCTCGTCGCTCCAGACTGGCCGAGGAGGTCGTGGTACCCGGATCTGTGGCACCTCACGGTAGGCCAACCATGGGCACTACCAGAACGACCAGACTTGCTATCTCAAGGGCCGTTTTTCCACCTGAACCTGACTGTGTGGCCATTGAGTCCTGGATCCTAGCGTCTTCAGGATTATCTAGAAATGTTATTACCACCATGAGACAGGCTAGAAAACCATCCTCCGCCAAGATCTACCACAGGACGTGGAAGATATTCTTATCTTGGTGCGCGGCTCAGGGAGTTCCTCCCTGGCCTTTTGCATTGCCTACTTTTCTTTCCTTCCTGCAATCCGGGTTGGAAAAAGGTTTGTCGCTCAGCTCCCTTAAAGGACAAGTCTCAGCGCTATCTGTATTTTTTCAGAAACGCCTAGCACGACTTACTCAGGTGCGCACGTTCCTGCAAGGAGTTGGTCATATCGTCCCTCCTTACAAGCGGCCGTTAGAGCCCTGGGATCTGAACAAGGTTCTAATTGCTCTCCAGAAGCCGCCTATCGAGCCTATGAAGGATGTTTCCCTTTCTCGTCTTTCACAGAAAGTGGCTTTTCTAGTAGCGGTCACGTCTCTTCGGAGAGTGTCCGAGCTAGCGGCGCTCTCATGCAAATCTCCCTTCCTGGTGTTTCACCAGGACAAGGTGGTTCTACGTCCGGTTCTTGAGTTTCTCCCTAAGGTGGTATCCCCCTTTCATCTCAATCAGGATGTCACATTACCTTCCTTGTGTCCTCATCCAGTTCATCAATTTGAGAAAGGTTTGCATTTGTTGGATCTGGTCAGAGCACTCAGGATCTACATTTCCCGCACGACGCCCTTACGCCGCTCTGATGCACTCTTTGTCCTTGTCGCTGGTCAGCGTAAAGGGTCGCAAGCTTCCAAATCCACCCTGGCTCGGTGGATCAAGGAACCAATTCTTGAAACCTACCGTTCTGCGGGGCTTCCGGTTCCTTCAGGGCTGAAGGCCCATTCTACCAGAGCCGTGGGTGCGTCCTGGGCTTTACGGCACCAGGCTACGGCTCAGCAGGTGTGCCTGGCGGCTACCTGGTCGAGTCTGCACACCTTTACCAAGCATTATCAGGTGCATACCTACGCTTCGGCGGACGCCAGCCTAGGTAGACAAGTCCTTCAGGCGGCGGTTGCCCACCTGTAGGACAGGGCTGTTTGACGGCCCTATCACGAGGTATTCTTTTACCCACCCAGGGACTGCTTTTGGACGTCCCAATTGTCTGGGTCTCCCAATTAGGAGCGACAAAGAAGGGAATTTTGTTTACTTACCGTAAATTCCTTTTCTTCTAGCTCCAATTGGGAGACCCAGCACCCGCCCTGTTTTCTTAGGGATTTTTGGTTTTTTCGAGTACACATGTTGTTCATGTTGCATGGTTTCAGTTCTCCGATGTTTCTTCGGATTGAATTTGTCTTTAAACCTGTTATTGGCTTTCCTCCTTCTTGCTTTTGCACTAAAACTGAGGAGCCCGTGATCCCACGGGAGGGTGTATAGCCAGAAGGGGAGGGGCCTTACACTTTTAAGTGTAATACTTTGTGTGGCCTCCGGAGGCAGTAGCTATACACCCAATTGTCTGGGTCTCCCAATTGGAGCTAGAAGAAAAGGAATTTACGGTAAGTAAACAAAATTCCCTTCTTTGTTTACTTACCGTAAATTCTTTTTCTTCTAGTTCCGACATGGGAGACCCAGCACCCTCCCTGTTGCCTGTTGGCAGTTTTCTTGTTCCGTGTTTTTTCACCGGCTGTTGTTGTAGACAGAGGCTCCGGTTGTTCCGGGTTTTGCTCTATCTCTACTTGTGGGTGGATGTCCTCCTTCAGCTTTTGCACTAAACTGGCTAGGACTGGCTACCAGGGGGTGTATATGCTAGGAGGGAGGAGCTACACTTTTTAGTGTAGTACTTTGTGTGTCCTCCGGAGGCAGAAGCTATACACCCATGGTCTGGGTCTCCCATGTCGGAACTATAAGAAAAAGAATTTACGGTAAGTAAACAAAATTCTCTTTTTTTCCCCCCCATAGGATTTGCTGGGGAATCACTGCAGAGATGTTATGAACATTTTCTGCAGCGAAACATGCAGCAAATCCGTGGGTAATCCGCCTAGTGCGCACAAGGCCTTAATCTGTGTAGAATTCATCTACCTCTTCTGTGGACTCTGCTCCTGAACAGTACCCCACCTGACCGATTTTTATCTTCTGCTATTTACATTAGTATGGCTGCAGTGTGGTTTTACATCGCTAGCTGGTTATAGCAGAGCTCCGCTCTAGTGCTCTGTTCTGTCTGCAAAATGGACCTTGTAATTACTAGGCAGGGCAGAGCTGAGCAGTGTTTGTTGCCTGCAGCAGACAGCTCACTTATGTAAAACTGTAAAGGGTGCTCTTTTGATGCATATGACAGAAGATAATCCTTTGCTTCCCTTAATCACTAAAGCGGGCTTTACACGCTACGATATCATTGCCGATATCGCTAGCGTGTGTACCCGCCCTCATCTTTTGTGCGACTCGGGCATATCGCTGCCCGTCGCGCACAAAAGATCCGCCTCCTTTCTAAGGGGGCGGGTCGTGCGGTGTCACAGCGATGTCACACGGCAGGCATCCAATAGAAGCGGAGGGGCGGAGATGAGCGGGACGCAACATCCCGCCCACCTTTTTCCTTCCGCATAGCCGTTGGAGGCAGGTAAGGAGATGTTCCTCACTCCTGCAGTGTCACACACAGCGATGTGCGCTACCGCAGGATTGAGGAACAACATTGCTAATGAGCGTTAAACGATTTTTGGTTTTAGGACGACCTCTCCGCGGCAAACGCTTTTGGCCGCTTTTGCGATCGTTTTAGGTCGCACAAAAGTGTCACACGCTGCGATATCGTTAATGACGACGGATGTGCGTCACTAACGGTGTGACCCCGACTATAAAACATTAACTATATCGTAGCGTGTAAGGCCCCCTTAGGCCTCTTCTCCACTAGCGTTTTTTTTGTCCAAATTCCATCGCATTGAGAAACGGATTGCAATCTTGCAAATGGTTTCTAATGATGCTGTCTCCATTTCCCTGTTTTTCTCAGACGATACACGGGCTCTCCTTGAAATCGCAGCATGCTGCGATTTGATGCGATTCTCAGCTCTCACCCCCATGCAAGTCAGAATCCGGGTGGCATGCGCATGTCACACGGATCCTGACACTTGCATACCGCGTCAGACTGGCTACCGTAGGAATCTCCTGTAAAACCAGTCCTGGCCGCGGTTACATGAACTTAACCCCGGAGCTGTCACCTGAGCTCCAGAGTGCAGCCTGAACAGTGAGCACCGAGTGATTGATTCCCCGGAGATTGCTGTTCAGGTCAGCACAGCTGCAAACAGATCAGGCAGAACGCTGGAGCTCAGGTTACTGCTCTGGAGCTGAGTGCAGGTAACCCCGGCCAGGACTGGTTCTACAGGAGATTTCTCCCGACGCCAGCCCTACACTACTTACCTAAAAACTCACATAGCACTTGCATGATACTCACATGTCCTTACGGATGCTATATGAGGAAAAAAACACAAACTGTACGCATATCACACGCAGATCACACGCAGGATACTCGACTCACATTTTGAGCCGAGTATCGCTTTGATTTATAAAACGCTAGTGGATAAGAGGCCTTAAGAGTGCTCTCATGTAATGGTCATACAGATCTGTGCAGCTGCACAGTTCTCTTTCACAACTCTGCATTTCTGTCTGGTCTGTACATTGGGGACAGGGGAAGCTGAAACACGTTTTCAGTCTCCATGTACAAAGTCTGGAGAAGTAAGCAAGCACTGGATCTTAGATATTGGAGAGTGGGGCTCAAGTATCCCATAAAGTTCAACATCCTGGGTTGCGAGCTGGCAGATACCTGTAGTAGTAAAACCCCCCTTGCCCCGTTCACCACTCAATGTGGAAGTGATCAGGGCCAGATTAACTCTTCAACATTATTGACTGCCCTGACTACCAGCTGATAGTTGCTATCACTGCTCAAGAATATTATCTGTAAGAAATTAAACCACCACCACCACCATTCGAGACCACTAGGTAAAGAAACATTTAATCCCTTCACGACCGGCCGATTTTTCGCTTTCCGTTTTTTTTTTTTCGCCATTCTTTTTCTGAGAGACGTAACTTTTTTTTCAGTCAATATGGTCATGTGAGGGCTCATTGTTTGCGGAACGAGCTGTACTTTTAAATGAAACCATCAGTTTTACCATATAGTGTACTGGAAAACGGCAAAAAAATTCCAAATGCAGAAAAATTGCAAAAAAAGTGCGATAGCACTATTGTTTCTTTATCGTTCCTTATGGGAGACCCAAACCATGGGTGTATAGCTACTGCCTCCGGAGGACACACAAAGTACTACACTCAAACGTGTAGCTCCTCCCTCCGGCTATATACACCCCCTGGATGACAATCTACCCAGTTCATTGCTTTGTGTTTCAGGAGGTCACACACACTTGCATTCTCTGATATTTTTCATTTTTATTTTTAAAGATTTGGAAGAAAAGCGGGTCCAATCTGGACTCCCGGCATGTCCCTTCACGCCCCACTCTGCGGGGTGCTGTTAAGGTTGACTTTAATAAGGCTGGAGCCTTCACATGCCCAGCTCCTTCGCATCCTCTGTCGAGGCTCTGTTTGAAGTGGGAGCCTCCACGGTCCTCTCTGCTTGCAGGAGGCCGGCTCCATCCGCAGCCCTGTCTGGTCCCTGCTGGAAGGAGCGTTTACCCCCCTCTCCAGGGACATGGCCCTGCGTCTCAAGAGCTAAGTATTGAGACGTTTTTCAGGGGTCCCGGGTACTTTTATTTGGGGGACAGTATGTGTTGTAACTTTACTGTGAATTTCGGCCGGTTCTGGGAGTTTCCTCTGAGAACCGCGCCGAAGGTGCCTGCTGCTCGGCCGCGTTTTGAAATCTAGGCCCCGGCTTCAGTTTGGGCCTAGTTTCGTTTTCGGCTCCCTGCATGTTTTGCATACGGCGCCGCCCACCGCCCGGCCAGCAGAGGGGAGGACTCTCCTCTCTGGAGAGATGTGCCCTCCCCTGTACCTCGTCCTGTATCTCTCTGCCCTCCGTTTTTCCCGCTCCTGGGCTTATACACGCCCCCCCTCCTCCTCCCAGCGCCATTTTCTCAGCGTTCTTACACTGGACGGCGCTGGGAGCTGCAGCTGTTGCTGTTTTGGGAAAGCTGTCGCTTCACTGGGACTTGGAGCTGTGGAATCCGGAGGGCACACAGAGAGTGGTGTGGTAAGCCACAACCTCTGGTTGTGGGCTTTTTATATACACTTTCAGGCATTCTACAGGAGTGTTTATTGCTGCAGAGTCCCCCCATCAGCAGCATGTCTGTCACCCGGAGCATGGCTGCAAACATGTATGCTTTTTGCACTGCATGTAAGCGCATTCTGCCAGAGCCGAGCACATTCCCACATTGTGATGCCTGTGCTAATATGGTTGTGTCTCAGCCTAGAGCCTCCTCAGGGGCCCCCTCGGCTGCTCCGGCCCTGGTAGCTGAACCCCCGGCTTGGGTAGCATCTTTTTCACAAGCTATTTCCCAGTCTTTTGCCGACTCCATGGGGCAGCTGTCCCGGACACTGCTGTCTATGCATCAGCCCCCCCCTCAGAGTGTCTCTGCTGCTCAGAGCTCTGCGGAGCCCTCAGAGCATGTTCTAGGTCCCAGTCCCCCTAAACGGAGACGTAGGGACCCTTCTCCTCCCACGGCTCTGATTCACGTGCCGACGTGCAGGGCGAGGGGGATTCGTTTACTGTGGGCTCAGACGCTACTTCTATGTACCCCATTGATTTGTCTGAGGGTGATGCGGATGTTAGTGACTTGATTGCGTCCATTAACTCCGTTCTGAACCTCAACCCACCAGAGTCAGACGAACAAACCTCTCTGGTAGAGGTACACCAGTTTACCTCACCTAAGAAAGCTTAAAGTATGTTTTTTAACCACTCCAGCTTTCAGACCACTGTTAACAAGCCCAGGGCCTGTCCTGACAAACGCTTTCTGAAGCGTAGTTCAGATGACCGTTTTCCTTTTCCACCAGAGGTGGTTAAGGAATGGGCCCAGTCCCCAAAGGTAGACCCTCCGGTGTCCAGAATCTCAGCCCGCACAGTCGTAGCTGTGGCTGATGGCACTTCTCTTAAAAATCCCACTGACCGCCAGGTTGACCTTCTGGCCAAGTCTGTATATGAGGCGGCAGGAGCCTCGTTCTCCCCGTCTTTTGCGGCAGTATGGGCTCTTAAGGCAGTCTCTGCCTCTCTGGCGGAGATGCATTCACTCACCAGAGACTCTATTCCTGAGATGGATGCCTTAACTTCTCAAGCTTCGGCTTTTGCATCCTACGCCATGTCTGCCATCCTGGAGGCTTCTCACCGCACGGCGGTGGCCTCCGCTAACTCCCTCGCGATCCGCAGGATCTTGTGGCTTCGAGAGTGGAAAGCAGACGCTTCCTCTAAGAAGTACCTTGCGAGTCTCCCTTTTGCTGGGTCCCGGCTGTTTGGAGAACAGCTGGATGACATAATTAAGGAAGCTACTGGCGGAAAGAGTACTTCCTTGCCGCAAACTAAGGCCAGGAAACCGGTCCAGAGCAGGAACCAATCGAATTTTCGTTCCTTTCGTTCCTCTAACTGGTCAGCCTCTAAGCCCTCGACCTCGTCCACTACCGCAGCCAAGGATCGTAAACCCAACTGGCGCGCAAAGCCGCGTCCTCAAAAGGCCGGAGGAGCCGCTGCCACTAAGGCAGCCTCCTCTTGACTATCTGGCTACGCCAGCAACGTCCTTGGTCGGTGGCAGGCTCTCCCACTTTGGCGACGTGTGGTTTCAACACGTCTCCGATCAGTGGGTGCGGGATATCATCTCCCACGGCTACAGGATAGAATTTTCTTCCAGCCCGCCAAACAGATTTTTTCTGTCCACCCCCCCTGCTCCAAAGCCGCCGCCTTCTCTCAGGCCGTGGCATCCCTGCAGGCCAACGGTGTAATTGTTCCGGTTCCCGCCCGGGAACGGTTCAGCGGTTTCTACTCAAACCTCTCTAGTCCCCAAAAAGGACGGTTCCTTCCGGCCCATCCTGGATCTCAAGCTTCTCAACAAGCACGTTCAGGTGCGGCACTTTCGCATGGAATCTCTGAGATCGGTCATTGCCTCAATGACCCAAGGAGATTTTCTAGCATCCATCGACATCAGAGATGCCTATCTGCATGTTCCTATTGCGGTTTCGCACCAGCGTTGGCTACGCTTTGCAATAGGAGAGGAACATTTCCAATTCGTGGCTCTCCCCTTCGGCCTAGCCACGGCCCCTCGAGTATTCACCAAGGTCATGGCAGCAGTGGTTGCGGTCCTGCACCTCCAGGGGTTGGCAGTGATTCCTTACCTGGACGACCTTCTAGTCAAGGCCTCATCCAGTGCAGACTGCCAGCGGAGTGTCTCGCTCACTCTCGCCACTCTAGTCCAGTTCGGGTGGCTTGTCAATTTGCCCAAGTCCACTCTGATTCCAACCCAGAAACTCGAGTACCTAGGGATGCAATTCGAGACTCTGCCGGCACTTGTAAAGCTGCCCTTAGTCAAACAGCAGTCTCTTCGTCTGGCGGTACGCTCTCTGCTGAGGCACCGCCGTCATTCCATCAGACACCTCATGCGGGTGCTGGGTCAGATGGTGGCGTCAATGGAAGCGGTTCCCTTTGCCCAGTTCCATCTGCGTCCCCTGCAGCTGGACATCCTCCGCTGTTGGGACAAGCGGATCTCTTCCTTGCACAGGCTGGTGGCTCTGTCGCCACAAACCAGGAGCTCTCTTCAGTGGTGGCTTCGGCCCCTCTCTCTGTCACAGGGACGCTCCTTCCTGACTCCGTCCTGGGTAATCCTCACCACGGATGCCAGTCTCTCCGGTTGGGGAGCAGTATTTCTCCATCACCGAGCACAGGGCACTTGGACTTCGTCCGAATCAGCCCTCTCAATCAATGTGCTGGAGATCAGAGCTGTGTTTCTAGCTCTCCTAGCCTTTCACCACCTGTTGGTGGGCAAGCACATCCGAGTCCAGTCAGACAACGCGACAGCGGTTGCCTACATCAATCACCAGGGCGGGACTCACAGCCGTCTGGCGATGCTGGAGGTTCAACGAATCCTCCAGTGGACGGAGGACTCGAAGTCCACCATATCTGCAGTCCACATCCCAGGCGTAGAAAACTGGGAGGCCGATTATCTCAGCCGTCAAACCGTAGACGGCGGCGAGTGGGCTCTGCATCCGGCAGTGTTCAAATCACTCTGCCGCAAGTGGGGCACTCCAGAGGTAGATCTAATGGCATCCCGGCACAACAACAAGGTTCCGGTTTACGTGGCTCGCTCCCACGATCCTCAAGCCTTCGCAGCAGACGCACTGGTTCAAGATTGGTCTCAGTTCCGTCTGGCCTATGTGTTTCCCCCTCTAGCGCTCTTGCCCAGGGTTCTGCGCAAGATCAGAATGGAGGGCCGTCGAGTCATGCTCATTGCTCCGGACTGGCCCAGGCGAGCGTGGTACCCAGACCTGCTCCGTCTGTCCGTAGAGGTGCCGTGGCGTCTCCCGGACCGCCCAGACCTTCTCTCTCAAGGTCCGTTCTTCCGCCAGAATTCTGCGGCTCTCAGATTGACGGCGTGGCTCTTGAGTCCTGGATCCTGACGGCTTCAGGCATTCCCTCTGAGGTCATCTCCACCATGACTCAGGCTCGGAAGTCTTCCTCGGCCAAGATTTACCACAGGACTTGGAAAATTTTCCTGTCCTGGTGTCGTTCGTCCGGCCATGCCCCTTGGCCGTTCTCCTTGCCGACCATCCTGTCTTTTCTACAGTCCGGTCTACAGCTAGGACTGTCCCTCAATTCCCTTAAGGGACAGGTGTCGGCTCTGTCGGTATTGTTCCAGCGGCGTATAGCCCGACTGGCTCAGGTGCGCACCTTCATGCAGGGCGCATCTCACATCATTTCTCCTTACCGGCGGCCCTTGGATCCCTGGGACCTTAATCTGGTCCTCACGGCCTTACAGAAACCCCCCTTTGAGCCTCTCAGGGAAGTTCCCTTGTCTAGACTTTCACAGAAAGTTGTTTTTCTAGTAGCCATAACTTCTCTCAGGAGAGTTTCGGATTTGGCTGCGCTCTCTTCAGAATCCCCCTTTTTGGTGTTTCACCAAGACAAGGTGGTTCTTCGTCCGACTCCGGACTTTCTCCCTAAGGTGGTGTCTCCTTTCCACCTTAACCAGGACATTTCATTACCTTCTCTTTGTCCGGCCCCGGTGCATCGCTTTGAGAAGGCGTTGCACTCCTTGGATTTGGTGCGGGCGCTCCGAATCTATGTGTCACGCACCGCTGTTTTTAGGCGGTGCACATCTCTTTTTGTGCTAACCACTGGTCAGCGCAAGGTTCTCGCTGCTTCTAAACCGACTCTAGCTCGTTGGATCAGGTCGGCTATCTCCGATGCCTACCAGTGTTCTCAGGTGCCTCCCCCGCCGGGGATTAAGGCGCACTCGACCAGAGCTGTCGGTGCCTCCTGGGCTTTCAGGCACCAGGCTACGGCTCAGCAGGTTTGTCAGGCTGCCACATGGTCCAGTCTGCACACTTTTTCGAAGCACTACCAGGTGCATGCTCATGCTTCGGCAGATGCGAGCTTGGGCAGATGCATTCTTCAGGCGGCTGTCGCCCATTTGTGAAGTTAGGTTTTCCTACTTCTCAGTTT
This sequence comes from Anomaloglossus baeobatrachus, assembly GCF_048569485.1. NCBI lineage: Eukaryota > Metazoa > Chordata > Amphibia > Anura > Aromobatidae > Anomaloglossus > Anomaloglossus baeobatrachus. The sequence goes on from NC_134353.1 coordinate 89,570,828, forward strand.
GGTTTATTTCCCGCCCATGGACTGCTTTGGAACGTCCCATGGTTTGGGTCTCCCATAAGGAACGATAAAGAAAAAGAGAATTTTGTTTACTTACCGTAAATTCTTTTTCTTATAGTTCCGACATGGGAGACCCAGCACCCTCCCTGTTGCCTGTTGGCAGTTTTTTGTTCCGTGTGTTTCACCGGCTGTTGTTAGTAGACAGAGTTCTGGTCTTTCCGAGTTTACTCTTTCTCTACTTGTGGGTGGATTTCCTCCTTCAGCTTTTGCACTGAACTGGGTAGATTGTCATCCAGGGGGTGTATATAGCCGGAGGGAGGAGCTACACGTTTGAGTGTAGTACTTTGTGTGTCCTCCGGAGGCAGTAGCTATACACCCATGGTTTGGGTCTCCCATGTCGGAACTATAAGAAAAAGAATTTACGGTAAGTAAACAAAATTCTCTTTTTTTGAGATATTTTATTCACTGTGTTCACTATATGGTAAAACTGATGTGTGGGTGTGATGGCTCAGGTCAGTGCGAGTTCGTAGACACCAAACATGTATAGGTTTACTTTTATATAAGGGGTTAAAAAAAAAAATCGGAAGTTTGTCCGAAAAAAGTGGTGCACGTTTTACGCCATATTCCGTGACCTGTAGCGTTCTCATTTTTCAGGATCTATGGCTCAGTGACGGCTTATTTTTTGCGTCTCGAGCTGATGTTTTTTACGGTAACGTTTTTGCGCAGATGCTACGTTTTGATCGCCTCTTATTGCATTTTGTGCAAAAGTTGTGGCGACAAAAAAGTCGTTTTGGCGTTTGGAATTTTTTTGCCGCTACGCTGTATACTGATCAGATTAATTGATTTTATATTTTGATAGATTGGGCGTTTCTGAACGCGGCGATACCAAATGTGTGTGTTTTTTTTTAACCCTTTAATTTTCAATGGGGCGAATGGGGGGTGATTGGAACTTTTAGGTTTTGTTTTTTGTTTTTTTTTTAATTTTTTAAAACTTTTTTTCTTCGGCGCTCCATTGGGAGACCCAGACGATTGGGTGTATAGCACTGCCTCCGGAGGCCACACAAAGCATTACACTAAAAAGTGTAAGGCCCCTCCCCTTCTGGCTATACACCCCCAGTGGGATCACTGGCTCACCAGTTTTCTGCTTTGTGCGAAGGAGGTCAGACATCCACGCATAGCTCCACTGTTTAGTCAGCAGTAGCTGCTGACTCTATCGGATGGAAGAAAAGAGGGCCCAGATAGGGCCCCCAGCATGCTCCCTTCTCACCCCACTTGCGGTTTGTAAGGTTGAGGTACCCATTGCGGGTACGGAGGCTGGAGCCCACATGCTGCTTTCCTTCCCCATCCCCCTGAGGGGCTCTGTGGAAGTGGGATCTTACCGGCCCCCAAACCCTGAGGCCGAGCTCCATCCACAGACCCAGAGACCCTGCTGGAGGAGCTGAGTACAGTCAGGGACAAGGCCCTGCAACGTTCAGGTACTCTGTGTCCCCGCACAGACAGGCCACGCACACTCCAGGCTTGCTGGGTGTGCTAGTGCGCCGGGGGCACTAGCGCTGCGCGCTCGGGTTAGAGTCACTGCAGCTTAGCTGAGTGATTTTATGTCTTGGGAACTACCGCGCCGGCCGCTCCGGGAGCGGCGGCGCCGCTGGGACTTGTAGTGTGCCGGGGACTCGCGCTGCCCGCGCTTTTACGGCGGCAGCGCTCATAAATCTAGTCCCCGGCTTTTGCGGCCTAGCTCTGCTTCGTTCCCGCCCCCACCCTGTCAATCAGGGAAAGGGAGAGACGCTGTTCTATAGCCAGCGCCGAGGGCTGGAGCCTTATTTACATGCTCCAGCCCTCTCACTGGGCACAGTGGGGACGCAAGTTTCCCGCTCTTGGTCTCAACACGCCCAGGGCCCGCCCCTCTCCACAGGACGCCGGCAGCCATTCCTGCATGCAGTCTGGCTGGAGAACGGACACAGGCTCTGGGGGACTCAGACAAGGGACTCTGGCGACCACACACCCGCGTTTATGCGGGCGGTAAGCTGCACATAAGTGCTGGCCCCACTAGTGCCACAGTGTTATTTGGTGCATTTTTTCCCTGTACCATATATATTTATATTGCACTGTACAGTCGCTTCTTGGCTTATACCCTACATTGCTCTGAGGAGACAACAACATGTCATCCGCAAAACGCAAGGGTGCCAAGGCACAGGCGGTATGCACTGCTTGTGCCGCATGTGGGGCTAATCTACCGGCAGGTTCCAATGACCCCCATTGTGTGCAATGTTCAATCCCTGTGCCACTTCGGCAGCCAGAGTCTATGGTAGTAGTGGCCCAGGCAGAGACGCCTGTGAACCCTGCCCCGGTGACGGGGACAGAATTTGCAGTTTTTGCTGATAAGATGTCTGCGACTATGACAAAAATCCTGGAAACCTTGCAGTCCAGGCCAGTTTCTCAGACCATGGACACTGCTGTGTCTATGCTCCCCGGTCCCCCTCAGTTGGAACTAATCCGTACTTCAAGGGGGTCCCAGGCATCACAGGCTGAAGACTCTGACTCGGATGACAGTCCCAGGCAGCCTAAGCGGGCTCGCTGGGAAAGACCCTCGCCGTCATCACACTGGTCAGGGTCTCAGCGAGACGAGGCTCTGTATGAGGAGACAGAGGTGGGTGATCAGGAATCTAATCCTGACACCGCTCTCAATCTAGATACCCCTGATGGTGACGCTATGGTAAATGACCTTATAGCGGCCATCAATAGACTGTTGGATATTTCTCCCCCAGCCCCTTCAGCAGAGGAGGCAGCTGCACAGCAGGAGAAGTTCCATTTCCGGTATCCTAAGCGTAAATTGAGTACTTTCCTGGACCACTCTGACTTCAGAGAATCAGTCCAGAAACATCATGCTTATCCAGATAAGCGTTTCTCCAAACGTCTTAAGGATACACGTTATCCCTTTCCCCCTGACGTGGTCAAACGCTGGACCCAGTGTCCAAAGGTGGACCCCCCAATCTCCAGGCTTGCGGCTAGATCCATAGTTGCAGTGGAAGATGGGGCTTCACTTAAAGATGCCAATGACAGACAGATGGACCTTTGGTTAAAGTCTGTCTATGAAGCTATCGGCGCGTCGTTTGCTCCAGCATTCGCGGCCGTGTGGGCACTCCAAGCTATTTCAGCTGGCCTGGCACAGGTGGACTCTATCATACGTCCAGCAGTGCCGCGAGTAGCGTCCCTAACCTCGCAAATGTCTGCGTTTGCGACTTATGCTATCAACGCTGTCCTAGACTCTACGAGCCGTACCTCAATGGCGTCTGCCAACTCTGTCGTTTTGCGCAGAGCCTTGTGGTTAAAGGAATGGAAAGCAGATTCTGCTTCCAAGAAATGTTTAACCAGCTTGCCACTATCTGGAGACAGACTGTTTGGTGAGCAATTGGCTGAGATCATTAAACAGTCCAAGGGTAAGGACTCCTCCTTACCCCAGCCCAGATCGAGCAAACCTCAACAGAGGAAGTGGCAGTCGAGGTTTCGGTCCTTTCGCGGCTCCAGCAAGACCCAATTCTCCTCGTCCAAAGGGACTCAGAAGGAGCAAAGGAGCTCAGATTCCTGGCGGGCTCATTCACGCCCCAAGAAAGCAACCGGAGGAACCGCTTCCAAGGCGGCTGCCTCATGACTTTCGGCCTCATCCCTCCGCATCCTCGGTCGGTGGCAGGCTCTCCCGCTTTTGCGACATTTGGCTGCCACAGGTCAAAGACCGGTGGGTAGCAGACATTGTGTCTCACGGGTACAGGATAGAATTCAGTTCTCATCCTCCGCCCCGGTTCTTCAGAACCTCCCCACATCCCGACCGAGCAAATGCCCTTCTGCAGGCGGTGTGCTCACTAAGAGCAGAAGGAGTGGTGATCCCTGTTCCTCTGCAGGAACAAGGACAAGGTTTTTACTCCAATCTCTTCGTGGTTCCAAAAAAGGACGGCTCGTTCCGTCCTGTTCTGGACCTAAAGCTGCTCAACAAGCATGTGAACGCCAGGCGGTTCCGGATGGAATCCCTCCGCTCCGTCATTGCCTCAATGTCTCAAGGAGATTTCCTTGCATCAATAGACATCAAAGATGCTTATCTCCACGTGCCGATTGCTACAGAGCACCAACGTTTTTTACGTTTCGTGATAGGAGACGACCATCTCCAGTTCGTAGCTCTGCCATTTGGTCTGGCGACAGCCCCACGGGTTTTCACCAAGGTCATGGCGGCAGTGGTAGCAGTCTTGCATTCTCAGGGACATTCGGTGATTCCTTACTTAGACGATCTACTTGTCAAAGCACCCTCTCAAGAGGCATGCCAACACAGCCTGAATGTTGCGCTGGAGACTCTCCAGACTTTCGGGTGGATCATCAACTTTTCAAAGTCAAACCTGGCACCGACTCAATCACTAACGTATCTTGGCATGGAGTTTCATACTCTCTCAGCGATAGTGAAGCTTCCGCTGGACAAGCAGCGGTCACTACAGACAGGGGTGCAGTCTCTCCTTCAGGGTCAGTCGCACCCCTTAAGGCGCCTCATGCACTTCCTAGGGAAGATGGTGGCAGCAATGGAGGCAGTCCCGTTCGCGCAGTTTCATCTGCGTCCACTTCAATGGGACATTCTCCGCCAGTGGGACGGGAAGACAACTTCCCTAGACAGGACAGTCTCCCTTTCTCAGATGACCAAGGACTCTCTGCAATGGTGGCTTCTTCCCACCTCATTATCACAGGGAAGATCATTCCTGCCCCCATCCTGGGCAGTGGTCACGACAGACGCGAGTCTGTCAGGGTGGGGAGCAGTTTTTCTCCACCACAGGGCTCAAGGGACGTGGACTCAGCAGGAGTCCACCCTTCAGATCAATGTTCTGGAAATCAGGGCAGTGTATCTTGCCCTATTAGCCTTCCAGCAGTGGCTGGAAGGAAAGCAGATCCGAATTCAGTCGGACAACTCCACAGCGGTGGCATACATCAACCACCAAGGAGGGACACGCAGTCGGCAAGCCTTCCAGGAAGTCAGGCAGATTCTGATGTGGGTGGAGGAAAGAGCATCCACCATATCCGCAGTTCACATCCCGGGCGTAGAAAACTGGGAAGCAGACTTCCTCAGTCGCCAGGGCATGGACGCAGGGGAATGGTCCCTTCACCCGGACGTGTTTCAGGAAATCTGCCGCCGCTGGGGGGTGCCGGACGTCGACCTAATGGCGTCTCGGCACAACAACAAGGCCCCGACCTTCATAGCGCGGTCTCGCGATCAAAGAGCTCTAGCGGCAGACGCCTTAGTGCAAGATTGGTCGCAGTTCCGGCTCCCTTATGTGTTTCCACCTCTGGCACTCTTGCCCAGAGTGTTACGCAAGATCAGATCCGATTGCGGCCGCGTCATACTCGTCGCCCCAGACTGGCCGAGGAGGTCGTGGTACCCGGATCTGTGGCGTCTCACGGTCGGCCAACCGTGGGCACTACCAGACCGACCAGACTTACTGTCCCAAGGGCCGTTTTTCCATCGGAATTCTGCGGCCCTGAACCTGACTGTGTGGCCATTGAGTCCTGGATCCTAGCGTCTTCAGGATTATCCCAAGGGGTCGTTGCCACCATGAGACAGGCTAGGAAGCCCACGTCTGCTAAGATCTACCACAGAACGTGGAAGATATTCTTATCCTGGTGCTCTGCACAAGGAGTATCCCCCTGGCCATTCACGTTACCTGTCTTTCTTTCCTTCCTGCAATCTGGGTTGGAAAAGGGCTTGTCGCTCGGCTCCCTTAAAGGGCAAGTCTCGGCACTATCCGTGTTTTTTCAGAAGCGTCTAGCGCGACTGTCTAAGGTGCGCACGTTCCTGCAGGGGGTGTGTCATATCGTACCTCCGTACAGGAGGCCGTTAGATCCGTGGGATCTAAACAAGGTCCTTGTTGCTCTCCAGAAGCCGCCTTTCGAGCCCCTGAGGGATGTGTCACTTTCTCGACTCTCACAGAAAGTGGCATTTCTGGTAGCGGTCACGTCTCTTCGGAGAGTGTCTGAACTAGCAGCGCTGTCATCCAAAGCTCCCTTCCTGGTGTTCCACCAGGACAAGGTAGTGCTGCGCCCCATTCAGGAGTTTCTCCCTAAGGTGGTATCCTCTTTTCACCTTAATCAGGATATCTCCTTGCCTTCCTTTTATCCGCATGCAGTTCATCGGTATGAAAAGGATCTACATTTGTTGGATCTGGTGAGAGCACTCAGAATCTACATTTCCCGCACGGCGCCCCTGCGCCGCTCGGATGCACTCTTTGTCCTTGTCGCTGGTAAGCGCAAAGGGTCGCAGGCTTCAAAAGCCACCCTGGCTCGATGGATCAAAGAACCAATTCTTGAAGCCTACCGTTCTGCTGGGCTTCCGGTTCCATCAGGGCTGAAGGCCCCATTCTGCCAGAGCCGTGGGTGCGTCCTGGGCATTACGACACCAGGCTACGGCTCAACAGGTGTGCCAGGCAGCTACCTGGTCGAGTCTGCACACTTTCACCAAACATTATCAGGTGCATACCTATGCTTCGGCGGACGCCAGCCTAGGTAGAAGAGTCCTGCAGGCGGCAGTTGCCTCCCCGTAGGGGAGGGCTGTCTTTGCAGCTCTAACATGAGGTATTTCTTTACCCACCCAGGGACAGCTTTTGGACGTCCCAATCGTCTGGGTCTCCCAATGGAGCGCCGAAGAAGAAGGGAATTTTGTTACTTACCGTAAATTCCTTTTCTTCTAGCTCCTATTGGGAGACCCAGCACCCGCCCTGTTGTCCTTCGGGATTTTTGGTTGTTTTTCGGGTACACATGTTGTTCATGTTAAACGGTTTTCAGTTCTCCGACGTTGCTTCGGAGTGAATTTGTTTAAACCAGTTATTGGCTTTCCTCCTTCTTGCTTTTGCACTAAAACTGGTGAGCCAGTGATCCCACTGGGGGTGTATAGCCAGAAGGGGAGGGGCCTTACACTTTTTAGTGTAATGCTTTGTGTGGCCTCCGGAGGCAGTGCTATACACCCAATCGTCTGGGTCTCCCAATAGGAGCTAGAAGAAAAGGAATTTACGGTAAGTAACAAAATTCCCTTCTTTTTAACTTTTTTTTTTTTATTTTACTAGTCCCCCTAGGGGGCTATTGCGATCAGCAGTCTGATCGCTCTGCACGATCTGCTGATCACAGCTACATAGCTGTAAACAGCAGATACGCTCACTTTCTTTTTCACTGTGCCGCGGGCACAGCGAAAGTGAAAGCAATTCATGTGTGCTACCATGACAACTACCTGAAGTCACGTGATCGCGTCACGTGACTTCCGGTATCGGGCGGTAAGTAAAAGTTTACCGCGATCGCGCTATAACGATTCTGCTCGTGCCTAGCAGGCACACATCTCAGCTGTGAAAATCAGCTGAGATGTGTGCCGATCGCAGCATGCTGCCGCCGGCAGACCACGGGCAGTAACGTTATGACCGCTAGGACGTAATTTTACAGCCCGCGGTCGTTAAGGGGTTAAAGTATATTTTACATTGACAACACAAAAAAATGATAAAGGCTTATATACATATTACTGTTTTCAATTGCCTTCTTTGCTTTTATCAGAGCTTTAATGCGATGTACTGACATGAGTCTCTGCTCTCCAGCCTACACCTATACAGCTTGTGTGACATATCAAGGAGCGTGGAGTGAGAACTAGGCAAGCAAGGGTATACAGCTCCCTCAAGCAACAATCGATACCCTAAGAAATAAATACCCCTTTAAGTGGCCCCCCAAGTTAATTACCTACCTGGGAATAAAGATATGCTCACATTGGCCTTCTTTAGTCTCTTTAAACTTTTTCCCGTTGTTTAAATCTTCGTTAAAAGTAATAGCCTCATGGTCAGCCCCATTTGTCTCATGGATGGGACGTAAAAACCTATTAAAATGCTTTGTGTTACCAAAATTTAGTTATGTATCACAGATGTTACCAATTCAGGTACCACAGACCTTTTTCCATAAAGCTAGAACCCTTTTCATCAACTATATTTGGAAGGGTAGGCACCAGAGGTTGAATTATAATACCCTAGCACTACCTAGGTCCAAAGGAGGAATGGGGACACCAGACCCACACAAATATCATACAGCAGCAATACTATCAATGATAATAGATTGGACTTGCAAATCTCCAAACAAACTTTGGACCTTGATCGCAGACTCCATCAGTCCGAAGAACTTCAGACCCATCCTTCACGCGGCAAAACATTTTCTTCGAGACCTGACGACGGGTAATTTAATCTTTCTCTATCGTTTCATTGGGGGACACAGGACCATGGGTTATGCTGCTGTCACTAGGAGGCTGACACTAAGTAAACATAAAAAAGTTAGCTCCTCCCTAGCAGCATACACCCCGAGCCGGAGGCGGGCTCAGATCAGTTTTTAGCTTAGTGTCGTAGGAGGCTGATGTGGGCCGTCTCGGCCCCCCCTCAGCCATGTATGTTTTTTTGCACTTTTTTCTTTTATTTCGGCGCCGCTCATCACTCTCATACCTGTCGTCTTTTTCTCTGCAGGTATTCGCTTCACTCATCCTCCGCAGCCCTGTGGGTACCACTCCCCAGGGTCGCAGGGGGCTTGAGACTTCGGGCCCTCTCCCCCGCCCGTCCCCGTGGTACCACTCCCGGGGGTGCACGTGTGGGCAGGTTGTTTTGTGGGCACCCCTGATTCGCCCTGCGGTATCACCCCAAAGGGCGTACAGGGGAGTACAGCAGGGATGGAACCTCCGCAGCGTGTGTAATAGATGGGGCCCTGTCACGCTGCCTTCTCCTGATAGGGGGATGATCTACCCCCATCATGATGTCCACTACCCTGCCTCAGCACGCTGTCCCCTGGAGCCTTCCTGGACGAGCAGCGCTGTACACAGGCAGGGCCAGGGAGCCCTGCCTGCACCGCATCCATCGCTGGGCCGGCGCCGCCGATTGCAGGTAGGACCAACCTTTCCTGCACTTTCCCCCTGCCCTCTCCATAAATTTAGTCCCCGGTCTCGGCCTAGTCGCTCCTGCGTCCTAGCCACGCCCCCGCTGCAGCGCTATTGGCCGCCGGTCGTCTCCCTCTGTATCCTCCCACTGCTCTGCCTCCTGGCTGATGGTGGGGGCTGTGAATCCTCCTGGTTTTCGTGCCGGAATCCTTCTCCTCCCCCAGCCTCCTCCAGCGTCCCCTCGCCATTTTAGCCTGCCTCTGGTCCCCTGAGGCTGCAGCGCGCCGGCGTTCTGACTCTTCTGGCCAGCTCACTCCTGGACTCCTCTTCTGGACTGGTGGGCAGCACGCAGGACCTGGGTAAGCTCTGCTCCTAAGGAGTAGCCCTCACTAGGCAGCATTCTCTGAGTTTAGGGACGAGTTAACCCTCTCCTGTCTCCTTCCTAGCAGCCACCAGGGAGAGTGCCTGTCTTCACCATGCCTAAGGCTAAGCCCACCCAATCCAAGCAGGCCCCCTTTGCACTATTTTTTGCATGCTCCTCCTGCAAGTCCAAGTTTTCCCAGGGTCAGGACGCCCCACTATGCTCCGTCTGTTCTACAGACGCACAGCCTCCGCAGGACTCCGCGGCCGACGCTTCTGATACCGCAGATGCCACAGCGCCATATGCTGCAGGGCCCTGCGTCCCGCCCCCCCCCTCGACTGGCTAGCGTCCCTGTCCCAGTCCGTAGATTCCCTCTCTGAGGCTTCTCGGACCATCGCGCAAGCTCTGCGCCTGCTGCCGTCGCTCGCCCAGATTCCCACAGACCCGGCGCAATCGCCTCCGGAGCAGGTGAGCCCCGTTGCAGGGTCCTCCTCTGCTGCTCAAAAACGGACCCGCCAGGTCTCGTCCTCAGACTCTTCCCAGGTTTCACCTTCATCCCCAGGTCCAGACCGTCAGTCCTCCAGGGAGGCTTCTGACTGCTCCGATGATGATTCCGATGCGGCACCCCTGCAGGACTCAGAGCAGGCGGCTGATATTCGGCGCATGGTGAATAGCCTGATAGAAGCAGTAAACCAGACCTTGAAGGTACAGGTGGACCCCGTCTCCTCCCAGAGCACCCAGGTCTCGTTTAAGCGGGTGAAGCGGGCCCGGAACACATTCAGCGGACATCCAGAATTCGCTGAGTTACTGCGCAGCCACAGGCAACAGCCGGACAGGGTATTTACCAGCGGTAAGTCCATCGATTTGCATTATCCCTTTCCTGAGGGTCTTCGAAAGGATTGGGCAGGCTCCCCTGTGGTCGACCCCCCAATCTCCCGCCTGTCCTCTCACACAGTCCTTCCACTCACTAACGGTACGTCTCTCAAGGACCCTACGGACCGTACTATTGACAGGTTGGCCCGTTCCGCCTTCGAGGCAGCGGGCACATCCCTCTCTCCGGCCTTTGCCTCGGTTTGGGTTGCGAAGGCCCTGATGTCCTGGGCGGACACGCTACGTTGCGGTCTCCGCGCCATTCCTGCCAATCCGGACCTGGTTCCCATCGCCTCGCAGATTGCCCTCGCGGGTGAGTACTTGCTCAATGCAGCCCTGGCGTCTGCAAGTTGCGCGACCCAGGCCGCCAGCAACAATGTGGCCATCCGTCGAGCCCTCTGGCTCCGGTCCTGGAACGCGGATGCGGCCTCTAAGAAGTCACTAACTTCCCTGCCCTTCCTAGGGGAGCGTCTCTTCGGAGGTAGGCTGGACCAGCTGATCTCCGATGCAACGGGAGGAAAGAGTACATCTCTCCCCCAATTGCGCCCTAAGCGCTTCCAGAATCTGCTCCCCACCGCTCGTTTCCGGCCCTTTCGCAGCTTCAACTCCAATCCCCAGCCGCGGAAAAGCCGCTCTCCTCCGAGAGACAGGAAGACCCCGTCATTCAAGACCAATCCCGCCTGGCGTTCACGCCCCCGCCAGCCCACGAGATCCTCTTCTGGTTACCGCCGACGTTCCTCCAAGTGACTCGCGGTCGGCGCGCAACAGCGCCAGACTTGTGGGAGGGCGTCTGTCTCGTTTTCAGCATGTGTGGATCCCCCTGACCGCCGATGCCTGGGTCAGAGAGATCATCACATCAGGCTACAAAATAGAATTCGAAGCAAAGCCACCGAGACGTTTTTTCCTATCTCGCCCTCCCGAGTCTCCCGCGCGGGCTCGCGCGTTCTTTCACTCCATAGACTCCCTCCTCCGAGCCGGAGTCGTGGTACCAGTCCCTCCCGCAGAGCGTTTCAAGGGGTTCTATTCCAACCTTTTCGTGGTCCCCAAAAAGGACGGCTCTGTCCGTCCCGTCCTCGACCTAAAGCTTCTAAACAGGTCGGTGAGGCCTCGGCCGTTTCGAATGGAGTCACTCCGGTCCGTCATCGCGTCCATGGAGGTAGGCGAATTCCTGGCATCGCTGGATATTCAAGACGCCTATCTTCACGTCCCGATAGCCACCTCTCACCAACAGTTCCTCCGCTTTGCGATAGCGGAAGATCACTTCCAGTTCACGGCTCTCCCCTTCGGCCTCGCATCCGCACCCAGGGTCTTTACGAAGATCATGGCTGCTGCCATGTCCGTCCTGCATTCCAGGGGTGTCATGGTCATCCCGTACTTGGACGATATGTTGATAAAGGGCTCTTCCTTCGAGGACTGTCGTCTTGGGGTTCAAGTCACGATCGACACCCTTTCACGGTTAGGGTGGCTAATAAATCGGAAGAAGTCCTCTCTGACCCCGGCCCGTCGGATCACCTTTTTAGGCATGGTATTCGATACCATCCAAGGGCGAGTTTTCCTCACACAGGAGAAGATGTCCTCCCTACAACGAGGCCTCCGCGCTCTCCGGCGTCAGCGCCAAGTTTCCATCAGGTTCGGCATGCGGGTCCTCGGTCGTATGGTGGCGGCGATGGAAGCGGTACCCTTTGCACAGTTCCATCTCCGGCCCCTCCAGCTGGCCTTGCTGAAGAAGTGGGACAGATCTCCCTTTTCTCTGGACCGCAGGTTTCATCTTTCGCCGGAGACCCGCCATTCCCTCCGTTGGTGGCTCAATCAACGCAACCTCGCATCAGGATGGTCTTTCCTCCTGCTCCACTGGAAGATAGTAACCACCGACGCCAGTCTCCAGGGCTGGGGAGCAGTGTTTCGGCATCACACAGCGCAGGGCCGATGGTCACCGAGGGAGAGTTGTCTCCAGATCAACATTTTGGAGATAAGAGCCATCCGACTAGCCTTGCAGCAGTTTCGGCACCTAGTACAGGGTTGCCCGGTCAGGATCCAGTCGGACAATGCGACGGCGGTGGCATACATCAACCACCAAGGCGGCACAAGAAGTGTCGGGGCAATGCGAGAGGTCAAGAAGATTTTGCACTGGGCCGAATGTCATCACTCCCTGATCTCAGCGGTACACATCCCAGGCGTGGACAATTGGGCGGCGGACTTCCTCAGCAGGGAAGGCCTCGCCTCCGGAGAATGGTCCCTCAACCGGGAAGTCTTCAACCAGATCTGCGACAGATGGGGAGTTCCGGACGTGGACCTAATGGCCTCCCGGTTCAACCGTCAGGTTCCGCAGTTTGTAGCGCGGTGCCGCGACCGCTTGGCTTTTGGAGTCGACGCCCTCACCCTGTCATGGAGCCAGTTCAGTCTCCCGTAAATCTTCCCTCCGCTCCCTCTAATTCCGAGGGTCCTCAAGAAGATCAAGGCGGAAGGCATTCCGGTCATCCTAGTGGCTCCGGACTGGCCCAGGCGAGCATGGTTCGCGGAACTAACTCAGCTCCTCGCAGACGCTCCGTGGCGCCTTCCAGACCGTCCAGATCTCCTGCAGCAGGGACCTCTTTTCCATCAGAACTCACAGGTCCTAAATTTGACGGCCTGGCCATTGAATCCTGGGTTCTAGCTAAGGCAGGTTTTTCCTCAAGAGTGATTCAGACAATGATTAGGGCCAGGAAGCCATCTTCATCAAAAATTTACTACCGCACGTGGAAGGTTTTCTTCAGATGGTGTGAAGAACATAATATTTCTTCTCCACTCGCCTTCTCCCTTCCTTCCCTATTGGCATTCTTGCAGTCAGGCCTAGATGCGGGTCTCTCGCTCGCAACACTAAAGGGCCAGATATCGGCGTTATCAATCCTGTTTCAGAAGCCACTGGCCGCTCGTTCACAGGTTAAGACCTTCATCCAGGGAGTGGCCCACCTGGCACCGCCGTACCGTCGGCCTCTAGAGCCGTGGGACCTTAATCTAGTCCTAGGGTCACTTCAGGGCCCCCCATTCGAGCCCTTGCGAGAATCTTCCCTTTCTCACCTGTCTTGGAAGGTGGTGTTTCTCGTTGCCATCACTTCTATTCGCAGGACGTCAGAGCTGGCAGCTCTCTCTTGTCGTTCCCCCTTTTTGATTTTTCACCAGGACAAAGCGGTTCTCCGGCCAGATCCTGCTTTTCTCCCAAAGGTGGTCTCCCCTTTCCATCTTAACGAAGAAATCGTTCTTCCGTCCTGTCCTGGCCCCTCTCACAGCTTGGAGAGGTCCTTGCACACCCTGGACCTAGTGCGTGCACTTAGAATTTATGTCTCCAGAACCGCGCCGTTCCGTAAGTCAGATGGTCTGTTTGTCCTCCCTTCTGGTCCCAAGAGGGGTGAATTCGGCATCCAAGGCCACAATTGCCAGATGGATCCGTTCCGCCATATCAGAGGCCTATCGGATTCGGGACAAGTCTCCGCCGCGGGGGGTAAGAGCGCACTCTACCCATGCAGTGGGAGCCTCTTGGGCGATTAGGCATCAGGCGTCGGCCGACCAGGTCTGCAAGGCCGCCACCTGGTCTAGCCTGCACACCTTTACTAGGTTCTACCAGGTTCACACCCAAGCATCGGCAGATGCTAGTTTTGGGAGAATGGTCTTGCAGGCAGCAGTTGCACACCTGTAATAGGGTGGCAGCATTCAATTATAGTGCAAGCCCGTCGAGGGAGGTTGTTGTTTTCTTCCTATCTGCGGGTTTTTCGGTATTCCCACCCAGGGACTGCTTTTGGACGTCCCATGGTCCTGTGTCCCCCAATGAAACGATAGAGAAAGTAGGATTTTTGTGTACTCACCGTAAAATCTTTCTCTGAGTCTTCATTGGGGGACACAGCACCCACCCTGCTTGGTTTTTTCGTTGTTCAATTGCATTTGCCTGCTATTTTTCAGCGGTCTTATGTTCATAGACCTCTTGTTTGCACGGCTGCATTGTTTTAGTTACAACTTGTTTTTATGTATGGTGATTCTGGTACTCCTCCTACTGCTTGTGCACCAACTGATCTGAGCCCGCCTCCGGCTCGGGGTGTATGCTGTTAGGGAGGAGCTAACTTTTTTATGTTTACTTAGTGTCAGCCTCCTAGTGACAGCAGCATAACCCATGGTCCTGTGTCCCCCAATGAAGACTCAGAGAAAGAGATTTTACGGTGAGTACACAAAAATCCTACTTTAAGAACGCGCTTCAAACTTGGAAAAACATGCAGATTATCTTATTCCCCCACCTTCCCCGATAATCCGAATAATGGATTTGCCGGTGCGGGACTCAGATTGCACACAATCACGCACTCCTGATCAGCTTCATACACTCACTACGCCAGTGGAACTAGTGTTAGAGGATGAGACATTAACCCCTTCACGACCGCGGGCTGTAAAATTACGTCCTATTTCTTCAGCGCTCTATTGGGAGACCCAGACGATTGGGGTATAGCTACTGCCCTCCGGAGGCCACACAAAGCACTACACTAAAAAGTGCAAGGCCCCTCCCCTTCTGGCTATACCCCCCGTGGTATCACGGGTTCTCCAGTTTTCAAGCTTTGTGCGAAGGAGGACAAACATCCACGCATGGCTCCACAGATTTTAGTCAGCAGTAGCTGCTGACTATTTCGGATGGAAGAAAAGAGGGCCCATATAGGGCCCCCAGCATGCTCCCTTCTCACCCGTGGATGGTGTTGTAAGGTTGAGGTACCTATTGCTGGTACAGGGGCTGGAGCCCCACATGCTGTTTTCCTTCCACATCCCCTTGTAGGGCTCTGTGGAAGTGGGATCCTGCCGGCCTCTAAGCTCTGACGCCGGGCTCCATCCACAGACCCATAGCACCTGATGGATACGGAGCAGGAGTACAATCAGGGACATGGCCCTGCATCATACAGGTACTCTGTGTCCCCGGCAGGCACAGACACACTCCGGGCTGGCTGGGTGTTGTAGTGCGCCGGGGACCGTAACGCTGGAGTTAGTGTTCCTACAGTTTACTGGGGGACTTTGTGTTGTGGGAACGCAGCGCCGACCCCCACTGGACCGGCGGCGCTGCTGTGACTTGTGGTGCGCCGGGGACACGCCGACCGCGCTTTTACGGCGGCGGCGTTTATAACTTTAGTCCCCGGCTTTTTGCGGCCTAGCTCCGCTTCGTTCCCGCCCCCACCCTGTCAATCAGGGTAGGGGAGAGACGCTGTTTCGCAGCAGCGACGAGGGCTGGAGCCTGATTTACATGCTCCAGCCCTCTCACTAGGCACAGAGGGAAGCAGGCTTCCCGCTCTTAGCCAGGAACGCCCAGGGCCCGCCCCCCCTCCTCTCCCAGGACGCCGGCAGCCATTACATGCAGTCTGGCTGGAGGAGGGACGCAAGGCTCTGGGAGACCTGGACTAGGGGGCTTTTGGCGAACACACACCCGCTCTTAAGCGGGCGGTAAGCGGCATTTCAGTGCTGGCCCCTCTAGTGCCTCACTGTGTATTGGTGTACTGTCTACCAGATATATAGGTATATTTATTTTTTGCACTGTGAGGTCGCTTCCTGGCTGGATACCCCAGATCGCTCTGAGGAGGCAGCAACATGTCATCCACAAAACGCAAGGCTGCCAAGGCTAGGGCTGTGTACACTGCGTGTGCTGCATGTGGGGCTGCTCTACCAGCAGGTTCCAAAGACCCCCATTGTGTGCAATGCTCCGATCCGGTGCTGCTTCGCCAGCCGGAGTCCGGAGGGGTAGTGACCCAGGCTGAGACGCTTGTAAGTCCTGCCCCGGTGTCAGGGACAGACTTTGCAGTTTTTGCTGATGGAATGTCTGTGACTATGGCAAAAATCCTTGAAACTTTGCAATCCATGACTGGGGCTCAGTCTATGGACACGGCGAGGTCTCTGTCCTCTAATCCCCCTCAGTTGGAATTAATCCAGACTGCAAGGGGGTCCCCGGCTTCCCAGGCTGAGTATTATGACTCAGATGATAGCCCCAGCCACCCTAAGCGAGCTCGCTGGGAAAGACCCTCAACGTCATCACACTGCTCAGGGTCTCAGCGCAATCAGTCGCCCTGTGATGCGTCTGAAGAGAGTGATCAGGAGTCTTATCCTGGAACCCCTCTCAATCTGGATACCCCGGATGGGGACGCCATGGTAAACGAGCTTATCTCAGCCATCAATAGGCTGTTGGATATTTCTCCCCCAGCTCCTTCTGCAGAGGAGGCAGCTGCGGAGCAGGAGAAGTTTCGTTTCCTCTATCCCAAGCGTAAATTGAGTGCTTTCTTGGATCACTCTGACTTCAGAGAGTCAATCCAGAAACACGACGCTCATCCAGAAAGGCGTTTCTCTAAACGTTCTAAGGATACACGTTTTCCTTTCCCCCCTGATGTGGTCAAGCGCTGGACCCAGTGTCCAAAAGTAGACCCCCCGATTTCCAAACTTGCAGCTAGATCCATAGTTGCAGTGGAGGATGGCGCTTCACTTAAGGATGCCAATGACAGACAGATGGACCTTTGGTTAAAATCTGTCTATGAAGCTATCGGCGCGTCGTTTGCTCCAGCATTCGCAGCCGTATGGGCGCTCCAAGCTATTTCAGCTGGTTTAGCAAAAGTGGATGCTATCATACATCCAGCGGTGCCGCAAGTGGCGTCCCTTACCTCGCAGATGTCTGCGTTTGCGTCTTACGCTATCAATGCGGTCCTAGAATCTACCAGCCGCACCTCAATGGCGTCCGCCAATTCGGTAGTTTTGCGCAGAGCCTTGTGGTTAAAGGACTGGAAAGCAGATGCTGGTTCCAAAAAATGTTTAACCAGCTTGCCTCTATCTAGAGATAGACTGTTTGGCGAGCCATTGGCTGACATCATTAAGCAGTCCAAGGGTAAAGACTCTTCCTTACCCCAGCCCAGATCAAGCAAACCTCAGCAGAAAAAATGGCAGCAGAGGTTTCAGTCCTTTCGAGGTTCGGGCAAGACACAATTCTCCTCGTCCAAAGGGACGCAGAGGACGCAAAGAGTCTCAGATTCCTGGCGGGCTCACGCACGTCCCAAGAAAGCAAATGGAGGAACCGCTTCCAAAGCGGCTACCTCATGACTTCCAGCTCCCCCCCTCCGCATCTCCGGTCGGGGGCAGGCTCTCCCGCTTTTCCGACATTTGGATGTCACAGGTCAAAGGCCGGTGGGTGACAAACATTTTGTCTCGCGGGTACAGAATCGAGTTCAGTTCTCGTCCTCCAGCTCGGTTCTTCAGAACCTCCCCACATCCAGACCGAGCAGATGCCCTGCTGCAGGCGGTGGACTCCCTAAGAGCGGAAGGAGTAGTGGTTCCTGTACCGCCTCAGGAACAAGGGCGAGGGTTTTACTCCAATCTCTTTGTGGTTCCAAAAAAGGACGGCTCGTTCCGTCCTGTTCTGGATCTAAAGCTGCTCAACAAACATGTGCACGCCAGACGGTTCCGGATGGAAACCCTCCGCTCTGTCGTTGCCTCAATGTCTCAAGGAGACTTCCTTGCCTCAATAGACATCAAAGATGCTTATCTCCACGTGCCAATTGCTACAGAACATCAACGTTTTCTACGTTTTGTGATAGGAAACGACCATCTTCAGTTCGTAGCTCTGCCATTCGGTCTGGCGACAGCCCCCCGGGTCTTCACCAAGGTCATGGCGGCGGTGGTAGCAGTCTTGCACTCTCAGGGACACTCGGTGATCCCTTACCTAGACGATCTACTTGTCAAGGCACCCTCTCAAGAGGCATGCCAACTCAGTCTACATGCTACGCTGGAGACTCTACAGACGTTCGGATGGATCATCAACTTTCCAAAGTCGAATCTGTCACCGTCACAGTCGCTAACGTATCTTGGCATGGAGTTTCATACTCGAGCAGCGAGAGTGAAGCTTCCGCTGAACAAGCAGCGGTCCCTACAGACAGGGGTGCAATCCCTCCTTCAAGGCCAGTCGCACCCCTTACGGCGCCTCATGCACTTCCTCGGGAAGATGGTGGCAGCCATGGAAGCAGTTCCCTTTGCGCAGTTTCATCTGCGCCCACTTCAATGGGACATTCTCCGCCAATGGGACGGGAAGTCAACGTCCCTGGACAGGAAAGTCTCTCTTTCCCAGACGGCCAAGGATTCTCTACAATGGTGGCTCCTTCCCACCTCATTGTCTCAGGGAAGATCCTTCCTGCCCCCATCCTGGGCAGTGGTCACGACAGATGCGAGTCTGTCAGGGTGGGGAGCAGTGTTTCTCCACCACAGGGCCCAGGGGACGTGGACTCCGCAGGAGTCCACCCTTCAGATCAATGTTCTGGAAATCAGGGCAGTGTATCTTACCCTACTGGCCTTCCAACAGTGGCTGGAAGGAAAGCAGATCCGAATCCAGTCGGACAACTCCACAGCGGTGGCATACATCAACCACCAAGGAGGGACGCGCAGTCGGCAAGCGTTCCAAGAAGTCCGGCGCATTCTAATGTGGGTGGAGGACACAGCATCCACCATATCCGCGGTTCACATCCCAGGCGTAGAAAATTGGGAAGCAGACTTCCTCAGTCGCCAGGGCATGGACGCAGGGGAGTGGTCCCTTCACCCGGACGTGTTTCAGGAAATCTGTCGCCGATGGGGAGTGCCGGACGTCGACCTAATGGCGTCCCGGCACAACAACAAGGTCCCGGCATTCATGGCGAGGTCGCGCGATCAAAGAGCTCTGGCGGCAGACGCATTAGTTCAAGATTGGTCGCAGTTCCGGCTCCCATACGTCTTCCCACCTCTGGCACTCTTGCCCAGAGTGTTACGCAAGATCAGATCCGATTGCAGCCGCGTCATACTCGTCGCCCCAGACTGGCCGAGGAGATCGTGGTATCCGGATCTGTGGCATCTCACGGTCGGTCGACCGTGGTCACTGCCAGACCGACCAGACTTACTGTCCCAAGGGCTGTTTTTCCATCAGAATTCTGCGGCCCTGAACCTGACTGTGTGGCCATTGAGTCCTGGATCCTAGCGTCCGCAGGATTATCTCAAGGAGTCGTAGCCACAATGAGACAAGCTAGGAAGTCTACGTCTGCTAAGATCTACCACAGAACGTGGAAGATTTTCTTATCCTGGTGCTCTGCACAGAGAGTATCCCCTTGGCCATTTGCATTGCCCACCTTTCTTTCCTTCCTGCAATCGGGGTTGGAAAAGGGCTTGTCGCTCAGCTCCCTTAAAGGGCAAGTCTCGGCACTATCCGTGTTTTTTCAGAAGCGTCTAGCACGTCTTCCTAAGGTGCGCACGTTCCTGCAGGGGGTCTGTCATATTGTGCCCCCGTACAGGCGACCGTTAGATCCATGGGATCTGAACAGGGTACTAGTTGCTCTCCAGAAGCCGCCTTTCGAGCCTCTGAAGGAAGTTTCCTTTTCTCGCCTGTCACAGAAAGTGGCGTTTCTTGTTGCGATCACATCGCTTCGGCGAGTGTCGGAGCTGGCAGCTCTGTCATCCAAGGCTCCCTTCCTGGTGTTCCACCAGGACAAGGTAGTGCTGCGCCCCATTCCGGAGTTTCTCCCTAAGGTCGTATCCTCGTTTCATCTTAATCAGGATATATCCTTGCCTTCCTTTTGTCCGCATCCGGTTCACCGGTATGAAAAGGACTTACGTTTGCTAGATCTGGTGAGAGCACTCAGAATCTACATTTCCCGCACGGCGCCCATGCGCCGTTCCGATGCACTTTTTGTCCTTGTCGCTGGTCCGCGCAAGGGGTTGCAGGCTTCTAAAGCCACCCTGGCTCGATGGATCAAAGAACCAATTCTAGAGGCCTACCGTTCTGCGGGGCTTCCGGTTCCTTCAGGGCTAAAAGCCCACTCAACCAGAGCCGTGGGTGCGTCCTGGGCATTACGACACCAGGCTTCGGCTCAACAGGTGTGCCAGGCAGCTACCTGGTCGAGTCTGCACACTTTCACCAAACATTATCAGGTGCATACCTATGCTTCGGCGGATGCCAGCTTAGGTAGAAGAGTCCTGCAGGCGGCAGTGACATCCCCGTAGGGGAGGGCTGTTTTTGCAGCTCTAACATGAGGTATCTCTTTACCCACCCAGGGACAGCTTTTGGACGTCCCAATCGTCTGGGTCTCCCAATAGAGCGCTGAAGAAGAAGGGAATTTTGTTACTTACCGTAATTTCCTTTTCTTCTAGCTCTTATTGGGAGACCCAGCACCCGCCCTGTTGTCCTTCGGGATTTTTTTGTTGTTTGCGGGTACACATGTTGTTCATGTTGAACGGTTTTTCAGTTCTCCGACGTTATTCGGAGTTAATTTGTTTAAACCAGTTATTGGCTTCCTCCTTCTTGCTTTGGCACTAAAACTGGAGAACCCGTGATACCACGGGGGGGTATAGCCAGAAGGGGAGGGGCCTTGCACTTTTTAGTGTAGTGCTTTGTGTGGCCTCCGGAGGGCAGTAGCTATACCCCAATCGTCTGGGTCTCCCAATAAGAGCTAGAAGAAAAGGAATTTACGGTAAGTAACAAAATTCCCTTCCTTAACGTGACTTAACGACCAGGGACGTAATTTTACTGCCTAAACTTCATTTGATTGCCGTGGCCATAGCAACGGCTTTCAAATGATGTCCCCTGCTGTTTCTTACAGCAGGGGACCTTTGCTTGACCCCAGGGGGGGGGGCGGCATCGCCACCCCCTATCGACGATCGATGTGATTGGCTGTTCAAATCTGAACTGCCAACCACATCGTTCGCACTAATTTCGGCAAAAATAATGCCGGAAATAGTGCGATACAGTGAGATCCAGCTATGAGATGCCGCAGCTGCTGCAGCATATCATAGGTGGACCTCAAACATGTCGCCCCCAGCCCCTGCAGCACTGATTGGAGCGATCGTGCTATGACGCGCAATCGCTCCAATCAGTGTGCAGTGGGGCGGTCTGATCTGCCGGTGGCCGCCCTCCCCAGGCCTGTGCTGGCCTGCGAGCCCTCCCCCAACATGTCTGCAGCGTGCAGTGGCTGGTACTTGTGGTACCACGCTACCGCTGCTGCTGCCGCCGTAGCTGAGGTCACCGCTCCTGCTGCACGTGAGTACTGTGCTCACCTTGCAGCCCGTGCGCGCTCCCGTGTTAGCCCATGCCCGTGCCCCCCTGTGATCTGCCCCCCCGACATCCCGATCTGCTCCCCCCCCATTCCCCCCCGACATCCCGATCTGCTCCCCCCGCGATCTGACTGCCTCCCCCATTATCTTCTGCAGCTCCTTCTCCGCTCCCCCCCCCCCTCTGCTCTCCTCCTCCCCCCCCCTAGCTCTTCCTCCCCCCCCCCTTCTCCCCCTCTGCTCTCCCCCGACGTCCTCTTATCTGTCTCCACCGGCCCGATCACATCTGCCTCCATCGCTGGGTCCTTCCTGGGCATTCTGCTGATCTGCCTGCTGCTCCTGTAAAGCGGTCCATCTCTCTGCCATCTGTTACTCTGCAGCTCTTCTGGTCAGTGATCCTCTGGGTACTGTGAGCAGGGCCGGCTCCAGGTTTTTGTGGGCCCCGGGCGGAAGAGTCCCAGTGGGCCCCATCCACACACAGACACCGATACGAACACGTACATATACATATTTAAAGACAAACTCACAAAAATACATATAAACAGACAAATCTATACAGTCATATACACTTACAGACAGACAGACAGACAGACAGGCAGGCACGCACACACACACACACACACAAGTCTGCTGCATACAGACAGACACACACACGCACACACAAGTCTGCTACATACAGACAGACAAACACACAAAACTCTGCTACATACAAACACACACAACTCTGCTACATACAAACACACACAACTCTGCTACATAGAGACAGACAAACACACACAACTCTGCTACATACAAACACACACAACTCTGCTACATACAAACACACACAACTCTGCTACATACAGACAAACACACAACTCTGCTACATACAAACACACACAACTCTGCTACATACAAACACACACAACTCTGCTACATAGAGACAGACAAACATACACAACTCTGCTACACAGACAAACACACACAAATCTGCTACAAACAGACAAACACACACAACTCTACTACATACAAACACACACAACTCTGCTACATACAAACACACACAACTCTACTACATACAAACACACACAACTCTGCTACATACAGACAGACAAACACAACTCTGCTACATACAAACACATACAACTCTGCTACATACAGACAGACACACACAACTCTGCTGCTCTGTGGGGCCCGCACCCGCGGCTCGGCGGGGCCCGCACCCGCGGCTCGGCGGGGCCCGCACCCGCGGCTCGGCGGGGACAGCACCCGCGGCTCGGCGGGGACAGCACCCGCGGCTCGGCGGGGACAGCACCCGCGGCTCGGCGGGGACAGCACCCGCGGCATCGGCGGGGACAGCACCCGCGGCATCGGCGGGGACAGCACCCGCGGCATCGGCAGGGACGGGGGGATTGGCAGGGCATACATCTGGGGGGTTAGAAGCAGCTCACCGGGGCCCATAATTGGGAGGCGGGGAGGGCACTTACCCGATTAGGTCACGGTGGAGAGGGGGCCCACACAGTGCCGGACAGAAGCTCGCCTCCATCTGTGGGACTGAGAAGGCGGTAGCTCCGCCCACAGATGAAATTCAAACCAGGATGTCTGCGCGCCTTAAAGTGACGGCGCCGCAGATTGCTGCCGAGGACTGCGGTCTCCGGAACTCGGCCGGGGGCAGCAGAACTGTAAAGGCGAGTGGGCCCTGGCCAAGAGACAGGAGAACTGACGAGGCCGAGTGGGCCCCCCCGGCTCTCCAGGGCCCCGGCATTTGCCCGGGTTTGCCGGGTGCTGACGCCGACCCTGACTGTGAGTATAACTTTTTCTTTGTCGCTCCATTCGGAGACCCAGACAATTGGGGTGTATAGCTTCTGCCTCCGGAGGCCACACAAAGTATTACACTTTAAAAAGTGTAACCCCTCCCCTCTGCTATACACCCTCCCGTGCATCACGGGCTCCTCAGTTTTTTGCTTTGTGTGGAAGGAGGCACACATTCACGCAAGCTCCACGTTTTAGTCAGCAGCAGCTGCTGACTCTATCGGATGGAAGAAAAGAGGGCCCATAACAGGGCCCCCAGCATGCTCCCTTCTCACCCCACTGAGTCGGCGGTGCTGTTAAGGTTGAGGTACCCATTGCGGGTACAAAGGCTGGAGCCACATGCTGTTTTCCTTCCCCATCCCTTAGGGGCTCTGGGGAAGTGGGATCCTATCCGGTCATCCAGACACTGGGACCGGTCTCCCTCCGCAGCCCCTGGGGGAATCTGCTGGACAGGAGACGGAGTATCGTCAGGGACATGGCCCTGCATCCACAGGTACTCTGTGTCCCCGTTGGGACGGCGCATAAAGCACCTTGGGCCCAGACGCTGCAGCGACTGCGGCGTGGGTATGGGTCCGGGACTACCGCGCCGACCGTGCACTGCCGGCCGGCCGCGGTTTTAACTTTAGTCCCCGGCTTTTGCGGCCTAGTATGGGATTCTCCCGCCCCCAGGCCTGCCAGTCAGGGAAAAGGGCGGGACGGTCGGTATGACGCCGACAGTGAGGGCTGGAGTACACTGAGCTGTCCTCCGCCCCCCTCACTACTCATGCTGGGGCACCAGATTCCCGCACTTTTTGTGACTACGCCCACGCCTCCCTCCTCCTCAGAGAACGCCGTCAGCCATGTTTTCAGCAACTTCTGGCTGCAGCTGAGGGAGACCCGGGGCAGGGAATCTGGTGGCCACAAGCCACATCCGCAGCCCCTGGGGGAATCTGCCGGACAGGAGACTGAGTATCGTCAGGGACATGGCCCTGCATCTACAGGTACTCTGTGTCCCCGTTGGGACGGTGCATGAAGCACCTTGGCCTCAGACGCAGCTGCGACTGCGGTGTGGATTTTTTGTCTGGGACTACCGCGCCGACCGTGCCTGTTTGCCGGCCGCGGTTTTTACTTTAGTCCCCGGCTTTTGCGGCCTAGTGTGTTAAACTCCCGCCCCTGAGCCTGCCAGTCAGGGAGAAAGGCGGGACGGTCGGTATGATGCCGACAGTGAGGGCTGGAGCGCACCTCGCTGTCCTCCGCCCCCCCCTCACTGATCACTATAGGCCACCAGATTCCCGCACTTTTGTGACTACAGGGACAGAGCCCTGCATCATAAGGTACTCTGTGTCCCCTAAGGGACGGTGCATGCAGCATCTGTGTTACAAACGCCGCAGCGGTTGCTGACTGGTTTGGGAGACTGGGACTACCGCGCCGACCGCGCCATGTTTGCCGGCCGCGTTTTTAAATTTAGTCCCCGGCTCTTACGGCCTAGTGCCATATACTCCCGTTCTCGGGCCTGCCAGTCAGGAGTAACGACGGGACGGCCGACTGGACGTCGGCAGGGAGGGCAGGAGCAAACGTTGGTATCCTCCTTCCCCCTCACTGAGCACTGGGGGGCACCAGTTTTTCAGGTGCTGTCCCCCCCTTGGTGCCGCAGTGTGTGTGTGTGTGTAATATATATATATATATGTATGTATGTATGTATGTATGTATGTATGTATGTATGTATGTATGTATGTATGTATGTGTATGTATATGTATATGTATGTATGTTTATTTATATGGTATATGATCTCACTGTTCGGCAGCATTATTTGCTTTTGGCTGTATACCCTCACTGATTACTCTGCGGACGACATGCTGTTGTCTGCTCTTAAAGAGTAAGGGTGCCAAGGCACTGGCTTATTTTACAACCGGTACCTCTTGTGCGGCTATATTACAGGCACTGCACAGATGACAGCGACAGAGTTTGCATGATGGAATCAACAAATCTCTAAATAGCTTTCACATTCCAGGACTCAGTCTATGGACAGAGGGTCTGCTAAGATACTGGAAGCCTTGCAGTCCAGACCGATAACACAGGGCCAGGGAGCTGTGAGTTCATCGCTCCCGGGTCCCTCTGGGTCGGCACAACATCCTGGGGTAACACCCAGATCCCACGGTGAGAACTCCGTCACGGAACGCGGCCTATGATAGGCTAAGCGGGCCCGCTGGGAACCTTCCCCGACTTCATCAGGAGTGCGTGTTTTCGATCACTCTAACTCCAGAGGGGCCGTCCAGTAGCACAGAACTTGACGGACAAGCGCTTACTAAGCGCCTTATTGACACGCGTTACCCTTTTCCCCCCTGAAGTGCTTAAGGGTTGGGCTCAGTGTCACAGGGTGGATCCTCCAGTCTCTAGGCTGGCGGCTAGATCCGTAGTATTAGGGGCAGATGTCCATCTCTCACGAATGCCACTGACAGGCAAATAACGCTTATGATGAAATCCATCTATGAAGCCATAGTCGCATCTTTTGCTCCAGCCTTCGCAGCCGTGAGGGCACTCCAAGCTATCTCAGCTTCTCTGGCTGAGATTATTGCGGTTGCACATACCTCTGCCACGCAGGTTGTGTCCTTCACTTCTCAGGCGTAGGTTTTTTCGTTCTACGCTATGAACGCCGTTCCTGGACTCTGCGAGCCGTACAGCGGTAGCATCCACCAATTCAGTGGCAGTCTGCAGGGCCATGTGGCTACGTGAATGGAAGGCAGGCTCTGCTTCCAAGAAGTTCTTAACCGGTTTGCCATTTTCTGGCGACCGTTTGTTTGGCGAGCAATTGGATGAAGTTACTAGACAGTCTCGTCCTTGCCCCAGTCCAAGACCGATGGGTGAGAGACATTCTGTCTCACGGTTACAGGATACAGCTCTGCTCTCGTCCTCAGACTCGTTTCTTCAGAACATCTCCGCCCCCCGAGTGAGCCGATGCACTTTTTCAGGCGGTGAACACTCTGAAGCCTCGATGTCACAAGGAGACTTCCTAGCATCAATTGACATCAAGGATGCTTATCTCCATGTGCCGATCGCACCCGAGTTTCAACGCTTTCTGCGTTTCGCCATCAGGGATGAACACCTTCGGTTCGTGGCACTGCCATTCGGCCTGGCGACAGCCCCACGGGTCTTCACTAAGGTCATGGCAGCAGTGGTGGCGGTCCTACAGGGCCACTCGGTGATCACTTACCTAGACGATCCTCTAGTCAAGACACCCTCCTGGGTGGCATGTCAACACAACCTGACCATTGCTCTGGAGACTCTCCCGGGGTTCGGGTGGATCATCAAAATTCCAAGGTCAAAACTGACACCGACCCAATCACTGACTTATCTCGGGATGGAGTTTTATACTCTCTCAGTGATAGTGAAGCTTCCGCTGCATAGTCAGCGTTCACTACAGACAGGGGTGCAATCTCTCCTTCGGGCCCAGTCACCCCTTGAGGCGCCTCATGCACTGTCCCAGGAAGATGGTGGCAGCAAGGGAGGCAGTTCCCTTGCGCAGTTTCGTCTGCGTCCGATTCTATCGGACACCGCAAATGGGACAGGAGGTCGACGTCCCTAGACAAGAACGTCTCTTTCCCTTGCAGCAAAACCTCTCTTCAGTGGTGTCTTCTTTCCACTTCCTGGGCGAAGGAAAAATCCTTCCGGCCCCCAGCCGGGGCTGGGGTCACGACGGACGCGAGTCTGTCAGGGTGGGGAGCGGTCTTCCTCCACCACTCGGCTTAGGGAAACTGGACTCCGACAGAGTCCTCCCCTCGGTTCAATGTTCTGGAGATAAGGGCAGTGGATCTAGCCCTAAAGGTGTTCCAGCGGTAGCTGGACGGCAGGCAGATCCGAATTCAGTCGGACAACGCCAAGGCAGTTGCGTACATCAACCACCAGGGCGGCACACGCAGTCATCAAGCCTTCCGAGCAGTTCGGCGGATTCTGCTGTGGGCGTAAGCCACAGCCTCCAACATCTCCGCAGTTCACATCCCGGGCGTAGAAAACTGGGAAGCAGATTTTTCTCAGTCGCCAGTGCATGGACGCAGGGGAATGGTCTTCACCCGCACGTGTTTCTAGAGATCTGTTGCCGTTGGGGAACGCCGGACGTCGGTCTAATGGCGTCTCAGCACTGCAACAAAGTCCCGGCATTCATGGCTCGGTCCAAGGATCACAGAGCTCTGGCGGCAGACGCGCTAGTTCACGACTGGTCGCAGTTTCGACTGCCTTATGTATTTCCTCCTCTGGCACTACTGCCCAGAGTGTTACGCAAGATCAGGTCAGACTGTCGCCGCGCCATCCTCGTTGCTCCAGACTGGCCGAGGTGATCGTGGTACCCGGATCTGTGGCACCTCACGGTGGGTCAACCGTGGACTCTCCCAGACTGACCAGACTTGCTGCCTTAAGGGCCATATTTCCTTCTGAATTCTACGGCTCTAATACTCACTGTGTGGTGGCTCCTAGCGTCATCAGGGATATCTCCAGATGTCATTGCCACCATGAGACAGGCCAGGAAACCAACGTCCGCCAAGATCTATCACAGGACTTGGAGGATCTTCTTATCCTGGTGCTCTGATCAGGGTTTTACTCCCTGGCCGTTTGCCTTGCCCACTTTCTTTCGCAAAGGGTGGCCTTCCTAGTGGCAGTCACATCACTTAGAAGAGTATCTCAGCTGGCAGCGCTGTCATGCAAAGCCCCCTTCCTGGTGTTTCACCAAGATAGGGTGGTTCTACGTCCGGTTCCGGACTTTCTCCCTAAGGTATCCCCGTTTCGTCTTACCCTCTTTGGGTCCGCATCCAGTTCACCTATGTGAAAAGGATTTGCATTTATTAGATCTGGTGAGAGCACTCCGGCTCTACATTTCTCGCACGGCGCCCCTGCGCCGGGCTGATGCGCTGTTGTCCTTATCGCGGACCAGAGTAAGGGATTTCAGGTTTTCAAGTCAACCTTGGCTCGGTGAATCAAGGAACCGATTCTTGAAGCCTACCGTTCTTTTGGGCTTCCGATTCCTGCAGGGCTGAAGGCCCATTCTACCAGAGCCGTCGGTGTCCTGGGCATTGCGACACCAGGCTACGGCTCGGCAGGTGTCAGGCGGCCACCTGGTCGAGTCTGCACACTTTCACGAAACACTATCAGGTGCATGCCGATGATTCGGCAGATGCCAGCCTAGGTAGGCGAGTCCTTCAGGCGGCAGTTGCCCACCTGTAAGAGGGGGCCGTTTTTCGGCTCTTTTTATCGAGGTATTCTTTTACCCACCCAGGGATTGCTTTTGGACATCCCAATTGTCTGGGTCTCCCAATGGAGCGACAAAGAAGGGAATTTTGTTTACTTACCGTAAATTCCTTTTCTTCTAGCTCCTATTGGGAGACCCAGCACCCGCCCCTGTTCCCTTCGGGCTGTTGTTCTTTTGTGTACACATGTTGTTCATGTTGAATTGTTCTTTTGGTTCATGGTTTCAGTTCTCCGAACATCCTTCGGATTGAATTTACCTTAGACCAATTTAAAAGTTTCCTCCTTCCTGTTTTTGCACCAAAACTGAGGAGCCCGTGATGCACGGGAGGGTGTATAGCAGAGGGGAGGGGTTACACTTTTTAAAGTGTAATACTTTGTGTGGCCTCCGGAGGCAGAAGCTATACACCCCAATTGTCTGGGTCTCCCAATAGGAGCTAGAAGAAAAGGAATTTACGGTAAGTAAACAAAATTCCCTTCTTTTTTTTTTTTTTTCTGTATCCCCTATCCATTTTTACACCTCATCTGTCCGTGCGTCCCGCTGAGCGCTGATCAGGGATGCAGATAACGGATCTGCATCCATGGTCAATTTTTGGCGGGACTTTTTTTTCCGTATCCCCGACGCTTTTTGTATGGCATCCGTCCGTGCGTCCCGCCAAGCGCTGATCAGGGATGCAGATAACGGATCTGCATCCATGGTCAATTTTTGGCGTGACTTTTTTCCGTATCTGCGACGCTTTTTGTATCGCATCCGTCCATGCGTCCCGCCAAGCGCTCATCAGGGATGCACATGCATCCATGGTCAATTTTTGGTGGGACTTTTTTTTTTTACGTATCCCCGACGCTTTTTGTATCGCATCCGACCGTGCGTCCTGCAGCGGCCGATCAGTGCACTGCGTCTGTGCTTTTGAAAAGTCAAATGGCGCTCCTTCTCTTCTGAGCCCAGCCATGCGCCCAAACAATTACTTTCCACCACATATGAGGTATCTGCGTACTCAGGAGAAAATGCACAATACATTTTATGGTGCATTTTTTCCTGATAGCCTTGTGAAAAACTACCTAGTTGAAGCAACCGTTTTGTGGTAAAAAACAATTTTTTCTTTTCACGGCTCAACGTTATAAACTTCTGTGAAGCCCCCAGGTGTTCAAAGTGCTCACCAAACATCTAGAAAAATTATTTGAGGGCTCTAGTTTCCAAAATGGGGTCACTTGTGGGGGAGCTCCATTGTTTAGGCACCTCAGGGGGTCTTCAAACCCGACATGGCGTCCGCTAATGAGTGCAGCTAATTTTGCGTTCAAAAATTCAAATGTAGCTCCTTCCCTTCCGAGCTCTGCCGTGCGCCCAAACAATTGATTTTTACCACATATGGGGTAT
Organism: Anomaloglossus baeobatrachus; assembly: GCF_048569485.1. Lineage (NCBI taxonomy): Eukaryota > Metazoa > Chordata > Amphibia > Anura > Aromobatidae > Anomaloglossus > Anomaloglossus baeobatrachus. The sequence goes on from NC_134353.1 coordinate 89,600,379, forward strand.
CAGCGTACTCAGGAGAACATGCACACTAAATTGTATTGTGCACTTTCTCTTTTCTCCCTTGTAAAAATGAAAATTTTATGGCTAAAGTAACATTTTTGTGTTTAAAAAGTAAACTTTTCATTTTTTTCCTTCCACATTGCTTTGGTTCTTGTGAAACACCTAAAGGGTTAATAAACTTATTGGATGTGGTTTTGAGCAGTGTGTGGGGTGCAGTTTTTAGAATGGGGTCACTTTTGGGTATTTTCTGTCACCTCGGCCTCTCAAAGTCACTTCAAATGTGACGTGATGTCACTAAAAAAATTATTTTGTAAATTTTGTTGGAAAAATGAGAAATTGCTGATGACCTTTGACCCGTTCTAACTTCCTAACGAAAAAAAAATTTGTTTCGAAAATTGCGCTGTTGTAAAGTAGACAAGTGGGAAATGTTATTTAGTAACTATTTTGTGTGACATATCTCTCAGATTTCTGGGCATAAATTTTCAAAGTTTGAAAATTGCGAAATTTTCGCAAAATTTCCTAAATTTTCACAAACGCAAAAAATATCGGCCTAAATTTACCACTGACATGAAGTACAATATGTCACGAAAAAACAATCTCAGAATCACCAGGATCCGTTGAAGCGTTCCAGAGTTATAACCTGTCAAAGTGACACTGGTCAGAATTGCAAAAAATGGCACGGTCATTAGGGTGTTTTAGTGACCGGGGGTGAAGGGGTTAACACCCCTGACTCAGCTTAATAAGATCATAGCCCCAAACTCACTCAACTTCCTTCAATATGAAAGACTAAAGTTAGCGGTACGGGATCACTTACCAAAATGGGCTGCCCCGAAGGGACCTTTCCACTTTTGAATCTATGATTACGCAAACAAAATGCCCTCAGAAAGTCCTGTCTAAATTATATCAAATATTGGTCTTAAATAAGCTCCCGCAGAAACGGGCATTCATATCATTATGGGAAAAATATCTAGGCAGGAATTTTACAGAAGGAGATTTGATCCAAATTTATAAGATATCCTTTGGCCCATCACATTGTGTGAAGGTACAGGAAAACTCAAACAAATTAGTTACCAGATGGTATGTATCACCTTCTCCAAACTAGGACATGGTTCCCTTCCTCTTCAGCGTCATGTTGGAGGTGCAATAGAGAGCGAGGTACATACTTCCACATTTGGTGGCAGTGCGACCAGTTGCAGCCCTTCTGGGAAAATGTGATTACCTACACCAAGCGGATCTGTAAACTGTCCTTTTAACCCCCAACCCAGCCTAATCTTCCTGAACTTGGTCAGCAACCCTCAAAACACTCCGAACAAAACTCTCCTATTTCTACTAGCGCCGGCAAAACTGCTCATCCCCCCCTTTGGCGCTCGACAAGTATACCTACTATCCAAACTTGGATGCTCAAAATCGACCGGTTATATCATATTGAAGAGCTGGCAGCTTTAGCTTATCACTTTCAAGATACATTTAGACCCATCCGAGAATCCTCCGAGTACTTTGAATTGGTGGCGTCTTGACCTGCTCCCACCCCCCTCCCCCGAGCCAGCCATGATATATTTCTTATCTAGATTAAACCCTACTCCTTCCTCCTGTCTCTCAATATCCTCTTGAAACCATCTTTACCTTTCTTTACACCCCCCATCCTACTATTGACATGTTTTACATATGTTCATTTCACTAATGTTGATTATTCACAAAAGTTTATTGTTGATTTCACATGGACTGCAATGGTTAACACACCTAACTGATGTACTTCCGACAAGGGAAGAAAGATTATCCAGAACTGTGGACCGAACTTTGAATCTAATTCCTTCCCTCCAGGATTCGAGTGCCTTATATTTTCTCACATTTATTCATTGTTTTATGTTACGTTATATCGATTTTTTGCTCTGAACAATACTTTGAAGGTGTGCATTGTGTTTCATATGCTATTTTTCACTATAATAAAAAGAATATTGAAAAGAAAAAAGAACTAGGCAAGCAAGTAGAGAACCATGACCCGTCACATACAAGCTGTGAAGGTGCAGTCTGGGAGGGCATGTCAGTATATGATGTTTACAGGCATGATTTATTCTGTGCTCCAAGCCTGCACATCCACAGCTTGTATGGGGCAAGTCAAGAAGCATCAAGGAATATATATGAAGGTCACATGCAGGCAGTGAGAACAGGGGGAGTAAGGGAAACGGATCATAATATGAGCTATGACAGTCCAAACTGGCACACACTAGACTTTGGGCTTGGCCAAGGGGTTAGATTATACTGTATATCTAGTAAGCCCTTACCCCAATTTCTGACCGCTGGAAAGGAGAGGTTGTCAGTGGGCTGATTTTAGATGTGAAAAAAGGAAGCAACTTATGGCCCCTGATCTGTGGTACAGCATCTGAAAACTGAAGGTGCATATAGAAGCAATATCTGACAGTGAGTAGTTCTCAAAAGCACATAAAGTGTTGATAAAAAAAGTACTATATATGTGCACTAGACCTGGATGACCTTAATTACTACATCCCTGGATGCAAATCTGCATTGTAGCTGATTAGTATGTGATATGTGATGCAGTTCTATGTGCCCGTCTTAGCGGAAACGCGCCCAGGCCTCTAACCGCACCGCTCATTAGCTACAAAGGCTGAGAGCATGGCCAGGGACTCCTATGAGGTGGTGACATATGACCAGCATATCCACTAATGTGTTCTGATTTTTTGCAGATTTCACAGCTTGATGAGGTGAAGGTCAGGACCAGTGCCCTGAACGCGGTCATTGATCTCCTCCTTCTCTTTGGACTTGAAATTTTTTCAAAATCGGGGTCAGATGACGCTGAAAATCCCCCAAATAATGCTGAGGAGATAAGTGACCCTGCTGAGACCGAAGACACAGACTCTAATACACCCGAAGAGGAAAATGCAGAAAAAGAGGGGTCGACAGTGAACGCCATTTTAACACTGTTCTCTGACTTTCTGGACAGTGAGGTACGTAGAGACCCTTAACTACTGATCCAGTCAAATCACCATAATTATGTATGCCACTTCTATCCCTGAAATCTGAGTATCTGTGCTGTCACACAGGAAAGCTGCTGGTGTATTGTCTAGTAGAGCATCGTCACTTATCACATTTATCAGACTATATGGATCATTTTGGTGAACGCACAAAGACCGGGAATTTGGTTATTGGCCATTTACACTACAAAAATATTATACCTGATCCTTTCATAGGAGTGTCTAGAATGTATGGAGATTCCTGGCTCTACAGAAAAACATTTTTCTTAAAGGAGACATTTTAGTCATAGAAGGGGTTGGCTTGGCAATCTTCTTCCTCGTCCTCTTCACCCCCCCCCCCCCATGAGGGAGGCTCCTGCTACAGCCATTTGTTTTAGAGCCAAACCCAGGACAGTGAGGAGGAGGTGGGATGTATGTGTTTTAACTGTAATATTAAGGGGTTATCCACGACTTACTAGATGTCGTTTGTTCTTATTTTCCCTTTTGGGGCAGTTGCTGACTGCCCACCTGTTCTGCTCTGTGATGATCACTCCTAAAAAAAAAAAAAAAAAAAAACTTTATTTTTATATAGCGCGAACATATTCCGCAGCGCCTTACATACATCAGGAACACTGTCCCCATTGGGGCTCACAATCTAAATTCCCTAACTGTATGTTTTTTTGGAGTGTGGGAGGAAACCCACGCAAACACGGGGAGAACATACCAACTCCTTGCAGATGGTGTCCTTGGTGGGATTCGAACCCCAGCGCTGCAAGGCTGCAGTGCTAACCACTGAGCCACCGTGACTCCTGGCTTTGACAGTGGTTTTCCTGCTTTCGGTGCCATAATGTAAACAGAGCATCTCATTCTTTCCCATTCTGCTCCGTCAAAGGGGCATCACTGCCAATGAGACGCTGACTTACACCATCATGCTGTCAATCGGCATGATGTTTGCACTGATGTCCTGTAGACTGAGCGGGTGCTGCTCTGTCAACACTCTATCACAGGAACCAGAATCACCAGCTATGGCCGCTCTGATGCAGGAGAGATCGCCGCAGGACATAACAGGCTTGTTGTTAGTAAATACCTGCTTCTAAGTTCTTAGCCCCAGAGGAAAAGTACTGGATAAGATCCTTTCACCACTGATGACACAGGGCAATGGGCATCCCTGTGGGCGTGCTATTGTGCTAAGAGGGCGGAATGAGTGCAGGAACTAACGCCCTTGTGACTAATCCCTGCGATCATTAGCATATCATAAAGGATCTGTAGAAATACTTTTTCTCTTTATCTATGCTACTAGATACAGGGACAGTTAGGCAGAGATTAGAAATATGCACCCTGAATTGCTCGTGGGTCTGGGTGCATATTGCCCATGACAGGTTCCCTTTAACCCCTTCACGACCGGCCGATTTTTATTTTTTTTTTGCCTTCTGTTTTTTTTGCCATTCTTCTTCTGAGACACGTAACGTTTTTATTTTTCAGTCAATATGGTCATGTGAGGGCTCATTGTTTGCAGGACGAGCTGTACTTTTAAATGGAACCATAGGTTTTACCATATAGTGTACTGGAAAACGGCAAAAAAAATCCAAATGCGGAAAAATTGCAAAAACAGTGCGATAGAACTATTGTTTTTGAGATATTTTAGTCACTGTTCACTATATGGTAAAACTGATGTGTGGGTGTGATGTCTGAGGTCGGTGCAGAGTTCGTAGACCCCAATCGTTTAGGTTTACTTTTATCTAAGGGGTTAAAAAAATCAGAAATTTGTCTGAAAAAAGTGGCGCACGTTTTACGCCATATTCCGTGACCCGTATCGTTCTCATTTGACGTTTTTAATTATACCTTTTTCTTTATCGTTCCTTTGGGAGACCCAGACCATGGGTGTTTAGCTTCTGCCTCCGGAGGACACACAAAGTACTACACTTAAAAGTGTAGCTCCTCCCTCTGAGCCTATACACCCACTGGTGAGCCAGTCCCAGCCAGTTTATCGCTTTGTGTTCAGGAGGCATACATCCACACATGCATTCTCATCTGATTTGTTTGATTTTTGGAAAGAGTTTGAAGAAAAGCGGGTCCACGTCTGGACTCCCGGCATGTCCCTTCTCACCCCACTGTGTCGGCGGTGTTGTAAGGTTGATTTCCAAGGCTGAAGCCTTACATGCCGCGCTCCTTCACCATCCCTCCTGGGCTCTGGCTTGAAGTGGGAGCCAGCACGGTCTCCATGCCTGGCAGGAGACCGGTCTCCATCCACAGCCCCTTGAGGATTCTGTTGGACCGGAGCACTCATCCCCAGGGACCTGACCCTGCGTCTCAGCAGCTAAGTACCTGAGACGTTGATGTGTTGGGGGTCCCGGTTCTTTATTGTATGGGGAGAGTATGCTGAATGTGCTTATTTTGACATTTCCGGCGGGTTCTCTAGCTTTTGCCCGAGACCGCGCCGATGGTGCCTGCGCGTCGGCCTCGCCGCTTAAATTTAGGCCCCGGCTTCGCCGGAGGCCTAGTTTCATTTTCCTGCCCTCGCATGTCACTCATGTAGAGGGACAGGCACGGCTCCTCCCGGCGGCCGTTCTGCACAGGGGAGGGACACTCCCCACTGCTGGGGCGTCCCTCCTCCCCTGCAGGTCTCTCTAGCCCTCCAGTTCCCGCTCTCCTATAGGAACGCCCCCTAGTCCCGCCCCCTCTCTTCGCTCCGGCGGCCATTTCTCAGGCAGAGTTCACTCTGCGCTGGGACATCCTGCACTCTACATCTCTGCTGAGGTGCTGTGCATTGGGGGACCGGGCTTCGGGATCTGGAGGGCACACAACACCGCGCCCAGCGGTCTGGTAAGCTACAGCCGGTCTCCGGTTGTGGACCTCTGTATATTCTCCCTGGGGTTCATTCTCTGCAAAGCCCCCACTCCAGCAGCATGTCTCACACAAGGAGCAAGGCTCCAAAGCTTTATTCTGTATGCTCTGCATGTAAGCTCCTGCTGCCTGAGCCGAGCACCTGTCCACATTGTGATGGTTGCTCTAACTTGGCGGTGCCACAGCCTGGAGTCTCACCCCCAGTGGTCTCTCAGGCTGCTGCTGCACCTGTGGCTGAACCCCCGGCCTGGGTAGAGTCCTTTTCTAGGTCCATATCCCAGTCATTAGCTGAGTCCATGGGACTTTTGTCCAGGACTTTGATGAATATGCATCAGCCCTCCTCACAGGGTGCCTCTAATACTCTTGACAGAGGATTCCTATCCTCTGACCTCCGTCCATCGGAGCTCACAGAGGATTCATCATCTGGTCCCAGACCCCGTCCTTCTAAGAGAAGGCGCAGGGTTTCCTCCCCTTCCTCATCCCGCGGCTCTGTCTCAAGAGCTGACTCGCAAGATGAGGAGGATGCCCTCACGGGGGGCTCGGAGGCTATGTACCCCATCGATTTCTCTGAGGGTGACTCAGATCTTAGTGACTTGATTGCTTCTATTAATTCTGTACTGGATCTCAATCCGCCAGTCTCAGAGGAGCAACCCTCTCTGGCAGAAAAACATCAGTTTACCTCGCCTAAGAGAGTGAAGAGTGTCTTCTTTAACCACTCCAGTTTTCAGACCGCTGTGACCAAACCCAGGGCCTGTCCTGACAAACGCTTTCCAAAGCGTGGTTCTGATGACAGGTTTCCATTTCCACCTGAGGTGGTCAAGGAGTGGTCTCACTCCCCAAAGGTAGACCCTCCGGTGTCTAGGCTCTCAGCCCGGACCGTTGTGTCGGTGGCTGACGGCACCTCACTTAAGGATTCCACTGACCGTCAGATTGACCTTCTGGACAAATCTGTGTATGAAGCTGCGGGGGCCGCGTTTTCCCCGACTTTTGCAGCAGTGTGGGCTCTCAAAGCCATCTCTGCTTCTCTAGAGGAGATGCATTCCCTCACCAAGGAATCTATGCCTGAGATGGTTACCTTAACTTCTCAGGCTTCAGCTTTTTCATCTTATGCCATGTCTGCCATGCTAGAGGCTGCTCACCGCACTGCGGTGGCTTCAGCTAATTCTCTTGTTATCCGCAGGATCTTGTGGCTTCGAGAGTGGAAGGCAGATGCTTCTTCCAAGAAGTTTCTTGCTGGGCTCCCTTTTGCTGGTTCCCGGCTGTTCGGTGAACAGCTGGATGAAATTATTAAGGAAGCTACTGGCGGGAAGAGTACTTCCATGCCACAAACCAAGACCAGGAAACCCGCCCAGGGTAGGAATCAATCGAGGTTTCGTTCCTTTCGTTCCTCCAACTGGTCATCCTCTAAGCCTTCCGCCTCGTCCGCTAACTCAGCTAAGGATCAGAAATCCAACTGGCGCCCAAAAGCGCGTCCGCAGAAGACCGCAGGAGGTTCTGCCACTAAGGCAGCCTCCTCATGACTCTCTGCCCGCTCCAGCCACGTCCTTAGTCGGTGGAAGGCTCTCCCACTTTGGCGACGCTTGGTTAAAGCAAGTCTCCGATCAGTGGGTGAGAGATATCATATCTCACGGCTACAGGATAGAATTCTCTTCCAGCCCGCCAAACAGATTTTTTCTCTCAACTCCTCCCTGCTCCAAGGCCGCCGCCTTTTCACAGGCCGTGGCATCCTTGCAGGCAAACGGAGTGATTGTACCAGTTCCCGCTCGGGAACGGTTCAGAGGTTTTTACTCAAACCTCTTCCTAGTTCCCAAAAAGGACGGTACCTTCCGGCCCATCCTGGATCTCAAGCTTCTCGACAAGCATGTTCGGGTGCGGCATTTTCGCATGGAGTCTCTGCGATCAGTCATTGCCTCTATGACCCAAGGGGATTTCCTGGCGTCCATCGACATCAGAGATGCCTATCTACATGTGCCAATCGCAGTTTCACACCAGCGTTGGTTACGTTTTGCAATAGGAGAGGATCATTTCCAATTCGTGGCTCTCCCCTTCGGGTTAGCCACGGCCCCGCGGGTATTCACCAAGGTCATGGCAGCAGTGATTGCGGTCCTGCACCTCCAGGGGTTGGCAGTGCTTCCTTATCTGGACGACCTTCTAGTCAAGGCTCCATCCAGCGCAGACTGTCAGCGGAGTATCTCGCTCACTCTCGCCACTCTAGCCCAATTCGGGTGGCTTGTCAATCTTCCCAAATCCACTCTGACTCCGACCCAGAGTCTCACGTACCTAGGGATGCAGTTTGAGACTTTGCCGGCACTTGTGAAGTTGCCCTTAATCAAACAGCAGTCTCTCCAGCTAGTGGTGCGCTCTCTCCTGAGGCCCCGCCGTTATTCCCTCAGGCGCCTGATGCAGGTGCTGGGTCAAATGGTGGCGTCCATGGAGGCTGTTCCCTTTGCCCAGTTCCATCTGCGCCCTCTGCAGCTGGACATTCTCCGCTGTTGGGACAAGCGGCCTTCCTCCTTACAGAGGTTAGTGGCTCTGTCGCCACGGACCAGGAGCTCTCTTCAGTGGTGGCTTCGGCCCCTCTCCCTGTCCCAAGGGCGCTCCTTCCTGACCCCGTCCTGGGTGATTCTCACCACGGATGCCAGCCTATCCGGCTGGGGAGCGGTATATCTCCACCACAGAGCACAGGGCACTTGGACTCCGTCCGAGTCAGCCCTTTCAATCAATGTGCTGGAAACCAGAGCTGTGCTTCTAGCTTTCCTAGGTTTTCACTACCTGTTGGCGGGCAGGCACAATCGAGTCCAGTCAGACAACGCGACAGCGGTTGCCTACATTAATCACCAAGGCGGGACACGCAGCCGCCTGGCAATGATGGAGGTACAACGCATCCTTCAATGGGCGGAGGACTCCAAGTCCACCATATCCGCAGTTCACATCCTAGGCGTGGAAAACTGGGAGGCAGATTATCTCAGCCTTCAATCCGTGGACGGTGGCGAGTGGTCCCTGCACCCGGCAGTATTTCAGTCAATCTGCCGCAAATGGGGCACTCCGGACGTGGACCTAATGGCATCCCGTCACAACAACAAGGTTCCGGTTTACGTGGCTCGCTCCCACGATCCTCAGGCCTTCACCGCGGACGCTCTGGTTCAAGACTGGTCCCAGTTTCGTCTGTCCTACGTGTTTCCCCCTCTAGCTCTCTTGCCCAGAGTCCTGCGCAAGATCAGAATGGAGGGCCGTCGAGTCATCCTCATTGCACTAGACTGGCCCAGGCGAGCTTGGTATCCGGACCTGCTCCAACTGTCCGTAGAGATGCCGTGGCATCTTCCGGACCGTCCAGACCTTCTCTCACAAGGTCCGTCTTTCCGCCAGAATCCTGCGGCTCTCAGATTGACGGCGTGGCTTTTGAGTCCTGGATCTTGACGACTTCTGGTATTCCTCCTGAAGTCATCTCCACTATGACTCGGGCCCGTAAGTCTTCCTCCGCTAAGATCTATCACAGGACTTGGAAAATTTTCCTGTCCTGGTGTCGCTCTTCCGGCCATCCTCCTTGGCCATTCTCCTTGCCGACCCTTCTGTCTTTTTTACAGTCCGGTCTGCAGCTAGGACTGTCCCTCAACTCTCTCAAGGGACAGGTCTCAGCTCTATCAGTGCTGTTCCAGCGGCGTCTCGCCCGGCTGGCTCAGGTCCGCACCTTCATGCAAGGCGCGTCTCACATCATTCCGGCTTATCGGCGGCCCTTGGATCCCTGGGACCTTAACTTGGTCCTCACGGTATTGCAGAAACCCCCTTTTGAGCCCCTTAGGGAGGTTTCTTTGTATCGTCTTTCTCAAAAAGTGGCCTTTCTAGTTGCCATAACTTCTCTCAGGAGAGTCTCTGATTTGGCTGCGCTCTCCTCGGAGTCACCTTTTTTGGTTTTTCACCAGGACAAGGTGGTTCTCCGTCCGACTCCGGACTTTCTTCCTAAGGTGGTCTCTCCTTTCCACCTTAACCAGGACATTTCCTTGCCTTCCTTCTGTCCGGCCCCTGTTCATCGCTTTGAAGAAGCGCTGCATACTCTAGATCTGGTGCGGGCTCTCCGGATTTATGTGTCTCACACCGCTGCGCTTAGGCGGTGCACCTCTCTTTTTGTGCTAACCACAGGGCGGCGCAAGGGTCTCCCTGCTTCTAAGCCGACCTTGGCCCGTTGGATTAAATCGACCATTTCGGACGCCTCGCAGAGTACTCAGGTGCCTCCCCCGCCGGGGATCAAAGCACACTCGACCAGAGCCGTCGGTGCCTCTTGGGCTTTTAGGCACCAGGCTACGGCTCAACAAGTCTGTCAGGCTGCCACTTGGACTAGCCTGCATACCTTTTCGAAGCACTACCAAGTGCATGCTCATGCTTCGGCAGATGCGAGCTTGGGGAGATGCATCCTTCAGGCGGCTGTCGCCCACTTGTGAAGTTAGGTTCCGTTTACTTCTTAGTTTTTCTGTTTATTCCCACCCAGGGACTGCTTTGGACCCAGCTCCCTCCCTGTTGCCTGTTGGCAATTTTCTTGTTCCGTGTGTTATCACCGGCTGTTGTCGTGGACAGAGTCTCCGGTTGTTCCGGTTCTTGCTCGGTTCTACTTGTGGGTGGCTATTCTCCTTCAGCTTTTGCACTAAACTGGCTGGGACTGGCTCACCAGGGGGTGTATAGGCTCAGAGGGAGGAGCTACACTTTTGAGTGTAGTACTTTGTGTGTCCTCCGGAGGCAGAAGCTAAACACCCATGGTCTGGGTCTCCCAATACGGAACTATAAGAAAAAGAATTTACGGTAAGTAAACAAAATTCTTTTTTTTGCGCAGATGCTACATTTTGATCGCCTGTTATTGCATTTAGCGCAGAATTTGTGGTGACCAAAAAACGTAATTTTGGCGATTTGGATTATTTTTTTGCCGCTAAGTGTTTACTGATCAAATTAATTTATATTTTGATCGGACATTTCTGAATGCAGCGATACCAAATGTGTATATTTTTAATTTTTTTAACTTTAATTTTCAATGGGGCGAAAGGGGGGTGATTTGAATTTTTAGGTTTTTTATTTTTTTTTTACATTTTTGTAAAACTTTTTTTTTTTTACCTTTTTTTTTTTTTTTTTATTTATCCCCCTAGTGGGCTAGTTGGATCAGCAGTGCGATCAGACTGCCCTATCACAGCTGTGAATAGCAGATATGCTCATTTCATGTCTCACCCAGCTCCGGGGCGGGTGAAACAAAGTGAATCATGTGAGCTACAGGAGTCATCACATGACCCTAAACTACCATGACAACCACCGCAAGTTACGTGATCACGTCACGTGACTTTCGTTATCGGCCGGTTAGTAAATCTTTACCGCCGATTCTATTATAATGGAGCTGTCACATATTGACAGCTCCATTTAAGGGGTTAAACGGCACGGGCAGATAACGATTCTGCTCCTGCCTGGCAGGCACATGTGTCAGCTGTGAAAATCAGCTGAGATGTGCGCTGATCGCTGCAAGCTGCCGGCAGCAGGCCGCGGGCAGTAACACTATGACCCCTAGGACGTAATATTACTGCTCGCAGTTGTTAAGGGGTTAAGTGGAAAGCACTTGACTGTACAGAGCCTATCTGGGGGATGTATCCATAGAAGCCAATGCCTAATCTTTCATTATATCCCATTGTTTTTACCCTTAGGTCTGAAATTATGGTGACTGAAGTTGGGTCATGTCTGGGTTCACATCTCTTAATTTTTATTTGATTGCAACTCTCTATTCCATTCTTATTTTCTAATATTAGATTCCAGAAATAAGGACAGAAACTGCTGAAGGCTTGGCAAAGCTTATGTTCTCCGGACGACTGATCAGCTCCAAGCTCTTATCTCGCTTAGTTTTGCTGTGGTACAATCCAGTGACAGAAGAGGATACGAAGCTGCGCCACTGTCTGGGCGTCTTCTTTCCCATATTTGCTTATTCTTGTCGGTAAGTCGTTTTTGATTTTTTGTTTGTTTTTCCTTCACTGACCAATTATCTGCTAAAAAAATAAGGCGCCTCTTTGTTTACATATGAGTTGTTGGGTACAATTTGCACATTTTCACCCATTTTTTTATTCCTAACTTTCTTCCATGAGGTATAATTTATTTGATTTAATTCAGTCACAAAAACAGCACCTAAATTATACAATGAACAGTGCACCTGCAGTCTATACCCAACATCAGTGTAGGTCACGAAGTAAATAATCCATTTCAGTATGCTACCCCGGACATAAAATACCCAACATCTTTTTCAGCAACCATATATGTTCCGGATGTTCCATATATGTTGCATATTTCCACCCCGTTCCTGTAAATTACCCAGTTATGAGATGAAGGACCTGGTCTCCCATATTGTCTTACAGCAGTGCTGAGTAGGGAAGGCCCAGAGTATCCAGATCTTATAGAATTTTTTCTGCAGTGCATTTCTTTTGAGGTATACCCACCTCTCCAACCGAAGTATAGCGTTAACTCTCTCCCTAAGCTCCTCGATGGCCGGAGGAGCCGGATCCAGCCAGTGGTAGGCCAACAGTTTCCTGGCCCGATATAAGAGTTGTGTGATAACGACTGTCACCAGCGAACTCCAATCAGACTCGTCATCCAGGAGACCCAGGATGCATGTGACAGGTCTTGGCTGTAGTCGTATGTTAAAAACTTGCCCAATCAGTTCTAATACTGCCCTCCAGTATTCTTCTATATTCCCACAGGACCCACATCATATGCAATGGAATAGCATTCTCCCGCCCACACCTAGGACAAAGGTCATCTGTCCGGATCCCCATCTTATGTAATAGACTAGGGGTCCTGTATACACTATATGCAACAAGTATAACTGCGACAGTCGTTGACTGTCAGTAACCGCTAAGCTTGGAGTCTGAGACAGGACCTCATCCCACTGCTCCTCTGTCGACCTAAGTCACTCTCCCACTTCTCTCTAGTTTGCAGAGGGAATTTAAGATTACTAGGTAGCATCGCTGTATATAATCTAGAGCTAACACCGTAGGAGCGGTCCTAGGTCAGCGAGGGTGTGATTTCGCTCTACACTAATACCCACATGACGTGTCTGTCTCGTAGGCCTGCCGGAGTTGTAAGTACTGCACATTTTCTTCTATCAATATCTGAAACTAAGCCTGAAGCCGGTCAAATCCTTTAAGTGTGCTATTCTGAAGTATCTGAAACCAGATGCACCCCCCCTCACCCACCCACCCACATTCTCCTGCCCGGGAGTTTCTGCAGCTCTAATAGTCCGTGATTATGCCATAAGGACCAGTACTCTGTCACTTCTGATATTCCCAGCAACTCCCTCCCTCTATCCCACACCTTGTATAGCATTGCCAATGTTGGGTGTGATGGTCTGTTTTTGGAAGAGTATCTTGCATCGAAAAAGGCCATCGGGTGTCTTCATTTTGTAAGGCCCTTCACCAATTTGCCCCCAACGTCATATGCCTCGTTTTTTCCCCATTTCCTAAAATGCTGCATCTGCGCCGCAATATAGTAAATCCATGGGTTGGGGACTGCCAGACCCCCCTCCTCCCCCCTCTGCAGGGTCTCAAGACAAATTCTGGCTTGTTGCTTTTTCCACAAGAGTTCACGTAACAAAGTGTTGATTTTATGAAAGATTTTCCAATGGATCCATATCGGAGCGTTGTCGAGAAGATATGAAAGTTTAGGCAACAGCACCATTTTTAGTAGGTTAGTTCGGCCAATAAGGGACAGTGCGAGTCTGAAGTAGCACAGGCTCCAGATTTTGAGCATAGTAATCGCACGGTCGGGCACTGAACACTATCCCCCGGTATTTACGGAATTGGCAGCCCCAGAGTAGCGAAACTAGGTGGGAGTGGATCTATAGGAAGCAGAGCCAACTTCTCCCAGTTTATTAGGAGCCCTGAGCGCCTTCGAAATTCATTAATACTACTAATAGCTGGACCCACTGATGTCCGCACTTCCCTAAGATACAATAATAGATCATCCGCATAGAGGAATACCTTTTGCTCCAGACCTCCGATCTCAAACCCTTTTACACTAATGGAGGCGCGAAGCATAATCGCCAATGGTTCAATTGCCACCGCAAACCATAATGGGGAGAGAAGACGGCCCTGTCTTGTGCCCCTGGCCAGACTAAGAGATGATGAAGTACAGACATTGGCCCGCGTAGAGGCAAATAGTAATTTAACCCGTCCTATAAACCTAGAACCCAGACCCAATTTCCCCAAAACTGCCCATAGGAAATTCCATTCTATGGCACAAACTGTTTTAATGATACTGTTTTTGGGGGTTTAGTTAGTGAAACACTGCAATTTTGGCGATTTTGAATTTTTTTTTTTTAAACTTTGGATTAGCTGGACTTTTTTGGAAGCGGGGATAGGAAGTCTTTAGGTTTGTTTTTGTGTTTGGTTTTTTGTAACAGAAGGGTAATTTCATATTTTTGTGTTTGTTTTTTTTTGCTTTTTTTTTTTTTTTTTATTTTTTAATCCTTTTTTTTCCCTTATTTTTAATTAGCTCTCTACATAAGTATTCACTACATAGTGTAAATAACTATCTCCTTTGAAGCTCTTCCTCAAGCTGTGACTTTATCACAATCTTGTCGCATGACACTTGTGTGCACTAGAATCAGCAGCATGGCTGTTGTCCCAGAAGGAAGCCTCTTCTAAAGATGATGCATAAGAAAGACCACAGTGTACTGAACACAAACTTGCCAGTGGTTTAGACATTAATGGCTGTGTGTTGAGTTATTTAGAGGGCACCAAATTTACACTTTCACAAGCTGTACACTGATTACTTAACATTGTATCAATGTATCAGATCTTCAGTGTTGTCCCATGAAAAGACATAAAATATAAACATAAATGTGAGGAGTGTACTCATTGTTGTGAAATACTCTAAGTTCTGCTTGTCTCTCCAGTAAAGGAGACAAACTCTAGCACAGCGCCACCTATTGGAAGTAGCGATCCTAAAAGTCACAAGTGGATTTTTGACAATCCTTTGCAATATGACTCAGGATATATAAGCCAGATCAGAATCCCAATTTGCAGACACGGTGTTTCGGGGTGCTTGCCCCTCGTCAGTGCAAAGTATGGGGGTGTCTGATCTGGCTCATGAGAAAGCTATGTGGGGACCACGGGGGAACACTATTCTCCTTAAGGAGACTTTGCAAGCCAGTCTGGCTGCCAGGTAAGGGGACTTATAGCTGCAATGCCCCTAAAATTCCACGGGGGAACACTATTCTCCTTAAGGAGACTTTGCAAGCCAGTCTGGCTGCCAGGTAAGGGGACTTATAGCTGCAATGCCCCTCTGGGAAATATTCAAATTGTCTCTCCAGTAAAGGAGACAAACTCTAGCACAGCGCCACCTATTGGAAGTAGCGATCCTAAAAGTCACAAGTGGATTTTTGACAATCCTTTGCAATATGACTCAGGATATATAAGCCAGATCAGAATCCCAATTTGCAGACACGGTGTTTCGGGGTGCTTGCCCCTCGTCAGTGCAAAGTATGGGGGTGTCTGATCTGGCTCATGAGAAAGCTATGTGGGGACCACGGGGGAACACTATTCTCCTTAAGGAGACTTTGCAAGCCAGTCTGGCTGCCAGGTAAGGGGACTTATAGCTGCAATGCCCCTAAAATTCCACGGGGGAACACTATTCTCCTTAAGGAGACTTTGCAAGCCAGTCTGGCTGCCAGGTAAGGGGACTTATAGCTGCAATGCCCCTCTGGGAAATATTCAAATTGTCTCTCCAGTAAAGGAGACAAACTCTAGCACAGCGCCACCTATTGGAAGTAGCGATCCTAAAAGTCACAAGTGGATTTTTGACAATCCTTTGCAATATGACTCAGGATATATAAGCCAGATCAGAATCCCAATTTGCAGACACGGTGTTTCGGGGTGCTTGCCCCTCGTCAGTGCAAAGTATGGGGGTGTCTGATCTGGCTCATGAGAAAGCTATGTGGGGACCACGGGGGAACACTATTCTCCTTAAGGAGACTTTGCAAGCCAGTCTGGCTGCCAGGTAAGGGGACTTATAGCTGCAATGCCCCTAAAATTCCACGGGGGAACACTATTCTCCTTAAGGAGACTTTGCAAGCCAGTCTGGCTGCCAGGTAAGGGGACTTATAGCTGCAATGCCCCTCTGGGAAATATTCAAATTGTCTCTCCAGTAAAGGAGACAAACTCTAGCACAGCGCCACCTATTGGAAGTAGCGATCCTAAAAGTCACAAGTGGATTTTTGACAATCCTTTGCAATATGACTCAGGATATATAAGCCAGATCAGAATCCCAATTTGCAGACACGGTGTTTCGGGGTGCTTGCCCCTCGTCAGTGCAAAGTATGGGGGTGTCTGATCTGGCTCATGAGAAAGCTATGTGGGGACCACGGGGGAACACTATTCTCCTTAAGGAGACTTTGCAAGCCAGTCTGGCTGCCAGGTAAGGGGACTTATAGCTGCAATGCCCCTAAAATTCCACGGGGGAACACTATTCTCCTTAAGGAGACTTTGCAAGCCAGTCTGGCTGCCAGGTAAGGGGACTTATAGCTGCAATGCCCCTCTGGGAAATATTCAAATTGTCTCTCCAGTAAAGGAGACAAACTCTAGCACAGCGCCACCTATTGGAAGTAGCGATCCTAAAAGTCACAAGTGGATTTTTGACAATCCTTTGCAATATGACTCAGGATATATAAGCCAGATCAGAATCCCAATTTGCAGACACGGTGTTTCGGGGTGCTTGCCCCTCGTCAGTGCAAAGTATGGGGGTGTCTGATCTGGCTCATGAGAAAGCTATGTGGGGACCACGGGGGAACACTATTCTCCTTAAGGAGACTTTGCAAGCCAGTCTGGCTGCCAGGTAAGGGGACTTATAGCTGCAATGCCCCTAAAATTCCACGGGGGAACACTATTCTCCTTAAGGAGACTTTGCAAGCCAGTCTGGCTGCCAGGTAAGGGGACTTATAGCTGCAATGCCCCTCTGGGAAATATTCAAATTGTCTCTCCAGTAAAGGAGACAAACTCTAGCACAGCGCCACCTATTGGAAGTAGCGATCCTAAAAGTCACAAGTGGATTTTTGACAATCCTTTGCAATATGACTCAGGATATATAAGCCAGATCAGAATCCCAATTTGCAGACACGGTGTTTCGGGGTGCTTGCCCCTCGTCAGTGCAAAGTATGGGGGTGTCTGATCTGGCTCATGAGAAAGCTATGTGGGGACCACGGGGGAACACTATTCTCCTTAAGGAGACTTTGCAAGCCAGTCTGGCTGCCAGGTAAGGGGACTTATAGCTGCAATGCCCCTAAAATTCCACGGGGGAACACTATTCTCCTTAAGGAGACTTTGCAAGCCAGTCTGGCTGCCAGGTAAGGGGACTTATAGCTGCAATGCCCCTCTGGGAAATATTCAAATTGTCTCTCCAGTAAAGGAGACAAACTCTAGCACAGCGCCACCTATTGGAAGTAGCGATCCTAAAAGTCACAAGTGGATTTTTGACAATCCTTTGCAATATGACTCAGGATATATAAGCCAGATCAGAATCCCAATTTGCAGACACGGTGTTTCGGGGTGCTTGCCCCTCGTCAGTGCAAAGTATGGGGGTGTCTGATCTGGCTCATGAGAAAGCTATGTGGGGACCACGGGGGAACACTATTCTCCTTAAGGAGACTTTGCAAGCCAGTCTGGCTGCCAGGTAAGGGGACTTATAGCTGCAATGCCCCTAAAATTCCACGGGGGAACACTATTCTCCTTAAGGAGACTTTGCAAGCCAGTCTGGCTGCCAGGTAAGGGGACTTATAGCTGCAATGCCCCTCTGGGAAATATTCAAATTGTCTCTCCAGTAAAGGAGACAAACTCTAGCACAGCGCCACCTATTGGAAGTAGCGATCCTAAAAGTCACAAGTGGATTTTTGACAATCCTTTGCAATATGACTCAGGATATATAAGCCAGATCAGAATCCCAATTTGCAGACACGGTGTTTCGGGGTGCTTGCCCCTCGTCAGTGCAAAGTATGGGGGTGTCTGATCTGGCTCATGAGAAAGCTATGTGGGGACCACGGGGGAACACTATTCTCCTTAAGGAGACTTTGCAAGCCAGTCTGGCTGCCAGGTAAGGGGACTTATAGCTGCAATGCCCCTAAAATTCCACGGGGGAACACTATTCTCCTTAAGGAGACTTTGCAAGCCAGTCTGGCTGCCAGGTAAGGGGACTTATAGCTGCAATGCCCCTCTGGGAAATATTCAAATTGTCTCTCCAGTAAAGGAGACAAACTCTAGCACAGCGCCACCTATTGGAAGTAGCGATCCTAAAAGTCACAAGTGGATTTTTGACAATCCTTTGCAATATGACTCAGGATATATAAGCCAGATCAGAATCCCAATTTGCAGACACGGTGTTTCGGGGTGCTTGCCCCTCGTCAGTGCAAAGTATGGGGGTGTCTGATCTGGCTCATGAGAAAGCTATGTGGGGACCACGGGGGAACACTATTCTCCTTAAGGAGACTTTGCAAGCCAGTCTGGCTGCCAGGTAAGGGGACTTATAGCTGCAATGCCCCTAAAATTCCACGGGGGAACACTATTCTCCTTAAGGAGACTTTGCAAGCCAGTCTGGCTGCCAGGTAAGGGGACTTATAGCTGCAATGCCCCTCTGGGAAATATTCAAATTGTCTCTCCAGTAAAGGAGACAAACTCTAGCACAGCGCCACCTATTGGAAGTAGCGATCCTAAAAGTCACAAGTGGATTTTTGACAATCCTTTGCAATATGACTCAGGATATATAAGCCAGATCAGAATCCCAATTTGCAGACACGGTGTTTCGGGGTGCTTGCCCCTCGTCAGTGCAAAGTATGGGGGTGTCTGATCTGGCTCATGAGAAAGCTATGTGGGGACCACGGGGGAACACTATTCTCCTTAAGGAGACTTTGCAAGCCAGTCTGGCTGCCAGGTAAGGGGACTTATAGCTGCAATGCCCCTAAAATTCCACGGGGGAACACTATTCTCCTTAAGGAGACTTTGCAAGCCAGTCTGGCTGCCAGGTAAGGGGACTTATAGCTGCAATGCCCCTCTGGGAAATATTCAAATTGTCTCTCCAGTAAAGGAGACAAACTCTAGCACAGCGCCACCTATTGGAAGTAGCGATCCTAAAAGTCACAAGTGGATTTTTGACAATCCTTTGCAATATGACTCAGGATATATAAGCCAGATCAGAATCCCAATTTGCAGACACGGTGTTTCGGGGTGCTTGCCCCTCGTCAGTGCAAAGTATGGGGGTGTCTGATCTGGCTCATGAGAAAGCTATGTGGGGACCACGGGGGAACACTATTCTCCTTAAGGAGACTTTGCAAGCCAGTCTGGCTGCCAGGTAAGGGGACTTATAGCTGCAATGCCCCTAAAATTCCACGGGGGAACACTATTCTCCTTAAGGAGACTTTGCAAGCCAGTCTGGCTGCCAGGTAAGGGGACTTATAGCTGCAATGCCCCTCTGGGAAATATTCAAATTGTCTCTCCAGTAAAGGAGACAAACTCTAGCACAGCGCCACCTATTGGAAGTAGCGATCCTAAAAGTCACAAGTGGATTTTTGACAATCCTTTGCAATATGACTCAGGATATATAAGCCAGATCAGAATCCCAATTTGCAGACACGGTGTTTCGGGGTGCTTGCCCCTCGTCAGTGCAAAGTATGGGGGTGTCTGATCTGGCTCATGAGAAAGCTATGTGGGGACCACGGGGGAACACTATTCTCCTTAAGGAGACTTTGCAAGCCAGTCTGGCTGCCAGGTAAGGGGACTTATAGCTGCAATGCCCCTAAAATTCCACGGGGGAACACTATTCTCCTTAAGGAGACTTTGCAAGCCAGTCTGGCTGCCAGGTAAGGGGACTTATAGCTGCAATGCCCCTCTGGGAAATATTCAAATTGTCTCTCCAGTAAAGGAGACAAACTCTAGCACAGCGCCACCTATTGGAAGTAGCGATCCTAAAAGTCACAAGTGGATTTTTGACAATCCTTTGCAATATGACTCAGGATATATAAGCCAGATCAGAATCCCAATTTGCAGACACGGTGTTTCGGGGTGCTTGCCCCTCGTCAGTGCAAAGTATGGGGGTGTCTGATCTGGCTCATGAGAAAGCTATGTGGGGACCACGGGGGAACACTATTCTCCTTAAGGAGACTTTGCAAGCCAGTCTGGCTGCCAGGTAAGGGGACTTATAGCTGCAATGCCCCTAAAATTCCACGGGGGAACACTATTCTCCTTAAGGAGACTTTGCAAGCCAGTCTGGCTGCCAGGTAAGGGGACTTATAGCTGCAATGCCCCTCTGGGAAATATTCAAATTGTCTCTCCAGTAAAGGAGACAAACTCTAGCACAGCGCCACCTATTGGAAGTAGCGATCCTAAAAGTCACAAGTGGATTTTTGACAATCCTTTGCAATATGACTCAGGATATATAAGCCAGATCAGAATCCCAATTTGCAGACACGGTGTTTCGGGGTGCTTGCCCCTCGTCAGTGCAAAGTATGGGGGTGTCTGATCTGGCTCATGAGAAAGCTATGTGGGGACCACGGGGGAACACTATTCTCCTTAAGGAGACTTTGCAAGCCAGTCTGGCTGCCAGGTAAGGGGACTTATAGCTGCAATGCCCCTAAAATTCCACGGGGGAACACTATTCTCCTTAAGGAGACTTTGCAAGCCAGTCTGGCTGCCAGGTAAGGGGACTTATAGCTGCAATGCCCCTCTGGGAAATATTCAAATTGTCTCTCCAGTAAAGGAGACAAACTCTAGCACAGCGCCACCTATTGGAAGTAGCGATCCTAAAAGTCACAAGTGGATTTTTGACAATCCTTTGCAATATGACTCAGGATATATAAGCCAGATCAGAATCCCAATTTGCAGACACGGTGTTTCGGGGTGCTTGCCCCTCGTCAGTGCAAAGTATGGGGGTGTCTGATCTGGCTCATGAGAAAGCTATGTGGGGACCACGGGGGAACACTATTCTCTAAGTTCTGCTGTCAGCTGATGACCTTAGCATCTAATATGTGAAAAGTAATAAACTTGAGGGTTTTTTTCTGGCTGCTGCTGTTACAAGCAGAAGCCACATATGATGCATGCTCAGATCCTGTGACCTCTCCATACCCCACACACCAACCTGTGTTAAGCAATTAAATAACAATAGTGAAATTTATTAATTTTTCTTATATAAAATACCCTTACCATAAAAACCTATCTAATCTATTTTATTTTGTCATTATACGGTTTACATGCTGTATGTATTGTGTGTAAGATAGATATATATATATATATATATATATATATATATATATATATATATATATATCTATTATTACTATTTATTTATTTATTTTGTATATAATGTCCATTTTGATTACATGTTCTCCGTTCTTCCATAGAACAAATCAGGATTGCTTCGCAGAGTCTTTCCTCCCGACCCTACAAACACTGTTTAATGCTCCGGCCTCATCCCCTCTGGCTGACGTGGATGTTTCCAATGTTGCTGAGCTCCTAGTGGATCTTACAAGACCCAGCGGCCTAAAGCAGCAAGCGACAAATCCTCCGGACTACCAGGTTAGTGTGATCTTGGCTCTCTGTGATCTATTGATTCTGGATTTGACTTTCCTGGTAAGATCGCCCTCAACCTGTCTTTCAGATCTCCACCGTTCATGACAACCTGGCTCTTAAAATTTGCAATGAAATAATGAAAGATCACACTTCTCCAGATGTTCGCATCTATGCAAAATCATTGTGTTCTCTCGAGCTATCGAAGGAGTTTGCAAAAGATCTGCTTCCTGTACTGGATGCTGCTATGGAGGTGCGTGTGTACCCCTGTCTATACAGTGTGTCCTCCCATATCCTGTCCACCGCCATTAACTTGAGAACGGCGGCAGCTATAGGCATAGAAGTGGTGTCTAGGTATAGTAAAGTAGCTATGTGCTACGCAATGAAACCACCTATAGTGCCACCTGGTGGAAAATAACAGCATTTCTTCAGCGCTCTATTGGGAGACCCAGACGATTGGGGTATAGCTACTGCCCTCTGGAGGCCACACAAAGCACTACATTAAAAGTGCAAGGCCCCTCCCCCTCTGGCTATACCCCCCCGTGGTATCACGGGTACTCCAGTTTTAGCTTTGTGTGCGAAGGAGGTCAGACATTCCATGCATAGCTCCACAGATTTTAGTCAGCAGTAGCTGCTGACTGTTTCGGATGGAAGAAAAGAGGACACATATAGTGTCCCCAGCATGCTCCCTTCTCACCCCTGGATGGTGTTGTAAGGTTGAGGTACCTATTGCTGGTACAGGGCTGGAGCCTGACATGCTGTTTTCCTTCCACATCCCCTTGTAGGGCTCTGTGGAAGTGGGATCCTGCCGGCCTCTCAGCTCTGATGCCGGGCTCCATCCACAGACCCATTAGAACCTGATGGAGACGGAGCAGGAGTACGATCAGGGACAGGCCCTGCATCATACAGGTACTCTGTGTCCCCGGCAGGCACAGACACACTCCGGGCTGGCTGGGTGTTGTAGTGCGCCGGGGACCGCAACGTGGAGTTAGTGTCCCTACAGATTACTGGGGGACTTTTTTGTGTATGGGAACGCAGCGCCGACCCCCTCTGGACCGGGCGGCGCTGCTGTGACTTGTGGTGCGCCGGGGATCCGCCGTCCGCGCTTTTACGGCGGCGGCGGTTATAAATTTAGTCCCCGGCTTTTTGGGCCTAGGACGCCGGCAGCTCCGTTTCGTTCCCGCCCCCACCCTGTCATTCAGGGTAGGGGAGAGACGCTGTTCGCTAGCAGCGACGAGGGCTGGAGCCTGTTTTACATGCTCCAGCCCTCTCACTTGGCACAGAGGGAAGCAGGCTTCCCGCTCTTGGCCAGGAACGCCCAGGGCCCGCCCCCCTTCCTCTCTCGAGACGCCGGCAGCCATTACATGCATGCCTGGCTGGAGGAAGGACGCAAGGCTCTGGGAGACCTGGACTAGGGGCTATCTGGCGACCACACACCCGCTTTTTAAGCGGGCGGTAAGCGATTTTTCTGTGCTGGTCCCTCTAGTGCCTCACTGTGTATCAGTGTACTGGGTACAGATATATAGATATTGTATTTCTTGCACTGTGAGGTGCGCTTCTGGCTGCATATCCCAGATCGCTCTGTGGAAGCAGCAACATGTCATCCTCAAAACGCAAGGCGGCCAAGGCAAAAAGGGCTGTGTATACTGCGTGTGCTGCATGTGGGGCTAATCTACCAGCAGGCTCCGATGACCCCCATTGTGTGCAATGCTCCGACCCGGTGCTGCTTCGCCAGCCGGAGTCAGGAGAGGTAGCGACCCAGGCTGAGACGCTTGTAAGTTCTGCCCCGGTGACAGGGACGGACTTTGCAGTTTTTGCAGATAATATGTCTGTGTCTATGGCAAGAATCCTTGAAACCTTGCAATCTATGCATGGGACGCAGTCTCTGGGCACGGCGAGGCCTCTGTCCTCAGGTCCCCCTTACTTGGAATGTATCCAGCCCACAGGGGGGTCCCCGGCTTCACAGGCCGAGGATTATGACTCAGATGATGGCCCCAGCCACCCTAAGCGAGCTCGCTGGGAAAGACCCTCGACGTCTTCACACTGCTCAGGGTCTCAGCGCAATCAGTCTCCCTGTGATGTGTCTGATGAGAGTGATCAGGAATCCACTCCTGGAACCCCTCTCAACCTGGATACCCCGGATGGGGATGCCATGGTAAACGACCTTATCTCAGCCATCAATAGGCTGTTGGATATTTCTCCCCCAGCCCCTTCAGCAGAAGAGGCGGCTGCGGAGCAGGAAAAGTTTTGTTTCCTTTATCCCAAGCGTAAATTGAGTGCTTTGTTAGATCACTCTGACTTCAGAGAATCAATCCAGAAGCACGACGCTCACCCAGAAAGGCGTTTCTCTAAACGATCTAAAGATACGCGTTTCCCTTTCCCCCCTGAGGTGGTCAAGCGCTGGACACAGTGTCCAAAGGTAGACCCCCCGATTTCCAAACTTGCAGCTAGATCCATAGTTGCAGTGGAGGATGGCGCTTCACTTAAAGATGCCAATGACAGACAGATGGACCTTTGGTTAAAATCTGTCTATGAAGCTATCGGCGCGTCGTTTGCTCCGGCATTCGCAGCCGTATGGGCACTCCAGGCTATTTCAGCTGGCTTAGCAAAAGTGGATGCTATCATGCATCCAGCAGTGCCGCAAGTGGCGCACCTTACCACGCAGATGTCGGCGTTTGCGTCTTACGCTATCAATGCGGTCCTAGAATCTACCAGTCGCACCTCAATGGCGTCCGCCAATTCGGTAGTTTTGCGCAGAGCCTTGTGGTTAAAGGACTGGAAAGCAGATGCTGGTTCCAAAAAATGTTTAACCAGTTTGCCTTTATCTAGAGATAGACTGTTTGGCGAGCCATTGGCTGACATCATTAAGCAGTCCAAGGGTAAAGACTCCTCTTTACCACAACCCAGAACATCCAAACCTCAGCAGAAAAAGTGGCAGCAGAGGTTTCAGTCCTTTCGAGGTTCGGGCAAGACACCATTTACCTCGTCCAAGGGGACTCAGAGGACGCAAAGAAACTCAGATTCGTGGCGGACTCACACACGCCCCAAGAAAGCAAATGGAGGTACCGCTTCCAAAGCGGCTACCTCATGACTTCCAGCCCCCCCCCTCCGCATCGCCGGTCGGGGGCAGGCTCTCCCGCTTTTCCGGCATTTGGATGTCACAGGTCAAAGACCGGTGGGTGACGGACATTTTGTCTCGCGGGTACAGAATCGAGTTCAATTCTCGTCCTCCAGCTCGGTTCTTCAGAACCTCCCCACGTCCAGACCGAGCAGATGCTCTGCTGCAGGCGGTGGATTCCCTAAAAGCGGAAGGAGTGGTTATCCCAGTCCCTTCTCAGGAACAAGGGCACGGGTTTTACTCCAATCTCTTTGTGGTTCCAAAAAAGGACGGCTCGTTCCGTCCTGTTCTGGACCTAAAACGGCTCAACAAACATGTGCACGCCAGGAGGTTCCGGATGGAAACCCTCCGCTCTGTCATTGCCTCAATGTCCAGAGGAGACTTCCTTGCCTCAATAGACATCAAAGATGCTTATCTCCACGTGCCAATTGCTACAGAACATCAACGTTTTCTACGTTTTGTGATAGGAGACGACCATTTTCAGTTCGTAGCTCTTCCATTTGGTCTGGCGACAGCCCCACGGGTCTTCACCAAGGTCATGGCGGCGGTGGTAGCAGTCTTGCACTCTCAGGGACACTCGGTGATCCCTTACCTAGACGACTTATTGGTCAAAGCTCCCTCTCAGGAGGCATGTCAGCACAGCCTGAATGCTACGCTGGAGACTCTACAGTCTTTCGGATGGATCATCAACTTTCCAAAGTCGATCCTATCACCGACTCAGTCACTAACGTATCTTGGCATGGAGTTTCATACTCTAGCAGCGATAGTGAAGCTTCCGCTGGACAAGCAGCGGTCACTACAGACAGGGGTGCAATCTCTTCTGCAGGGCCAGTTGCATCCCTTGCGGCGCCTCATGCATTTCCTAGGGAAGATGGTGGCAGCCATGGAAGCAGTTCCCTTTGCGCAGTTTCATCTGCGCCCACTTCAATGGGACATTCTCCGCCAATGGGACGGGAAGTCAACGTCCCTGGACAGGAAAGTCTCGCTTTCCCAGACGGCCAAAGACTCTCTACAATGGTGGCTCCTTCCCACCTCATTGTCTCAGGGAAGATCCTTCCTGCCCCCATCCTGGGCAGTAGTCACGACAGATGCGAGTCTGTCAGGGTGGGGAGCAGTATTTCTCCACCACAGGGCTCAGGGGACGTGGACTCCGCAGGAGTCCACCCTTCAGATCAATGTTCTGGAGATCAGAGCAGTGTATCTTGCTCTACTGGCCTTCCAACAGTGGCTGGAAGGAAAACAGATCCGAATTCAATCGGACAACTCCACAGCGGTGGCATACATCAACCACCAAGGAGGGACGCGCAGTCGGCAAGCCTTCCAAGAAGTCCGGCGCATTCTAATGTGGGTGGAGGACAGAGCATCCACCATATCCGCGGTTCACATCCCAGGCGTAGAAAACTGGGAAGCAGACTTCCTCAGTCGCCAGGGCATGGACGCAGGGGAATGGTCCCTTCACCCGGACGTGTTTCAGGAAATCTGTCGACGCTGGGGAGTGCCGGACGTCGACCTAATGGCATCCCGGCACAACAACAAGGTCCCGGCATTCATGGCGAGGTCGCGCGATCAAAGAGCTCTGGCGGCAGACGCCTTGGTTCAAGATTGGTCGCAGTTTCAGCTCCCATACGTGTTTCCGCCTCTGGCGCTCTTGCCCAGAGTGCTACGCAAGATCAGATCCGAGTGCAGCCGCGTCATACTCGTCGCTCCAGACTGGCCGAGGAGGTCGTGGTATCCGGATCTGTGGCATCTCACGATCGGTCGACCGTGGTCACTGCCAGACCGACCAGACTTACTGTCCCAAGGGCCGTTTTTCCATCAGAATTCTGCGGCCCTGAACCTGACTGTGTGGCCATTGAGTCCTGGATCCTAGCATCTGCTGGATTATCTCAGGGAGTCGTTGCCACAATGAGACAAGCTAGAAAGTCGAATTCGGCTAAGATCTACCACAGAACGTGGAAGATTTTCTTGTCCTGGTGCTCTGCTCAGGGAGGGTCTCCCTGGCCATTTGCATTGCCCAAGTTTCTTTCCTTCCTGCAATCGGGGTTAGAAAAGGGCTTGTCGCTCAGCTCCCTTAAAGGGCAAGTTTCGGCACTATCCGTGTTTTTTCAGAAGCGTCTAGCACGTCTTCCTAAGGTGCGCACGTTCCTGCAGGGGGTCTGTCATATTGTGCCCCCGTACAAGCGACCGTTAGATCCATGGGATCTGAACAGGGTACTAGTTGCTCTCCAGAAGCCGCCCTTCGAGCCTCTGAAGGAAGTTTCCTTTTCTCGGCTGTCGCAGAAAGTGGCGTTTCTTGTTGCGATCACATCGCTTCGGCGAGTGTCTGAGCTGGCAGCTCTGTCATCTAAGGCTCCCTTCCTGGTGTTCCACCAGGACAAGGTTGTGCTGCGCCCCATTCCGGAGTTTCTTCCTAAGGTCGTATCCTCTTTTCATCTTAATCAGGATATATCCTTGCCTTCTTTTTGCCCTCATCCGGTTCACCGGTATGAAAAGGCCTTACGTTTGCTAGATCTGGTGAGAGCACTCAGAATCTACATTTCCCGCACGGCGCCCATACGCCGGGCCGATGCACTTTTCGTCCTTGTCGCTGGTCCGCGCAAGGGGTTGCAGGCTTCTAAAGCCACCCTGGCTCGATGGATCAAAGAACCAATTCTAGAGGCCTACCGTTCTGCGGGGCTTCCGGTTCCTTCAGGGCTAAAAGCCCACTCCACCAGGGCCGTGGGTGCGTCCTGGGCATTACGTCACCAGGCTTCGGCTCAACAGGTGTGCCAGGCAGCTACCTGGTCCAGTCTGCACACTTTCACCAAGCATTATCAGGTGCATACCTATGCTTCGGCGGATGCCAGCTTAGGTAGAAGAGTCCTGCAGGCGGCAGTGACACCCCCGTAGGGGAGGGCTGTTTTGCAGCTCTAACATGAGGTATTTATTTACCCACCCAGGGACAGCTTTTGGACGTCCCAATCGTCTGGGTCTCCCAATAGAGCGCTGAAGAAGAAGGGAATTTTGTTACTTACCGTAAATTCCTTTTCTTCTAGCTCTTATTGGGAGACCCAGCACCCGCCCTGTTGTCCTTCGGGATGTTTTTTTGTTGTTTGCGGGTACACATGTTGTTCATGTTGAACGGTTTTTCAGTTCTCCGATGTTATTCGGAGTTAATTTGTTTAAACCAGTTATTGGCTTCCTCCTTCTTGCTTTGGCACTAAAACTGGAGTACCCGTGATACCACGGGGGGGTATAGCCAGAGGGGGAGGGGCCTTGCACTTTTAATGTAGTGCTTTGTGTGGCCTCCAGAGGGCAGTAGCTATACCCCAATCGTCTGGGTCTCCCAATAAGAGCTAGAAGAAAAGGAATTTACGGTAAGTAACAAAATTCCCTTCTTTTATCTCAAAAACAGAACGAGATGGAGAAAAAAAGTGAATTACAAAGTTGTAGGGCATCAATACAATGCGAATCGACACCTTGCATACAGAAATGCTATGATTAGAACGTGTAAAACTCACAAGGCTGCGGACGTGAAGCGATACCTCATGGAGACCTTCCTACAAGTCATTGGGTATGGTGGCTGCGTGCAGTGGCCTCCATGCTCACCTGACCTGACCCCATTGGACTTCTTTCTGTGAGGTCACATCAAACAGCAGGTGTATGCGACCCCTCCACCACCATTGCAGGACCTACGACGACGTATCACAGATGCTTGTGCAAACGTGTCACCTAACATATTGCACAACGTGCAGCAAGATACAGTATGCTGTCCAGAGTCCAGATGTGCATTGCAGCTGACGGTGGCCACTTTGAGCATCAAAGTTAAATGAGCGCCATATGCGTGACCCTCATTCAATGTTTTGGGGGGGTCATGGGTTTCATATAGCATTTCTGTATGCAAGGTGTTGATTCATATTAAATTGATGATGCCCTGCAATTTTGTAATTCACTTTTCTTTGTCGCTCCATTGGGAGACCCAGACAATTGGGTGTATAGCTTCTGCCTCCGGAGGCCACACAAAGTTATTACACTTTAAAAAGTGTAACCCCTCCCCTCTGCTATACACCCTCCCGTGCATCACGGGCCCATCAGTTTTATGCTTTGTGTTGAAGGAGGCACACATTCACGCAAGCTCCACATTTTAGTCAGCAGCAGCTGCTGACTTTATCGGATGGAAGAAAAGAGGGCCCCTCACAGGGCCCCCGGCATGCTCCCTTCTCACCCCACTTTGGTCGGCGGTGCTGTTAAGGTTGAGGTACCCATTGCGGGTACACAGGCTGGAGCCACATGCCGTTTTCCTTCCCCATCCCTTAGGGGCTCTGGGAGAAGTGGGATCCTAGCCGGTCACCAGGCACTGGGACCGGGCTCCCTCCGCAGCCCCTGTGGGATCCTGACGGACAGGAGTCTGGATGTCATCAGGGACAGGCCCTGCTTCTTTGAGGTACTCTGTGTCCCCTTGGGGACGGCGCATAGAGCGCCTGTGGATCGGACACTGCAGCAGCTGCGCTGTGTTTGGGGCCGCCGGGACTACCGCGCCGACCGTGCCTGTTTGCCGGCCGCGCTTATAACTCGAGTCCCCGGCTTTTGCGGCCTAGTACCGCATATTCCCGCCCCCGGGCCTGCCAGTCAGGGGCAAGGGCGGGACGCTAGACTTAACGTCAGCGGTGAGGGCTGGAGCATACTTAGTATCCTCCTCCCCCCCTCACTGAGCACCGTGGGGCACCAGATTCCCGCACTTTTTAAGGCACGCCCACGGCTCCCTCCTCCTCACAGAACGCTGGCAGCCATTATTACATCGCTGCTGCTGGAGGAGAACTTCTGAAAGAGCTCATAACGCTGGGAGGCCCAGGCAGGGAATCTGGTGGACACACAACCGCTGTGCGCGGTCGGTAAGCCGCACCTGTTACAGGTGCTGGCCCCCCTGGGTGCCACAGTGTGTATATATATATATATATCCATATTGGGTATACATTTGCTCTGCTCGGCTGCAGTATTTGCTTAGCTATATACCCTCACTGTTTGCTAAGAGGAGATAACAGCATGTCGTCTGCAAAAAGCAAGGGTGCCAAGGCACAGGCTTATTTTGCAACTTGTACCTCTTGTGCGGCCATGTTACCTGCTGGTTCCACCTACCCTCATTGTGTGCAATGCTCGGCCTCTGTGACACTCACTCAGCCGGAGCCTCAGGCACTGGTGGGACCCTCGGCTCAGGTAGAACCACCGGCAGTTACTGTCCAGGTGGCAGGGACAGAGTTTGCAGTGTTGGCTGAGAAACTTTCTGACTCCCTTTCACAATCCATGGCTCAGTCTATGGACAAATGGTCTGCTAAGATACTTGAAGCTTTGCAGTCCAGGCCGGTAACACAGGCCCCGGGCACTGTTGAATCATTGACCCCAGGCCCCCCTCGGTTAGAGCAGCAAACTGCTCCTGAGGTGACACATAGGTCCCACGGGGAGGACTCCGACTCGGACTGTAGTCACAGACCGTCTAAGCGGGCTCGCTGGGTACCTTCATCCACTTCATCACGCTGCTCAGGGTCTCAGCATGAGGACTCTCTGGAGGATGAGGCGGACGTTGCAGCTCAGGGCTCTGATCCTGACGGTGCTCTCAATCTTGATACACCTGAAGGAGACGCCATTGTAAATGACCTTATAGCGTCCATTAACCAGGTGCTAGAACTTCCTCCTCCAACTCTACCTGTTGAGGAGTCAGCTTCACAACAGGAGAAACACCAGTTTAGGTTTCCCAAACGTACAAGGAGTGCTTTTTTCGATCACTCTAACTTCAGGGATGCTGTCCGGAAGCACAGAGCATATCCGGACAAGCGCTTTACTAAGCGCCTTAATGACACACGTTACCCCTTCCCACCTGATGTAGTTAAGGGTTGGGCTCAGTGTCCCAAGGTGGATCCTCCAGTCTCTAGGCTGGCGGCTAGATCCATGGTATCAGTGGCAGATGGCTCATCGCTCAAAGATGCCACTGACAGGCAAATAGAGCTCCTGATGAAATCCATCTATGAAGCCATAGGTGCGTCTTTTGCTCCAGCATTTGCAGCCGTGTGGGTGCTCCAAGCTATCTCAGCTTGTTTGACTGAGATTAAGGCGGTCACAGGCACCGCTACTCCGCAGGTCGTGTCTTTGACTTCTCAGGCGTCGGCTTTTTCGTCCTACGCCATGAACGCGGTCCTCGACTCGGTGAGCCGTACAGCGGTAGCATCCGCCAATTCGGTGGCAGTCCGCAGGGCCATGTGGCTACGCGAATGGAAGGCAGACTCTGCTTCCAAGAAGTTCTTAACCGGTTTGCCATTTTCCGGCGACCGCTTGTTTGACGAGCAATTGGACGAAATTATCAAGCAATCCAAGGGAAAGGACTCGTCCTTACCCCAGTCTAAACCGAACAGACCTCAGCAGCGAAAGATTCAATCGAGGTTTCGGTCCTTTCGGCCCTCAGCCAGGTCCCAATCCTCCACGTCCAACAGGTCACAGAAGGGCCAGAGCAACTCTTCGGCATGGCGGTCTAAGTCACGTCCTAAAAAGACCGCCGGAGGAACCGCCCCCAAGGCGGCCTCCTCATGACTTTCGGTCTCCACAAACCGCATCCTCGGTCGGTGGCAGGCTCTTCCGCTTTTGCGACGCCTGGTGGCCACATGTCCAAGACCGATGGGTGAGAGACATTCTGTCTCACGGTTACAGGATAGAGCTCAGTTCTCGTCCTCCGACTCGTTTCTTCAGAACATCTCCGCCCCCCGAGCGAGCCGATGCACTTTTTCAGGCGGTAAACACTCTGAAGGCAGAAGGAGTGGTGATTCCCGTTCCACCTCAGGAACATGGTCACGGATTCTACTCCAACTTGTTCGTGGTGCCAAAAAAGGACGGATCATTCCGTCCCGTTCTAGACCTCAAGCTGCTCAACAAGCATGTGAGCACCAGAAGGTTTCGGATGGAATCTCTCCGCTCTGTCATCGCCTCGATGTCACAAGGAGACTTCCTAGCATCAGTCGACATCAAAGATGCTTATCTCCATGTGCCAATCGCTCCCGAGCATCACCGCTTCCTGCGTTTCGCCATCGGGGACGAACACCTTCAGTTCGTGGCACTGCCTTTCGGCCTGGCGACAGCCCCACGGGTCTTCACCAAGGTCATGGCAGCAGTGGTGGCGGTCTTACACTCTCAGGGCCACTCGGTGATCCCTTACTTAGACGATCTTCTAGTCAAGGCACCCTCCAGGGTGGCATGCCAACACAGCCTGACCGTCACTCTGGAGACTCTCCAGAGGTTCGGGTGGATCATCAATTTCCCAAAGTCAAATTTGACACCGACCCAATCGCTGACTTACCTCGGGATGGAGTTTCATACCCTTTCAGCGATAGTGAAGCTCCCGCTGGACAAACAGCGTTCACTACAGACAGGGGTACAATCTCTTCTTCGGGGTCAGTCACACCCCTTGAGGCGCCTCATGCACTTCTTAGGGATGATGGTGGCAGCAATGGAGGCAGTTCCCTTTGCGCAGTTTCATCTGCGTCCACTTCAATGGGATATCCTCCGCAAATGGGACAAGAAGCCGACGTCCCTAGACAGGAACGTTTCGCTGTCACGGACAGCCAAGACCTCTCTTCAGTGGTGGCTTCTTCCCACTTCCTTGTCAAAAGGAAAATCCTTCTTGCCCCCATCCTGGGCTGTGGTCACGACGGACGCGAGTCTGTCAGGGTGGGGAGCGGTCTTCCTCCACCACAGGGCTCAGGGAACCTGGACTCCGACAGAGTCCTCCCTTCAGATCAACGTTCTGGAGATAAGGGCAGTGTATCTGGCCCTAAAGGCGTTCCAGCGGTGGCTGGAGGGACGGCAGATCCGAATACAGTCGGACAACGCCACGGCGGTTGCGTACATCAACCACCAGGGCGGCACTCGCAGTCTTCAAGCCTTCCGAGAAGTTCAGCGGATTCTGCTGTGGGCGGAAGCCACAGCCTCCACCATCTCCGCAGTTCACATCCCGGGCGTAGAAAACTGGGAAGCAGATTTTCTCAGTCGCCAGGGCATGGATGCAGGGGAATGGTCTCTTCACCCGGACGTGTTTCGGGAGATCTGTTGCCGCTGGGGAACGCCGGACGTCGATCTAATGGCGTCTCGGCACAACAACAAAATCCCGGCATTCATGGCTCGGTCCAAGGATCACAGAGCTCTGGCGGCAGACGCGTTAGTTCAGGACTGGTCGCAGTTTCGACTGCCTTATGTATTTCCTCCTCTGGCACTGCTGCCCAGAGTATTACGCAAGATCAGGTCCGACTGCAGTCGCGCCATCCTCGTCGCTCCAGACTGGCCGAGGAGATCGTGGTACCCGGATCTGTGGCACCTCACGGTGGGTCAACCGTGGGCACTCCCAGACCGACCAGACTTGCTGTCTCAAGGGCCATTTTTCCATCTGAATTCCGCGGCCCTCAACCTGACTGTGTGGCCATTGAGTCCTGGCTCCTAGCGTCATCAGGGTTATCTCAAGATGTCATTGCCACCATGAGACAGGCCAGGAAACCAACGTCCGCCAAGATCTACCACAGGACTTGGAGGATCTTCTTATCCTGGTGCTCTGATCAGGGTTTCACTCCCTGGCCGTTTGCCTTGCCCACTTTTCTTTCTTTCCTTCAATCCGGATTGGACAAGGGCTTGTCTCTCGGCTCTCTCAAGGGACAAGTATCGGCGCTTTCCGTGTTTTTTCAAAAGCGTCTAGCCAGGCTTCCGCAGGTCCGTACGTTCCTGCAGGGAGTTTGCCACATAGTCCCACCTTACAAGCGTCCGCTAGAACCCTGGGATCTTAACAGAGTGCTGACGGCTCTCCAAAAGCCACCTTTCGAGCCGATGCGGGATGTCTCTTTATCTCGCCTTTCGCAGAAGGTGGCCTTCCTAGTGGCAGTCACATCACTTCGGAGAGTGTCTGAGCTAGCAGCGCTGTCATGCAAAGCCCCCTTCCTGGTGTTTCACCAGGATAAGGTGGTTCTGCGTCCGGTCCCGGAATTTCTCCCTAAGGTGGTATCCCCTTTTCATCTCAATCAGGATATCTCCTTACCTTCTTTTTGCCCTCATCCAGTTCACCAATGTGAAAAGGATTTGCACTTGTTAGATCTTGTGAGAGCACTCAGGCTCTACATTTCACGCACGGCGCCCTTGCGCCGTTCTGATGCGCTCTTTGTCCTTGTCGCGGGACAGCGTAAGGGGTCGCAAGCTTCCAAGTCAACCTTGGCTAGGTGGATCAAGGAACCGATTCTTGAAGCCTACCGTTCGTCTGGGCTTCCGATTCCTTCAGGGCTGAAAGCCCATTCTACCAGAGCTGTAGGTGCGTCCTGGGCATTGCGGCACCAGGCTACGGCTCAGCAGGTGTGTCAGGCAGCTACCTGGTCGAGTCTGCACACTTTTACAAAACACTATCAGGTGCATACCTATGCTTCGGCAGACGCCAGCCTAGGTAGGCAAGTCCTTCAGGCGGCAGTGGCCCACCTGTAAGAAGGGACCGTTGTTTCGGCTATTTTTTATCGAGGTATTCTTTTACCCACCCAGGGATTGCTTTTGGACATCCCAATTGTCTGGGTCTCCCAATGGAGCGACAAAGAAGAAGGGAATTTCTTTGTCGCTCCATTGGGAGACCCAGACAATTGGGTGTATAGCTTCTGCCTCCGGAGGCCACACAAAGTATTACACTTAAAAGTGTAAAGCCCCTCCCCTTCTGCCTATACACCCCCCGTGCCTCACGGGCTCCTCAGTTTTTATGCTTTGTGCGAAGGAGGCTGACATCCACGCATAGCTCCACATCTTAGTCAGCAGCAGCTGCTGACTATGTCGGATGGAAGAAAAGAGGGCCCATAACAGGGCCCCCAGCATGCTCCCTTCTCACCCCACTCTGGTCGGCGGTGCTGTTAAGGTTGAGGTGCCCATTGCGGGTACATAGGCAGGAGCCACATGCTGTTTTCCTTCCCCATCCCTTAATGGGCTCTGGGTGAAGTGGGATCCTAATCGGTCTCCAGGCACTGGGACCGTGCTCCCTCCGCAGCCCCTGGGGAATCTGCTGGACAGGAGCCGGGTATCGTCAGGGACAAGGCCCTGCTACTGTGAGGTACTCTGTGTCCCCCTGGGGGACCGCGCATGGAGCGCTTGTGCCATACACACTGCAGCACTGCTGGGTGTGTTAGTGCGCCGGGGACTACCGCGCCGGCCGCGCTTATTTGCCGGCCGCGCTTATAACTTTAGTCCCCGGCTTTTGCGGCCTAGTATCGCATATTCCCGCCCCCAGGCCTGCCAGTCAGGGGAAGGGCGGGACGCTGCACAGGACGTCAGCGCTGAGGGCTGGAGCATACTTTGTATCCTCCTCCCCTTTCAGTCAGCACAGTGGGGCATCAGATTCCCGCACTTTCTGGGGCACGCCCACGGCCCCCTCCTCCCCACAGAACGCCGGCAGCCATTCCTGTCAGCACTTCTGACGCTGGAGAGGAGAGACAACACGGCTCTGGGAGGCCCAGGCAGGGAATCTGGTGATCACACAACCGCTTTGAGCGGTCGGTAAGCAGCACCTGGGTGCTGGCCCCACTGAGTGCCGAAGTGTACATATATATATATGCTTATATGCTATACATTTACACTGTACGGTCGCACTGTTGATTTTTGGCTATATACCCTCCTGGATTGTACTCAGAGGAGACAACAGCATGTCGTCCGCAAAAAGCAAGGGTGCCAAAGCACAGGCTTACTTTGCAACCTGTACCTCATGTGCGGCTATACTACCGGCAGGTTCCACCGATCCTCATTGTGTGCAATGCTCGGCCCCTGTGGCACTTACTCAGCCGGAGCCTCTGCTACTGGTGGCCCAGGTGGAACCACCTGCTACCACTCTCCAGGTGACAGGGACGGAGTTTGCAGTATTTGCTGACAAACTGTCTGAGAGTATGGATAAATGGTCTGCTAAGATACTAGAAGCCTTACAGTCCAGACCGGTGACTCAGGCCACGGGCACTGTTGAATCATTGACCCCAGGCCCCCCTCAGTTGGAGCAGCAAAGTGCTCCTGGGGTGACCCATAGGTCCCAGGGTGAGGTCTCTGACACGGACCGCAGTCCCAGGCCGCCTAAGCGGGCTCGCTGGGAAATTCTCTCGACTTCATCACACTGTTCGGGGTCTCAGCAGGAGGACTCTCTGGATGATGAAGCGGAGGTAGCAGATCAGGATTCTGATCCTGAGGCCGCTCTCAACCTAGATACACCTGAAGGTGACGCCATAGTGAATGACCTTATAGCGACCATCAATCAGGTGTTGGATATTTCTCCCCCAGCTCCTCCAATTGAGGAGTCAGCTTCTCAGCAGGAGAAATTCCGTTTCAGGTTTCCCAAGCGTACATTGAGTACGTTTCTGGATCACTCTGACTTCAGAGAGGCAGTCCAGAAACACCGAGCTTGTCCAGATAAGCGTTTTTCCAAGCGCCTTAAGGATACACGTTATCCCTTCCCCCCTGACGTTGTCAAGGGCTGGGCTCAGTGTCCCAAGGTGGATCCTCCAGTCTCCAGACTGGCGGCTAGATCCATAGTTGCAGTGGAAGATGGGGCTTCACTCAAAGATGCCACTGACAGACAGATGGAGCTCTGGTTGAAATCCATCTATGAAGCTATCGGCGCGTCTTTTGCTCCAGCATTCGCAGCCGTATGGGCACTCCAAGCTATCTCAGCTTGTCATGCGCAAATTAATGCAGTCACACGTACGTCTGCTCCGCAAGTGGTGTCCTTAACCTCTCAGGCGTCGGCGTTTGCGTCCTACGCCATTAATGCTGTCCTGGACTCTGCGAGCCGTACGGCGGTAGCATCCGCCAATTCGGTGGCAGTCCGCAGGGCCATGTGGCTACGTGAATGGAAGGCAGACTCTGCTTCCAAAAAGTTCTTAACCGGTTTGCCATTTTCTGGCGACCGTCTGTTTGGTGAGCGATTGGATGAAATCATTAAACAATCCAAGGGAAAGGACTCATCCTTACCCCAGTCCAAACCAAACAGACCTCAACCACGGAAGGTACAATCGAGGTTTCGGTCCTTTCGGTCCGCGGGCAGGTCTCAATTCTCCTCGTCCAAAAGGCCTCAGAAGGATCAGAGGAACTCCGATTCATGGCGGTCTAAGTCACGTCCTAAAAAGACCGCCGGGGGAACCGCTCCCAAAGCGGCCTCCTCATGACTTTCGGCCTCCTCACACCGCATCCTCGGTCGGTGGCAGGCTTTCCCGCTTTTGCGACGCCTGGCTGCCACAGGTAAAAGACCGTTGGGTGAGAGACATTCTGTCTCACGGTTACAGGATAGAGTTCAACTCTCGTCCTCCGACTCGGTTCTTCAGAACATCTCCGCCCCCCGAGCGAGCCGATGCTCTTCTTCAGGCGGTGTGCACTCTGAAGGCAGAAGGAGTGGTGATCCCTGTTCCTTTTCAGCAACAGGGTCACGGTTTTTACTCCAACTTGTTCGTGGTGCCGAAAAAGGACGGATCCTTCCGTCCTGTTCTGGACCTAAAACTGCTCAACAAACATGTAAAAACCAGGCGGTTCCGGATGGAATCGCTCCGCTCCGTCATCGCTTCAATGTCCCAAGGAGATTTCCTAGCATCAATCGACATCAAAGATGCTTATCTCCACGTACCGATTGCTCAAGAGCATCAGCGCTTCCTGCGTTTCGCCATAGGGGACGAACACCTTCAGTTCGTGGCACTGCCTTTCGGCTTGGCGACAGCCCCACGGGTCTTCACCAAGGTCATGGCAACAGTAGTAGCAGTTCTGCACTCTCAGGGACACTCGGTGATCCCTTACTTAGACGATCTGCTTGTCAAGGCACCCTCTCAAGTGGCATGCCAACACAGCCTGAGCATTGCTCTAGAGACTCTCCAGAGTTTCGGGTGGATCATCAATTTTCCAAAGTCAAATCTGACACCGGCCCAATCACTGACATATCTTGGCATGGAGTTTCATACTCTCTCAGCGATAGTGAAGCTTCCGCTGGACAAACAGCGTTCACTACAGACAGGGGTGCAATCTCTCCTTCAAGGCCAGTCACACCCCTTGCGGCGCCTCATGCACTTCCTAGGGAAGATGGTAGCAGCAATGGAGGCAGTTCCTTTTGCGCAGTTTCATCTGCGTCCACTTCAATGGGACATTCTCCGCAAGTGGGACAGGAAGTCGACGTCCCTCGACAGGAACGTCTCCCTTACTCGGGCAGCCAAGGCTTCCCTTCAGTGGTGGCTTCTTCCCACTTCTCTGTCGAAGGGGAAATCCTTCCTGCCCCCATCCTGGGCTGTGGTCACGACGGACGCGAGCCTGTCAGGGTGGGGAGCGGTCTTTCTCCACCACAGGGCTCAGGGTACTTGGACTCAGCCAGAGTCCTCCCTTCAGATCAATGTTCTGGAGATAAGGGCAGTGTATCTTGCCCTAAAGGCGTTCCAGCCGTGGCTGGAAGGCAAGCAGATCCGAATTCAGTCGGACAACTCCACAGCGGTGGCATACATCAACCACCAAGGCGGAACACGCAGTCGGCAAGCCTTCCAGGAAGTCCGGCGGATTCTGCTATGGGTGGAAGCCACAGCCTCCACCATATCCGCAGTTCACATCCTGGGCTCTCAAAGCCATCTCTGCTTCTCTAGAGGAGATGCATTCCCTCAACAAGGAATCTATGCCTGAGATGGTTACCTTAACTGCTCAGGCTTCAGTTTTTTCATCCTATGCCATGTCTGCCATGCTAGAGGCTGCTCACCGCACTGCGGTGGCTTCAGCTAATTCTCTTGTTATCCGCAGGATTTTGTGGCTTCAAGAGTGGAAGGCAGATGCTTCTTCCAAGAAGTTTCTGGCTGGGCTCCCTTTTGCTGGTTCACGGCTGTTTGGTGAACAGCTGGATGAAATCATTAAAGAAGCTACTGGCGGGAAGAGTACTTCCATGCCACAAATCAAGACCAGGAAACCCGCCCAGGGTAGGAATCAATCGAGGTTTCGTTCCTCCAACTGGTCATCCTCTAAGCCTTCCGCCTCGTCCGCTAACTCAGCCAAGGATCAGAAATCCAACTGGCGCCCAAAAGCGTGTCCGCAGAAGACCGCAGAAGGTTCTGCCACTAAGACAGCTTCCTCATGACTCTCGGCCCGCTCCAGCCACGTCCTTAGTCGGTGGCAGGCTCTCCCACTTTGGCGACGCTTGGTTAAAGCAAGTCTCCGATCAGTGGGTGAGAGACCTCATATCTCACGGCTACAGGATAGAATTCTCTTCCAGCCCTCCAAACAGATTTTTTCTCTCAACTCCCCCCTGCTCCAAGGCCGCCGCCTTCTCGCAGGCCGTGGCGTCCTTGCAGGCCAACGGAGTAATTGTACCAGTTCCAGCTCAGGAACGGTTCAGAGGTTTTTACTCAAATCTCTTCCTAGTTCCAAAAAAGGACGGTACTTTCCGGCCCATCCTGGATCTGAAGCTTCTCAACAAGCATGTCCGGGTGCGGCATTTTCGCATGGAGTATCTGCGATCAGTCATTGCCTCTATGACCCAAGGGGAGTTCCTGGCGTCCATCGACATCAGAGATGCCTATCTACATGTGCCAATCGCAGTGTCACATCAGCGTTGGTTACGTTTTGCGATAGGAGAGGATCATTTCCAATTCGTGGCTCTCCCCTTCGGGTTAGCCACGGCCCCTCGGGTATTCACCAAGGTCATGGCGGCAGTGATTGCGGTCCTGCACCTCCAGGGGTTAGCAGTGCTTCCCTATCTGGACGACCTTCTGGTCAAGGGTCCATCCAGCGCAGACTGTCAGCGGAGTGTTTCGCTCACTCTCGCCACCCTAGCCCAATTCGGGTGGATTGTCAATCTTCCCAAATCCACTCTGACTCCGACCCAGAGTCTCACGTACCTAGGGATGCAGTTCGAGACTTTGCCGGCACTTGTGAAGTTGCCCTTAATCAAACAGCAGTCTCTCCGGCTAGCGGTGCGCTCTCTCCTGAGGCCCCGCCGTTATTCCCTCAGGCGCCTGATGCAGGTGCTGGGTCAAATGGTGGCTTCCATGGAGGCGGTTCCCTTTGCCTAGTTCCATCTGCATCCTCTGCAGCTGGACATTCTCCGCTGTTGGGACAAGCGGCCTTCCTCCTTACAGAGGTTAGTGGCTCTGTCGCCACGGACCAGGAGCTCTCTTCAGTGGTGGCTTCGACCCCTCTCCCTGTCCCAAGGGCGCTCCTTCCTGACTCCGTCCTGGGTGATTCTCACCACGGATGCCAGCCTATCCGGCTGGGGAGCGGTACATCTTCACCACAGAGCGCAGGGCACTTGGACTCCGTACGAGTCAGCCCTTTCAATCAATGTGCTGGAAACCAGAGCTGTGCTTCTAGCTCTCCTAGCTTTTCACCACCTGTTGGCGGGCAGGCACATTCGAGTCCAGTCAGACAACGCGACAGCGGTTGCCTACATCAATCACCAAGGCGGGACACGCAGCCGCCTGGCAATGTTGGAGGTCCAACGCATTCTTCAATGGGCGGAGGACTCCAAGTCCACCATATCCGCAGTCCACATCCCTGGCGTAGAAAACTGGGAGGCAGATTATCTCAGCCGTCAATCCGTGGACGGTGGCGAGTGGTCCCTGCACCCGGCAGTGTTTCAGTCAATCTGCCGCAAGTGGGGCACTCCGGACGTGGACCTAATGGCATCCCGTCACAACAACAAGGTTCCGGTTTACGTGGCTCGCTCCCACGATCCTCAGGCCTTCGCCGCGGATGCTCTGGTTCAAGACTGGTCCCAGTTTCGTCTGTCCTACGTGTTTCCCCCTCTAGCTCTCTTGCCCAGAGTCCTGCGCAAGATCAGAATGGAGGGCCGTCGAGTCATCCTCATTGCACCGGACTGGCCCAGGCGAGCTTGGTATCCGGACCTGCTCCAACTGTCCGTGGAGATGCCGTGGCATCTTCCGGACCGTCCAGAACTGCTCTCGCAAGGTCCGTTTTTCCGCCCGAATTCTGCGGCACTCAAATTGACGGCGTGGCTCTTGAGTCCTGGATTTTGACAGCTTCTGGTATTCCTCCTGAAGTCATCTCCACTATGACTCGGGCCCGTAAGTCTTCCTCCGTCAAGATCTATCACAGGACTTGGAAAATTTTCCTGTCCTGGTGTCGCTCTTCCGGCCATTCTCCTTGGCCATTCTCGTTGCCGACCCTTCTGTCTTTTTTACAGTCCGGTCTGCAGCTAGGACTGTCCCTCAACTCTCTCAAGGGACAACTCTCAGCTCTATCAGTGCTGTTCCAGCGGCGTCTCGCCCGGCTGGCTCAGATCCACACCTTCATGCAAGGTGCGTCTCACATCATTCCGCCTTATCGGCGGCCCTTGGATCCCTGGGACCTTAACTTGGTCCTCACAGTATTGCAGAAACCCCCCTTTGAGCCTCTTAGGGAGGTTTCGTTGTATCGTCTTTCTCAAAAGGTGGCCTTTCTAGTTGCCATAACTTCTCTCAGGAGAGTCTCTGATTTGGCTGCGCTCTCCTCGGAGTCACCTTTTTTGGTTTTTCACAAAGACAATGTAGTTCTCCGTCCGACCCCGGACTTTCTTCCTAAGGTGGTCTCTCCCTTCCACCTTAACCAGGATATTTCCTTGCCTTCCTTCTGTCCGGCCCCTGTTCATCGCTTTGAGAAAGCGCTGCATACTCTAGATCTGGTGCGTGCTCTCCGGATCTATGTGTCTCGCACCGCTGCGCTTAGGCGTGCACCTCTCTTTTTGTG
This sequence comes from Anomaloglossus baeobatrachus, assembly GCF_048569485.1. NCBI lineage: Eukaryota > Metazoa > Chordata > Amphibia > Anura > Aromobatidae > Anomaloglossus > Anomaloglossus baeobatrachus. Next base: position 89,641,571 of record NC_134353.1, read on the forward strand.
CTAACCACAGGGCGGCGCAAGGGTCTCTCTGCTTCTAAGCCGACCTTGGCCCGTTGGATTAGATCGACCATTTCGGACGCCTACCAGAGTACTCAGGTGCCTCCCCCGCCGGGGATCAAAGCACACTCGACCAGAGCTGTCGGTGCCTCTTGGGCTTTTAGGCACCAGGCTACGGCTCAACAAGTCTGTCAGGCTGCCACTTGGACTAGCCTGCATACCTTTTTGAAGCACTACCAAGTGCATGCTCATGCTTCGGCAGATGCGAGCTTGGGCAGACGCATCCTTCAGGCGGCTGTCGCCCACTTGTGAAGTTAGGCTCCACCTACTTCTTAGTTTTTTTCTGTTTATTCCCACCCAGGGACAGCTTTGGAACGTCCCATGGTCTGGGTCTCCCAAAGGAACGATAAAGAAAAAGAGAATTTTGTTACTTACCGTAAATTCTTTTTCTTATAGTTCCGTATTGGGAGACCCAGCTCCCTCCCTGTTGCCTGTTGGCAATTTTCTTGTTCCGTGTGTTATCACCGGCTGTTGTCGTGGACAGAGTCTCCGGTTGTTCCGGTTCTTACTCGGTTCTACTCGTGGGTGGCTATTCTCCTTCAGCTTTTGCACTAAACTGGCTAGGACTGGCTACCAGGGGGTGTATAAGCTCAGAGGGAGGAGCTACACTTTTAAGTGTAGTACTTTGTGTGTCCTCCGGAGGCAGAAGCTAAACACCCATGGTCTGGGTCTCCCAATACGGAACTATAAGAACAAGAATTTACGGTAAGTAACAAAATTCTCTTTTTCGTGTTATCTTGGTCTAATATTATTTACATTTGTTTGGTGATCTTTAACACTTAAGTGTGACAAACATGCAAAAGAATAAGAAATCCGGAAGGGGGCAAACAGTTTTTACACCACTGTATATAATCTAATCACCTGAAGAAGACTTCTAAGAACCAGGGCACCCGACGTCCTCCTTTTGGTAACTTTATTACTGCAGAAATATCACAAGATTTCTGGCTCGCAGGGCATTTATCAAGCCAGATCAAGCATATCTCTATTTTTCATAAAGGTGCTGGTCAGCGTAAACCTTGGAATTTGTCATAAAGTTTCCAAAAGGATGACATCTGGTTCCCGGATGGCTCTCTATTGCTACAGCCTTGTGGGGGATTGCACCAAGTGTGCACGGTCAACAGAGCGATGCCTGGGCTCTTTCAAGGCTTCACTTGTTTGTCGGCTGGTGACCTGTATCTTTATATATGCCAATAATGAGTTATTCTAAACCCTCATTTTGCCGATTTATTGGCTATGAATATATAAACATAGTATTAACATGAATTAAGTTACCGTTCCTGCAGAACATTAAGGAGGATTCACTCATTACTTCATTGTTGTCCATTTGAAACATCAGGCGACACAGACATTACCTTTCATGTGGGTGATGGCACCATCCATGCCCACGATGGACATGAATCACCTTGAATTTCTTACCTTGTATACCTTGTATTATTTTTTTTAGGATATCACTGATAAAATTTGTTTAAGAGCAATGGAAAAGGTGAAGATGCAGCTGTGTAACAAGGATCCCAAGGAGCGGAGTGCGACATCTCAGGAAGTCACTGCAACTAATGATCACGAGAGCAGAGAAGGTAAAGTACTGGCCGAAATGTGAGGACTCGTCCTATAAGTAATGCATCAAATGTAGTTTAGATATACATTGAAAACTATTTTTGTTGGCTTCTTAAAGGGAACCGATCACCATGTCATCCATTTGGTTTCCCAATATAGTTCGTTGCCAACACTACTTAAAGGGAACCTGTCAGCAGATTTGGGGCCTATAAGCTGTGTCCACCACCAGTGGGCCCTTATATACAGTATTCTAAGATGCAGTATATAAGAGCTCAGGCCGCTGTGTAGAGCGTAAAAATCACTTTATAATGCTTACCTAAATGGTCGCTGTGGTGGAGTTGGGCCATATGGGCGTCTCCGGTGCCAGCACCTCCTCTTTCAGCCATGTTCATCCTCCTTCTGAAGCCTGTGTGCATGACGCATCCTACATCATACACACTCGTCGGTCCCACGCAGGCGCACTATAATACTTTGATTTGCCCTGCTCAGGGCAGATCAAAGTGCGCCTGCGCAGGACCTCAATGCCGGCGAGTGTGACGTAGGACGCGTCATGTACCCGGGCTTCAGAGGAAGGACGACAAAGGTGACCGAAAGAGGAGTCACCGGAGAACGAAGACGCCCATATGACCCAACTCCACCACAGCAACCGTTTAGGTGAGTATTATAAAGTGATTTTTATGTTCTACACAGCGGCCTGGGCTCTTATATACAGCATGTTAGAATGCTGTGTATAAGAGCCCACTGGTGGTGGCCGCAGCTTATAGGCCCCAAATCTGGTGAAAAGTTCCCTTTTAACCCTTTGTAGCAACATCTCTTCGCTTTTTTTTTTTTTTATAAACCCATTGGCCCAAGAAACCTCATAAAATGTTTTAGAATTGTCCCCCATTTTATCCTATCTAAGGCCGAGGGGCAGCAATTGCAGACACGGGACAGATCAGCAGAACCCTTCAGACCGCTTGGTGCCACCTCTGTGCCTGCAGTCACCCTCCTCTAGCTTTGACATAGGAATAGTCATTCACGTGGCTCACACAAAGCACACAGCAGATGTGATTTAGCCCAGGAACCATTTTCTGTGCCTCGGGACAACTAGGGGTGTTGCTACCTACAGTTCCTAAAGGTACAGATTATATGGGGAAAAGCCTATCTCAAAGCCATCATGCCAGAGAGGATGCTTGTCTATTGTAACAAAGCACATGTTACTTTTTGGCCATCCAAGTCCATTATGTCATCACACATACTATTTGTCCTTTTTACAAACAAGGTTCTTAGCTTCAGCAGGTATCAATAATTCTTTAGCTCACATAAAGTACAGGCGCTCTGTCCATCATGGCGGGACCAGTCATTTAAATTCACCTTCCCACCTGATGGTTTTCAATCTGTCTTCTTCCTTTTCTGACTCTATGGGTGGTGTCACACACAGCGACGACAACGACGTCGCTGCTACGTCACCATTTTCTTCAGCGCTCTATTGGGAGACCCAGACGATTGGGGGTATAGCTACTGCCTCCGGAGGCCACACAAAGCACTACACCAAAAAGTGCAAGGCCCCTCCCCTTCTGGCTATACCCCCCCGTGGTATCACGGGTTCTCCAGTTTTCAAGCTTTGTGCGAAGGAGGTCAGACATCCATACATAGCTCCACAGATTTTAGTCAGCAGTAGCTGCTGACTATTTCGGATGGAAGAAAAGAGGGCCCATATAGGGCCCCCAGCATGCTCCCGTCTCACCCGTGGATGGTGTTGTACGGTTGAGGTACCTATTGCTGGTACAGAGGCTGGAGCCCCACATGCTGCTTTCCTTCCACATCCCCTTGTAGGGCTCTGTGGAAGTGGGATCCTGCCGGCTTCTAAGCTCTGACGCCGGGCTCCATCCACAGACCCAGTTGAACCTGATGGATATGGAGCAGGAGTACAATCAGGGACAAGGCCCTGCATCATACAGGTACTCTGTGTCCCCGGCAGGCACAGACACACTCCGGGCTGGCTGGGTGTTGTAGTGCGCCGGGGACCGTAACGTTGGAGTTAGTGTTCCTACAGTTTACTGGGGGACTTTGTGTTGTGGGAACGCAGCGCCGACCCCCACTGGATCGGGCGGCGCTGCTGTGACTTGTGGTGCGCCGGGGACACGCCGACCGCGCTTTTACGGCGGCGGCGTTTATAACTTTAGTCCCCGGCTTTTTGCGGCCTAGCTCCGCTTCGTTCCCGCCCCCACCCTGTCAATCAGGGTAGGGGAGAGACGCTGTTTCGCAGCAGCGACGAGGGCTGGAGCCTGATTTACAAGCTCCAGCCCTCTCACTAGGCACAGAGGGAAGCAGGCTTCCCGCTCTTAGCCAGGAACGCCCAGGGCCCGCCCCCCCTCCTCTCCCAGGACGCCGGCAGCCATTACATGCAGTCTGGCTGGAGGAAGGACGCAAGGCTCTGGGAGACCTGGACTAGGGGGCTTTTGGCGACCACACACCCGCTCTTAAGCGGGCGGTAAGCGGCATTTCAGCTGGCCCCTCTAGTGCCTCAGTGTGTATTGGTGTACTGTGTCACCAGATATATATATTTATTTATTTCTTGCACTGTGAGGTCGCTTCCTGGCTGGATACCCAGATCGCTCTGAGGAAGCAGCAACATGTCATCCACAAAACGCAAGGCTGCCAAGGCTAGGGCTGTGTACACTGCGTGTGCTGCATGTGGGGCTGCTCTACCAGCAGGCTCCGATGACCCCCATTGTGTGCAATGCTCCGATCCGGTGCTGCTTCGCCAGCCGGAGTCCGGAGAGGTAGTGACCCAGGCTGAGACGCTTGTAAGTTCTGCCCCGGCGCCAGGGACAGACTTTGCAGTTTTTGCTGATAGAATGTCTGTGACTATGACAAAAATCCTTGAAACTTTGCAATCCATGTCTGGGGCTCAGTCTTTGGACTCGGCGAGGTCTCTGTCCTCTGGCCCCCCTCAGCTGGATCCAATCCAGACTACAAGGGGGTCCCCGGCTTCACAAGCTGAGGATTATGACTCAGATGATAGCCCCAGCCACCCTAAGCGAGCTCGCTGGGAAAGACCCTCAACGTCATCACACTGCTCAGGGTCTCAGCGCAATCAGTCTCCCTGTGAGGTGTCTGAAGAGAGTGATCAGGAATCCACTCCTGGAACCCCTCTCAACCTGGATACCCCTGATGGGGACGCCATGGTAAACGACCTCATCTCAGCCATCAATAGGCTGTTAGATATTTCTCCCCCAGCCCCTTCAGCAGAAGAGGCAGCTGCAGAGCAGGAGAAGTTTCGTTTCCTCTATCCCAAGCGTAAATTGAGTGCTTTGTTGGATCACTCTGACTTCAGAGAATCAATCCAGAAACACGACGCTCACCCAGAAAGACGTTTCTCTAAACGTTCTAGGGATACACGTTATCCTTTCCCCCCTGATGTGGTCAAGCGCTGGACCCAGTGTCCAAAGGTAGACCTCCCGATTTCCAAACTTGCAGCTAGATCCATAGTTGCAGTGGAGGATGGCGCTTCACTTAAAGATGCCAATGACAGACAGATGGACCTTTGGTTAAAATCTGTCTATGAAGCTATCGGCGCGTCGTTTGCTCCGGCATTCGCAGCCGTATGGGCTCTCCAGGCTATTTCAGCTGGTTTAGCAAAAGTGGATACTATCATACATCCAGCAGTGCCACAAGTGGCGTCCCTTACCTCGCAGATGTCTGCGTTTGCGTCTTACGCTATCAATGCGGTCCTAGAATCTACCAGCCGCACCTCAATGGCGTCCGCCAATTCGGTAGTTTTGCGCAGAGCCTTGTGGTTAAGGGACTGGAAGGCAGATGCTGGTTCCAAAAAATGTTTAACCAGCTTGCCTTTATCTAGAGATAGACTGTTTGGCGAGCCATTGGCTGACATCATTAAGCAGTCCAAGGGTAAAGACTCTTCTTTACCCCAGCCCAGAACAAGCAAACCTCAGCAGAAAAAGTGGCAGCAGAGGTTTCAGTCCTTTCGAGGTTCGGGCAAGACACCATTTACCTCGTCCAAAGGGTCTGAGGACGCAAAGAAACTCAGATTCCTGGCGGGCTCACGCACGCCCCAAGAAAGCAAATGGAGGAACCGCTTCCAAAGCGGCTACCTCATGACTTCCAGCCCCCTCCCGCCGAATCTCCGGTCGGGGGCAGGCTCTCCCGCTTTTGCGACATTTGGCTGTCACAGGTCAAGGACCGGTGGGTGACAGACATTTTGTCTCGCGGGTACAGAATCGAGTTCAGTTCTCGTCCTCCAGCCCGATTCTTCAGAACCTCCCCACATCCAGACCGAGCAGATGCTCTGCGGCAGGCGGTGGACTCCCTAAGAGCGGAAGGAGTAGTGATCCCTGTCCCTCCTCAGGAACAGGGTCGAGGGTTTTACTCCAATCTCTTTGTGGTTCCAAAAAAGGACGGCTCATTCCGTCCTGTTCTGGACCTAAAACTGCTCAACAAACATGTGCACGCCAGGCGGTTCCGGATGGAAACCCTACGATCTGTCATTGCCTCAATGTCTCGAGGAGACTTCCTTGCCTCAATAGACATCAAAGATGCTTATCTCCACGTGCCAATTGCTACAGAACATCAACGTTTTCTACGTTTTGTGATAGGAGACGACCATCTTCAGTTCGTAGCTCTGCCATTCGGTCTGGCGACAGCCCCACGGGTCTTCACCAAGGTCATGGCGGCAGTGGTAGCAGTCTTGCACTCTCAGGGACACTCGGTGATCCCTTACCTAGACGATCTACTGGTCAAGGCACCCTCTCAAGAGACATGCCAACTCAGCCTGAATGCTACGCTGGAGACTCTACAGTCTTTCGGATGGATCATCAACTTTCCAAAGTCGATCCTGTCACCGACCCAATCACTCATGTATCTTGGCATGGAGTTCCATACTCTAGCAGCGATAGTGAAGCTTCCGCTGAACAAACAGCGATCACTACAAACAGGGGTGCAATCTCTCCTTCAAGGTCAGTCGCACCCCTTGCGGCGCCTCATGCACTTCCTAGGGAAGATGGTGGCAGCCATGGAAGCAGTTCCATTTGCGCAGTTTCATCTGCGCCCACTTCAATGGGACATTCTCCGCCAATGGGACGGAAAGTCAACGTCACTAGACAGGAAAGTCTCCCTTTCCCAGACGGCCAAGGACTCTCTACAATGGTGGCTCCTTCCCACCTCATTGTCTCAGGGAAGATCCTTCCTGCCCCCATCCTGGGCAGTGGTCACGACAGATGCGAGTCTGTCAGGGTGGGGAGCAGTTTTTCTCCACCACAGGACTCAGGGAACGTGGACTCCGCAGGAGTCCACCCTTCAGATCAATGTTCTGGAAATCAGGGCAGTGTATCTTGCCCTACTAGCCTTCCAACAGTGGCTGGAAGGAAAGCAGATCCGAATCCAGTCGGACAACTCCACAGCGGTGGCATACATCAACCACCAAGGAGGGACGCGCAGTCGGCAAGCCTTCCAAGAAGTCCGGCGCATTCTAATGTGGGTGGAAGACACAGCATCCACCATATCCGCGGTTCACATCCCAGGCGTCGAAAACTGGGAAGCAGACTTCCTCAGTCGCCAGGGCATGGACGCAGGGGAATGGTCCCTTCACCCGGACGCGTTTCAGGAAATCTGTCGCCGCTGGGGAGTGCCGGACGTCGACCTAATGGCGTCCCGGCACAACAACAAGGTCCCGGCATTTATGGCGAGGTCGCGCGATCAAAGAGCTCTGGCGGCAGACGCCTTAGTACAAGATTGGTCGCAGTTCCGGCTCCCATACGTATTCCCGCCTCTGGCACTCTTGCCCAGAGTCTTACGCAAGATCAGATCCGATTGCAGCCGCGTCATACTCGTCGCCCCAGACTGGCCGAGGAGATCGTGGTATCCGGATCTGTGGCATCTCACGGTCGGCCGACCGTGGTCACTTCCAGACAGACCAGACTTACTGTCCCAAGGGCCGTTTTTCCATCAGAATTCTGCGGCCCTGAACCTGACTGTGTGGCCATTGAGTCCTGGATCCTAGCGTCTGCAGGATTATCCCAAGGAGTTGTAGCCACAATGAGACAGGCTAGAAAGTCGACTTCTGCTAAGATCTACCACAGAACGTGGAAGATTTTCTTATCCTGGTGTTCCGCTCAGGGAGTGTCTCCCTGGCCATTTGCATTGCCCACTTTTCTTTCTTTCCTGCAATCGGGGTTAGAAAAGGGCTTGTCGCTCAGCTCCCTTAAAGGGCAAGTATCGGCAATATCCGTGTTTTTTCAGAAGCGTCTAGCACGTCTTCCTAAGGTGCGCACGTTCCTGCAGGGGGTCTGTCATATTGTGCCCCCGTACAGGCGGCCGTTAGATCCATGGGATCTGAACAGGGTACTAGTTGCTCTCCAGAAGCCGCCTTTCGAGCCTCTGAAGGAAGTTTCCTTTTCTCGCCTGTCACAGAAAGTGGCGTTTCTTGTTGCGATCACATCGCTTCGGCGAGTGTCGGAGCTGGCAGCTCTGTCATCCAAGGCTCCCTTCCTGGTGTTCCACCAGGACAAGGTAGTGCTGCGCCCCATTCCGGAGTTTCTCCCTAAGGTCGTCTCCTCGTTTCATCTTAATCAGGATATATCCTTGCCTTCCTTTTGTCCTCATCCGGTTCACCGGTATGAAAAGGACTTACGTTTGCTGGATCTGGTGAGAGCACTCAGAATCTACATTTCCCGCACGGCGCCCATGCGCCGTTCCGATGCACTTTTTGTCCTTGTCGCTGGTCCGCGCAAGGGGTTGCAGGCTTCTAAAGCCACCCTGGCTCGATGGATCAAAGAACCAATTCTAGAGGCCTACCGTTCTGCGGGGCTTCCGGTTCCTTCAGGGCTAAAAGCCCACTCAACCAGAGCCGTGGGTGCGTCCTGGGCATTACGACACCAGGCTTCGGCTCAACAAGTGTGCCAGGCAGCTACCTGGTCGAGTCTGCACACTTTCACCAAGCATTATCAGGTGCATACCTATGCTTCGGCGGATGCCAGCTTAGGTAGAAGAGTCCTGCAGGCGGCAGTGACACCCCCGTAGGGGAGGGCTGTTTTGCAGCTCTAACATGAGGTATTTCTTTACCCACCCAGGGACAGCTTTTGGACGTCCCAATCGTCTGGGTCTCCCAATAGAGCGCTGAAGAAGAAGGGAATTTTGTTACTTACCGTAAATTCCTTTTCTTCTAGCTCTTATTGGGAGACCCAGCACCCGCCCTGTTGTCCTTCGGGATTTTTTTGTGGTTTGCGGGTACACATGTTGTTCATGTTGAACGGTTTTTCAGTTCTCCGATGTTACTCGGAGTTAATTTGTTTAAACCAGTTATTGGCTTTCCTCCTTCTTGCTTTGGCACTAAAACTGGAGAACCCGTGATACCACGGGGGGGTATAGCCAGAAGGGGAGGGGCCTTGCACTTTTTGGTGTAGTGCTTTGTGTGGCCTCCGGAGGCAGTAGCTATACCCCCAATCGTCTGGGTCTCCCAATAAGAGCTAGAAGAAAAGGAATTTACGGTAAGTAACAAAATTCCCTTCTTCTGTGACGTTGCAGCGATGTCCCGTCGCTGTCGCTGTGTGTGACATCCAGCAACGACCAACGACCTGGCCCCTGCTGTGAGGTCGCCGGTTGTTGCTGAATGTCCAGCTTCATTTTTTGGTTGTCGCTCTCCCGCTGTGACGCACACATCGCTGTGTGTGACGGCGAGAGAGCAACGAAATGAAGCGAGCAGGGAGCAGGAGCCGGCTTCTGGCAGCTGCGGTAAGCTGTAACCACGGTAAACATCGGGTAACCAAGGGAAGACCTTTCCCTGGTTACCCGATATTTACCTTTGTTACCAGCGTCTGCCCTCGCTGCCAGTGCCTGCTCTCTGCACATGTAGCTGCAGTACACATTGGGTAATTAACCCGATGTGTACTGTAGCTAGGAGTGCAGGGAGCCAGCGCTAAGCAGTGTGCGCGGCTCCCTGCTCTCTGCACATGTAGCACAGAGACGCGTGCCATTATGATCGCTGCTGCGTCTGCTGTGTTTGACAGTTGAGCAGCGATCATAACAGCGACTTACAAGGTCGCTGTTGCGTCACAGAAAATGGTGACGTAACCGCGACGTTGCTGTCGCTATGTGTGAACCCAGCTTATGAAGCCAGAGCTGTCAATCAAAGAGGAGATGATAGGGATAGATGGAAAACAAGCAGGGGGGAAGGTGCATTTAAATGATTAGCCCCACCATGATTGTCGGAGCGCCTGTACTTGGTTTGCACACTCATGCTGTGCTGACAGTCTCTTAAATTGGAATCCCTAACCAAAAGGTTTAAAATTTAAAGGAGTTGTCCGACATTAGCTTAACAAAAATTTTTGAGTTTCTGTGCTGTATTGTCATATAAATCACACCTACATTGTTATTTTTTGTTTTCTAACTTTTGTTCCTCTTGAATTATCCCTTTATTCTCTGCAGCTTCTTGTTTACATTCAGATCCAGCAAACATGACCACTTCCTGTGCAAAACCTCAGTCAGAGCTGTCACCACCCACCCCAGTGTCCAGCCCCACCCCAGTGTCCAGCCTCACCCTCTGCCCGCCCCCTGCACACACATTCCCTGTCAGTATATTCTGCCCCAGCACCTGACCTGTTATCACTACAGCATTGCAAATAACAGCCCCACATCGGGCTCTGCACCGCACACGCACACATATGGCTCTGCACCGCACACATATGGCTCTGTACCGCACACATATAGCTCTGTACCGCACACGCACACATATGGCTCTGCACCGCACACATATGGCTCTGCACCGCACACATATGGCTCTGTACCGCACACATAGCTCTGTACCGCACACGCACACATATGGCTCTGTACCGCACACGCACACATATGGCTCTGTACCGCACACGCACACATATGGCTCTGTACCGCACACGCACACATATGGCTCTGCACCGCACACACATGGCTCTGTACCGCACACATATGGCTCTGCACAAGCACACATATGGCTCTGCACACGAACACATATGGCTCTGCACACGAACACATATGGCTCTGCACACGAACACATATGGCTCTGCACACGCACACATATGGCTCTGCACACGCACACATATGGCTCTGCACAAGCACACATATGGCTCTGCACACGCACACATATGGCTCTGCACACGCACACATATGGCTCTGCACACGCACACATATGGCTCTGCACCCCCCCCATAGGGAACACATGTAGGGAGTACATACTCACCCGTCCTCGGTCCCTGCCGCTCCTGCACGTTCGCCAGCTGTCTGTGCTCTGGACATATCAGCACAGTAGTGACGTCACCGCTGTGCTGAAGAGAGCACAGACAGCCGGAGGGACAGTGATGAGAAGCAGCGCTGCGCTGCTTCTCATCAGCACTTTCAAATGTACCGGCATCTGTGATCTGTGACGCCGGTACATTTGAATGTGTGATCCTGAGCAGGGGGCCCGGTGCTGGCGCTGACACCACGTCAGCCGCCGCCAGGCCCCGCCCCCAGGTCACGGACCCCACAGCAGTGCAGGGGGAGGTTACTGGAGAGTAAAAGAGGTGCGGGGGAATGTGTGGGAGGGGGAAGGGGGCAGGGGGCGGGGACTCACGCACTGTACCCGCCCAGCAGGGAGGCGACATGCTGTTCCACATTTGCATGTCAACATGGCCCTGCCCATGTTGACATGAAATGACCGGAAGCAGCAAAATCGCGGCAGGAGCGGTCACATGACCACTCTGAGCCGGGGGAGAAAGGCTGACAGCAGAGCAGGTAAGTGGTCTCTATCTACTTACCTGCCCCAATGTAGCCCAATAGGGAAATAAAAAAAAAAGGTCAAAGAAGCCGGATAACCCCTTTTAAGTTTTATTGGAGGTTTGCATTTTACAAGAAGAGGACTCTGGGTACCTGCTGCATCGCAGAGATACTCCACTGTACAGTACTTGCACATCACACGTCAACTGCTGCTGCTTAGAGGACAGTGTATCTTGAAGTAGCGAGAATCATATTTTACTTTGGCTGAAGTTAAAAGCAGAAAGCTGCCCCTCTCTGTCCTTTAAAGGTGTTGTCCACCAGTCGGCCGATCCCTTCTCATTCTCCATGTTTGCCCCCATTAAAATAAAAAAAGCTTATACTCCCATCCCATGCCAGCACTGTTCCAGTGGTGTTGGAGCTCACATTCCTGGGGCTCACCTGAGGCATGCAAGCCTGCCCCCAAACAACCTCGGGTGAGCTCCAGGAATATGAGCTCCACACCACTGGAACGGCGCTGGCACGGGATGGGAATATAAGTTTGTGGGGTTTTCGGGGGTTTTATTTATTTATTTTTTTAACCCCTTACCAACCCATGACGTACCGGGTACGTCATGGATCGTGTAAGGTTAATTCCCGCCCCCTGCCGTGGGCAGGCCGCGGTGATCCACACACATATCAGCTGATTTCAACAGCTGACGTGTGCCTGCTAGTCACCAGTGGAATCACGTTACACCCGCAACTATTAATCCCTTACATCTCGCTGCCAAAATCTGGCAGTGAGATGTTTATGTACGCCACCATTATGATTACTTACCCTGCCCGCATCGGACGTCTTGTGACATGATCACGTGACTTCCGGTGGTTGCCATGGTAGCACAGGGTCATGTGATGACGCCTGTAGCTAACATGAGTCACTTTCTTTCAATGCCGCCATAGTGCCGGCATTGAAAGTAAAGCACCATATCTGCAGATCTAAGCTCTGTAGCTGTGATCTGGAGATATGGAAGAGCGATCCGACTGCTGATCCATATAGCCCCCTAAGGGACCTAGTAAAATAATTAAAAAAAAAAAAAATTTTTAAAAATTAAAAAAAAAAACAAAACCTAAAAGTTTAAATCACCCCCCTTTCGCCTCATTGAACATTAAAGGGTTAAATATATATAAAATATTTGGTATCACCGCGTTCAGAAATGCCTGATCTATCAAAGTATAGAATCAATTAATCTGAGTGTTAAATGGCATAGCGGCAAAAAATTCCAAACGCCAAAATTACGTTTTATGGTTGCCGCAAATTTTGTGCAAAGTGCAATAACAGGCGATCAAAATGTAGCATCTGCGCAAAAATGGTACTGTTAAAAACCTCAGCTCGAGACGCAAAGAATAGTAAGTCACTGAGCCATAGATCCCGAAAAATGACAACGCTACGGGTTTCGGAAAATGGCGCAATTCGTGTGCCACTTTTTTTTTGGAGAAGCTTGTGAATTTTTTTTAACCCCTTAGATACAAGTAAACCTATTCATGTTTGGTGTCTCCAAACTCGCACCAACCTCAGGCATCACAGCGACAGATATCCCAAAAACCTTTGTGCAATCACACTTTTTTTTGCAGTTTTTGCACACTTGAAATTTTTTTGCTGTTTTCCAGTACACTATATGGTAAAACTTATAGTTTCATTTAAAACTACAACTCCTCCCGCAAAAAAAAACCAAGCCCTCGTATGACAAGATTGACGGAAAAATAAAGTTACGGCGCTCTGAAGAAAGAGAGTAAAAAAAAACAAAACAAAACTGAAAATGCCCGGGGGCTGAAGGGGTTAATGCCTACAAACATGGGGAATAATAATGGGCTGTCTGACTATTTATTGAAGAAAGTGAGAACATGCAGTGTGATCACCACTACAGCTTCTCAGAGTCTGATCATTTTCCTCCTGGCCTCATTTATGGAGGCCTCATTTAGAAAATCTGTCCATATCTGTTAAAGAGTAACCGTCATTTTAATTTTTATTTCATAAACTAATAGCACGTTAAAATAAAATATATTACAAAGTTGATTGTTTGAGAACTCTGTTTCTGTCTTCTCCTGGATTGACACCAGGCTTGGTCTCAGGAATACCTTGCATAACCAGCAAGGAGCCAGTCACACCCCCTGATCTGTGACTGTGGGAAAGATGTTTAATTATGGAGTTGGAGTTGGCTGGTATTAGAAGCCAAAAGCAAACCGCGCCCCCTGACCTGTGACTTAGAAAGGAGGCTTTATAAGGGGCTGGCTTATATTAAAGGGAATCGTTCAGCAGGTTTCTGCTGTGTAATCTGAAGACTGCATGCTGCAGGGGTTAACACAAAGGTTTCAGCTCTGTGTCTCTTATCACAGTGTGTATTTGTTTACCTGCAATGTTAGTTTAGGCTTCAGTAGCTTAATGATTAGTGGTACTGAAGAGCATGTGAGCTCTAGTCCGAATCCACTCCCCTCTGTGATTAGCAGCTTCTGCCTATAGAAATGTACACTGAGAGCCTTGTGTGGGCGGGGGTTAGCTGTTTAAGCTATGCTGCTTTGCTAAAAGTATAAAATCTTTGTGTGAGAATAGCTGCACCCAGTAATTTAAGTGATACATCATTGGATTCAGGGCCTCTTTGACTACATCATGCTGCTTTCAGATGAGTATCCAAACAAGGAGCCTCATGGTTAAACCTTAGGCCTCAAAAGGGTCATACTGGTTAGGCTGCTTTCACACTACGTTTTTTTTAACATGCGTCCTGAACGTTTTTTGTAATGCAAAAACGGATCCAGTGCAAATGCGTTTTCATTTCAATGCATTTGCAATGGACTCGCGTCCACATGCGTTCACCTGCGTTTGCGTGCGTTATAGTGAGGATCCAGCGACTTGCAGTTTTTTAACTTTTTTCAAAAACGCTACTTCTAGCGTTTTTGAGCTGCGTCCAAATACTGCAAATTTCTGGATCCTGACTATACTGCACGCAAACGTATGTGAATGCTGGCATGCTGATACACAGGATCCTGCTTGCTCTACTGAGCATGCCCAGAAACTAGCCTCGCGTGATCAGTCTCTCTCTCCCCCTCTCTCTCCCCCGCCTGAGAGCTGCGGACACTCGTAACCAAGGTAAATATCTGGTAACCAAACAAGTTACCCGATGTTTACCTTGGTTTCGGGAGCAGGGATCCCGGCTACTAACAGCTGCGGATGCTCGTAACCAAGGTAAATATCGGGTATCCAAGCAAGTTACCCGATGTTTACCTTGGTTACGAGCCTCCGCAGCTGTCGGATGCCAGCTCCCAGTCTGTCACGTTCAGTTCCCCTCACTCCCGATCACATGACTCCAATGCCCGCCCCTAAACATCCAGTGACAGGATCCTGCAAAATAACACATGCGTTTGCATGCGGTTTTCTTTGTAAAAGCAGGATCCATTTTTACAGCAAAAAAACGTTCATGACGCATGATAAAAAAACGTAGTGTGAAAGCAGCCTAAGGGGTATGATTTAACCCACCAGAATGTCCCAGACAGCACACTCCAAAAGACCGATATATAAACACAGAAAAGGGAGTATTTACGTGCAGTTAAATGATAATTTTATTATAAATAGTTCCAAATACATTAAAAGGACAAAAAGAAGCATGGATCAAGGAAAAATACGCACATAAAGTCCCTGAAAAACGCCCCAACCGCTAGTAAAAAAAAAATTTCATCAAAAAAGAATAACCGTATATAACAATGGTGTCGCAAAATACTGTGGCTATGTAAAGTGCAGTGCAGAAGGGGCTATATCCATAGAATTCATAAATGAATATGTTATGTTATGATAGCCAGCAGAGTTTGCTTACCAGCGGGTGAGTGATTGAAGGGGACCAGCCAGAGGGGACCAGCTCAACCACTCACCCGCTGGTAAGCAAACTCTGCTGGCTTTTTCCGCCCTGGTTCATATGTATGGGGTAACTTTTCCATCTCCCTTATACCTTCTTTAACGTGGCTCTGTATACAGTATCTTCCTCTGGCGGTTTTTGTTAGAAGTGGCTATCGTAACATATTCATTTATGAATTCTATAGATATAGCCCCTCCTTCTGCACTGCAGCCGCAGTATTTTGCGACACCACTGTTATATACGGTTATTCTTTTTTGATAATTTTTATACTAGTGGTTGGGGTGTTTTTCGGGGACCTTATGTATGTATTTTTCCTTGATCCATGCTTCTTTTTGTCCTTTTAATGTATTTGGAACTATTTATAATTTTATTATCATTTAATTGCACGTAAATACTCCCTTTTCTGTGTTTATATATCATGCTTTCAGATGAGGTAGCAAAAACCTGCTGACAGATTCTCTTTTAAAGAACCAAAAGTAAGCCACAGCCCCTGATATGGAAAGGAGGCTCTATAATGTACCGTCCCAGAAGGAAGGGGGAGCACTCAGGAGCTGCATCTCCGTCAAATTTAGTAGTTCTAAACAGTACGTACCGGTACTATATCCATTGAAAAAAAAAAAAATGGATATGAGCTTTTAGTGTTTAGAAGTTAGCCTGTTCTCAGTGTATATTTGCTTTTTCTTTTTGTTGTCCCTTTAGGTAATCAGAATGATGACAACAATGAAGTGTTTGATGAACCAAAGTCTGTGAAAAGCAAATCAACCAGAGGGGGTATGTGTAACGTATAGCACCCAAGTCCTTGATGAAGTGTCTCCGAGCGTGCAGGTTACATCCTAATGTTACTGTTACATTCTGCAGGTCGTAAAAAAGCTGCTTCTACAAGTACAAGGAAGAAGAGCAGCAGATCTGCAGATCCTGCGACTGAAGGGTATGTGAGGCAGATGTCGCATGCTCCGTCTGGTTTACCAATCATCCCTCAAATCAAGGATTCCGTTTATTCCACTTATATTTCTTTCAGTAGTAATGTTTTAAATGAAGTTTTAAAGGGAACCTGTCACCAAAATGTGTCATTCTCAACTAAAACTAGCGCCTGTGCTGCATTCTATAAAGGTGCATGTTACCCCCCCCCCCCCCCCCTGTAGACCCCACAAATGCCTCAAAATCTCGCACCTGCACAGACAACTAGCTGGTTTGTGCAGGGAATATGGAGATTTTGCCCACCTACGTGGATGGCGTTCTAGGCGCCATCCACATCAATCAGCGCAGGAGGATTGAGGCGCCATCCACATCAATCAGCGCAGGACGACGGCGAAAGGAGAGACAGGCGCAGATAAGGACACCCATCGGACTGGATAATTTACAAACAGGGCAGGAGATGTTATAAAGGTATTTGTGGGGTCTACAGGGGGGTAGGGGGTAACATGCACCTTTATAGAACGCAGCACAGGCGCTGCTTAAGGTGCTACTTTTAGTTTAGAAGGACAAAATTTGGTGACAAGTTCCCTTCAAGAAAGATGAGGAAATTGATTCTGGCATATTGTATCTATGCAAGTTGCATATTTAATTTCGAAGGGGAGTATTGCATGGGCCAATACCAGCTCTTCCCCAGAGGAAGAAACATTACTTCTTAAAACTCCTTTCTCTGACGCCTCATTGGGGGACACAGGACCATGGGTGTTATGCTGCCTATCCATAGGAGGACACTAAGTAGATGCAAGAGCATAGCTCCTCTGCAGTATACACCCTTTGGCCGGGCCAGGCAACCTCAGTTTTAGCTTAGTGTCTGTAGGAGGCACTTCATTTCAAGGTTTGTTATTTTCTTCAGCGCTCTATTGGGAGACCCAGACGATTGGGGTATAGCTACTGCCCTCCGGAGGCCACACAAAGCACTACACTAAAAAGTGCAAGGCCCCTCCCCTTCTGGCTATACCCCCCCGTGGTATCACGGGTTCTCCAGTTTTCAAGCTTTGTGCGAAGGAGGTCAGACATCCACGCATGGCTCCACAGATTTTAGTCAGCAGTAGCTGCTGACTATTTCGGATGGAAGAAAAGAGGGCCCATATAGGGCCCCCAGCATGCTCCCTTCTCACCCGTGGATGGTGTTGTAAGGTTGAGGTACCTATTTCTGGTACAGGGGCTGGAGCCCCACATGCTGTTTTCCTTCCACATCCCCTTGTAGGGCTCTGTGGAAGTGGGATCCTGCCGGCCTCTAAGCTCTGACGCCGGGCTCCATCCACAGACCCATAGCACCTGATGGATACGGAGCAGGAGTACAATCAGGGACATGGCCCTGCATCATACAGGTACTCTGTGTCCCCGGCAGGCACAGACACACTCCGGGCTGGCTGGGTGTTGTAGTGCGCCGGGGACCGTAACGTTGGAGTTAGTGTTCCTACAGTTTACTGGGGGACTTTGTGTTGTGGGAACGCAGCGCCGACCCCCACTGGATCGGGCGGCGCTGCTGTGACTTGTGGTGCGCCGGGGACACGCCGACCGCGCTTTTACGGCGGCGGCGTTTATAACTTTAGTCCCCGGCTTTTTGCGGCCTAGCTCCGCTTCGTTCCCGCCCCCACCCTGTCAATCAGGGTAGGGGAGAGACGCTGTTTCGCAGCAGCGACGAGGGCTGGAGCCTGATTTACATGCTCCAGCCCTCTCACTAGGCACAGAGGGAAGCAGGCTTCCCGCTCTTAGTCAGGAACGCCCAGGGCCCGCCCCCCCTCCTCTCTCAGGACGCCGGCAGCCATTACATGCAGTCTGGCTGGAGGAAGGACGCAAGGCTCTGGGAGACCTGGACTAGGGGGCTTTTGGCGACCACACACCCGCTCTTAAGCGGGCGGTAAGCGGCATTTCAGTGCTGGCCCCTCTAGTGCCTCACTGTGTATTGGTGTACTGTCTACCAGATATATAGATATATTTATTTCTTGCACTGTGAGGTCGCTTCCTGGCTGGATACCCCAGATCGCTCTGAGGAGGCAGCAACATGTCATCCACAAAACGCAAGGCTGCCAAGGCTAGGGCTGTGTACACTGCGTGTGCTGCATGTGGGGCTGCTCTACCAGCAGGTTCCAAAGACCCCCATTGTGTGCAATGCTCAGATCCGGTGCTGCTTCGCCAGCCGGAATCCGGAGGGGTAGTGACCCAGGCTGAGACGCTTGTAAGTCCTGCCCCGGTGTCAGGGACAGACTTTGCAGTTTTTGCTGATGGAATGTCTGTGACTATGGCAAAAATCCTTGAAACTTTGCAATCCATGACTGGGGCTCAGTCTATGGACACGGCGAGGTCTCTGTCCTCTAATCCCCCTCAGTTGGAATTAATCCAGACTGCAAGGGGGTCCCCGGCTTCCCAGGCTGAGTATTATGACTCAGATGATAGCCCCAGCCACCCTAAGCGAGCTCGCTGGGAAAGACCCTCAACGTCATCACACTGCTCAGGGTCTCAGCGCAATCAGTCGCCCTGTGATGCGTCTGAAGAGAGTGATCAGGAGTCTTATCCTGGAACCCCTCTCAATCTGGATACCCCTGATGGGGACGCCATGGTAAACGAGCTTATCTCAGCCATCAATAGTCTGTTGGATATTTCTCCCCCAGCTCCTTCTGCAGAGGAGGCAGCTGCAGAGCAGGAGAAGTTTCGTTTCCTCTATCCCAAGCGTAAATTGAGTGCTTTCTTGGATCACTCTGACTTCAGAGAGTCAATCCAGAAACACGACGCTCATCCAGAAAGGCGTTTCTCTAAACGTTCTAAGGATACACGTTTTCCTTTCCCCCCTGATGTGGTCAAGCGCTGGACCCAGTGTCCAAAAGTAGACCCCCCGATTTCCAAACTTGCAGCTAGATCCATAGTTGCAGTGGAGGATGGCGCTTCACTTAAGGATGCCAATGACAGACAGATGGACCTTTGGTTAAAATCTGTCTATGAAGCTATCGGCGCGTCGTTTGCTCCAGCATTCGCAGCCGTATGGGCGCTCCAAGCTATTTCAGCTGGTTTAGCAAAAGTGGATGCTATCATACATCCAGCGGTGCCGCAAGTGGCGTCCCTTACCTCGCAGATGTCTGCGTTTGCGTCTTACGCTATCAATGCGGTCCTAGAATCTACCAGCCGCACCTCAATGGCGTCCGCCAATTCGGTAGTTTTGCGCAGAGCCTTGTGGTTAAAGGACTGGAAAGCAGATGCTGGTTCCAAAAAATGTTTAACCAGCTTGCCTCTATCTAGAGATAGACTGTTTGGCGAGCCATTGGCTGACATCATTAAACAGTCCAAGGGTAAAGACTCTTCCTTACCCCAGCCCAGATCAAGCAAACCTCAGCAGAAAAAATGGCAGCAGAGGTTTCAGTCCTTTCGAGGTTCGGGCAAGACACAATTCTCCTCGTCCAAAGGGACGCAGAGGACGCAAAGAGTCTCAGATTCCTGGCGGGCTCACGCACGCCCCAAGAAAGCAAATGGAGGAACCGCTTCCAAAGCGGCTACCTCATGACTTCCAGCCCCCCCCCTCCGCATCTCCGGTCGGGGGCAGGCTCTCCCGCTTTTCCGACATTTGGATGTCACAGGTCAAAGACCGGTGGGTGACAAACATTTTGTCTCGCGGGTACAGAATCGAGTTCAGGTCTCGTCCTCCAGCTCGGTTCTTCAGAACCTCCCCACATCCAGACCGAGCAGATGCCCTGCTGCAGGCGGTGGACTCCCTAAAAGCGGAAGGAGTAGTGGTTCCTGTACCGCCTCAGGAACAAGGGCGAGGGTTTTACTCCAATCTCTTTGTGGTTCCAAAAAAGGACGGCTCGTTCCGTCCTGTTCTGGATCTAAAGCTGCTCAACAAACATGTGCACGCCAGACGGTTCCGGATGGAAACCCTCCGCTCTGTCGTTGCCTCAATGTCTCAAGGAGACTTCCTTGCCTCAATAGACATCAAAGATGCTTATCTCCACGTGCCAATTGCTACAGAACATCAACGTTTTCTACGTTTTGTGATAGGAAACGACCATCTTCAGTTCGTAGCTCTGCCATTCGGTCTGGCGACAGCCCCCCGGGTCTTCACCAAGGTCATGGCGGCGGTGGTAGCAGTCTTGCACTCTCAGGGACACTCGGTGATCCCTTACCTAGACGATCTACTTGTCAAGGCACCCTCTCAAGAGGCATGCCAACTCAGTCTACATGCTACGCTGGAGACTCTACAGACGTTCGGATGGATCATCAACTTTCCAAAGTCGAATCTGTCACCGTCACAGTCGCTAACGTATCTTGGCATGGAGTTTCATACTCGAGCAGCGAGAGTGAAGCTTCCGCTGAACAAGCAGCGGTCCCTACAGACAGGGGTGCAATCCCTCCTTCAAGGCCAGTCGCACCCCTTACGGCGCCTCATGCACTTCCTCGGGAAGATGGTGGCAGCCATGGAAGCAGTTCCCTTTGCGCAGTTTCATCTGCGCCCACTTCAATGGGACATTCTCCGCCAATGGGACGGGAAGTCAACGTCCCTGGACAGGAAAGTCTCTCTTTCCCAGACGGCCAAGGACTCTCTACAATGGTGGCTCCTTCCCACCTCATTGTCTCAGGGAAGATCCTTCCTGCCCCCAGCCTGGGCAGTGGTCACGACAGATGCGAGTCTGTCAGGGTGGGGAGCAGTGTTTCTCCACCACAGGGCCCAGGGGACGTGGACTCCGCAGGAGTCCACCCTTCAGATCAATGTTCTGGAAATCAGGGCAGTGTATCTTGCCCTACTGGCCTTCCAACAGTGGCTGGAAGGAAAGCAGATCCGAATCCAGTCGGACAACTCCACAGCGGTGGCATACATCAACCACCAAGGAGGGACGCGCAGTCGGCAAGCGTTCCAAGAAGTCCGGCGCATTCTAATGTGGGTGGAGGACACAGCATCCACCATATCCGCGGTTCACATCCCAGGCGTAGAAAATTGGGAAGCAGACTTCCTCAGTCGCCAGGGCATGGACGCAGGGGAGTGGTCCCTTCACCCGGACGTGTTTCAGGAAATCTGTCGCCGATGGGGAGTGCCGGACGTCGACCTAATGGCGTCCCGGCACAACAACAAGGTCCCGGCATTCATGGCGAGGTCGCGCGATCAAAGAGCTCTGGCGGCAGACGCATTAGTTCAAGATTGGTCGCAGTTCCGGCTCCCATACGTCTTCCCACCTCTGGCACTCTTGCCCAGAGTGTTACGCAAGATCAGATCCGATTGCAGCCGCGTCATACTCGTCGCCCCAGACTGGCCGAGGAGATCGTGGTATCCGGATCTGTGGCATCTCACGGTCGGTCGACCGTGGTCACTGCCAGACCGACCAGACTTACTGTCCCAAGGGCCGTTTTTCCATCAGAATTCTGCGGCCCTGAACCTGACTGTGTGGCCATTGAGTCCTGGATCCTAGCGTCCGCAGGATTATCTCAAGGAGTCGTAGCCACAATGAGACAAGCTAGGAAGTCTACGTCGGCTAAGATCTACCACAGAACGTGGAAGATTTTCTTATCCTGGTGCTCTGCACAGAGAGTATCCCCTTGGCCATTTGCATTGCCCACCTTTCTTTCCTTCCTGCAATCGGGGTTGGAAAAGGGCTTGTCGCTCAGCTCCCTTAAAGGGCAAGTCTCGGCACTATCCGTGTTTTTTCAGAAGCGTCTAGCACGTCTTCCTAAGGTGCGCACGTTCCTGCAGGGGGTCTGTCATATTGTGCCCCCGTACAGGCGGCCGTTAGATCCATGGGATCTGAACAGGGTACTAGTTGCTCTCCAGAAGCCGCCTTTCGAGCCTCTGAAGGAAGTTTCCTTTTCTCGCCTGTCACAGAAAGTGGCGTTTCTTGTTGCGATCACATCGCTTCGGCGAGTGTCGGAGCTGGCAGCTCTGTCATCCAAGGCTCCCTTCCTGGTGTTCCACCAGGACAAGGTAGTGCTGCGCCCCATTCCGGAGTTTCTCCCTAAGGTCGTATCCTCGTTTCATCTTAATCAGGATATATCCTTGCCTTCCTTTTGTCCTCATCCGGTTCACCGGTATGAAAAGGACTTACGTTTGCTAGATCTGGTGAGAGCACTCAGAATCTACATTTCCCGCACGGCGCCCATGCGCCGTTCCGATGCACTTTTTGTCCTTGTCGCTGGTCCGCGCAAGGGGTTGCAGGCTTCTAAAGCCACCCTGGCTCGATGGATCAAAGAACCAATTCTAGAGGCCTACCGTTCTGCGGGGCTTCCGGTTCCTTCAGGGCTAAAAGCCCACTCAACCAGAGCCGTGGGTGCGTCCTGGGCATTACGACACCAGGCTTCGGCTCAACAAGTGTGCCAGGCAGCTACCTGGTCGAGTCTGCACACTTTCACCAAGCATTATCAGGTGCATACCTATGCTTCGGCGGATGCCAGCTTAGGTAGAAGAGTCCTGCAGGCGGCAGTGACACCCCCGTAGGGGAGGGCTGTTTTGCAGCTCTAACATGAGGTATCTCTTTACCCACCCAGGGACAGCTTTTGGACGTCCCAATCGTCTGGGTCTCCCAATAGAGCGCTGAAGAAGAAGGGAATTTTGTTACTTATTGTAAATTCCTTTTCTTCTAGCTCTTATTGGGAGACCCAGCACCCGCCCTGTTGTCCTTCGGGATTTTTTTGTTGTTTGCGGGTACACATGTTGTTCATGTTGAACGGTTTTTCAGTTCTCCGACGTTATTCGGAGTTAATTTGTTTAAACCAGTTATTGGCTTCCTCCTTCTTGCTTTGGCACTAAAACTGGAGAACCCGTGATACCACGGGGGGGTATAGCCAGAAGGGGAGGGGCCTTGCACTTTTTAGTGTAGTGCTTTGTGTGGCCTCCGGAGGGCAGTAGCTATACCCCAATCGTCTGGGTCTCCCAATAAGAGCTAGAAGAAAAGGAATTTACGGTAAGTAACAAAATTCCCTTCTTTTGAGGGCGACAGTTTCCTTTTGGGACCGATCTCCCACTACCATCAACGGGTGGGAGCGTAGAGTGTCGCCTCCACGTACCCCCTCCTGCAACGCTGGATCCTGGGCTGGACGACGGGTTCCACAGACACCGATTTTCCAAAGCCCAGGGTAGAGGCCTGTGCCCCTATAGCCCAATTCCTCAGCCCCTCTTTGCAGGCTCTGAGTTGAATATGGCACCGGTGTGACCGGACACAGCAAGCTGACTCTGCTATTTTCACTACCTGGACTGAAGCAGTGTTTTAAGGTGAGATCCCCCCTGACTGGTTTCCCAGACAAAGAGAGAAAAGACGCTGCAGGGAAGGCTCCCAGGACATTTACAGTATTTATTATGAGAAAGTCCCTTGCTGAGTGCAAGGAAGAGAGCCCCAAGGATCCTGCACACACAGTGTTAACTTTTCTCTAGCTTGCTGGCTGGAGGAGGGAGGAAGTCCTGTATTACCCACAGCGGGGGGGGGGGGGGGTGGGCGGCACACTGACTTAATCTTCGCGCTCTCTTTAGCGCTAAGCCCCGCGGCCGCGCTAAGCCCCGCCCCCCAGGAAAGCGTGCGAAGATCTCCATAGAGCTTAATCCTTCCTGAGGACAGGGCCATCGGCTGATTCTGGTGAGGTGCTTGCTTCACTTGTAGCTCTGCTGAGCATTGATCCCCCTCCTGGCATACTCCTATTAGGAACATGCAAAATTCTAAGGGCACTAAGAGTGCTAAGGCCCACATAGTCTATTATTCAGCCTGCACTGCCTGCCACACTGAGCTACCACGTAAACACACCTCTTCTCTCTGTGAGTCCTGTGCCCCTATAGCCCCCCAAGACCCCCCTGCCACCACCGCCGCAACAGTCAGCCCAGAGCCTAGGGCTCCCAGCCAACCGGAATGGGCACAGTTTCTGTCCCAATCCATGGAAAAACTGTCACAGAACCTGGTGCTGGCTATGCAATGTCGTCCTCCACACCCTTCTGGGTCCCTGGACGGAACGCAGCCTGAGGATACCCCTATGGAGGATCCTTCTGAGGTAATCCGGGCACATGCTTCACTGGTTGCAGGGATCAGGAAAAGAGCACACGGCTGGGTGTCTCCAGAGGCCTCTCCCTCGGGAGCACACAGGGCAGGCTCTCCCACACGCTCCACGGCTTCTGAAGAGCTGGAGGAGGGAGAATGCTGTTTATACCAAGAGGATTCCTTGGTTTCGGCCTCCCCAGATGATCAAACTGCAATCAGACTCCCTTATAGCAGCAATCAACCAAACTCTGCATGTGGAGGATCCCCCATCCACTACCACTGACCATGCGGTCTCCTTTAAGATGGCAAGGAAACCCCAAAAGGTTTTCGCTGATCACCCAGAGTTTCAGGATATCCTCACAAAGCAAAGGGAGAAGCCTGACAGGCGCTTCGGTAACCGAAAACTCATGAAGTCCCGGTACCCTTTTGCCTCACCTGCCCCTAAGAGCTGGGCCGATCCACCCTCGGTCGACCCCCCCCTTCCCCGGTCTCCCGCCTTACCACAAAGACGCTCCTGTCTTTACCCGATGGTTCCTCCATCAAGGACCCGACAGACAGACAGGTGGAGCACCTCGCCTGCTCTGCTTTTGAGGCTGCGGGTTCCACCCTCTCGCCCTCCTTTGCCGCTGTGTGGGTCGCAAAGGCGATCTCGGTCTGGGCAGAATCCCTTAACACTTCGCTTGAGGAATCCCAGTTCACTCATACCTTCACAGAGGTAACAGCTCAAATTGCCGCTGCGGCGGAGTACCTCATGCAGGCCTCCATGGACGCTGCTACCTGCGCAGCGTTTGCCGCCTCAAATACCATAGCCATCCGTAGAGCTCTCTGGCTCCAACAATGGCGAGCGGACTCTGCCTCCAAGAAGTGTCTCACGGGCCTTCCCTTTTTTCCAGACCGATTGTTTGGCGAACGTCTGGACAAGCTCATTTCTGACGCCACGGGAGGAAAGAGTACCTCCCTCCCCCAGCTGAAGTCCAGGACGTCCTTCACCAGACGTCCACAGTCCTCGTTCCGCTCCTTTCGGAACTCATTTGGTTGGTCGACATCCCGTGCTGTCCCTGCCACCAGCCGCGGACAATGCAGGGACCGACCTTCTCAGCTCTCCCCGAAACCCACTTCGTC
Source organism: Anomaloglossus baeobatrachus (assembly GCF_048569485.1). Lineage (NCBI taxonomy): Eukaryota > Metazoa > Chordata > Amphibia > Anura > Aromobatidae > Anomaloglossus > Anomaloglossus baeobatrachus. Next base: position 89,666,820 of record NC_134353.1, read on the forward strand.
ATGGCAGCCTAGACCGAAACAGTCCAGGACTAGGGAGACTCGGCCACGACGTTTTCCCCCCTCATGACTCCTTCGGCGCCCCGGAAGACACACTCATTGTAGGAGGTCGACAGCAGGAGTGATAATACCTGTCCCAGACGACGAGAAGTTCGGGGGGTTTTATTCCAACCTCTTTGTGGTCCCCAAAAAGGATGGGTCAGTTCGACCCATCCTGGACCTCAAACACCTAAACAAACATGTGCACGTACGGAGATTCAGAATGGAGTCCCTAAGGTCCATTATTGCATCCATGGTCGAAGGGGAATTCCTCGCCTCCATAGCAATCAAGGATGTGTACCTGCACATACCCATCGCCCCAGATCACCAAAAGTTCCTCCGCTTCGCAATTCAGGACTCTCACTTTCAATTCGTACCTCTACCCTTTGGCCTTGCCACCGCACCAAGGGTCTTCACCAAAGTCATGGCGGCCGCCATGAGCGTCCTTCACGCCAGGAAAGTAGTCGTTCTCCCTTACTTGGACGACCTCCTCATCAAGGCCCCCCTCCTTCCGCGACTGCTCAACCAGCGTACAGATCACTGTGGACACCCTATCCCGCTTAGGGTGGCTAGTGAATCTGGACAAATCATCCCCGATCCCATCACGAACCATCACCTTCCTGGGCATGTCCCTGGACACCCGTCGGGGCTTGATCCTTCACCCTCAGGACAAGGTGATCGCTCTTCAACGAGTGGTACGCTGCCTTCTACCTCCTCCATCTCGCTCCATTTGATTCAGCATGAAAGTGCTTGGCAGGATGGTGGCAGCTATGGAAGCAGTACCCTTTGCTCAACTACACCTCCGCCCCCTGCAGCTAGCCCTTCTAGCGGCCTGGGACAAGAGCCCCTTCTCCCTGGACAGACATCTTCACCTGACGCCTTCAGTCAGGTACGCACTCCGCTGGGGGCTTCGGTCATCATCCGTATCGAAGGGGAGATCTTTTCTCCCAGTGAACTGGCTGGTCCTGACCACGGACGCCAGCCTCCTAGGCTGGGGAGCAGTGTACCGGCACCACACTGCTCAAGGACGTTGGACGCCCCAGGAGTCTTTCCTACCCATAAACATCCTGGAACTCCACGCGATCTTCCTCGCGCTCAGAACGTTCTGCCCTCTGCTAGCAGGTCGTCCGATTCGAGTCCAATCGGACAATGCGACAGCTGTAGCCTATATCAATCGGCAGGGGGGCACCCGCAGCAAAGCGGCTTATCTCGAGGCCCACAAGATCCTCAGCTGGGCCGAATCGTCGGGATCAGTGATATCAGCGGTACACATACCGTGGGTAGAGAACTGGGCAGCAGACTTTCTAAGTCGCCAAGGCCTGGCCGCCGGAGAATGGTCTCTCCACCCAGATGTGTTTCTACACATCTGCACTTGCTGGGGCACACCAGACGTGGACCTAATGTCCTCAAGGTTGAATGCAAAGGTACCTGCGTTCATAGCCAGGTCACGAGACCCGCAGTCCATCGGCGCGGATGCTCTAGTCTGCTCCTGGCACCAATTCCGCCTGCCTTACATATTTCCACCTCTACCCCTGCTGCCGCGGGTAATCAGGAAGATCAAGGCAGAGGGAGTCCCGGTGATACTGATAGCACCGGACTGGCCCAGGTGCGCCTGGTACGCCGAATTAGTACAAATGCTCACAGACGCACCGTGGCGCCTTCCAGACATCCCAGACTTGCTGACCCAAGGGCCCATTTCCCATCAGAACTCCAGAGCCCTGAAGCTGATGGCATGGCCATTGAGACCTGGGTATTAACAAGAGCGGGATTCTCCCCCGCGGTTATTTCCACCATGATCAGCTCTTGAAAGCCTGCTTCATCCCGCATTTACCACCGTACGTGGAAAATCTTCCTTTCCTGGTGCAGGGAAACTAACGTCCAGCCTATGCCTCTGGCCATCCCCAGAATTCTCGACTTTCTACAGTCTGGCTTGCAAGCGGGGTTGGCTCTCTGTTCCCTTTAAAGGGCAGGTCTCAGCGCTCTCAATCTTCTACCAATGCCGCCTGGCTCAAAAACCGCAAGTCAAGACCTTCCTCCAGGGCGTTTCCCATCTAGTTCCCCCGTACAAACGGCCGCTGGAACCATGGGACCTCAACCTCGTTCTGGACGGTCTCCAGAGGTCTCCCTTTGAACCCCTCAAGGAATCCTCCCTTGCTCTTCTGTCCTGGAAGGTAACATTCCTGGTGGCAATTACGTCCATCAGACGGGTTTCGAAGCTAGCAGCACTCTCTTGCCGCAAGCCTTTTCTGATCTTTCACCAGGACAAGGTGGTTCTGCGCCCCCTTCCGGATTTCCTTCCAAAAGTTCTTACCCCGTTTCATTTGAATGAGGACATTGTTTTGCCTTCCTTTTATCCACACCCGGTTCATAGGGTGGAAAGGTCTCTGCATTCGTTAGACCTAGTCAGAGCTCTCAGATATTACATATCCAGGACAGCCCCCTTTAGGAAATCGGACTCTTTGTTCGTCATTCCTTAGGGGCCTAAGAAGGGACAGGCAGCTTCAAAGGCGACTCTGGCTCGCTGGATTCGCTCTGCGATCCAGGAAGTCTACCGCTTGCAACTCAAGCCCATTCCTAGTGGGCTGCGGGCTCATTCCATGCGAGCAGTTGGCGCTTCGTGGGCCATTCGGCATCAGGCTTCAGTGGAACAGGTGTGTAAGGCTGCGACCTGGTCTAGCCTACATACATTTTCAAAGCATTACAGAGTCCATACCCAGGTTTCAACTGAGGCAAATCTGGGTAGGAAAATTCTGCAAACGGCAGTAGAACACCTCTCTCAGTAGGCGCTCCTGGCTGTCTGGGACTGGTTCCTAGTCCTTCGGTTGTGTTGTCTTCTTTTATGTTTCCCACCCATGGACTGCTTTAGGACGTCCCATGGTCCTGTGTCCCCCAATGAGGCGTCAGAGAAACGGATTTTTGTGTACTCACCGTAAAATCGTTTTCTATTGGCCATCATTGGGGGACACAGCACCCAACCTGTTGCCCTGTTGAGCCTTGGTTCTCTCAGTACCTTATTTGGTTATGACTCTTCTTTTCTCATGTTCCTCTGTTGAGAAGTTTTTACTGGTTTTTCTCCTACTGCTTGTGTACTAAAACTGAGGCTGCCTGGCCCGGCCAGGGGGTGTATACTGCAGAGGAGGAGCTATGCTTTTGCATCTCCTTAGTGTCCTCCTATGGATAGGCAGCATAACACCCATGGTCCTGTGTCCCCCAGTGATGGCTAAGAGAAAACGGTTTTACGGTGAGTACACAAAAATCCGTTTGTCAAAGGCCTTTCACCGAGCTAACCTGTTTTGCTTTGCACTAATGAGGGGCAACAACCCTGAAACACTTGTCTGCACATAGTTCATTCTTATCCTAAGTCACATGGGAAGGCTTTTTAAAAATTGACTTACTGGATTGTTACTTGTAAAAGTAGGCTATAGAGACCCAGCTATTGTCTAGAGCATCTATGACAAAAGCTGGAATAAGGCCTTTAGTATCAATTTCACAATTTAGAATAAAAATATCATTTCATGTACAATTTAATAACGTATAGAAGTATTAGACGGGGTTCAGGGACACAATAAAAAAAAAAAGCTTATGATTTATGTTTTGTTTTTTTTTTGTGTCCTTGTGCGCTCAGCGTGCATTCGCCCCAGTCTATTCCATATCATATAATTCGGAGCCATGGGAGGTATTTATCAAGATTAGTATTTTATACACTAGCCATGAAAAGTCCTCGGGTGTATCTTCTCCATGCAGCAGAATAAACACATCTGCTCCAGCCATGAGCTAAAGATGATTTCTGCTAAAATTTAAAGGGAACCTGTCACCAGGATTTTCGCTATTAAACTAAAAGAATCCCCTTCTGCAGCTCCTGGGCTACATTCTAGAAAGGTTCATCTTGCTACTGGCCCCCCTTTCAGACCTAAATAAACACTTTATAAAATATTACCTTTTGCTATGGTAATGAGGTTTGCTGGCCCCGTGGGCGGGGCTGTATTTCGTCTGTTATCTCCCCTCCTGTCGCTGTTCGCTGTCCACCAGTGTTCATTTCCATAGATGAGGCCGCCGTCCTCCTCTTCTGCAGTGCTCCGGGAGTCTCGCGCATGCGCAGTGGCACTATCGCGGGTCTGAGCACTGTTTTCAAAACGTGAGCGCCGGTGATGTAGTGCAGGCGTGAGATTATGGGCGGGTACTTGGATGACGCTGGTAATGACATTCACAGCGCCGCCCATAATCTCGCGCCTGCGCAATAACATCACCGGCGCTCACGATTTGAAAGCAGTGCTCAGTCGCGTGATAGTGCCACTGCGCATGCGCGAGACTCCCGGAGCACTGCGGAAGATGAGGACGGAGGCCTCATCTATGTAAATGACCACTGGGGATTGGCGAACAGCGGCAGGAGGGGGGATAACAGACAAAATACAGCCCGCCCCCGGGGCCAGCAAACCTCATTACCATAGCAAAAGGTAATAGTTTATAAAGTTGTTAGGTCTGAAAGGGGGGCCAGTAGCAAGATGAACCTTCTAGAATGCAGCCCAGGAGCTGCAGAAGGGGAGTCTTTTAGTTTAATAGCGAAAATTCTGGTGACAGGTTCCCTTTAAGCCACGTTGTAAATGATAGTGAAAATTGCAAGGCCCGATTGGCCATGGAGCCCGGCGGACAAACATCTACATTTTTTATTTATTTATATATTTTTGCAACTATGCATTGGACAACAATTAGCAATTACAGGCGCGCATCGATAGCTTGTGGCTGCTAGCTATGACTTCAGGTCAGTCAGTATGGGAACGGAACGGTGCCAGAAATGGCAGAAGGCGGTGGGTGGTAAGTATAGTATCAGAGCAGGGAACAGACATTAGTGAAACCTTTTTTAGTAGTGAAAAAAAATGCTTGAGTGGTGCTTTAAATAGAAGCCATATTATGGCTCCATACAAAAGTATCACATTGATGGAGCCACGTTCTTGAGGCCACGGGTCATAAAGGTGTCGCTCACGCTTCCCGCTGTCTATAATTCTCCCATAGAAAATGCCACCACAGTATCCTGATGTAACTCGTCTGTGTAAATGTTTTGCAGGGAGGATAAAGAGGCAGAGCCTGTTACTGTTTCTACAAGGCCATCACGAAGAGCTAAAAGCATAGCCATGGAGAAAACGAAAATGAACCTCTCCAAGCTTCTCAACGAAGAGGCAAAATGATCCGTGTAATATTTCTGTAGACATAGAAGAAACATTTTGTATCCAGAGACCTATATATGTATTCACAATGTAACTATTGTACCACAATAAAACAGTCCGTCTGCTTTAGATTTTTCTTAGATATATCATAAGACATTACTAACAGTTGACGTTTTAATCTTTCAAGAATTCTGCCAAGGCTGAATGTTCACACCCCCACGCTTCACAGTCAGTGCGGACCCCAATGTTTCCAGTTCCAAACTTTACATCGTCAGAAATGCTTATAATCTAGAAACACTCATCTGAATTCCTGGCATTCATTACATATGTGCTGCAGATATTTCTGCACCAAATCATCTTTCCCAGGAAGAATGCTGCATAAAAAAACAGGCTTTTTTTGCCGTATTTTTTTACTTGCATTTTTTTCCCATGCAGTAGAATGGGTTAAAAACGGTGAAAAAAATTGACATACAAGCATGAGAGCTCAGGAATTTCATTCACATTCACAAAAAATACAGGACAAAAGTGCAACATATGCTTAATGTGCGCATATACCTAGAAGTGATTTTAACTCCACCACCACCGAGCGTTTTTTTTTTTTTTTCCGCCTCTTCGTCCAAGAGCCTTAACTTTTTATCGCTCTGTCAAATTAGCCATATGAGGACTTGTTTTTTGTGGGGAGAGTTGCGCTTTTGAATGAAACAATTAATTTTTTCATGTATTGTACTGTAAAACGGGAAAAAAAAAGTATGGAGAAATTACAACAAAAAGTGCAATTCCACAATTTTTTTTTTGTTTTTTTTTGTTTACCATGTTCACTATATGTAAAATTGACCTGGCAGTATGATTCCACAGGTCAGAAAGAGTACGTAGATACCAAATATTTAGGTTGTGAACATGTTGAGTATTTTGTTATATCTGCCAAGAGATGAAGAAATTGTGCATAAATTTCTGCAACCAAAGTCCCCTTAGGGCTTTTGAAGCTGCAATCATGCTATTGCTTATGCTGTAAAGAGCGGTGCATTAGCAGTGCTCTGTATATCGATGACTTCCTATGAATGCCGGCTCACCGTACATTCACTGTATACACTGTAATTTTAATCAGACTGTTACGAACATAGAGGTACCACATATATGGAAAAGAAGGTTGCTTCAAACGTCTGTATGATTTTTATTTTTTTTTAGATTTGTTTAAACACTTTTTTTTTTTTTTTTCTGTATTTTAGTTCCTTTAGGGGGCTTGAACCTGCGTTCATCTAATCACTTCTGCTGTATACAGCAATACCACAGTATTGTATGAACCCTAACAGACTGACATTCACAGGATTACTGTCATGACTGGCATCTCCAGCACACCTGGACCCCCCTGAATTACACTGATGGTTGGTTAGAACAGAACGCCCCCAGGACTTGAGCCATAAATACTGCTGTCACAGATTAACTGCAGTAGTTAAGAGTAGTGATGGATGGACTCTCAGATAACCGGGACGGACAGGTCTACCTAGGGTTAAAAAAAACCCAAAAAACTGGTTACGACCAGGATTGATCCCAATTATCTGGTCGGATGCCTTTGACAATACAAGTCTATGGAGATAAAAATCTGGCGATTTTAAAAATGGTGGTAGAAGGAATAGAAGCAAGCGCTTTATACTTACCGAGGCTCCGGTGCAGCTATAACTGCTCCCACGGCCGCTCATTTACTTTCATACATATGCTCTGCTTTCCCCGCCCACCGGCATCTGTGATTGGGGGCAGTCAGACGCGCCTCCACCCTGAGTGTCAGCCGACTGCTTCCAATCACAGACGCTATGTGCGTCTATCGAATAGTAAAAGTAAATTTAAAAAAAAATCTTGGCTGTGAATCAAAATAAGAGGAACCACATGTGGCTTTTTTTATAAATTAAATAAATAATTTAAAAAGAACTGCGGGCGGTCCCCCCAATTTAATATCCAGCCATCATAAAGCCCTACTGCTGGGGACTGGTATTCTCAGACTGGGGAGGCCTATAGTTATTAGGCAGCCCCCCAGCCTAAAAATAGCAGCCTGCAGCCTCCCAGGATTGTCCCATCATAAGATGCAACAAGCCTGGCGCTTTAATCGGCTCTTCCCACTTGTCCAGGTGCAGTGGCAATCGGGGTAATAAGGGGTTAATGGCATCTCACAGCTGCCACTAACCCCTAGATTAGTAATTCAAGGTGTCTAAGATCCCCCCCCCCATTACTAATCTGTAAGTGAAAGTAAATAAACAGCGATTTTTTATTTTTTTTTGTTTTTTTGCACACTACATCCGATCATGCTGTTACCCCCAGTGCGAGCTGTTCAAACATTGCAAACGGCTCACATTGAGCGGAGCACTGAGTGTACCCAAGCACAGCGAGTGGTTTTCATATGTAAAGCACTTGAACTCCAACTGTAGGTTTTTTTTTGTGAAGTCTGTGGTACGAAAACCAAACCTTTGGCTCTCTCATCTAGCCAAACATAAAAAAACTATATAAATCTGCTATAACTGCAATTGAGCAGAAGACTAAGGCTATGTGCGCACGTTGTGTTGTGTCCATACTGCAAATTCTGCAGCAATTTGGCATTGCATGTGCGCTTCAAATCGCTGCAGAAACACTGCGTAATGCAGTGTGTCTGCAGAATAGATGCCGATTTCATGCGATCAGGATGCTGTCTCTCCCATAGACAGAGTGGGAGCAGCATCCAAAGCGCACGAAAGAAGTAACATTCTGCATTTTTGAACGCAGAGATTTTGTCACATTTTTAACTCTGAAAACGCTGCGTTCAAAAAAGCATTGTGCGCAGGGATGCACAATCTTCATAGATTGTGCAGGGGACTCATTTACGCTACAGTGCTAGACGCAGCGCACATAGCCTTAAGCTGCCTTATCACTTAGAACACATGGTAAACTGCATAATAAAAGAAACTCATGACCTGTTTATTTTTTTTTATTCTGCCTCCCAAAGATAAGTGAGGCTGTGTCCACGATGCGTCGAGCTAGGTGCAGTTCTAAACGCATCCTCTGGCAGTAATTGATTTTGCCAAAGTTGCTTTCTTTTTCGCTCCATTGGGAGACCCAGACAATTGGGTGTATAGCTTCTGCCTCCGGAGGCCACACAAAGTATTACACTTAAAAGTGTAAAGCCCCTCCCCTTCTGCCTATACACCCCACCGTGCATCACGGGCTCCTCAGTTTTTATGCTTTGTGCGAAGGAGGCACACATGCACGCATAGCTCCACAATTTAGTCAGCAGCAGCTGCTGACTATATCGGATGGAAGAAAAGTGGGCCCATATAGGGCCCCCGGCATGCTCCCTTCTCACCCCACTCTGGTCGGCGGTGCGGTTAAGGTTGAGGTACCCATTGCGGGTACATAGGCAGGAGCCAACATGCTGTTTTCCTTCCCCATCCCTGCAGGGCTCTGGGTGAAGTGGGATCCTAATCGGTCTCCAGGCACTGGGACCGTGCTCCCTCCGCAGCCCCTGGGGAATCTGCTGGACAGGAGCTGGGTATCGTCAGGGACAAGGCCCTGCTACTGTGAGGTACTCTGTGTCCCCTTGGGGACGGCGCATGGAGCGCTTGTGTCATACACGCTGCAGCACTGCTGGGTGTGTTAGTGCGCCGGGACTACCGCGCTGACTGCGCTTGTTTGCCGGCCGCGCTTATAACTCTAGTCCCCGGCTTCTGCAGCCTAGTACCGCATATTCCCGCCCCCGGGCCTGCCAGTCAGGGGAAGGGAGGGACGCTGCACTGGACGTCAGCGCTGAGGGCTGGAGCATACTTTGTATCCTCCTCCCCCCTCACTGAGCACCGTGGGGCACCAGATTCCCGCACTTTCTTGGGCACGCCCACGGACCCCTCCTCCTCACAGAACGCCGGCAGCCATTCCTGTCAGCACTTCTGAAGCTGGAGAGGAGAGACAAACTGCTCTGGGAGATCCAGGCAGGGAATCTGGTGGTCACACAACCGCTTTGGGCGGTCGGTAAGCCTCACCTGTTTCTAGGTGCTGGCCCCCCTGGGTGCCGAAGTGTGTATATATATAGGTTTATATGCTATACATTTACTCTGTCCGGTCGCACTGTTGGTTTTTGGCTATATACCCTCCCGGATTGTACTCAGAGGAGACAACAGCATGTCGTCCGCAAATAGCAAGGGTGCCAAAGCACAGGCTTACTTTGCAACCTGTACCTCATGTGTGGCTATGCTACCTGCAGGTTCCACCTACCCTCATTGTGTGCAATGCTCGGCACCTGTGGCACTTACTCAGCCGGAGCCTCAGCCACTAGTGGGACCCTCGGCCCAGGTAGAAACACCGGCTGCCACTGTCCAGGTGACAGGGACGGAGTTTGCAGTATTCGCTGACAAACTTTCTGAGACTATGGATAAATGGTCTGCTAAGATCCTAGAAGCCTTGCAGTCCAGGCCGGTAACACAGGCCCCGGGCACTGTTGAATCTTTGACCCCAGGCCCCCCTCGGTTGGAGCAGCAAAGTGCTCCTGGGGTGACTCATAGGTCCCAAGGTGAGGTCTCTGACACGGACCGCAGTCCCAGACCGCCTAAGCGGGCTCGCTGGGAGCTTCCCTCGACTTCATCACACTGCTCAGGGTCTCAGCAGGAGGACTCTCTAGAGGATGAAGCGGAGGTGGCAGATCAGGACTCTGACCCTGAAGCCGCTCTCAACCTAGATACACCAGAAGGGGACGCCATAGTGAACGACCTTATAGCGTCCATCAATCAGGTGTTGGATCTTTCTCCCCCAGCTCCTCCAATTGAGGAGTCAGCTTCTCAGCAGGAGAAATTCCGTTTTAGGTTTCCCAAGCGTACAATGAGTACGTTTCTGGATCACTCCGACTTTAGAGAGGCAGTCCAGAAACACCGAGCTTGTCCAGATAAGCGTTTTTCTAAGCGCCTTAAGGACACACGTTACCCCTTCCCCCCTGACGTTGTCAAGGGTTGGGCTCAGTGTCCCAAGGTGGATCCTCCAGTCTCCAGACTGGCGGCTAGATCCATAGTTGCAGTGGAAGATGGGGCTTCACTCAAAGATGCCACTGACAGACAGATAGAGCTCTTGTTGAAATCCATCTGAGGCTATCGGCGCGTCCTTTGCTCCGGCATTCGCAGCCGTATGGGCGCTCCAAGCTATCTCAGCTTGTCACTCGCAGATTAATGCAGTCACACGTGCCTCTGCTCCGCAGGTGGTGTCATTAACCTCTCAGGCGTCGGCGTTTGCGTCCTACGCCATTAATGCTGTCCTGGACTCTACGAGCCGTACGGCGGTAGCTTCCGCCAATTCGGTGGCAGTCCGCAGGGCCATGTGGCTACGTGAATGGAAGGCAGACTCTGCTTCCAAAAAGTTCTTAACCGGGTTGCCATTTTCTGGCGACCGCCTGTTTGGTGAGCGATTGGATGAAATCATTAAACAATCCAAGGGAAAGGACTCATCCTTACCCCAGCCCAAACCAAAGAGACCTCAACAACGGAAGGTACAATCGAGGTTTCGGTCCTTTCGGCCCGCGGGCAGGTCTCAATTCTCCTCGTCCAACAGGCCACAGAAGGGTCAGACGAACTCCGATTCATGGCGGTCTAAGTCACGTCCTAAAAAGACCGCCGGAGGAACCGCTCCCAAAGCGGCCTCCTCATGACTTTCGGCCTCTTAACACCGCATCCTCGGTCGGTGGCAGGCTCTGCCGCTTTTGCGACACCTGGCTGCCACAGGTACAAGACCGTTGGGTGAGAGACATTCTGTCTCACGGTTACAGGATAGAGCTCAGCTCTCGTCCTCCGACTCGTTTCTTCAGAACATCTCCGCCTCCCGAGCGAGCCGATGCTCTTCTTCAGGCAGTGTGCACTCTGAAGGCAGAAGGAGTGGTGATCCCTGTTCCTCTTCAGCAACAGGGTCACGGTTTTTACTCCAACTTGTTTGTGGTGCCAAAAAAGGACGGATCTTTCCATCCCGTTCTGGACCTAAAACTGCTCAACAAACACGTAAAAACCAGGCGGTTCCGGATGGAATCGCTCCGCTCCGTCATCGCCTCAATGTCCCAAGGAGATTTCCTAGCATCAATCGACATTAAAGATGCTTATCTCCACGTACCGATTGCACCAGAGCATCAGCGCTTCCTGCGTTTCGCCATAGGGGACGAACACCTTCAGTTCGTGGCACTGCCTTTCGGCCTGGCGACAGCACCACGGGTCTTCACCAAGGTCATGGCAGCAGTGGTAGCAGTCCTACACTCTCAGGGACACTCGGTGATCCCTTACTTAGACGATCTGCTTGTCAAGGCACCCTCTCGAGTGGCATGCCAACACAGCCTGGACATTGCTCTGGAGACACTCCAGAGATTCGGGTGGATCATCAATTTCACAAAGTCAAATCTGACACCGGCCCAATCACTGACATATCTCGGCATGGAGTTTCATACTCTTTCAGCGATAGTGAAGCTTCCGCTGGACAAACAGCGTTCACTACAGACAGGGGTGCAATCTCTCCTTCAAGGCCAGTCACACCCCTTGAGGCGCCTCATGCACTTCCTAGGGAAGATGGTGGCAGCAATGGAGGCAGTTCCTTTTGCGCAGTTTCATCTGCGTCCACTTCAATGGGACATTCTCCGCAAGTGGGACAGGAAGTCGACGTCCCTCGACAGGAACATCTCCCTTTCTCAGGCAGCCAAAGCCTCTCTTCGGTGGTGGCTTCTTCCCACTTCATTGTCAAAGGGGAAATCCTTCCTACCACCATCCTGGGCGGTGGTCACGACGGACGCGAGTCTGTCAGGGTGGGGAGCGGTCTTTCTCCACCACAGGGCCCAGGGTACCTGGACTCAGCCAGAGTCCTCCCTGCAGATCAATGTTCTGGAGATAAGGGCAGTGTATCTTGCCCTAAAGGCGTTCCAGCCATGGCTGGAAGGCAAACCGATCCGAATTCAGTCGGACAACTCCACAGCGGTGGCATACATCAACCACCAAGGCGGAACACGCAGTCGGCAAGCCTTCCAGGAAGTCCGGCGGATTCTGCTGTGGGTGGAAGCCACAGCATCCACCATATCCGCAGTTCACATCCCGGGCGTAGAAAACTGGGAAGCAGACTTTCTCAGTCGCCAGGGCATGGCCGCAGGGGAATGGTCCCTTCACCCGGACGTATTTTAAGAGATCTGTTGCCGCTGGGGGATGCCGGACGTCGACCTAATGGCGTCCCGGCACAACAACAAGGTCCCGGCATTCATGGCACGGTCTCAAGATCACAGAGCTCTGGCGGCAGACGCATTAGTTCAGGATTGGTCGCAGTTTCAACTGCCTTATGTGTTTCCTCCTCTGGCACTGTTGCCCAGAGTGTTACGCAAGATCAGGTCCGACTGCCGCCGCGCCATCCTCGTCGCTCCAGACTGGCCGAGGAGGTCGTGGTACCCGGATCTGTGGCATCTCACGGTGGGTCAACCGTGGGCACTACCAGACCGACCAGACTTGCTGTCTCAAGGGCCGTTTTTCCATCTGAATTCTGCGGCCCTCAACCTGACTGTGTGGCCATTGAGTCCTGGATCCTAGCGTCTTCAGGGTTATCTCAAGAGGTCATTGCCACTATGAGACCGGCCAGGAAACCAACGTCCGCCAAGATCTACCACAGGACGTGGAGAATATTCTTATCCTGGTGCTCTGATCAGGGTTTTACTCCCTGGCCATTTGCCTTGCCCACTTTTCTTTCCTTCCTTCAATCCGGATTGGAAAAGGGTTTGTCGCTCGGCTCCCTTAAGGGACAAGTCTCAGCGCTCTCTGTGTTTTTCCAGAAGCGCCTAGCCAGACTTCCACAGGTACGCACGTTCCTGCAGGGGGTTTGTCACATAGTCCCTCCTTACAAGCGTCCGTTAGAACCCTGGGATCTGAACAGGGTGCTGATGGCTCTTCAGAAACCACCCTTTGAGCCAATGAAAGATATTTCTCTTTCACGCCTTTCGCAGAAAGTGGTCTTCCTAGTAGCAGTCACATCACTTCGGAGAGTGTCTGAGCTAGCAGCGCTGTCATGCAAAGCTCCTTTCCTGGTGTTTCACCAGGACAAGGTGGTTCTGCGTCCGGTTCCGGAATTTCTCCCTAAGGTGGTATCCCCCTTTCATCTCAATCAGGATATCTCCTTACCTTCTCTTTGTCCACATCCAGTTCACCAATGTGAAAAGGATTTGCACTTGTTGGATCTGGTGAGAGCACTCAGACTCTACATTTCTCGTACGGCGCCCATGCGCCGCTCGGATGCCCTCTTTATCCTTGTCGCTGGCCAGCGTAAAGGGTCACAGGCTTCCAAATCAACCCTGGCTCGGTGGATCAAGGAACCAATTCTCGAAGCCTACCGTTCTTCTGGGCTTCCGGTTCCCTCAGGGCTGAAGGCCCATTCTACCAGAGCCGTGGGTGCCTCCTGGGCTTTGCGGCACCAGGCTACGGCTCAGCAGGTGTGTCAGGCGGCTACCTGGTCGAGCCTGCACACTTTCACGAAACACTATCAGGTGCATACCTATGCTTCGGCAGATGCCAGCCTAGGTAGGCAAGTCCTTCAGGCGGCGGTTGCCCACCTGTAGGAAGAGGCCGTTTTACGGCTCTATTACGAGGTATTATTTTACCCACCCAGGGACTGCTTTTGGACGTCCCAATTGTCTGGGTCTCCCAATGGAGCGACAAAGAAGGGAATTTTGTTTACTTACCGTAAATTCCTTTTCTTCTAGCTCCAATTGGGAGACCCAGCACCCGCCCCTGTTCCCTTCGGGCTGTTGTTCTTTGTGTACACATGTTGTTCATGTTGAATGGTTTTTAGTTTTCCGAACTACCTTCGGATTGAATTACTTTAGACCAATTTATAAGTTTCCTCCTTCCTGCTTTTGCACCAAAACTGAGGAGCCCGTGATGCACGGGGGGGTGTATAGGCAGAAGGGGAGGGGCTTTACACTTTTAAGTGTAATACTTTGTGTGGCCTCCGGAGGCAGAAGCTATACACCCAATTGTCTGGGTCTCACAATTGGAGCTAGAAGAAAAGGAATTTACGGTAAGTAAACAAAATTCCCTTCTTTTACCATAAAATAGCGCTAAAAACGCATGCGTATTTACCGCGTTTTAGGTGTGTTTTTAGCGCTTTTTACATGCTTTTCAATAGCGTTTTAACAGATGCGTTTTGAACATAAAGACACTGCTAAATAAAGATTAAACAGTCAAACATTGAAAAAAGAGAAAAAAAGGACGACATAATAGATATGAAATTGATATTTCTTTATCGTTCCTTTGGGAGACCCAGACCATGGGTGTTTAGCTTCTGCCTCCGGAGGACACACAAAGTACTACACTTAATTGTGTAGCTCCTCCCTCTGAGCTTATACACCCCCTGGAGAACCAGATCTACCCAGTTTATCGCTTTGTGTTCAGGAGGCATACATCCACGCATGCATTCTCATCTGATTTTTGATTTTTGGAAAGAGTTTGAAGAAAAGCGGGTCCACGTCTGGACTCCCGGCATGTCCCTTCTCACCCCACTGTGTCGGCGGTGTTGTAAGGTTGATTCCTAGGCTGGAGCCTTACATGCCGTGCTCCTTCACCATCCCTCCTGGGCTCTGGCTTGAAGTGGGAGCCAGCACGGTCTCCATGCTTGGCAGGAGACCGGTCTCCATCCGCAGCCCTTCAGGACCCTGCTGGACCGGAGCACTCATCTCCAGGGACTTGGAACCCTGCGTCTCAGCAAGCTAAGTTCCTGAGACGTTTATATTTTGGGGGTCTCTGTACTTTATTGTTGTGGGAGAGTGTGCTGAGTGTGTTTTATGACATTTCCGGTGGGTTCTCTGGCTGTCGCCTGAGAACCGCGCCGATGGTGCCTGCGCGCCGGCCGTGCCGCTCAAATTTAGGCCCCGGCTTCGCCGGAGGCCTAGTTTCGGTTTCACTGCCCTCACATGTCACTCATGCAGAGGGACAGGCTCGGCTCCGCCCGGCGGCCGTTCTGCACAGGGGAGAGGACACTCCCCACTGCAGAGGCGTCCCTCCTCCCCTGCAGGTCTCCATAGCCCTCCAGTTCCTGCTCCTCAAAGCAAGTCCCGCCCCCTCTCTTCGCTCCGGCGGCCATTTTCTCAGTGTTCTCTCTGTAGGCGCTGGTCTGCAGCATCTCTGTTGAGTTGCTGTGCTTGGGGGTCCGGGCTTCGGGATCTGGAGGGCACACAACACCGCTCCAGCGGTCTGGTAAGCCACAACCGGTCTCCGGTTGTGGACCTCTGATTATACTCTGGGGTTCATTCTCTGGCAGAGCCCCCACTCCAGCAGCATGTCTCACACGAGGAGCAAGGCTCCAAAGCTGTATTCAGTATGCACTGCATGTAAGCTCCTGCTGCCTGAACCGAGCATATTCCCACATTGTGATGCCTGCTCTAACCTGGCGGTGCATCAGCCTGGAGTCTCACCCCCAGTGGTCTCTCAGGCTGCTCCTGCTCCTGTGGCTGAACCCCCGGCTTGGGTAGAATCCTTTTCTAGGTCTATCTCCCAGTCTTTTGCTGACTCCATGGGACTTCTGTCCAGGACTTTGCTGAACATGCATCAGTCCCTTTCACAGGGTGCCTCTGCTGCTAGGGGTCTCTCAGGACCGGAGCTCGCAGAGGATTCATCATCTGGTCCCAGACCCCGTCCTTCTAAGAAGAGACGCAGGGTTCCCTCTCCTTCCTCGTCCCGCGGCTCTGATGCAGGAGCTGACTCGCAGGACGAGGAGGATGCCTTTACAGGGGGCTCGGAGGCTAACTCCATGTACCCCATCGATCTCGAGGGTGACTCAGATCTTAGTGACTTGATTGCTTCTATTAATTCTGTACTGGATCTCAATCCGCCAGTATCAGAGGAGCAACCCTCTCTGGCAGAAAAGCACAAGTTTACCTCGCCTAAGAGAGTAAAGAGTGTGTTCTTTAACCACTCCAGTTTTCAGGCCGCTGTGACTAAGCCCAGGGCCTGTCCTGACAAACGCTTCCCAAAGCGTGGTTCTGATGACCGCTTTCCCTTTCCACCTGAGGTGGTCAAGGAGTGGGCCATGCTGGAAGCTTCTCACCGCACTGCGGTGGCTTCGGCTAATTCCCTCGCTATCCGCAGGATCTTGTGGCTTCGAGAGTGGAAGGCAGATGCTTCTTCAAAGAAGTACCTTGCTGGACTCCCTTTTGCTGGGTCCCGGCTGTTCGGTGAACAGCTGGATGAAATTATCAAGGAAGCTACTGGCGGGAAGAGTACTTCCATGCCACAAACCAAAACCAGGAAACCTGTCCAGGGCAGGAATCAGTCGAGGTTTCGTTCCTTTCGTTCCTCCAACTGGTCCTCCTCTAAGCCCTCGGCCTCGTCCACTAACTCAGCCAAGGACCAGAAATCCAACTGGCGCCCAAAAGCGCGTCCACAAAAGACCGCAGGAGGTGCTGCCACCAAAGCAGCCTCCTCGTGACTATCTGTCCGCGCCAGCAACGTCCTTAGTCGGTGGCAGGCTCTCCCACTTTGGCGACGCGTGGTTTCAACACGTCTCCGATCAGTGGGTAAGGGATATCATCTCCCACGGCTACAGGATAGAATTCTCTTCCAGCCTGCCAAACAGATTTTTTTCTCTCAACTCCCCCCTGCTCCAAGGCCGCCGCCTTCTCACAGGCCGTGGCATCCTTGCAGGCCAACGGAGTAATTGTACCGGTTCCCGCCCGGGAACGGTTCAGAGGTTTCTACTCAAATCTCTTCCTAGTCCCCAAAAAGGACGGTTCCTTCCGGCCCATCCTGGATCTCAAGCTTCTCAACAAGCATGTTCAGGTGCGGCATTTTCGCATGGAGTCTCAGCGATCAGTCATTGCCTCAATGACCCAAGGGGATTTCCTGGCATCCATCGACATCAGAGTTGCCTATCTACATGTGCCAATTGCAGTTTCACACCAGCGTTGGCTACGTTTTGCAATTGGAGGGGAACATTTCCAATTCGTGGCTCTCCCCTTCGGGTTGGCCACAGCTCCTCGGGTATTCACCAAGGTCATGGCAGCAGTGATTGCGGTCCTGCACCTACAGGGGTTGGCAGTGATCCCTTACCTGGACGACCTTCTGGTAAAGGCTTCATCCAGCGTGGACTGTCAGCGGAGTGTCTCGCTCACTCTCGCCACTCTAGCCCAATTCGGGTGGCTTGTCAATCTTCCCAAGTCCACTCTGACTCCGACCCAGAGTCTCACGTACCTAGGGATGCAGTTCGAGACTTTGCCGGCACTTGTGAAGTTGCCCTTAGTCAAACAGCAGTCCCTCCAACTGGCGGTGCGCTCTCTGCTGAGGCCCCGCCGTTATTCCCTCAGGCGCCTGATGCAGGTGCTGGGTCAAATGGTGGTGTCAATGGAGGCTGTTCCCTTTGCCCAGTTCCATCTGCGTCCCCTGCAGCTGGACATTCTCCGCTGCTGGGACAAGCGGCCTTCTTCCTTGCACAGGTTAGTGGCTCTGTTACCACAGACCAGGAGCTCTCTTCAGTGGTGGCTTCGGCCCCTCTCTCTGTCCCAGGGGCGCTCCTTTCTGGCCCCGTCCTAGGTGATCCTCACCACGGATGCCAGTCTATCCGGCTGGGGAGCGGTATGTCTCCACCACCGAGCGCAGGGCACTTGGACTCCGTCCGAGTCAGCCCTTTCAATCAATGTGCTGGAAACCAGAGCCGTGCTTCTGGCTCTCCTAGCTTTTCACCATCTTCTGGCGG
Organism: Anomaloglossus baeobatrachus; assembly: GCF_048569485.1. Taxonomy (NCBI): domain Eukaryota; kingdom Metazoa; phylum Chordata; class Amphibia; order Anura; family Aromobatidae; genus Anomaloglossus; species Anomaloglossus baeobatrachus. Next base: position 89,684,708 of record NC_134353.1, read on the forward strand.
GCAGGCACATCAGAGTCCAGTCGGACAACGCGACAGCGGTTGCCTACATCAATCAACCAAGGCGGGACACGCAGCCGCCTGGCAATGTTGGAGGTACAACGCATCCTTCAATGGGTGGAGGACTCCAAGTCCACCATATCCGCAGTCCACATCCCAGGCGTGGAAAACCGGGAGGCAGATTATCTCAGCCGTCAAACCGTGGACAGTGGCGAGTGGTCCCTGCACCCGGCAGTTTTTCAGTCAATCTGCCGCAAATGGGGCACTCCGGACATGGACCTAATGGCATCCCGTCACAACAACAAAGTTCCCGTTTACGTGGCTCGCTCCCACGATCCTCAGGCATTCGCCGCGGACGCTCTGGTCCAAGACTGGTCCCAGTTTCGTCTGTCCTACGTGTTTCCCCCTCTAGCTCTCTTGCCCAGAGTCCTGCGCAAGATCAGAATGGAGGGCCGTCTAGTCATTCTCATTGCTCCGGACTGGCCCAGGCGAGCTTGGTACCCAGACCTGCTCCTCCTGTCCGTAGAGGTGCCGTGGCATCTTCCGGACCGTCCAGACCTTCTCTCACAAGGTCCGTTTTTCCGCCCGAATTCTGCGGCTCTCAAATTGACGGCGTGGCTCTTGAGTCCTGGATCTTGACGGCTTCTGGTATCCCTCCTGAAGTCATCTCCACTATGACTCGGGCCCGTAAGTCTTCCTCCGCCAAGATCTATCACAGGACTTGGAAAATTTTCCTGTCCTGGTGTCGCTCTTCCGGCCATCCTCCTTGGCCATTTTCCTTCCGACCCTTCTGTCCTTTCTACAGTCTGGTCTGCAGCTAGGACTGTCCCTCAACTCTCTCAAGGGACAAGTCTCAGCTCTGTCAGTGCTGTTCCAGCGGCGTCTTGCTCGGCTGGCTCAGGTCCGCACCTTCATGCAGGGCGTGTATCACATCATTCCGCCTTACCGGCGGCCCTTGGATCCCTGGGACCTCAATTTGGTTCTCACGGTTTTGCAGAAACCCCCCTTTGAGCCTCTTAGGGAGGTTTCCTTGTTTCGGCTTTCACAGAAAGTGGTCTTTCTAGTGGCCATAACTTCCCTCAGGAGAGTCTCCGACTTGGTTGCGCTCTCTTCGGAGTCACCTTTTTTGGTTTTTCATCAAGACAAGGTGGTTCTCCGTCCGACTCCGGACTTTCTTCCTAAGGTGGTCTCTCCTTTCCACCTTAACCAGGACATTACCCTACCTTCCTTTTGTTCGGCTCCTGTTCATCGCTTTGAAAAAGCGCTGCATACTCTGGATCTGGTGCGTGCTCTCCGGATCTATCTGTCTCGCACCGCTGCTCTTAGGCAGTGCACTTCTCTTTTTGTGCTAACCACAGGTCGGCGCAAGGGCCTCTCTGCTTCTAAGCCGACCTTAGCCCGTTGGATTAGGTCGACCATTTCGGACGCCTACCAGTGTTCTCAGGTGCCTCCCCCGCCGGGGATCAAGGCACACTCGACCAGAGCTTTCTGTGCCTCTTGGGCTTTCAGGCACCAGGCTACAGCTCAACAAGTCTGTCAGGCTGCCACTTGGACTAGCCTGCATACCTTTTCGAAGCACTACCAAGTGCATACTCATACTTCGGCAGATGCGAGCTTGGGCAGACGCATCCTTCAGGCGGCTGTCGCCCATTTGTGAAGTTAGGTTCTGCCTACTTCTTAGTTTTTCTGTTTATTTCCCACCCATGGACTGCTTTGAGACGTCCCATGGTCTGGGTCTCCCAAAGGAACGATAAAGAGAAAGAGAATTTTGTTTACTTACCGTAAATTCTTTTTCTTATAGTTCCGTATTGGGATACCCAGCTCCCTCCCTGTTGCCTGTTGGCAATTTCTTGTTCTGCGTGTTTTTACCGGCTGTTGTTGTTGACAGAGTCTCCGGTTGTTCCGGTTTTTGCTCTGTTTTTACTTGTGGGTGGCTATTCTCCTTCAGCTTTTGCACTAAACTGGCTAGATCTGGTTCTCCAGGGGGTGTATAAGCTCAGAGGGAGGAGCTACACTTTTAAGTGTAGTACTTTGTGTGTCCTCCGGAGGCAGAAGCTAAACACCCATGGTCTGGGTCTCCCAACACTGAACTATAAGAAAAAGAATTTACGGTAAGTAAACAAAATTCTCTTTTTTTCATTACCGTAGTGTGTGTGTGTGTGTGTGTGTGTGTGTAAAGGGACATATCAAAACTTTATTTTGTTAGTCCAAAACGCATGTTTTCTGCACCTAAAAAGCAAGAATTTTGATGTTGCTTGCTTTTTGCAACTTCATTGACTTCAATGTTATCAAAACGCAGCCCAAATGGCAAAAACAATTACATGCTGCTTCTTTAAACGCTGAGTTTTTGCCCACAATTATACAAATTAAACGCAGCGTTTTGAACTGCATGGTGGGCACAAGAAATCCTTATTTCTCTGACGCCTCATTGGGGGACACAGGACCATGGGTGTTATGCTGCCTATCCATAGGAGGACACTAAGTAGATGCAAAAGCATAGCTCCTCCGCTGCAGTATACACCCCCTGGCCGGGCCAGGCAACCTCAGTTTTAGCTTAGTGTCTGTAGGAAGCACTTCCTTTCAAGGTTTATTTTTTGAGGGTGACGGTTTCCTTTTGGGACCGATCTCCCACTACCATCAACAGGCGGGAACGTGGAGTGTCGCCTCCACGTACCCCATCCTGCGACGCTGGATCCTGGGCTGGACGACGGGTTCCACAGACACCGATTTTCCAGAGCCCAGGGCAGAGGCACAATTCCTCAGCACCTCTTTGCAGGCTCTGAGTTGAACATGGCACCTGTGTGACCGGACACAGCAAGCTGACTCTGCTATTTCCACTGCCTGGACTGAAGCAGTGTTTAAGGTGAGATCCCCCCCTGACTGGTTTCCCAGACAAAGGGAGAAAAGACGGTGCAGGGAAGGCTCTCAGGACTGCTGAATTTACAATATTTATTATGAGAAAGTCCCTTGATGATTGCAAGGAGGAGAGCCCCAGGGATCCTGTACACACAGTGTTAACTTTTCTCTAGCTTGCTGGCTGGAGGAGGGGGAAGTCCCTCGCTGTTTGCAGTAAGTCCTGCACAGATAATTTACAGGTGGCAGGGGGAGGGCCCAGAGCTCAGGAACTCACGTTGTTTTTTTGCTCTGTTTATTTGCTCTAGCAGAAAAGTTGGCAGACATAACCACCAGTGACAAGCTGTGTGCTGACTGGAGGGAGAGGGAGGAAAACTGTCAGAAGCTCCCTTCCTGCCGTTTTTTTTTACTACCCACAGCAGGGGGGGCACACTAATTCGCGCTCTTTTAGCGCTAAGCCCCCCCCCTTCCAGGAAAGCGTGCGAAGATCTCCACAGAGCTTACTCCTTCCTGAGGACAGGGCCATCGGCTGATTCTGGTGAGGTGCTTGCTTCACTTGTAGCTCTGCTGAGTATTGCTCCCCCTCCTGGCATACTCCTATTAGGAACATGCAGAATTCTAAGGGCACTAAGAGTGCTAAGGCCCACATAGTCTATTATTCAGCCTGCACTGCCTGCCACACTGAGCTACCACGTAAACACACCTCTTCTCTCTGTGAGTCCTGTGCCCCTATAGCCCCCCAAGACACCCCTGCCACCACCGCCGCAACCGTCAGCCCAGAGCCTAGGGCTCCCAGCCCACCGGAATGGGCACAGTTTCTGTCCCAATCCATGGAAAAACTGTCACAGAACCTGATTCTGGCTATGCAATGTCGTCCTCCACACCCTTCTGGGCCCCTGGACGGAACGCAGCCTAAGGATATACCTATGGCAGATCCTTCTGAGGTAATCCGGGCACATGCTTCACCGGTTGCAGGGATCAGGAAAAGAGCACACGGCCAGGTGTCGCCAGCACTTTCTCATGGCCCCCATGACTCTCCCTCGGGAGCACACTGGGCAGGCTCTCCCACACGCTCCACGGCTTCTGAAGAGCTGGAGGAGGGAGAATGCTGTTTGTACCAGGAGGATTCCTTGGTTTCATCCTCCCCAGATGATCAAACTGCAATAGACTCCCTTATAGCAGCAATCAACCAAACTCTGCATGTGGAGGATCCCCCATCCACTACCACTGACCATGCGGTCTCCTTTAAGATGGCAAGGAAACCCCAAAAGGTTTTCGCTGATCACCCAGAGTTTCAGGATATCCTCACAAAGCAAAGGGAGAAGCCTGACAGGCGCTTCGGTAACCGAAAACTCATGGAGTCCCGGTACCCTTTTGCCTCACCTGCCCCTAAGGGCTGGGCCGATCCGCCCTCGGTCGACCCCCCGGTCTCCCGCCTTATCACAAAGACGCTCCTGTCTTTACCCTCCATCAAGGACCCGACAGACAGGTGGAGCACCTCGCCCGCTCTGTTTTTGAGGCTGCGGGTTCCTCCCTCTCGCCCTCCTTTGCCTCTGTGTGGGTTGCAAAGGCGATCTCGGTATGGGCAGAATCCCTTAACACTTCGCTTGAGGAATCCCAGTTCACTCATACCTTCACAGAGGTAACAGCTCAAATTGCCGCTGCGGCGGAGTACCTCATGCAGGCCTCCATGGACGCTGCTACCTGCGCAGCGTTTGCCGCCTCAAATACCATAGCCATCTGTAGAGCTCTCTGGATCCGACAATGGCGAGTGGACTCTGCCTCCAAGAAGTGTCTCACGGGCCTTCCATTTTTTCCAGACCGATTGTTTGGCGAATGTCTGGACAAGCTCATTTCTGACGCCACGAGAGGAAAGAGTACCTCCCTCCCCCAGCTGAAGTCCAGGACGTCCTTCACCAGACGTCCACAGTCCTCGTTCCGCTCCTTTCGGAACTCATTTGGTTGGTCGACATCCTGTGCTGTCCCCGCCACCAGCCGCGGACTACACAGGGACCGACCTTCTCAGCTCTCCTCGAAACCCACTTCGTCATGGCAGCCTAGACCGAAACAGTCCAGGACTAGGGAGACTCGGCCACGACGTTTTCCCCCTTCATGACTCCTTCGGCGCCCCGGAAGACACACTGATTGTAGGAGGTCGACTGCGGCTCTTTCAACACATCTGGGCTGCCGCCTCAGACGACAAATGGGTGCGAGACCTTGTGTCTTCCAGTTACCACATAAAATTTCAGACCCGACCCCCGAGTCGGTTCTTTCTCTCAAACCCCCCAAAGACTCGAAAACGACGCAAAGCTTTGTTTCTCAGCAATCCACTCTCTCCAAACAGCAGGAGTGATAATACCTGTCCCAGACGACGAGAAGTTCGGGGGTTTTTATTCCAACCTCTTTGTGGTCCCCAAAAAAGAGGGGTCAGTTCGACCCCTCCTGGACCTCAAACACCTAAACAAACGTGCACGTTCGGAGATTCAGAATGGAGTCCCTAAGGTCCATTATTGTATCCATGGTCGAAGGGGAATTCCTCGCCTCCATAGACAACAAGGACGCGTACCTGCACATACCCATCGCCCCACATCACCAAAAGTTCCTCCGCTTCGCAGTTCAGGATTTCCACTTTCAATTCGTAGCTCTACCCTTCGGCCTTGCCACCGCACCAAGGGTCTTCACTAAAGTCATGGCGGCCGCCATGAGCGTCCTTCACGCCAGGGGAGTAGTCGTTCTCCCTTACTTGGACGACCTCCTCATCAAGGTCCCCTCCTTCCGCGACTGCTTAATCAGTGTACAGATCACTGTGGACACCCTATCCCGCTTAGGGTGGCTAGTGAATCTAGACAAATCATCCCCGATCCCATCACGATCTATCACCTTCATGGGCATGTCCCTGGACACCCGTCGGAGCTTGATCTTTCTCCCTCAGGACAAGGCGATCGCTCTTCAACGAGCGGTACGCTGCCTTCTACGTCCTCCGTCTCGCTCCATTCGATTCAGCATGAAAGTGCTCTGCAGGATGGTGGCGGCTATGGAAGCTTTGCTCAACTGCACCTCCGCCCACTGCAGCTAGCCTTTCTAGCGGCCTGGGACAAGAGCCCCTTCTCCCTGGACAGACATCTTCACCTGAAGCCTTCAGTCAGGTCCTCATCCCTATCGAAGGGATCTTTTCTCCAATTGAACTGGCTGGTCCTGACCACGGACGCCAGCCTCCTAGGCTGGGGAGCAGTGTACCGGCACCACACTGCTCAAGGACGTTGGACGCCCCACTAATCTTCCCTACCCATAAACTTCCTGGAACTCCGCGCGATCTTCCTCGCGCTCAGAGCGTTCTGCCCTCTGCTAGCGGGTCGTCAGATTCGAGTCCAATCGACAATGTGACAGCTGTAGCCTATATCAATCGGCAGGGGGGCACCCGTAGCAAAGCGGCTTATCTCGAGGCCCACAAGATCCTCAGCTGGGCCGAATCGACGGGATCAGTGATATCAGCGGTACACATACCGGGGGTAGAGAACTGGGCAGCAGACTTTCTAAGTCGCCAAGGCCTGGCCGCCGGAGAATGGTCTCTCCACCCAGATGTGTTTCTATACATCTGTACTCGCTGGGGCACACCAGACGTGAACCTAATGGCCTCAAGGTTGAATGCAAAGGTACCCGCGTTCATAGCCAGGTCACGCGACCCGCAGTCAATCGACGCGGATGCTCTAGTCTGCTCCTGGCACCACTTCCGCCTGCCTTACATATTTCCACCTCTACCCCTGCTGCCGCGGGTAATCAGGAAAATCATGGCAGAGGGAGTCCCGGTGATACTGATAGCACCGGACTGGCCCAGGCGCGCCTGGTACGCCGACTTAGTACAAATGCTCACAGACGCACCGTGGCGCCTTCCAGACATCCCAGACTTGCTGACCCAAGGGCCCATTTCCCATCAGAACTCCAAAGCCCTGAAGCTGACGGCATGGCCATTGGGTATTAACAAGAGCGGGATTCTCCCCCGCGGTTATTTCCACCATGATCAGCGCCCGAAAGCCTGCTTCATTCCGCATTTACCACCGTACGTGGAAAATCTTCCTTTCCTGGTGCAGGGAAACTAACGTCCAGCCTATGCCTCTGGCTATCCCCAGAATTCTCGACTTTCTACAGTCTGGCTTGCAAGTGGGGTTGGCTCTCAGTTCCCTTAAAGGGCAGGTCTCGGCGCTCTCAATCTTCTACCAATGCCGCCTGGCTCAAAAACCGCAAGTCAAGACATTCCTCCAGGGCGTTTCCCATCTAGTTCCCCCGTACAAACGGCCGCTGGAACCATGGGACCTCAACCTCGTTCTGGACGGTCTCCAGAGGTCTCCCTTTGAACCCCTCAAGGAATTCTCCCTTGCTCTTCTGTCCTGGAAGGTAACATTCCTGGTGGCAATTACGTCCATCTGACGGGTTTCGGAGCTAGCAGCACTCTCTTGCCGCGAGCCTTTTCTGATCTTTCACCAGGACAAGGTGGTTCGGCGCCCCCTTCCGGATTTCCTTCCAAAGGTTCTTACCCCGTTTCATTTGAACGAGGACATTGTTCTGCCTTCCTTTTGTCCACACCCAGTTCATAGGGTGGAAAGGTCTCTGCATTCGTTAGACCTCGTCAGAGCTTGTGGGTCCTCCTTTTTCGCTTCAGCACTACATCTCCAGGCTGGAAAGGACCAGCAGACGCCTTCTGGTTGAAGCGCTGCTCCTGTTGCTCCCGACTCCGACTCAAATTCTTCTCGGCATACTCCTGAATTTGTCGGTACTGCACCCTCCGCCGAGTGTCCCATTCAGCTGTCGAAGGGAGTGCTTCTGGAGCTTCCAATCCCATGTCCAGATCCACCGGTAGCCGGCCGGGGCGAGCCCTCATCAGGTATGCTGGGGTGCACTTCGTTGAGCTGGAAGGGATATTGTTGTACATGTCGACTAAGTCAGGTAGCTTTTCCGGCCACAGGTTCCGTTCTTCTAGCGGCAACGTCTTGAGGAGGCCCAGGACCAGGTGGTTCATCTTTTCACACATGCCGTTGGTTTGGGCATGGTAAGGCGTGGTCCGGATCTTCTTGCAGCTGTACAACTGACAAAATTCATGGAACACCTCCGCTTCAAAGGCCGGGCCTTGGTCAGTAAGCACCTTCTCAGGGTATCCATGTGGTCGGCAGAAATAAGCCTGGAACGCTCTAGCGGCGGTACGGCCAGTTAGGTCTTTGACTGGGACAACCACCATGAACCTTGAATAGTGGTCTACAATGGTTAGAACGTAGGTGTACCCACTTCGGCGGGGGGTGAGCTTTACATGGTCCAGGGCAACCAGCTCCAGCGGTTGATGTGTAACGATCGGGTGTAGGGGCGCCTTCTGGCTGGCCTCGTCCTTCCTTCTCAGCGTGCAAGGGCCACACTCTCGGGACCAGACCTCTACAGATTCCCGCATTCCACTCCAATAGAACCGCTCTCTCAACAGCATCTCTAGTTTCTTCCATCAGAAGTGTCCAGCACCATCATGGTATGCTTGCAGTACGGTGGGCACGTTAGCTTGGGGAATCACCAACTGGAGGATATTCTCATGGGTCTTCGGGTTAATCAGCTCACGGTACAGCTTCCCCTGGTGTAAATACAGCCGGGTCCGTTCCCGCCACAGGCGTTGGGCTTCAGCTGGGGCGGCAGGGTCTATTCCAGCAGCGCCTTGTTCCACCAAGATCTTGACTAAAGCGGACAGCGGGTGCCTGGTCCTGAGCTTCTTGCCACTCCTGGCTGGGCAGCGGGTAAAGGTTTACCCGTTGTTGATAGACATGCACCTTCTCAGTCGGTGGCTGATGAAATGCGGGCAGCTCAATCTCTTCGAGGTCGTCATCCTCAGGCCCTTTTTCCGACAAGTGGGGCATCCGAGAGAGTGCATCGGCATTAACGTTGGCACGGCTGGCCCTGTACTTGATGGTGAAATCGTAGTTGGCTAGCCTAGCCACCCACCGCTGTTCCAACGCGCCCAGCTTGGCGGTGTCCAGGTGGGTCGGCGGGTTATTATCCGTGAAAGCAGTAAACTTAGCCGCTGCCAGGTAATGGCGGAACCGCTCGGTGATAGCCCACACCAGTGCCAGGAGTTCAAGCTTGAAAGAGCTGTAGTTCTCGGGGTTCCTCTCAGTCGGTCGAAGCCTTCGGTTAGCATAAGCAATCATTTTCTCTTTAGCGTCTTGGACCTGGGATAGGACTGCCCCTAAGCCTACATTGCTGGCATCGGTGTAAAGGATGAAGGGGTGGTTGTAGTCAGGGTATGCTAGGATTTCTTCTCCGGTCAGGACCGCTCTCAGCTGACGGAAGGATTCCTCATGCCTTTCTTCCCACACCAATGGGGCTCCTAGGGGTCTACCACCTTTGGTCTGTCCCACGAGGAGGTCTTGCATGGGCGCAGCCATCTTCGTGTACCCCTTGATGAAGCGACGGTAATACCCCACCAGGCCCAGGAACTGCCTCACCTCCTTCACCATGGTCGGCCTCGGCCAGTCCTGAATGGCGGTGATTTTATCAGGGTCAGGGGCAACACCCTCTGCACCGACCACATGCCTTAGGTACTGCACTTTGGGTTTCAGCAGATGACACTTTGAGGGCTTCAACTTCATCCCATATTTGGCAAGGGACGCGAACATCTCGGCTAGGTGCTCCAGGTGGGCTTCATATGTCTGGGAGTACACAATCACATCATCCAGGTACAGCAGGACGGTCTCAAAGTTTAGATGCCCCAGACAGCATTCCATCAGCCGTTGGAAGGTTCCAGGGGCATTACACAGCCCGAACGGCATGCTGTTAAACTCACAGAGTCCCATAGGGGTAGCAAATGCAGTCTTCTCTCAGTCTTCTGGTGCCACAGCCACCTGCCAGTACCCACTGGTGAGGTCAAGGGTGGAAAAGTAATTAGCGGTTCTCAGCGCAGCCAGAGATTCCTCAATGCGGGGCAGAGGGTAAGCGTCCTTATGTGTTATCTGGTTAATTTTTCGGTAATCCACACACATCCGCATGGTGCCATCCTTCTTCTTAACCAGTACCAACGGGGCGGCCCAGGGACTACAGCTGTCCCTAATAACCCCTGCCTCCTTCATGTTCCTCAACATGTCCTTGGCACATTGGTAGTGTGCAGGGGGAATAGGCCTGTACCTCTCTTTGATAGGGGGATGCTCACCGGTGGGGATATGGTGTTGGACCCCTTTAATTTGCCTAAAGTCTAGGGGATGTTTGCTAAAAACCCGCTCATACTCCCGTACCACCCGGTATACCCCTTCTTTGTGATGTGTAGGGGTATCGTCAGTGCCTACGTGTAGTTGTCGACACCACTCGTCTAACTCTCCTTGGGATGGGTGAGTGCTGGCAGTAGGTGGTGAGGTTGGGGGAATGGCCTCGTGGATGGTGTGGGGATCCAAGGTGAACAACTTGGCAAGGGTGGCGTACCGGGGAAGCCTGACTTCTTCCTCCCCGCAGTTCAGCACCCTCACGGGCACTCTCCCCTTTTTTTACATCTACCACCCCTCGGGCGGCCATTACTGTGGGCCAGTGTTCAGAGGGCATGGGCTCTATCATGGCGGGGTAGTCACGCCCCTGGGGCCCTACCGCTGCCCTACACCAAATCATCATCTCGCTCCTGGGAGGCAGAATCAAAGGGGCAACATCCATCACTCTCACCCCACCAATCTCTCCTCCTGTCGAGTTCACATGTTGGCGGTACATCAAGGCTCGGATCTCACGCTGCACAGCTCTCTGTCGGCTCCCCGCCGCCGTGGCGGCCAGCTGCTGCAGTAGGGTCAGCACGTCACTCATACAGTGCTTCATCACATTGGTCCCTAGCACTACCTTCGGGTTATGATCACTGGGTTCATTCATTATCACAATCATACCCTGGTGTTGCAGTTCAGCTCGCCCCACAGTCATGGCCACTTGTTTGTATCCCACTTGGGTCAATGGGAGTCCATCAGCAGCAATCAATGTTATACTGGCATCTGGGGGAGCCAGCTCGTCTTTTCCCCAATACCGTTGATACAGTGTGTATGGTATGGTGGTTACCTGTGATCTCAGTGTCCAGGAGAGCCATCACCGGTATGCCGTCCACAGCCACGGGGATGATGGGCCGGGCCCCGATGTACCGGTCCCGCCAGTCTGGGGGGCCATGGGGTTCTACTCCTGAGGATTGGCCCGTGGCCCCAGGGGTTGCTCGTTTAACGGACACCGTCGGGAGTAGTGGCCGGGTTTGCTGCACCTATAATAGATTGGGGGTCCATTCCGTGAGTCATTGGCCCGTCTCCGCTGCATCCAGGGGACGTCCTCAGGGCTGTCGGCGAGCTGCATCTTCACCGGGGCCTGGGATCTGGTCGGTAGCTGGAGTGCGGCGAGGATCTTAGCGAGGTCCCCATCCATGCGGCAAACTTGAGCAGCGAGCTCTTCCATCGTTCCGCTTGGGGCTGCAGGCACTGGAGGTGCTGATGGGGTAGGAGCCACCACGACGGGAGCAGTCTCAACCGGCCACGGGGCTGGCTCAGGAGCTTCAAATGCGGGGGTTGCAGAGCTTTGATGGCCCGTTCCTTTAATACGGCAAAGTCCACATCAGGGTGTTCTAGGGCCCACAGCCGAAGCTGTTTGCGGTCCTCTGAGGATCTCATCCCCTGCACAAACTGCTCACTTAACATTTTGTTACTGTCCACACTGTTGATGGTGTCCACCCGCTTCAGTGTGCGGAGTGCAGTTTGCAGGCGCAGGGCATAGTCCCGAATGCTATCTGCGGGCCGTTGCCGGCATTGATAGAACTGCATCCGCAACTCGGCCTCGGTACGGGTCTCAAATGCAGTCTGCAGCTTTTCAAATATGGTGGCTACAGAGGACCGGTCCCCCTCGGCCCAGGTCTCTGCCTCTTGCTCAGCCGCGCCGGTTAGCTGCCCCAGCACTAGCGCTGCACGTTGCTTATCAGTCAGGGGGTACAGTTCTAGTAGCGGACTAAGTTTTTTCGAAAAACCTGCAAGGCATCAGGTTTCCCATCGTACTGCGATAGCCAGGCAGCTCCGGGCAAATAGGGCAAAGAAAACGGCATCACCTGAGCGAGAGCTGGGGCCGCGGCGCCCCCCGCCAGCGCTGCCGGGACCTGGGCAGGACCATTCCCATCTACGGGTGCTCCCGCGGCTGCGTCTGCCGCTCTTCCAGCGGCTCCGTCGGGCGCAGACATCTTGTTTCCGTCCCCCTTAGTCTCTTTCCGGCTCCTCCTCTACAGGGGCGGGGTTTTGGCCTTCGCGCCTCCACTACTCGAGGAGATGCTCGAGCGGGAATTCTTCGCACCCAAGATGGCGGCTTCACAAATTTTTCGGCCGGACATCTCCGGCGGTTACACAAGGCGCACTTCCACCAGTTGGTAGAACGGTAGGATCCTATTCGTGACGCCAAGTTGTCGCGGATGGAGGAGGGGACGCTGCGTTCTCCCACTGCTTGGGTCCGGCCGCTGCTGCTGCGGCTGCTCGGTGGTGGCTCGAGTTGTGGGCCGGATCCTGGGGACTCGAGCGGCGTTCCTCGCCCGTGAGTGAAAAGGGTATTTGATTGTGGGGATTTGGTTATTGTCCGTGACGCCACCCACGGTTGTGGTGAAGTTGGTGACACCACCGCTGCTCTGGACGGGGATCCCGAGAGCGGTGACAGGGAGCAGCTTTGATGTTAGTTCTCCCCTCCGTGGGTAGGGGGTTGGTTGTCCCGGGGCCCGGTGATGGGGTACGGATGGATGGCAGGCGGGTTACGGGGCCTGGTGAGGTGCAGGGTCGCGGGGGCAGCGCTGTGCCGCATGGCACGGTGGTACTCACTCAGCCAATGATGAGGACACAGTTCTCGGTAAAACACACGGCTGGATGGACGGGTCCCACAGACGGCTGCGGTGTTGTTTCTCCCGGCAGGTTGATGGTGACTCCCTTTCCCTGCACCTGTGTACTGTAAACGGTTCCGATGGGTTCCCACCGGTAACCCGCTCCTCAGCTTGGATATGGGCTGGAGGAGCCCCTTTTGCCCGCAGGCTCTGGCCCTGGGAACTTTAGCCTTGGCGGTGACTGTGTTTCCCTCTCTCGGTTGGACGGTTGCCTTCTGTCGGGACTTGGCTGCTGGGAAACCCAGGAGGTTCCCTTCGCTAACGGATTTGGCAAATTCACGGCAACTCCTAGCCTTGCCGGGGTCCGTAAGCCCCTGCCAGATGGTGCTGACTTCTCTTTGTGTACCGGTCCGGTACCGCCGGGCCACCGCCCGTCCACGGTCCTTACGGTAAACTCCGATAGGCCACTCCTGCAGACGGTCACCACCGTCTGCCAACCTTGCTGTACCGCCGGGCTACACACCCGGACGCTGTCAGTTAGTTGCTCCACCACCACTTTCCTTCCTTCCACTTCCACTTTCACCTCCAAAACTAATCTGTTTACTTTTCCCGCCTCCAGGACTGTGAACTCCTCGGTGGGCGGGGCCAACCGCATGGCCCACCCCCTGGTGTGGACATCAGCCCCTGGAGGGAGGCAACAAGGGTTTGTGTCTGACTTCGGTGTGCCTGACCGGGAGTGTGTGGTGTGTGGGTGTTGTTCTCGGTGGCCCCTGGCTTGTCCAGGGCGCCACATTGGGTATTGTCACATTCACAAGAAATTGTGTAATAATTACAAGGTGATTTTAATCTATTTCCCCTTGTGACAATGTAAAATCTAGGGCTAAAACAACATTTTAGTGGTAAAAATGTAATTATTTTATCTTCACAGCCCAGTAATATAACATTTTGTAACACACCTGTGATATGTGAGATGAATTCATTGAAGGGTACAGTTTGTAAAATGGGGTCACTTGTCGGGGATGTCTGCCGTTCTGGTTCCTCAAGGGCTCTGCCAATCTGACATGGCACCCACAAACCATTCCAACTAAATCTGCACTCCAATATGGCATTCCTTCCTTTCTGACCATTACATGTGCCTGAAAGTAGTTTCTGATCACATATGGGGGTATCGCTATACTCAGGAGAAATTGCGTAACACATGTTTGTGGTCCATTTTCCCCTGTTACCCATATAAAATGTAAATATTTGTGTGCCTTCAGCATAATCTTTGTTGAAAAAAGTAACCTTTCATTTTCACGGCCCAATATTGTAAAATTCTGTGAAACACCGCTGAGTTCAAGATGCTTCCCATACACCTAGAAACATTTCTTGAGGGGTGTAGTTTCCAAAATGGTGTCACTTTGGGGAGTTTCTGCTGTTTTGGGACCTTGGCGGCTCTGCAATCGCGACATGGCGTCCATAATTCATTCCAAATAATTTTGCACTCCAAACATCAAGTGGTGCTCCTTCCTTGCTGAGTCCTGCTGTACGGCTAAAAAATAGTTTTTCATCACATATGGGACATTGGTGCACTCAGGAGAAATTGCACAACAAAGTTTATGATGCAATTTCTCCTGTAAGCTTGAGAAAATGCAAAATTTGGAGCAAAAACATTTTTATTGGGATTTTTTTTTTATTTTCATAGCTCAACGTTATAAAAGTTTATGAAGCACCTGGGAATTCAAGGTGCTCACCACACATCTAGATAAATTCCTTGAGGAGTCTAGTTTTCCAAAATGGGGTCACTTGGGGAGGGAGGTTTACCACTGTTTAAGCACATCAGGGAATCTCCAAATGTGACATGGTGTTCACTAACGATTTCAACCAATTTTGCATTCCAAAAGTCTAATGACGATCCTACCCTTTGGAGCCCTGCTTGGCACCAAAATAGCAGTTTTCCACCAGACGTGGGGTATGGCGTATTTAGAAATTACACAACAAATTTTATGGTGCATTTTCTCCTGTTATCCTTGTGAAATTGCTAAATTTAGAGTTAAAACAAATTTTTTACGGGATTTTTTATTTTTTTTTTTTTTTTTACATTTTCACAACTTAACGTTATAAAATTCTGTGACGCACCTTGGGTGGAGGTTCAAGCAGCTCACCAGAAACCTATATAGATTCCTTGAGGGGTATAGCTTCCAAAATTGTTGTCACTTGTGGGTTGTTTTCACAGTTTAGGTATTTCGGGGGCTCTCCAAACACAACATGGTGTCCGCTATCGATTTTTAGCATATTTTACAATCGAAAAGTCAAATGGTGCTCTTTTCCTTCCGAGCCTGGTCGTGCGCACAAACTGTAGATTTCCACCACATGTGGGGTATTGCTGTGCTCAAGAGAAATTGCACAATAATTTGCATGGTGCATTTTTTTTCCTGTTACTCTTGGGAAAATGCTAAATTTGGGGCTGAATTGACTTTTTTTGTGGGAAAAAGTAAAATTTAAATTTTTTCCTTCTACATTGCTTTAGTTGCTGTGAGGCAACCCTAAAGGGTTATTAAACTTCTTGGCTGAGGTTTTCAGCAGTTTGAGGGGTGTGGTTTTCAGAATGGTGTCACTTTTGGGTATTTTCTGTCACCTTTGCCCCTGAGTCACTTCAAATGAGATACCTAAAAATATTTTTTTGTAAATTTTGTTGGAAAAATTAGAAATTGCTGATAAACTTTTAATCCTTCTAACTTGCTAACAAGAAATGTTTTTAAAAAATGATAATCATGTAAAGTAGACATGTGGGAAATGTTATTTATTAACTATTTTGTGTAGGACAACTCTCTGAGTTAAGGCCAGAAAATTTCAGTTTGAAAATGGTGACATTTCTAAAAAAAAATTTGCCAAATTTTTTATATTTTCATAAACATAAGTAATATCGACTAATATTTACTACTATCCTGAAGTACAACATGTCAAGAAAAAAAAAACATCTCCGAATCACTGGGATCCGTTGAAATGTTCCAGATTTATAACCTCATAAAGTGACACTGGTCAGATAAAAAAAAAAAAAAAAATTAGGCTTGGCCATTAATGTACAAAGTGGTTCGGTAAGGCTGGGGCCACACGGGCACTACTGCGATCCACTTGCATGAGACTCGGCTCGTGCTGGCAGTACAGCAGAGCCGAGTGTCATGCCTGTGTCCTTGCAACTGAGGTCCGTTCGTGCGAGCAGACCTCAGCTGCGGGGGGCGGGCCGGCACTCAGGAGAGGAGGGAGGGATTTCTCTCCCTCTCTACTGTGTAGCCGGCTATTGCCATTCTCGCACTGCACTAGCAGTACACCGATGTACCGCGAGTGCAGTGCGATTTTTCTCTCGCCCCATTCACTTGAATGGGTGCGAGAGAAAGAGACTCAGCTTACAATCGCAGCATGCTGCGATTGTTTTCTCAGTCCGATTAGGGCTGAGAAAATAATCGCCCATGTGTGCTGACACACAGGCTAGAATTGGTCCGAGGGGAATGCGATGTTTTATCGCACTCCACTCGCACCGATTTTCTCGCCGTGTGGCTTAGCCCTAATAGAAAAAAAAATCTCTATCTATACATACAGAGATTGGAGGGCTTCTTTATAATGGAAATTTTGATGATAAAGGAAACACTCTTTTCACTTAAAGTATAGACTGTTTTCTAGAAATAATTTAGCGCCCCCTGGTTCTTGATGATTGTAACAGCGTGTCCCTCCCCCACCTGTGCTCATGGTATAATAGTCTGTCCCTCCTTTGTACTGCTTCTGCTGGGAGATTGTTTGTTCTTCTCAGCATGAGACTTCTCTAATCCACAACTTGGTAAACAGAACAGAGCCAGGAGTCTAAAGTCCATTCATGTATCAGATGTCTAGGGGGAGGTGTGCCCACCTAAGGGGCTGATCCCAAGAGAGAAGAACAATGAGACCCATGTTAGGTTAGTTGGATCTCGGCTGGAGAAGCACTAGGATCTATAGGTGAGGCTGGACCCTAGGGCCTGTCTAGTGGACTCAAGGAACTCATATAAGGACCATTGGCCCTATTTTCCCTGGCATTGATGCCCCTGGATCTTTTGTTTTGTTGTGGACTTCTTGCAGACTTTAAGGATTTATATTTGTTTGGTGCTTTATCTTTGTGGTTCCAATAAAGCCCTTTGGATTGTTCCTTGGCCTGGCGTCCCTCACTGCTCTGTCGCATACCCCGTCACAATACTATCATTTAATTATCTATTAATGTACCCTCCCAAATCATGAGTATGGCGTATGCTCCCTCCTTGGCTATAAATGGCAATTTGTATTTGATCTAATTACACACACAAAATGTTAGCTACACAATGGAGATCACTCGTATGCAACGAGACGCTATAAAGCCACTATCTGGAGAATTGAATCTGGAATAGCAACAAAGGCATCTTAAAACTATATTTTCTGATTAAAATTTCCATTCTATGTGGTAATCAAAATAAATAATCCATTAAGCGGTCTTATTAGGGTCTGTGCGCACTGGAAAAATATATTTCTTATGCAAAATCCACACCCTCTGGCAGAATTCCGCACCTGCGGCAAAAAAACACACCATAATCCGCATGCGGTTTTACCGTGGTTTTGGTGCAGACTTTCCGCGATTTTGTCCCTGCGGTTTTTTTAACCATTTATCAATGGCAAAACCACATGTACCTGCGAAAAAGAAGTGACCTGGTACTTGTTTTTCCTGCAGATATTCTGCAGCAAAACCTGTAGGGAAAAAAAATGCAGTGCGCACAGCATTTTAGATTTCTCAGATTTTGCTGGGGAAGGACTGCATGAACGCTATGAACAAAAAACGCACCTTTTCTGCAGCAAAAACCGAGGCAAATCCACGTCAAAAAACGCAGTGTGCGCATAGGGCCTTATTCCACAGCACCATTTTTTCACAGTGCTGATGAATAAGTGAATAGTGCTCCTCTCTTCTGCAGACAAAAATCCCATGGGTGTCATCTGTATATGACAGCTTAAACCTTGCAGCATTGGGCCGATAATCCTCTTAAATGCCACTGTCAATTGCAACAGTGGCTTCTAAGTGGTTAAAAGAGGGAGAGACCTCCTTTCACACCATTAACTCTCCACGGGTGCTCAAAGTTGCCATTAGAGTTGAGCAAATAACTATTTGTACTCGCTATGCTCATAACGAGCAATGTCTAATACGTATTTGTTCCAAATAACCTGTGTAATGCAAATCAATGGGGAAAAACTCGTAATGTAATCAGTAACCCGAACTCCGCATTATTCGCTACTCGTACGAATAGTACGGCATTCAGGTTACTCGTTACTTTGCAATGTTTTCCCCCAATGACTTGCATTGCACACGCGATTCGGAACGAATATGCGAGTATTAGTACTCATTATGAGTATAGCGAGTACAAATCGTTAGGTGCTTGCTCAACTCTAGTTGGCATCACACCTCAAGGTCATCTGATAACCTCAGGAAGTGGTGGTTTGTTGGATCTAGCTAGAATGAGGGTCTAAGGCTGTGTCCACACTTTGCTTTTTTACCTGCTTTTTTGCTGCTTTTTCAACTGCGTTTTAATGCCAAAATGCAAGCGTTCTGCTTTTCAATCAAAGTCTAGGGGAATTTGGGTTTCTTGTCCGCACTATGCTGTTCAAAACGCTGTGTTTTTGTGGCAGAAATTTGGGCAAAAACTCTGCTTTAGGCTATGTGCGCACTTTGCGTCGAGGTACTTGCAGTTCAAAACGCAAATGGCAAAAACAATTGACATGTTGCTTCTTTAAAAAGCAGAGTTTTTGCCCAAATTTCTGCCACAAAAATGCAGCGTTTTGAACAGCATAGTGTGCACAAGAAACCCAAATTCCCATAGACTATGCTTGAAAACAGAACACATGCATTTTGGTATTTAAACGCTGCAGTTGAAAAAGCAGCGAAAAAGCAGGTAAAAAAGCAAAGTGCGGACACAGCCTAAAAGTCTTGTCAGAGCAAACCTACATATGGAGCAAACACTGGGGAAAAAAGGCACAAATAGTTTTGAATCTGATGATGTACCGAGAGATTGTGCTCACCTGCTGTAGGTGTGTGACACACAACAATACATGAGTGAAGGATATGTAGCTACTCAGATCCATGTGTCTACACTCAGTACAGGCAATAGAGGAAGGGAAAAAATGTGTTGTTTTTATGCGCTGCTGTTGAAGACTTCAAGATGGAAGAGTCCAGGAAAAATCAACAGATGAAATGTGTTTATTCTTCATGTATGAAGGCTATCCAGCTTCTGAATCCTAGGGAGGAAGCGCTTTTTGCTTTCCATGTTTTGCCATGTGCCTAAACATTAGTTTTTGACCACATATGCGGTATTGCTATTTATTATAAGCATTTCATTGGACACATAACATCAGTCAAATCAACGATAGGATAATGTTAGTGATGAGCGAGTATGCTCACCACTGCTCGATACTCATCAAGCATCAAGGTGCTCAGGTACGCTCGTTACTCGTCGAGCATTGCGGATGCTCGAATGCCCGCCCAGAATATTTTGCTCCTTTTAGACAGCCAATCAACATGCGGGAATTGCCTGCCATACATGATAATGCCGTAGCCACGTTGGATACCGGCATTACTGTGATTGGCCAGCCGCATCGTGTCATCAGGTCTCAGACCTGTTGACTAGTGATGAGCAAGCGTACTTGCCACTGTTCCATAGTCGATCTAGCATCGGGGTGCTCGGTTATGCTTGTTACTCGATCAAGCATCGCAGGTGCTTGAGTTCCCACCCATCATGTTTTACAGCTTTTAGACAGCCAGTCAACTTGCTTGGATTGCTGGGCATAAACGATAATGCTGTAGACAGGTTGGCTACTGGCATTTCTGTGATTGGCCGGCTGCATTGCATCATTGGATGTATTATATAAGCCCTGGTGACTCTATGCTCGGCACACTGTCCTCTGTAACCAGTTTAGGGAGAGTTGATGTAGGAGGGAGAGCTGACAGGTATAAAAACAGTGTTTAATGGGAACTCCTTCACAAGTTCTGACTCCCGACAATGTTTCACGATTAAACACCGGATCTCTTGCAGCACTGAAAATGTTATTTATCATGCTACCTGTAGCTGCCCTTATATTTATGTCGGATTAACATCAAGGGAGTTAGGTATACGAGTGAGGGAGCACGTGAGGGACATTGGCGCGGCCAAGACAGTAGATGATTTTTTCCAATTAAAAACTTTACCCCGCCACTTCAAAAAATATCATAGTTGTGACCCCAGAACTCTTAAAGTTTGTTGGATTGATGTGGTCCACTGCGGTATACGGGGTGGCAATATCAAAAAGATGTTGTCCCAAAGGGAAACTAAATGGATTGTGGCTCTGGACACTGTCACACTTAAGTGTTTGAATGAGGCCCTGAGCTTTGCCTCATTTCTCTAGTTTTGCTCCACCATTCTAAGTAATGGAATTTTTCTCTGGCCTTACAGTATATTGTAGTTGGTGTTTCATGCCAGACACGCATATTATGTGTGTTACGCAGAATTCCCTATGTGGAGCTCTATGGCAGTACACCTATTACAATCCAATTCTGGGTTTTAGTGGTCTATTTTAATTTGTTTTTTACTCATGTTTGTATTTTTTTTTCTTTCTAGTCTTTCACCTTTATGTTGCACAATACATCTTCCCTGACCTTAATCTATATGGACTGGATCTGACAAATCGTGAATCCTTGACACATGCCATGGATGTGATCTTCATTAATATTATCTATGGCTGCATCTGTTTGTAATTTTCATTTATAATTATGTCATCTTTAGTCAATTTGGCTTATTAGTAATTTTTGCTATTTATATTTCATGTACTGCGATGTATGTCTATGCATACTCTTCCCATTTTTAAAGATCATATCCCAAATCACTGTACTCACGTATCTCCAGTTCATTCTTGTGTCCGGAGTCTTTTGCGCCTGTTCGCGCCCGTCTCTTGTGTCCTGGCCGCGCTCCGGCGTCTCCATGGTGTCCGCGCGTGCGCGGTGGCCGGGACATTTTGCCCGGGCCTCCACGCATGCGCCTGACACCTTGACTGCCAGGGTTACGCTACGGTTGGCGTTTTTACGGGCCCGCGCATGCTCCACTCCGACTCCGGACACCTGAATTCCATTCGCGGTGGTTATCTCACCACCGCGGATGTATTTATAGGCCACACCACAGGATGTGTGCATCACCCTCTAGGTTCCCCCATGATGAAGCGGCCAGCGACCTGTTAGATGCCGCGATACGTATGTCGGGCTCCCCCCGCCACCGGACTTAGGTAATGCTATCTGCACTGGTCATTTTTTGCCACACTCCTGCCAGTCATCCAATTTAATCCCAGGTATTTTCACTTGATCCCTTTCAGCATGCCATACGGTGTATATCTCTATAGGGCAAACTTTTGCCAACAGCATACTAATTCTGTTTTGGGATTTTTTAGTGTCTTAACTGGCAATTTTCATAATCATTGATAGGCATTATGTGAGCACTCCTTACAACAGCATTTTCCTCTGTCTATACCCGGCAATTGACTTTATCATGTCCCCTGTCTTCCTTCCATACCATTATATGTTTTCAATCATGTGTTATTTTTTGCACTATGCACCTTAAGATTTTCTCAATAAATATTGATTAGCATCTTGCTCAAGTTTCTCTTCTTTTATATCATGCATTTATGAGTTGCTGCCAACCAGGTGTGGGTCCTCCATACTGTTTTTTTGTTTGTCTCTCTAATGGAATTTAAAATTCTCATAAACGATAATGCTGTAGACAGGTTGGCTATTGGAAATACTGTGATTGGCTGGCTGCATTGCGTCATCGGGTGTTTTATATAAACCCTGGTGACTCGATGCTCTGCACACTGTCCTCTGTAATCAGTTTAGGGAGAGTTGATGTAGGAGGGAGAGCTGACAGGTATAAAAAGTGCTTAAAGGGAACCTGTCAGGTGCAATATGAACCCAAAATCATGAGTAATTCTGGGTGTATATTGCTAATCCCTGCCTAACCGTCCCTGTATACACTTGTATAGGTAAAGGGATCTGTAGAAAAAGTATTTTTAAAGTTTTTTTTATCTCATGCTAATGAGCGAGGGGACTAGTCCCAAGGGTGTTATATCCCCCGACTAGTCCGCCCTCTTAGCATGGCAGCATGGCCACAGGGGTGTACTAACATGTTATTCAATGCAGCGTCACCAGCAGTGCAGTGCGTACCTGTGTTTGCTGTGACCACGCTTCTGAATGCCGGGCACTTACAGTCTTGCGCGGTAGACCTCTCTGAATCCGGGATGCATACACCCAGCTTCACACTGTGTATGACCAGAAGTGCCTGGCCTTCAGAAGCGCGGTCACCGCGAACACAGGTATGCACGGCACCGCTGGTGATGCTGAATTGAATAGTATGGTAGTACGCCCCTGTGGGCGTACTAACATGCTAAGAAGGCGGACTAGTCGGGGGATATAACTCCCTTGGGGCTAGTCCCAGAGCTCATTAGCATGAGATAAAAGATCTTTAGAAATACTTTTTCTATAGATCCCTTTATCTATGCTAGTGTATACAAGGACGGTTAGGCAGGGATTAGCAATATGCACCCAGAACTGCTCGTGGTCCTGGGTGTATATTGCATCTGACAGGTTCACTTTGAATGGTATTTCTGTAATTGTATACTGTTGCTGTGTTATTAAAACAAAA
The DNA here is from genome assembly GCF_048569485.1 of Anomaloglossus baeobatrachus. NCBI lineage: Eukaryota > Metazoa > Chordata > Amphibia > Anura > Aromobatidae > Anomaloglossus > Anomaloglossus baeobatrachus. The sequence continues at coordinate 89,707,061 of NC_134353.1, forward strand.
ATGCTTTTCAGGGCTACGTACTGGCCTTTCTTTAGTAAAACTGCTATTACCTACATTAAGTGGATAAACATATAGCTGGGATGATTTAGGAAAGCCTGAACTCTCAGGGGGTTGGACCCGATGCACTTGAGGTCCTTTCCAACTCTTTCATTCTGATTCTATGAAGTGTAGCTATAGCAGGTGGAGGAGGGATAGTTTTGGATTTGAGGCACGGAGGCAGGGTTTATTGCATTGTGAAGGTCCAGGCCATGAATCAATTGTCCATATAATAAGATCATCTGTGTTTGTATGATTATTGTTCAGATGCTGATGTGCATACCAGGATGCGCCTTTGGAATGTGTTATTGAAACAAATTATACTAGGCTGAACACTGATTGTATTCATAACATGTTGGTTGTCACCAGCTGTGATGTGAACTTGGGGCTTTATTTCTACCAAAAAGTACAATGAACAAAGAAGTATTCAGTAGCTGGTTCAAACTGGAATTAGGAAGCCAGTAGCAGGCTGATGACGTACTATATAGACTTTGCCGGTTATCTCTAACCAATCAGGGACAATGTTGAACTGAATAACTGTGTGTATTTTATAATATACGGGTTAGAAGACCATTGAGCTTCTCCCGGATAAAGACACGTCTCTGTGTGGTCATTTTTCCTCATACATACATCTGCGCAGATTTGATTTGGACTCCGTTTCTGTGACCCTGAAGACCCCTTATCGGTCTCCCCCAACAGCCTTACTGTCCTTCTAATCTTATACTGGTGCAACTTAAAATTAAGTCCTTTTCAGGGCTACATGTGTTCACTTCCCTATTAACACCAGAACGTTTGCAGGAATATATAGTATCTGCCTAATTTAAAATGCACAAGGCGTGCGGTAAGAGACAGGGAAGTGGACATGTTGCTGATGGCGCACTCAGAGGCTGAGGGCCAGGTGAAACTGTGTTTGCTGCGAGAGCAAAACAAACACACAAATCCCAGCTTCCTGTCTCATTTTGCAGGAGGGTGGAAGACTCCACTCTTGAAGCCAGAACAGTGTGAACAGGTGGTCGGTTGGATGACAAATAGTACTTCCAGTAGCAGAACTACCCTGTCATCCAAACTTTACAGTCTCACTAGCCAAGAGTCTGTACCACTTAATCCTCACCCTGATCTTCCTTAATCCCACCCAGGAGGAGTCCCAGGAAACAAGTGATCCCATATTTGGACTCTCTTTATATTTCCATTTACTGATTCTGACCTCTTGCGCTGCACGTTTTAAGAGGGAAATGAAGAGATAGTGTGTAGTGTTGTCCAAATATTTGAGCAGCCACAAGCAGAAGACGAAGAAAGTTGGGAACAGTAATTAGTGTCTCAAAAGATAGATGAAGATGAGACAGTTGCCAACACGTGCTTTTGTTAATTTAACAAGTCACGAGGGCCAGGAGTGCGCAAGTGGAAGACGAGGTGGTGAACGAATATGTCACTGACCCAACCTGAGAAGATGCCATGCAGAGCAAGGAGAGCAGTGCAGAGGGGGAAAGGTCCGTAGTACTGCAACAGGAAGGAAGAGGCAGTGAGGTGGCCAGAGGGAGAAGGCGGGTATTTGTTTCACATAGCAACCACACACAGAAAGTTCCCATGCCAAGAGTTAGGTCTTCCTCAGTCTGGCGATTTTTTTCAAGACAGTGGGAATGATAAAAGGATGGTCATTTGAACATGTGAAGAATCAAGATCAGTAGGGGCCTGACCACTACCAGCCTCACCCCCACCATCATTCTCAGGCATGTCATCAAGCACCGAACTAGGTTGGCAGAACACCTTGGTCCACAATTAGTGTCTACAGGTGACCCCACTGCCTCTTTCCCTGTGCTACATACTTGCCAATCAAAGACGCAGGCGCGGATTCCTCCCTCCCTGTACCGGTCGTCGCACATTTGCAAGCACCATCAGCTACCATGTCCGGTTCTTTGTCCCAGCACAGCGTTCAACTGTCTCTACTCAAAGCCTTGGAACGCAAACGTAAATATCCAGCCACAGGCCAAAACACTAAATGGGACCATTTCCAGAGTGTTTTCCCTGGAAATGTTGCCGTTTAGGCTTGTGGACAGTGAGGTTTTCTGTAACCTAATGGTGGTTGCTGTCCCTTGGTAGTCGCCACTATTTTTCCCGGAGTGCCATCCCTGCCTTACACAAGCACGTGCCCCATAACATCAATCGTGCCATGACCAATGCAGTTACTACAGATGTTCAGTTAATGAGATAAGTGGACAAAGTGCTTGTGGCCAGGGACGATACAGGTGCCTGACGGCACACTGGGTGAACCTTGAAGAGGCGGGACGGAGTCAGACCCTGAGATGGCACACATGCTATAGACAGCAAGGATTGCAGTCCCTAGTTCCATCATGATTTCCTCCACCTTCTACACCAGTTCTTACACCGCCCTCTTCCTCCATCTATGAATTGTCATCTCAGAGCATGTCATCCATATCAAGTCGCAAGCTGGAAGCACTACAGCACTCCATCGGTGAAGCAGCAAGAGGCACTGATGAAACTAATTTCTTTAAATGACAAACAGCACACCGCCGCAGTTCTTGAAAGCTATAATAGACCAGAAAGATCTGTAGCTCTCTTTGCTGAACCTAGCACCAGGCATAGTCATGTTTAATAATCAATTGTGTGAATCAGCTCACCATGCAGAGGCTCAATCCCGATTCCGTCCTGGAGCGCGGACAGGCACTGCCACGGCCCGGTATAATATGAGAAGAAAGGATGTCCAGCTCTTTCAGGCAAAGAATCACGTCTTTATTTCATCATGCAGACACAGGGAATAACATGACCAGCACTACGCGTTTCAGGTGAAAACACTCACCCTTAATCATGATCATGGTGAGTGTTTCTCATGTTTAATAATGGCCATAACCTAGTGACAGCTCTAAAGCTTGGAAAGCTCACACATGTACTAGGCCTGCCCTCAACTTAGTAATTCAATGGTTTCTGAAAACCTATCCAGATTAACTGCACTACTTCTGAAGGTATGCCACGTGTGCACCCATATCCGCAAGTCTGCCACACCTGCCGCTGGTCTAGCAGTGCTGCAGGAGCAATTGGAAGTGCCACCTCACCAACTGGTGTGCGACGTGCCCACGCGCTGCAACTCCACACTATACATATTGGCAAAGCTTTGTGAGCAGCAGAGGGCAGTAGTTGAATATATAACATGCCCGTCGGTATTCCGGACAGCCTTCACACAACAACAAACAAGTGGCCATGAATGTCTGACATTTGTGAGGTGCTACAAAACTTTGAGAAATCAACCACTCGCTGCTCACAATTAAAGAGGATGCTATGCATTAGGACCAGGTGAGATGGAGGAAGAATGTACACAGGGTGATATGACCCATCCCAGCATCATCTAATCTTCTCAGCATGAATCTGGTAATAATGAGGAGACTGAGGTAGAACAGGAGATGGTTGTCTGTGCTACAGAGGGTACTACCCACACCAGTTTCATCCTATCTGTTCAGCATGGATGGGGTGAAGAGGAGTATGAGAGAAGGAGAGGAAGGAGGAGATGGAGAGTTGTCCTCCAGGTGGGGATAAGGAAATCTTGCCTGTTGGCAGTCAGGAACACATGGTTGACTATGTCCTGCTACTTTTCCAGTGATCCTATGCATTTTGGCCAACAATAATTACTGGTTATTCACCCTTCTTGACCTACATTCTAAGGAGACCTTTCCATCTCTACTTCCTGGGACAGAGAGGGCTAGTAAAATGGTACAAATCAAGATGCCCTAGTCGAACAATTCGTAAAAATAATTCCCATTTGACAATGCTGGCAGCAGAAGTCAGTACCAACTAAGCAGGAGAGACGAGGGAGACACACACTCGGGCCAACAGTGGCAGGGGAACACTATCAATAGGCGTGGAACAGTTTTATGAGGCACTCCCAGCGCCCAGGCCCTGAGACGCAGGGTAGTCTGACAAGGAGGGAAAAGTTTTTGAAAATGATGTACAATTACCTAGCCGACCATACCAGCATCCTCAGTAATCCCCCTTTGTCATACAACTATTGGGTATCCTCCAAGCTGGACACGTGACATGAATTGTCCCTCTATGCCTTGGAGGTGCTGGCCTGCCCTGCTGCTAGCATTTTGTCAGAGTGGGTTTTTAGTGCTATCGGGAGCATAATAACTGATTGACGCCTCCGCCTGTTAACTAAAATTGCTGACAGGCTGACTCTTATCAAAATGAACAAGGCCTGGATTAGTCCAGGTTTCTCAACCCCATCAAATGACACCAAAGGGCCTAGTTAATTCAAATTTTCTTTTTTTTTCTGGTGTATTTTTTATGCATCCCTTCTACTAAAAAAAGAGTAAACAGTTCATGGTTTCTTTTTCTTGTCCTCCTCCTCCACCATAAATCAACAAGGTCATCAGGCGGACCTTGCTCAAAATCTTTTGAGGGTCATCAGGCAGCCTTGCTCCAAATTCTAAGAGAGTAAACAGGCTGCCCTCAATCAATTTTTAAAGGGTTATCATGCTACCCTCGCTCTTAATTTTTACAGGGTGTGTATAATGCCCTCCTTCATAATTTTTTCAGGATGTGTATGAGGCCTACCTTGACAATTCTCTTACATATATAGATGTATACCACCCAGGAGTAAATGTTTTTCAGCTCTTGCACTTAGTAGGCTTTAATAGTCTGAGTCCAACGCCTTAAAAATGGTGAAAAACGTTTTCTGAGGCCCTTCTTTATGGGTCTTCCAGGGAGTATTGCACTCCCTCCTATTTTTTTGGCAGGCCTTGCACCTATTGCACAGGCTTATTGAGTCTAGGAGCTCCACTCCATAATTTGTATTAGGCCCTTCTTTGTATGAGGCCCTGTCTAATACAGGATGTATCGGAGTCCCACTTCTAATTTTTGACAGTTCTTGCATTGACTGCAAAGGCTTTGTGAGGTTCAGAGCCCCTTTTTCATAAATTAAACAGGATGGGTCTGACCATGCCACACACAACTCATGCCCAGATAAAGTAGTAAATTGCTAAAATTACATTTAATGTCCTCTACTATGTTATCAACTGTAGTCATAGGTGATCGGCAAATATGGTGAGAAATGTCCCCACTATTGAGGGGCGGAGGAGACATTTTTTTCCCTTTTTAGTTTTGTTTAATATGAGTCATTATACAGGAATGAATGTTTTCTAACATTTTTTCCTTTAAAATCCATTTTATTTTTGGTTTTGTATGTTTTTTTGTCAGTCAGAAGATGTGGAGTAATACTCTGGCAACATTGTTCCTAGAAGCGACCTGTGCTCGTTCATCACTAATTAGCACCTATTTGGTTAAGCCCATGTACATCTCTGAATTAAGTGCAGCGGAATATGTAGGCAGTTACAGAAATTAAATTATTATTAGATCCTGAATCGAATGATGTATCACTTAGATTACTGGATGCTGCGGTTTTGACACAATGAACATTTGTACATTTAGCAATGCAGAAAAGCTGAAAAAGCTGCCCCTACCCACACCAGGCTTTCAATGTACAATGCTTTAGACACCAAGGTGCTAATCACAAGACAGGGCGGAGTCAGACAACATGGCAGGAGCCAGCTAGTCACAGCAATGAAAATGTCATATTGATAAAACACTCAGTTTAACTAAACAGCACAGAAGGTGACACATAACTGAATTCTGTGTTTTAACTGCTACAGCATTGCCCTGAGATTACATGGCAAAAACCTGCTGCCTGTTCCCTTAAAGAGGGGAATTATCATGACCCGTTTTTATAGCATTGCTGGTTCACAAAGGATCAGAGGGAACAAGTAATGCTAATTCACTATCCCACAATTTCACAAAATTGCCAGGTTCTATCTGTTACAAATAACTGTAAAATTATACAATCTCACAGTAGAATAGGGTTCAGTACAGTCAAGAAAGGAACAAATTACGTTATTATGCCTTACACTAGTGTTTTGAGGGTTCTCGCCAGCATGTTGGGATACCAGCCATCCAGACCAGTACTCAGTAAGACCTAGATGGGAATTTTCTCAAACACCACTTCTTTTACTCCCCTCCTTGCACCCTGGACAAGGTAAACCTGTGCCATCGACAACACAGGGTTGACTCCTCTGATCCCGGTGATTATGCGGAATTTTTATGGGATGATAACCTTAGAGGAAATAAGTTCCAGACAGACCAGCCATCTCTGCCCTGGTGTCTCTCAGTCCCAAAGTGACTATAAGTTGTCACGGTTTTCACTCTAGCCCACCCACAAACAAAACAGCTGGAGAGAGGACAGGTGGCATGGGTCGGGGGAGGCTCTCCCCTTTTGTCAGGGAAAGTAGTGCTGATATGGCCCACTTTGTTGCACACAAAACATCTGTGAGAATCAAAGGCAGGCTGTGTGGTGGAAGATGGGGCTCGACCCCCAGAGTCAGTAAAAAGAACAAAGGGTGCTGGTCATATGCTTAGCCCCTCTCCAGCTGGCAACTGCAGACTTTCATCACTGTGGTGTATTAAAGGCCACATAGGAATCTGCAATCCATGCTGCCTGGTCTGCATCCTTTGGCTCTCTGTCCATCACTTGCATTGAGTAAAGGTGCAAAAATTGGACTCAAGTCTTTCAAGACCTCCAAAGCAGTAATAGAAGTTGGTTCTCAGCCCATCCTCCACATCATTGTAGCTGTATAGGTTAGTTGATACTTCCTTACCATGGCCTGTTTGATGGCCCCATAGTTTCCAACTTTGTCTCAAGGGATAGATGTAAACACATCCAGGGCTTTGCTTTGTAGTTCTGGTGTTAAGTATCTAGCCCACTGCTCACTTGTATTGTCTACAGGCATTTTCAAACACCATTAAAACTGTGTCCACATCCCCATCCTTTTACATAACCACCTTTCTTCTGGCGTTTAGTTTTTGTTATCCTTGCTTTAGTTTCTGTTCGGGTAACAGGTGTATTAATTTACTCGCTTGTCTGCCCAATCACATTTTGGGTGCAGCTTTAAATACTTTCCCCCTGCTAGTGATATTCTTATTTTGATATCCAGCCATATTACTGTTTGTTTATGCCAGTCAGTGGAAGATCAGCTAGGATACTTCTCTTTGCTAATTGTGTTCTTTACTCTGCAACTATCTTCTTATTGTTGTAAGTAGGCAGCATATTCTTTAGCAATATACACCCTCTATTGCAATTTTGTTGTTTGACTCACTCTGGGATCACATTCTACTTTAGCACATCTTCTCTTCTTTAGGTAATTTGCACTCAGCACTGCCCTCCGTTTCTTTTGGAGGAATGTGAAGCACTCGATGGCCAACCAGACAGAATAGGTCCGAGTTGCCATCTCACTCACTAACCACTAAAGACTGTGGGATTGGGAACTCTAGTTTGTACAGAAAGTGGCAGGGTCAGTTGCAGTTTTAAGTGTGTCCCTTACATACCTTGTGAGTTCCTACATGACCATAACAGTCACATTCTCCATTTTGCTGCAGAATATGTGGCAAGAGTCCAATCCACTCTGTGAGCTACTTTTGCTACTGGCCCCCTTTTGGGTCAGACAATTGTGGAACTAGATCCCTAACTGGGTAATCCTGGTTCAACATTGGTCCTCTGCTCTGGTTTCACATTGTGTTTGTGCCTGGCATTATCTTCAAACAAGACATCTTGTTGGTTTTATCTGTCCCATTAAGACCTTTGCACACAGACTGATCAGCATAGCTTTCTTGTGATGCGTTTAAGCAGTCAGTCACCAAAAAACAATGTATAAAAGATAAACAAGAAGGGGGGTCTGTTTGCCGGTGTCTTAGTAAACAGACTTAAGCACAGAGTCTGCACTTGTAGACTAGGTGCTCCTCTCAAGGAATCCACCAGTTTCTAAGTGCATGGGTTAGACAAATAATCCAGGCACTTACTGCTCTAATAAAAAATAATCCCCCCACTGCCACCAATTTGTCATGAATACCCCATCCACTGCTGGTAATTTGTCATAAGAATCCCTACCAATGCCACCAATTTGTCAAGAATGCCACTACCAATTCATCACAAACACCACACTTGTCTTGGATGCTATGGTAAAGGTGAACTCCACTTCCCACGCTCACTCATCTACACACCAATTGGAATAGGCCAACAATGAGCTACCCCACAACCAGTTCTCACATCTACCCCACGCTTTTAGCGGCCATCACTCGCCGTTTTGATAGGCCAATGAGACGCCTGCATTGAGTCACATACTAGCACACACAGACCACAGAGCTTTCCAGAGCACTGGATAGGTACTATTCTTGTACTCTGGCATACACAGGACAACTCATCCAAGCTATTCTTGCCCTCTTTAGGATTTGAGGGTACGTTAGAACAGCAAGGAACATATAAAATTTTAGATTTAATATACAAAAAAGTAGTAGTGTGCTTAAAAAGGTTACAAAAGATGAAGTAATGAAGACATAAATAAAGGCATATAAAGTATAAAATATAGATACATCTTAGGAACTGCATCTGTGACAGCTTCTGGCGGAGGAGAATGCTGCAGGAAATATGAAATAAAAAGAGCCTGTAGAAAAAAGGGCACAATAGGGTCTTACCAGGAAGACAGGGGGAAAGAGAAGGTGAAGAATGTAATCCCCTATAGGGGTTGTGAAAAGGTCACAACACCTAGAAGATCATTTAATGGTGGAGATAGTTGCAGCACTGGAGATCAGGCAGATAGGAACATCAAAGCTTTTTCACCACTCAGAAGACGAAAATTAAATTTTCTGGGGTCACAGCCCGCTTCTTCAGGATAAAACAGCAAGGACACGGATAGTCAGCTATCTAGATCTGAATACTCGTTACTTCTCCTTGGCCTAACCAGGATACTCCGTAGACGTTATAAAGTGTCTACTAGACCCCTTACTCCTCTTTCAGCTGAGGAAAGAAGGGATAAGATAGTTGGATCCTAATCTAATACAGTTTTAGCCTTCATTTCTGCTTTGGGTTATTTTACCCCAGAAACCTCCTCGAGAAACATTATGGTCAACTTACTGAACATTCTACAAGCATTCTATACATACCACACATGAATAGGATATACAGTTAGGTCCATAAATATTTGGACAGTGACACAAGTTTTGTTATTTTAGCTGTTTACAAAAACATGTTCAGAAATACAATTATATATATAATATGGGCTGAAAGTGCACACTCCCAGCTGCAATATGAGAGTTTTCACATCCAAATCGGAGAAAGGGTTTAGGAATCATAGCTCTGTAATGCATAGCCTCCTCTTTTTCAAGGGACCAAAAGTAATTGGACAAGGGACTCTAAGGGCTGCAATTAACTCTGAAGGCGTCTCCCTCGTTAACCTGTAATCAATGAAGTAGTTAAAAGGTCTGGGGTTGATTACAGGTGTGTGGTTTTGCATTTGGAAGTTGTTGCTGTGACCAGACAACATGCGGTCTAAGGAACTCTCAATTGAGGTGAAGCAGAACATCCTGAGGCTGAAAAAAAGAAAAAATCCATCAGAGAGATAGCAGACATGCTTGGAGTAGCAAAATCAACAGTCGGGTACATTCTGAGAAAAAAGGAATTGACTGGTGAGCTTGGGAACTCAAAAAGGCCTGGGCGTCCACGGATGACAACAGTGGTGGATGATCGCCGCATACTTTCTTTGGTGAAGAAGAACCCGTTCACAACATCAACTGAAGTCCAGAACACTCTCAGTGAAGTAGGTGTATCTGTCTCTAAGTCAACAGTAAAGAGAAGACTCCATGAAAGTAAATACAAAGGGTTCACATCTAGATGCAAACCATTCATCAATTCCAAAAATAGACAGGCCAGAGTTAAATTTGCTGAAAAACACCTCATGAAGCCAGCTCAGTTCTGGAAAAGTATTCTATGGACAGATGAGACAAAGATCAACCTGTACCAGAATGATGGGAAGAAAAAAGTTTGGAGAAGAAAGGGAACGGCACATGATCCAAGGCACACCACATCCTCTGTAAAACATGGTGGAGGCAACGTGATGGCATGGCTTTCAATGGCACTGGGTCACTTGTGTTTATTGATGACATAACAGCAGACAAGAGTAGCCGGATGAATTCTGAAGTGTACCGGGATATACTTTCAGCCCAGATTCAGCCAAATGTCGCAAAGTTGATCGGACGGCGCTTCATAGTACAGATGGACAATGACCCCAAGCATACAGCCAAAGCTACCCAGGAGTTCATGAGTGCAAATAAGTGGAACATTCTGCAATGGCCAAGTCAATCACCAGATCTTTACCCAATTGAGCATGCATTTCACTTGCTCAAATCCAGACTTAAGACGGAAAGACCCACAAACAAGCAAGACCTGAAGGCTGCGGCTGTAAAGGCCTGGCAAAGCATTAAGAAGGAGGAAACCCAGCATTTGGTGATGTCCATGGGTTCCAGACTTAAGGCAGTGATTGCCTCCAAAGGATTCGCAACAAAATATTGAAAATAAAAATATTTTGTTTGGGTTTGGTTTATTTGTCCAATTACTTTTGACCTCCTAAAATGTGGAGTGTTTGTAAAGAAATGTGTACAATTCCTACAATTTCTATCAGATATTTTTGTTCAAACCTTCAAATTAAATGTTACAATCTGCACTTGAATTCTGTTGTAGAGGTTTCATTTCAAATCCAATGTGGTGGCATGCAGAGCCCAACTCGCGAAAATTGTGTCACTGTCCAAATATTTCTGGACCTAACTGTATCCATAATTCAGGGAGATATTACATTCCTGTGGGTTGCCAGCCACCAAATCGTTTGCAATTTTACCCACAGATGGATATAAGCTACCCGATCAAGCATAGAACAATGGATTGTGTCAAACTTGGATTTTATAGATATGGCATGGAAAATATCTGACAGCAGCATAATGTAGGAAAATAGACCCTAATTCCAATGATGTATCACTTAGCAGCATAATGTAGGGAAAGAAAACCTGATTCCAGCAATGTAAAACTTACCGTATTTTTCGGACTATAAGCCGTACTGGACCATAAGACGCACTCAGGTTTTAGAAGTGTAAAATAGGGGAAAAAAATGTAAGCAAAAAGCAGACCTCTCCTTCCCAGGATCGCCATACTTACCAGCTCCAGGCGTCTGTGTGGCTCCCAGATCTCCGTGTGATCTCTGGCATGCGCTCCATGGAGGTGTGCTGCACGCCATCCTACACACACACACACATCAGAATTCACACACACATCAGAACACACACCTCAGAGCACACACACACACACACACACACACACACACAAAAACACACACAGATTCCACATCATTCCTCCCTGTGATCTCTGTGCTGCACGCCGTGCTCCCCTGCGTTTGGCCGACTCACACATCAGAACACACTCGAACATCAGAACAAACACACACATCCAATTGCATACGATCCCACTCTCAAAATCGCACATACTGGTACAATCGCGCGCACACTCATCACATCCAGTGATAACACGTGCTTCCGGCAATGTGATGCAGGACAGGTCCTGGAAGCTCAATGTAGTGCTCAGCGCTGAAAGTCCTTACGCCGCCGGTAGGCAAGCGATATCGCTGGATGTGGCGAGTGTGTGGAGGCGATCTGTAATGCGATGGTGTGTGGGCTCTCGTGTGTGTTCTCATGTGTGTGCGCGCGCGCGCGCACACACAACCCAAACAGGTGAGCAGCCTTAGGCTCACTAATTTCTCCACCACCAGACTATACCACGCACCCCCTACTTTCCTCCAAAATTTGGAGGAAAAAAAGTGCATCTTAAAAGCCGAAAAATACGGTAGCTTATTAGGTGTGGCAGGTGTGACATTGATTTTTTTAGATGTAGCATAGCTCAGAAAGCTAACCTCGCACACACCACAGCTTTCTGTGTACATTGTCTATTGACAGTGAGCTACTTATCAGAGGAGGGAGCATAGTAGGTCTAGCAGGCACAGGAAACAGTCTGGCAGTGATGATCTGGTGATCAATTATTTAAGTAAACAACAACACACAGCCTAATAAGTGACACATTCTTGAAATCTATTACTCAGCCTTTATCTCCTGCTGTTCTGAGATTACATTGCAAAAACCAGCTGACAGATCCCATTTAAGTCTGTGAATATTGCCTGTAGTCAGAAATGTACACATAAAAGACAAAAGTCATAGGCATATTGAAGTTTATTTTATAAAGTTGCATCATATTTCAACTGATGTCCAGTATGCAATATTACAAAGATGTAAAGATACCTGCAGTAACTGTAATATTACGACAAGATTGAACTTTCTTGGGCACAGAATAACTTTTCAGAAGAATCAGGACTTACAAAAGAGAGCCCTACAAAGCAACTTATAAAATTTTAATGCATCAAACTAACAATTTTTTTCTTGTCTGTAACATACAACATTAACAAAATGAAAACAAAAAAAAAAAACAAGATTTTGGCCATATTGCCTGTATATTGGTTCAATCCCATCACCTTTATCTTACCCCCATCTAAAGCGTTAACATCACCGTTCTATACACAGAAATGCAAAATCTGATTATGAGAAACAAACTAAAATATATACAATAGTGCAATGTGTATTGTGCGGCACCATCCAACGGCTGAAGTTTCTTCAGAGCACCATAATGGACAGAATGAATTAAGAAGGCACATTGGTTTTCATTCTCCAGTGCACTAATGATTAAGCATGGACCACTACTGAAAACGAGAACTATGTGGTCTTTTATTGTGAAACTCGATACAAGCTGGCAGGTAGAAAGTTTTCTGTATTCTCAATGTAATCTGAAAATAAATAAAAAGAATTGTAGCATGTTAGAAGCACTATCAAGATCGATAAACACAGAAATACTCAAAGACCTGCTAAAAGCATATTCAATGGTAACCAGTTTTTTTTATTTCATAAATCAATAGTACACATGAAAATAAGAAGCGTTGTAATATATCTTAGAGAAATCTGCTTCTTTCTCCTTCTAGGCTCAACTTTCATTCTCAAAAATTCTCAATGCTCGGGTAAAAGCTGTATTCAGTGAACACAGAATTCCCCATTAAAAGGATAGAAGATGACAGTTGGTGCTCATAAGCATTTACGAAAAATAATATTTCAGGAGAAAGGCCAGAAAAATGTCTGTCTCTAGCTCCTCCCTCCTCCACGGAACTTTATAAGCACCATCTGTCATCTCTCTCAGTAATGGGAAAATCTGTCTTCACTGAATACAGATTTCACCTGAGTGAAAAATTTATCTGATAATTTTATTGCTTATTTTCACGTGTACTAGTGATTTATTAAACAAATGAAGCCAATTTTGATCTTAATCCTTCACGACCAAGGATATACCGATACATCCTTGGCCATGTCTGTCCCGTTACTGCGGGCTTGCACATGTCTGCTGATCTGATCAGCAGACATGTGAGGCTAACAGGCACGTGTAGATCGGAGACTATTTTGTAACTTCCACACAAGAGATTTTTTTTTCTAGAGAATTACAAACCTGCCAACCCAGTGCCCATACATTGTGCCCAGCTTTTGCTTCTGGCGACATGAACCCTTTAAATTAAGTGCGCTCTCCCCACTACAATAATGAGAAACATGTGGCCGCTTACTGTGATTTAGGCTCAGAAGGAAAGGGGCATTTGGATATAGGAGAACGGACTTCAATGGATTTTATTTCAAAGGTGAGAGTCGTCGCTTTTCCAGACTTTGTTCTAGCAGAAACATGTGAACCCCTTATATTTCCAGTGACAAATGATGGACCAGAGTGGGGGCTCATTTTGTGCAGGATAAGACACGGTTTTTATTGGTAACATTTTGGCATACATACCATTTTTTGATCACTTTCAGTATATGGCCAGGATCACATTCTTGTGAGCATTTACAAAGGGCATTCCATGTAAATCCCACAAAAATGTGATTCAGATAAAACTCCTGACAGAACCACTCACTATAATAAGGCAGATAAAAACACTTTGGACTCTGTTTGGTTTATATTCCAGTGGTATCTATCTTTTTAAGTGCGTACAGAATTCTGGTTATCCACACATGTACGCCAAAACATATCCTAAAACGATGGAACCCTGCCGAGATCAGACTGAGTCCAAAGTGGATCCAGCTGCCTCATTAAAGTGGTGCTTCCGTTGGGATTTTTCGGATTCGTGGTTTTTTGGATTTACTTAAAAACTCTGATGCAAGTGCTCAGAGGTGAGTGGAGTGAAGCGAGGCTTATTCCATTTTTTTTTTGGGAGGTAGAATGAATAGACAACAGTACAAGAATAGTTCCTATTCTTAGATTTGTGCGGTTCATCGTGCGGTATTATGCTTTGGGTCTGTGTGATTACAGATATACCAGATGTAAAGTTTTTTTTGGGGGGGGGGGTTGTTTACTACTATCAAAAAGTAAAAATACTTTTGTTTTTTAATAAAAAAATTGGGAGTTCTTTTTGGCCACATTCTGAGAGCTATAAATTTTATTTTTTGGCAAACAGTATGAGGGCTAATTTATTGTCTGACTCGAATCCTTCACCAATTTCAAGAAAAGATAAAGGGCTTACACTCGAAAGATCACTGGACATTATAGGCCAATGAGCCATAGCTGCTTTATTAAAAGATTCTGGTGACAATATGGCCTTTTGATTTACATAAGATGCAAATGTCGTCATAGTGATCTTACGTGAATTCAAATTAATAAGTCAAACTATATCTACCTACTAACTGGTATCAAGGTGTGTGTATATGGAGTCATTGGTTTAAGTGATGATTCTCATACTGTAATCATGATATCCTAGTAAAGAAGTTTCCCAGTTTAAATGTATACTAAAGGAGTAAATCTGTCTGGTCATGTGTCGGACACTTGCTTATCGCCTCAATGTAGCGCCCCTGAGCCACTCAGGGCACTACTAGGTACTGCATCCTCACCAGGATGCAGTGCCTACCCTCAGGGACCTGGAACACCAGTGCCAGCAACACCTAGATACATAAAAATCCTAGTTTCCACTCCACACCAGGGGTAATTGGCTAGTTGGACACAATGGGATAGCCACCTAGAGGGCAGAGCCAGACCAGGTGACTAGAGAGCCTGGTGGGAGGGGACAGTAATTAGTAGAGAGTGAAAGTGGAGAGACGTGCCTAGAGCTGGGTCGTGTAACAGTGACTGCTGGGACCAGAGCACAGATGGGGCACAGGGCCCTAGGTCAGGCGTCAGTTTCATACGGTCTGGCAAATACCTGCACAGTGAGGGGACCTTCACGGACCTCACTGACCCACAGATCCGGGGGCACCATCAGTAAAGCAAGGATCAAGGTTCGGGACACAGACCATCCCTACAGGCTCCATACTGCCCGCGGTACGGATAAGGAGACTGTCACAAAAAGGGACAGTCGGGCCCTTTACTGTTCCAAGCTACAGGGACCCAACCACACTGAGGGTGTCTAAGACACAGCAACCGAGTCATCAAACTGGCACTGGAACTACAAGGACCTGAACCCGCCGTCCGAGGGTCAAGAGGGAGTAGAGACTTAACCACAACCGACGGTGTGGCCTCCCTTATTAACGGCGAAAGTCTCCATCATACAACTCCCCGGGCTCAGCCCTGCCTGCGGAGGGTCTACCACCATAGCTGAGATTACCACCAGCGGCGGTTCCCCCATATTAACCGCAAACCGCAGGTGGCGTCACACCAATGACTTTCATCTCCCCTGTAAATACTCCCCATTAAAAAGCACCCAGGGCATAGGACCGGGCAATGGCCACCAAAGTGACATTCCCCATTTATACACCGCCTGGGACAGAGTTCCCCATTCCCCATCAACAGTACAATTTTAGAGCTGCGACTATCCATCACATGGACAGGGTTTAAAGGGTACTTTACACGCTGCGATATTGGTACCAATATCGCTAGAGAGCGTACCTGCCCCCGTCGGTTGTGCATCACGGGCAAATCGCTGTGTATGGTGCACAACATCGCTAACACCCGTCACACGGATTTACCTTGCCTGCGACGTCACTCTGGCCGGCGATCCACCTCCTTTCTCAGGTGGTGGTTCGTGCGGCGTCACAGCGACGTCACACGGCAGCTGTCCAATAGAAGCGGAGGGGCAGAGATGAGCAGCCATTACATGCCGCCCACCTCCTTCCTTCCTTATTGCCGGTGGAGGCAGGTAAGGAGATGTTCGTCGTTCCTGCGGTGTCACACATAGAGATGTGTGCTGCCGCAGGAACGACGAACAACATCGTACCTGCAGCAGCAACAATATTCAGGAAATGAACGACGTGTCAACGAGCAACGATTTTTCACGTTTTTGCGCTCGTTGATTGTTGCTCATTGGTGTCACACGCTGCAATGTCGCTAACGGCGCCGGATGTGTGTCACTAACGACGTGACCCCGACGATATATCTTTAGCAATGTCGCAGCGTGTAAAGCATCCTTTAGTTACACAAATTCCTTTGAAATAATAGTAAGCAAAGATATTTAAAACTATGAGAAATTGATACGGAACATACAATAGTATAACTCTGCAGTACCGTACATCGGCCACTAAACCTTATCCAGAGCTGCGCTTTTCCACTCTGTAAATTCGGCTGCTGCTGGAGGCAATAACTGCTGACCGGTGGGAGATCTGGGTGTCACACCGCCACTTATTTGATATTAAGGACCTATTCTACGAATTGGTCAATATCCTAGAAGTAGTGGACAACCTTTTTATCGTACAGCAGGCTTGTTGAGTATTATTAAAATAATTGGCTACTTCATACACAAGATGGGTTTCCAAGTGATTTTTTTTTTTTTTTTTAACAGCCCCCAGCAATGTGCTACGTACACATGCAAACCTTACTTTGGATTGAAATATTCACAGACTTGTCATAATACAAAACCTAGAAAAATAAAAAATACATTTTCTTACCATAATAACAGTCATTATACATAAACGGTCCCGTTACTGAAGGGGAATACGAATTGGGGTCAGAGAGTAAGTGCCACCTCTACTTGAAAGCCCTTTAATAGCTGGGATTCCAATGGGCTTAATAGGACCTGAAAATCATGGGGGAAAAACAGCATATGTTATAAAAGTCACTTGTTCTATAATTACTACATGGCTCCTACATATAGACAAAAAATATCGTTCCATAACCAGTACCTAGCCCTATATGTGGAATAATTTCTTGGTATTCTTAATTTCCAAATGAGTTAGAATTCATAATTGTATTTCAGAGAAGCAATTACTGACTCTTTATAGCACTATAGTCTCTCCTAGAAGTAATGCGGTTATAATAAATCATGTTGGAGGATCTTTCACAATATTTTCTAAACTGTATATGATAAAAAAAGTTAGCGAGGCAGATTAATAATTTTATTTTTGTAGCACCAACATATTCTGCGGGACTTTACAATTCAGGGGGCATATGGACAAGCAATAATGAAAACTTTTTTTTCCTCGACTTCACTGTAAATATATGGGCTTTTGAAGTTTAACACTAGAACTACTGGACTCGTGACACCTATATAGAAATACATAGTGCAAAGTAGTCAAAATGACTACCTCAGTAGTTCTAGTGTTAAGGTGCACAATATGCAAATTTCCCAATCAAATCGGTGGGGCGTTTAAGTTCACCTCTATGATGCTTATAAGAGCGCGAGAGCGGAGTTTGTCACATAATGCTCAGAATTTACTGTAGATGTTGTGGGACAGGAGAGTTTATCATATATAGCAGCTGAAATAAATATTGAACACATCACCAATTTCCTAAGTAAATAAATATAAATGTGTGTGTGATATTGACATTTATTTCTCTCCAGATGTCAGTAACGACCCATCCAATCCACACAAACAAATCAAAAGCATACACATGACCATAAATTAGATTGTGTGTAATAATGAGAAATAACACTAGGAAAAAAGTATTGAACATACAGTTAGGTCCAGAAATATTTGGACAGTGACACAAGTTTTGTTATTTTAGCTGTTTACAAAAACATGTTCAGAAATACAATTATATATATATATAATATGGGCTGAAAGTGCACACTCCCAGCTGCAATATGAGAGTTTTCACATCCAAATCGGAGAAAGGGTTTAGGAATCATAGCTCTGTAATGCATAGCCTCCTCTTTTGCAAGGGACCAAAAGTAATTGGACAAGGGACTCTAAGGGCTGCAATTAACTCTGAAGGCGTCTCCCTTGTTAACCTGTAATCAATGAAGTAGTTAAAAGGTCTGGGGTTGATTACAGGTGTGTGGTTTTGCATTTGGAAGCTGTTGCTGTGACCAGACAACATGCGGTCTAAGGAACTCTCAATTGAGGTGAAGCAGAACATCCTGAGGCTGAAAAAAAAGAAAAAATCCATCAGAGAGATAGCAGACATGCTTGGAGTAGCAAAATCAACAGTCGGGTACATTCTGAGAAAAAAGGAATTAACTGGTGAGCTTGGGAACTCAAAAAGGCCTGGGCGTCCACGGATGACAACAGTGGTGGATGATCGCCGCATACTTTCTTTGGTGAAGAAGAACCCGTTCACAACATCAACTGAAGTCCAGAACACTCTCAGTGAAGTAGGTGTATCTGTCTGTAAGTCAACAGTAAAGAGAAGACTCCATGAAAGTAAATACAAAGGGTTCACTTCTAGATGCAAACCATTCATCAATTCCAAAAATAGAGCCAGCTAAGTTCTGGAAAAGTATTCTATGGACAGATGAGACAAAGATCAACCTGTACCAGAATGATGGGAAGAAAAAAAGTTTGGAGAAGAAAGCGAACGGCACATGATCCAAGGCACACCACATCCTCTGTAAAACATGGTGGAGGTAACGTGATGGCATGGGCATGCATGGCTTTCAATGGCACTGGGTCACTTGTGTTTATTGATGACATAACAGCAGACAAGAGTAGCCGGATGAATTCTGAAGTGTACCGGGATATACTTTGAGCCCAGATTCAGCCAAATGCCGCAAAGTTGATCGGACGGCGCTTCATAGTACAGATGGACAATGACCCCAAGCATACAGCCAAAGCTACCCAGGAGTTCATGAGTGCAAAAAAGTGGAACATTCTGCAATGGCCAAGTCAATCACCAGATCTTAACCCAATTGAGCATGCATTTCACTTGCTCAAATCCAGACTTAAGACGGAAAGACCCACAAACAAGCAAGACCTGAAGGCTGCGGCTGTAAAGTCCTGGCAAAGCATTAAGAAGGAGGAAACCCAGCGTTTGGTGATGTCCATGGGTTCCAGACTTAAGGCAGTGATTGCCTCCAAAGGATTCGCAACAAAATATTGAAAATAAAAATATTTTGTTTGAGTTTGGTTTATTTGTCCAATTACTTTTGACCTCCTAAAATGTGGAGTGTTTGTAAAGAAATGTGTACAATTCCTACAATTTCTATCAGATATTTTTGTTCAAACCTTCAAATTAAACGTTACAATCTGCACATGAATTCTGTTGTAGAGGTTTCATTTCAAATCCAATGTGGTGGCATGCAGAGCCCAACTCGCGAAAATTGTGTCACTGTCCAAATATTTCTGGACCTAACTGTATTTACTAGAATGTAATACTTTGTAAAAAAAAAAAAAAAAAAAAGATTAAAGATGCCTTCTGTATGGAGAAATTAGTCGCATGCATTTCTTAGGTGTGATTTTGGCCCATTCTCCCACACAAACACTCTTCAAATCCAGAAGGTTCTGTGGGCTCCTTCTTTGAACTCAGAGCTTTAGTGCCTTCCGTAAATTATATGTTGGATTCAAGTCAGGTGATTGGCTGGGCCATTTTCTTTATCTAAAATCAATTGAGAGTTTCTTTGGCTGTGTTAGAGATCATTGTTTTACTGAAATGTCCACCCTTATTTTATCTTCATAATCCTGGTAGGTGGCAACAGATTTTTATTACCAATGTCTCAGTACCCTTTGTCCATTCATCCTTCCTTCACTTATATGAAGATTGCTAGTGCCATAAGCTGAAAAACATACCCATATGATGTTCCCATCTCCAAACTTCACTGTTGGTATGGTGTTATTGGGAAGATATGTAGTGTTGCCTTTTTGGCCTCCAAGCATGATATGTATTATAGCATACGGAGTTCAATTTTGGTCTCATCTAACCAGACTATATTCTCCCAGTATTTCACAGGCTTGTCTAAATGTTGTTATGCAAGCTTTAGGCTATGTCCGCACTTTGCGTCGAGGTAGTTGCAGTTCAACATGCAGTTCAAAACGCATGTTTTGGCACAAATTGCTTTTGCCAAAGTTGCTTTTGACCATCAAAACGCGGTAAATACGCGTGCGTATTTACCGCGTTCTTAGCGCTTTATATATGCTTTTCCATTGCTTAAACTTAGATGCGCTTTGATTACAAAGACACTACTAAAGTTTTAACATACAAACACTATGAAAGAAGGGGGAAAAAAAAATACACACAATTTATTAAATCATAACGAAAAGAGCGATATTTAATATAATTATAGCTGTTTTATACTAAATATGGATAAAATATTAATAGATTTATATTTTTCATTAATTTAATTGTCGGACTGTGTGTGTGTGTAAATGGACATATTCCATTATTTTGATGTCAGAAATGCATGCGTTTATGTAGTCCAAAACGCATTGTTTCTGCAGCTAAAAAGCAGGTAAAACGCTGGAATTTTGATGTTGTTTGCATTTTGCTACTTCTCGTTGAGTTCAATGTTAGCAAAACGCAGCCCAAATAGCAAAAACAATTGACATGCTGCTTCTTTGAACGCAGAGTTTTTGACCAAAATTATGCAAATTAAACGCTGTGTTTGGAAACGCAAAGTGCGGACTAGAAATCTACATTTTCCATAGACTTTGCTGGAAAATCAAAGCGCATGCACTTTGGCATGAAAACGCTGCTGCTCAAAACGGACCTAAAAAGCAGCTGAAACGCAAAGTGCGGACATAGCCTTAAACTCACTTGAAAATGCTTTTTGTTCAGCAATGGAGTCTTGCGTGTGGAGCATGCATACAGGCCACGAAGGCTGAGTGTATTACTTATTGTTTTCTTTGAAATAATTGAACCTGCTGATTCCCGGTCTTTCTGTAGCCAGCTTGATGATGAAATTCTGTTCTTTCCACTTCTGGATTATGGACTCACTAGTGCTCACTGGAACAGTTAGTAGTTTAAAAATTCTTCTGTAAGTGATCTGATACTATCAGTATATTTTGCAATAATAAAGTTGCAAAGGTCTTGAGACAGCTCACTGGTTTTACCCATCAAGAGAAGTTTCTTGTGTGGCACCTTGATAATGAGACACACATATATATATATATTATATATATATATATATATATATATATATATATATATATATATATATATATATATATATATATATATGCACATATACATACACCATCGGTTGAGCCAGCTGATAATTTTCACTAAAAGGCAGGATTGCTTTCTAATTACTGATAGATTTCAGATTTCAGCTGTTATGACTTTCCATGAATTTTGCACCTCTCTTTCTTCTTGCGTTAAGTACTTGTTCCCTGTGTTATTTCTCATTATTACACAACTTAATTTATAGACATCTATTGTTGCATCTCTTTGCCTGTGTTGATTGGACGGGTTATCAAAACCGGTTATGAAATTCTTGTCAATAGCTTTAGAAATATATTTACGGGTGACATGTTAAATATTCATTTTGCCCACTGTACATAGATACACTACTTGTTGTAGTAGATCCACGATAAGCGATGCAACCACAATGATCTTCCCTGCTCTGATGCGACTATGATGCAGCTCTCCTGCTCTCCAGATGCTGTAAGGACCGGAAGTGACGGGAGTGAAGAGTTATTAGCGTAATCAAGTGCGGCTTCAGGTCTCACTGGATCAAGCGGAAAAATCTGATCTCTGTGGGCTTTTGCTCTCTCTTCTACCATGCATGACACTTGCTTTATATGATTGGGCAGCAGCAAACGAGAAAAATGTAACACTCCAATCAAGTGAGCAGTAACAGACTTTTATGGAAGGGAAAATATGCACATTGAGCACACTAAACTTCAAAAGCCCATGTCTCTTAACGGAGGAAAGAAATGTTTTAATTGGCCTTTATTCCGCTTTTTAGTGACATATACAGAGTAAAGAAAATATTGATAAAGGTCTTCAAATTTGCTACAATATTTCTGACATTCCATATGAATCTGAAGAAAAATATCTTCACCCCTATGTGCACGAAGGGGAGTATACAGTTGCGTTCATACAAATCTATGGGTGGATATTAACCATCTATACCACAACGATTACCGATACTCCCAAAAATTATTGCAAGATCTGTTTTTTGAGTATCCAAGGAGAAATCTGTATGCAGCTTCTAGTCAAATTGCCAACACAAAATTGAAATTTTCTGAACAGAATTTAAAAAATATTCACTGTTACGCTAATGGACTGATTAATAGATGATTTTGTCTATAAGGGGGTTTCAGATATGATTTGAGTAGTAAAGCGTCCTATGTATATATTACATGGCTGATTGCTGTGGGCTCTACCAATCACTATAAAGGGAGTCAAAAGCCC
The DNA here is from genome assembly GCF_048569485.1 of Anomaloglossus baeobatrachus. Classification (NCBI taxonomy): domain Eukaryota; kingdom Metazoa; phylum Chordata; class Amphibia; order Anura; family Aromobatidae; genus Anomaloglossus; species Anomaloglossus baeobatrachus. The sequence continues at coordinate 89,729,538 of NC_134353.1, forward strand.
CCTTGTTCAGAGTTCTGCACAATTTAAGACACATTGTTAGATCAGCTATTTACTGAAAAGTGAAAAAACAAAAACAAAAAAAAAACGTGAACCCAACATCTCAAGGGGTATAACGTTATTCAAATTATTTCTAAACCAATTATGCCACTTGGGCAACATGATGCACCTATTTTCCAAGTATCATCATGTACAACAAAATAAATGTGCATAGCAAGGATGGCACAGACATGGGAAGTGTGCACGAACCATCTACCCTGGGTGGCAGATGCAACTCAAGCTAGCTCCAATCTTAGTAGTTTAATGTTTTAGATACTGCTATCATTGCAACCAGAAGATTACATACACTATCAAAAAAGAGACTCATGTTTTTTTCCACTATCTGACATGAAATCAGAATAACTTTTCCGTTTTAGGTCAATTAGGAACCAAAATTATTTGTTTGCCAAATGAATTTTTAAGGCATTATTACTTTCTGCAAAGTCAAAGGTTTACATACACTAAGAGTACTATGCCTTTAAACATTATAAGACAGCCCATATGATTATGTCATGTCTTTGGAAGCATCTGATAGGTTTATTGGCAACATCTGAGTTAGAGACACACCTGTGTATGTATTTTAATGCACACCTGAAACACACTGCTTCTTTGTGTAGCATCATGGGAAAGTCAAAAGAAATCAGCCAAGATCTCAGAAAGAGAATTGTGGACTTGCACAAGTCTGGTTCATCCGTGGGTGCAATTTCCAGATACCTGAAGGTGCCTCGTTCATCTGGACAAAGAATTATATGCAAGTACAAACAATATGGGAAGGTGCAGCCATCATATAGCTCAAGAAGGAGATGGGTTTTGTGTGCCAGAGATGAACATGCTTTGGTCAGACATGTGCATATCAACCCAAGAACAAAAGCAAAAGACCTTGTGAAGATACTGGCGGAAGCTGGAAAGATTGTGTCATTCAGTGGAACAAGTAGTATATCAATATGGGCTGAGTGGCCACTGCCAGTAAGAAGCCATTACTCCAAAAGAAACAAAAAAGCCAGGTTAATGTTTTCAAATGCACATAGGAACAAATACCTTAATTTTTGGAAACCTGTCCTGTGGTCTGACGAAACTAAAATTGAACAGTTTGGCCATAAGAACAATTGTTGTGTTTGGAGGAAAAATGGGAAACATTTGAAGCCTAAGAACACCATCCCAACTGTGAAACATGGGGGTGGCAACATGGCTCAGTTACACCAGTTCTGTCAGGAGGAATGGACCCACATTCCTACCAATTATTGTGAGAAGCATATACAAAACATTTGACCCAAGTCATACAGTTTAAGGGCTTTTGACTTTGCAGAAAGTAATAAAAATGCCTTAAAACATTCTCGCTCTCTCATTATTCTGGAATTTGGCAAATATAAATAATTTTGGTTCCTAATTGACCTAAAAGGGGAAAGGTTTATTCTGATTTCATGTCAGATAGTGAGAAAAACATGCATGTGTCTTTTTAGATAGCATATGTAAACTTCTAATTTCAACTATACCTAAGCTAGGAAAACCTTAAAGTGTGCTGCTTGGCTGGCCCTCATCAATTATAGTGGTTGTGATCGTCCACCCTATTTGGCTACGCCAAACCATGGGATATAAATCACCAACAAAAAAGGAGCAAAGTTTAATAAAATTTAACTTTTATTACTTGAAAAAATAAAATCATGAACAAGATGTCTTCAGGAAACACAAGTCCCATTAAAGGGTTAAAAAAATTTTTGTAACTCACAAAATCATAATTGGGAACACCAACACTCAAATCAAATGGCAATGAAATAACATTCAGTATACCTACGGGATCTTACATGAACGTGAATGATGTCCCACACCGTCTCCGACGCACGTTTCGCGCTGTATAGCGCTTTATCCTGGATGTGGTGTTCCCAATTATGATTGTGAGTTACAAAAATTTTTTTAACCCTTTAATGGGACTTGTGTTTCCTGAAGACATCTTGTTCATAATTTTATTTTTTCAATTAATAAAAGTTAAATTTGATTAAACTTTGCTCCTTTTTTGTTGGGGATTTATATTTCCCCTGTGGATGTTTTCTCATACATTTATATATTCTTTGGTGTTGATGCAAACCATGGGATAGCTTTAAGGCATTTTGGGGAAGCCTGCATGGCTGCGCCTGATGTCATGATTCTACTCTCTGGCTGCTGTAATATTCAGCACGGTGTGAAATGGTGCAGAGCATTTATATTTTTTGCGAACCTCTAAATAAAAGTTGATTGAATTTGCTGGGACCCAAGAATTTGGGTAAATTTGAGTTAAAGTTGATCCGTAGTGGCCTGATCTGATCATCAGTAAGGGTGGCTTTACATGCTGCGATATCCGTCCCGATATCGCTAGCATGAGATCCGCCCCATCGTTTCTGCGCGACGGGCATATCGCTGCCCGTCGCGCACAAAATCGTGCACCCCCGTCACACGTACTTATCTGCCCTGCGACGTCGCTGTGACCGGCGAACCGCCTCCTTTCTAAGGGGGCGGTCCGTTCGGCGTCACAGCGACGTCACTAAGCGGCCGCCCAATGAAAGCGGAGGGGCGGAGATGAGCGGGACGTAACATCCCGCCCAGCTCCTTCCTTCCGCATTGTGGCTGGAGGCAGGTAAGGAGAAGTTCCTCGTTCCTGCGGCGTCACACGTAGCGATGCGTGCTGCCGCAGGGACGAGGATCAACTTCGCGACAGCAGCAATAACTGGCAGCGGACCCCCATGTCAATGAGGAGCGATTTTGGACGTTTTTGCAACAATCCAAAATCACTCCTAGGAGTCACACGCTACGAGATCGCTACAGCGGCCGGATGTGCGTCACAAAATCCGTGACCCCAACGAGATCGCTTTAGCAAAATCGTAGCGTGTAAAGCCCACTTAAGACATGGCCTAAATAAAACCCATACAGTTAAAGAAGTGTGTTAACCAAAAAGCTAAATCTGGGTAATAAAAGGTTGTCCAGCCTTAAAAAAAAAAAAGAAAAAAAGAGCCCTTATATATCAATACACAAAAAATAAAGAGCCACATGGCTTTTGGAATGTTTCGAAGAAAAAAAAAAAAAAAGGTTTGCCTGGAAGGCGCTAAATAGTTGTACTAAAGCAGTTATGAATGTACTGAATTTAGGATAAAATTTGAATTAAGTTCTCTATTTCAGTCATTTCCTGAAGTCAGCTAAGATTCATTTTATTGTTGCACATTACTCCTTTGGCTTATATGCAGAATTCTCCCAGCTCAGAACCATTCTTGCTTCATTTTGAATGCACAGCATATCTGAGACCTAGCTTTACATTTTCATTGATATTCAAATTTGCTGACCGTGGAGGTCATTCCAAAACCTTAATCATGTTTCTTCAATTGGTTCAAGATTCATTTTTGAAGTCCAGTATATTTTGGATATTATAGCTTACATACCTTTCAGCGTAATATTATATAAGCACTAACTGCCTAAAATTACAGGCTTTCTTAACAAAAGGTACAGATGACATAATAAAAAAACAAAGATGGTTTAAATAAAAAAAGTCTTTATACTGATCACTCACCTTTGCAAAGGGGAATATCCTAAAAACATCTCATTTGTGCTGCAAAAAAATTAGGCTATCTATACCCGGCTCTGTTCAAGATGTGTCAGTGGGCATGCAAGAAGCGAACATACAAGTCCCATCAGCCAGTAAAAACATTGAAATTTTCATAGCCCTCAAAACATGAAATACCTACCCTAAAAATGTATGTTGGCAGTCATTAATGGCTTATATTCTACAATATGCAATGCATGAAACTTACCGTATTGCAATAATGTGATACTAAATGTGTTTTTTTGTGAAATGCAAAAGTGGATATATTTGAATCAAAAGGTTATAAGATGAAGAATCATAACTGCAATAGATTACATTTTTACTGGTTGATAAATTACAATAATTCATTTATCTTACCTAAGTGGAACTTTTGGCAATCACTTGGTAGCTTTCCAATTTTAGGAATCGGTGGTTTAGATCTCATTCTCCTGGTCTCCACAAATAAAGTCATTTTAGACAGAGGTTCCGGTCTTTCAAGTATCAATGATTTGGAATGGCTGTTATAAGGTGCACTTGGTCTTTTGGATTTCCGTAGGCACATTTCAAATTTCCATTTTTTACTGGTAGAATTTTCAATTCTACGCAAAGCACGTGAAGAGCTAGCAACAGACTTGTTCTTTCGAAGACAATACTTTGGGGTGAACCCTCTTTTTAGTCTCCATCCTGGTTTTAAATTGGATTTGTTCTCAGCAACAGTATGTCTAGAGGGGGACTTTCTATAGGAGGAGGGCATTTTAGTTTCATTAAGTTTTGTCAGATAAACTTTACATTCTTGAATGTTTTGCTTACTGCTAGAACGCGTATTTAAAATGCTTGGCTTGGATTTGCACTTATTTTGCACTAACATATTTACTTTTTTAGAAGAGCCCAATGATCCAATATCCAATATGGAATTGCGTATAGTTGCAGCTCCTTGGCAAGTACCACTTCTTTCAATGTTGGCGGATTGGGCAATCCGTTTGGCTGATACCCTGATGCTGGTAGATGCTTTTTCTGCATACACTTCCGGCACATGTGTATGTTTTTTGGGGCATGCAGATTTAACGCAGACATCATTATTCTGATCGGTCATGTTATTTAAATTATTAAAATTCTGGACAACTTTATGGTTTCCTTTACGGATTTTTGAATCGTTGAAGAGCTTTGTTAAGGTTTCTGATTGAGTTGGCGATCCACAATTTTTAAAGTGTTTTTTAGTACTGCATGAATTAATTCTTGGTTCATTTGCCTTTGTTATACGACTTTTCCTGTTACGTTTATGATGAGGGCTTCCAGCATTAGCTTTTCTCACTATTGAAAGAGACTGAGTTTCTGTTGTTTGCATAAACCAGCCAGCAAGGTCACCTAGGTCACATTTTTTCTGAAACAGCAGCTGAACAGGTGACCTCTTTTCTGAGCTGCAAACTTTCAAGGTTGACGAGGATTGCGCTACATTATTTTCTTCCCTATTGTTCTTGGAGAGCCATGTATTTGCCATTTGTTCATATTTATTCTCTAAATCTTTTAACAAAGATTCTTTAGAAGTAGATGCAGACCACCAATTAAGAACAGTATTGTGCTGTAGACTAATATTTGCAGTGCGATTTTCCTCTTCGTTGCTGGAGCATTTTGTATCTACTAAAGGTATATTACATTGCCGTTTATAATGTCTTAATTTTCTTCTGTAAATCATAGATTTCTTAAGAAGCACGTTTTTTGATTCATGACCTAATGTGCGCCTAACAGAAAACGTAGAGGGTGGAACAGACGCAAAAGATGTTGACAAATGCTTTTTAGATCTGGTTTCATAATTTGAACGTCTCAATTTTCTAATCACTAAAGAGTCCAATTTTTGCTTTGTGACGGTCTTTTGGTCTTGGTCTTCTTCTGTATCACTTTTTTCTCTTTCAGTGTATTTTGTGAAAGCTTCCTGAAAAGGTACGAAAAGTGATTTCCCTCCTTTATGTGAAATCGAGTCGTTGCTTGTACACAATCCAGAGATATTCGAAAGCCTTCTCAATTTAAGTCGTTCAGAAACTCTTTGAAAACTCAGAGCTTTAGATTCACACTTTTGTACAATTCTTTCAGAAGATCTTAGAATTCTTTTCACTTTTTTAAGTCTCATTCTTGTGCCCGAGCCTTTATTTTGGATAACGTAAGTTTCAGCAATTCTTGACTTCCCTAATTTAGAAGTGTGTTTTTTGCCTTTAGTTTTTTGAGTCGGAGAGAAGGCACTGTCACTTCCAGGTTCATTGGAGATCTTCTGTGAACACCTTTTGTGTTGGCTTTCAACCTGAGAGGTATGGGTTTTTCGGCTTGAGGTTTTTCTTTCAAAATGACTTTGATCAGCATAAAAGAAAAGTTTTTCAGGACTAGTTTGATCACTAGCTTTATTTTCAGGTGAACTTGGGGGTGTCTTTATCACATGGTCAGAAAGCTTGTCATCTACTAGATTATTCATTGGAGGATATTCAGAGCTTAATGTGTAAACTCCGTCTTCATTTTCAAATTTAGAGACAAACATTAGCTTTATTGGGCTAAAGTATGAATTATCAGATGATGTGGATTGTGCTGATGACTTCGTTACGGATATGTGAGTTTCTTCAACACCTGCACAGGTGTTTTTTGTTACCATTCTTTTATTGAGAAGATTTCTTTGTTCCACATTGTTTTGGGTTTTCCATGGCATATTTAACGCACCGGATTCAACTTTACTTAAGCATAGGTTTGAGTTTTTTAATTTAGATACACCTTTACAGTTTATTCTACTGGTAGCTGAAAGTTTGGAATCATCTAGACGCTCTACCACTACTCTTAAATGAGCATTTCGCTTTTTTTCAGTAGTATTATTTTTAAACTTCATCCCTTCAGTTTTAAAATTCTTTAGCATTCCTGAGTTTTTTTGAATTGTACATTTGCAAAATAAATTGTTTTGATAAGAACACAGTCCATGGGACATATCACACATTTTACATATGCCTTGTAGGTTTCTGGCATATCGTTTGGGCGGAATAGTACTTTCAAGACAGCCATCTCTATTGATCTGCCGCTTATTTGCCTTCGGTTTTATTTTTACAATCCTTCGTGGTGCAGAACGATTAAAGTTGACAGGTAAACAAAACTGACATTTCTTGATACAGTTCACATTTGTAGAAGTTCTCTTCAGTGCATTTTGAGGTAGATTGGTTATTTTCTCCTGAACGTCACTCTCCATTTCATTGCTTTCACAATCCTTGACACGTAAAACGTTATGAGCATGTTCCCTTACAGAAACAGCAGCTCTAGCCTCTCTAGTAGCTGGTGAATTCCTCATAAAATATTTTTTTTCCTTAGGAAAAGTATCTGTGAGGTTATTAAGTTCCCTGGCAAAGTCAACAGTCTGACTGTCAGATAAAGAGCTATTGAATATTGACTTTTTTTCATTATTTCTGTTATGGACATTTTTTTCAGAATATTTTTCTTTTTGATTAAGCAGCTCAGCAAAACCATGTGTTTCAGAATTAAGAAAACGCTTTATCAGGCTTCCTAAATTGACACAGTTAGTTGTTGAGGAGGCAGAGCTTTTTCGCCTTTGCCTTCTATTTTGTTTTATTTCATTTTGTTTTTCATTAGCACAACTTGTATCTTTAAAGGTCACATTTTTTATTACGGCCACATACTTTTCGTCTGATGGATCACATTTTTTAAGGCAACTTTTGGTTGTCATTTCTAGTCGACTCCTTGGCTGTGTATATCCGTACTGTAAGCCATTTTGAACTGTGGCGCCTTTCAATTCAGTTACAGTTCTTGGTAATTTTAATTTGGACAAATCTGAAGAAAAAAGTAATCTTTGCCCTGTGGAATTGTGGGAACGAAAACAGTCATAATATACAGATTTTTTCTTTCTTGAACGTGTTTTTATACAGTGCAAAAGTTGATCACTTAAAAGATTGTGGTCCTTTTTATTTTGGGTTAGTTTAACAGTCCCTAAATTCATGTTAGGCCACGTAAATCGTAAATCCTTTAGACAAACACTAAGGTGCGGGAGATTCACTTGATCTATTTTTTTATTTATCTTGATGCTCTTAGTCAACTTTGGGTTTGTGCATGTGTGACAAGTAGCAAGTGAAGTTTCTGGTCTTTGGGATACCTGTTCCACTGACCTTCTTTGTGCATTGCTATGACACATTTGTGAACAGGATTCTTGTTCTTCTTTTAAAAATTTCAGCATACCAATGAATTGCTGTTGGTGGTATAAGCACCATGACGCTAAGACTTTAAATAAAACGGTGTTTTCCTTATGTAGCCTTGAGGATTTTTTCATCTTTCTTAAAAAGTAACCCTTCAAAACGCTGAAAAAAAAAAAGAATAGTAAAAAAAAAAAAAAAAAAATCTCTTAGTATTTAGTGCTGCAATTTTATTGTAATACTGCTGCTAAGGAACATAGTAATTCATCCTTTACTTCTGTAGAACCAAAGATTCTTAATGCTTTAGTTTATGTTACTAATGCTTTACAATTTAAGCAAGAAAACCAAGTGATAACTCAAATTATTCCACTAGTATCAATTTCTGGATTTCATGCTTGGGTTTAAAATAAAAATATAAATTGTATATTATATATACAGTGGCTACGGAAAGTATTCAGACCCCTTTACATTTTTCACTTTGTTTCATTGCAGCCATTTGGTAAATTAAAAAAAGTTCATTTTTTTCTCATTAATGTACACTCTGCACCCCATCTTGTCAGAAAAAAACCCAAATGTAGACATTTTTGCAAATTTATTAAACAAGAAAAACTGAAATATCACATGGTCATAATTATTAGACCCTTTGCTCAGACACTCACATGTAAGTCACATGCTGTCCATTTCCTTGATGATCCTCCTTGAGATGGTTCTACTCCTTCATTGGAGTCCAGCTGTGTTTAATTAAACTGATAGGACTTGATTTGGAAAGGCACACACCTGTCTATATAACACCTCACAGCTCACAGTGCATGCCAGACCAAAATGAGAATCATGAGGTCAAAAAGGAACTGACCAAGGAGCTCAGAGACAGAATTGTGGCAAGGCACAGATCTGGCCAAGGTTACAAAAAAATTTCTACAGTACTCAAGGTTAGGGCTCTTTTCCACTTGCGATTTTCATGTGTGAGTGCGATCCAATAAAACAATGGATCACACTCGCACTAGTGTTAATCAATGAGGCAATGTCCTCTTTTCTTTTATTTCTCGACACGAGCTCTCGGTGCAATCGCAGCATGCTGCATTTTGCAGCGAATCTCAGCTCACGCACACCAATACAATCCTATGGGGGGGGTGTGAAACATCGCACTGCACTCGCATGTTATTTGACTGAAGTGCGATATACGCAGAGACAGACAGCGGAGAAGGGAAAAAGTGCTCCCTCCCTCTTCACCAAGGCTGTGATACAATCGCAAGATTGCATCACAGTCGTATGACCTTCGGCTGATGCTCGCAGCTTTCGATGCGAGAGCATTGGAAGAGGTACGCAAGTGGATAGGAGCCCTTAAGAGCACAGTAGCCTCCATAATCCTTAAATTGAAGACGTTTGGGACCACCAGAACTCTTCCTAGAGCTGGCTCTTCTTGACTGGCCCAGCCAGGGCCCTGACGTAAACCCAATTGAGTATCTCTGGAGAGACCTGAAAATGGCTGTCCACCAACGTTCACCATCCAACCTGACGGAACTGGAGAGGATCTGCAAGGAAGAATGGCAGAGGATCCCCAAATCCGGGTGTGAAAAACTTGTTGCATCATTCTCAAGAAGATTCCTGGCTGTACTAGCTCAAAAAGGTGCTCAATACTGAGCAAAGGGTCTGAATACTTATGACCATGTGATATTTCAGTTTTTCTTGCTTAATAAATTTGCAAAAACATTTTTACATTTCTGGGGGGGGGGGGGGGTTCTGTCAAGATTGGGTGCAGAGTGTACATTAATGAGAAAAAAAATGAACCTTTTTTGAATTTACCAAATAGCAGCAATAAAACAGTGAAAAGGGATCTGAATACTTTCCGTCCCCACTGTGTGTGTGTGTGTGTGTGTATTATAATATATTACAAGGATGTAACTACCTTAGTAGGGTCAAACGATTAATAGAAAAAATGATTTGTTGAGGGTGAGATTACAATATTATACGTATTGTTTTTCTTTAAAACTATCATTGTCAATCAGGTTAATTTAATTAGAGAAATCCAAAACACTGCAAATCAAATTCACAAAATAAAACAAGATCGAAAAGCGCACAAACAAAACCCAAAAATTGTCAACATTGAAATAGAAAACCTTGGCAAAACTTTAGGGCTGGGTTTAACAGTTGTATAAATGGGGAGGATTTTTTGCACCTATTTATGCATTTTTTAGGTACATGTTACCGTATGTTGCTGACAGGTTGTGGGGGACGCCGTGATTTTATTATATATTGCAATACTACTGATTACAGTATAAAAGGACAGATAGAAGATCACATAGATAAGAGGCCCTAAAGGAAATTAAAAAGAAAAAATTTAGAAGAAATAAAAAAACAAAAAAAAAAAACCCAAAACACAAACACTTACCTGCATATAAAATACTGCAAAGCAAAATTATTATATATTATATATACGCAGCAGATTTAGATTTGCTTTTGTCAACCATGTTTTTTTTATTTTACTATATTTCCACCATCTGATTAAAATTTAATAAATTCCCATTGTAAACAGTGTGACTCCTAGCATTTACTAGGTAAAGAATAGTTACATGTAGATACACAATACAGCAACGTTCAGAAGGCTGTGACTTACAAATTTAATCTGCTCATATAAAATTTTAATAGAAAACCCTCTAATAAAGGATTTCTGCTTTAAGTTAAGGCTGTGTCTTTGTTCTTAGCACAATATACACAGCTCCCATGCAGAGTAAGTGTCTGAAGATTTTCTTTTTAAAAATGAAGTTTTCTAACCCAAAATGTTGCTGGTTAAGGCTTACATGAGGTTTAGATGTTTAACATTGGTAATTTTCTCAAGAAGTTTAATTTCCATTTTTATTCTTTTTTTTAAAAAAAAATTGAGGTAGATCCTTTGAAATAATTGTGTTTTAGATGTGAGAAATTCAAATATGCAAGATTCACCAAATTTTCCAAGAAAAATCAATCTGCTGTTAAACTACTCAACTCCAATAGTCATGAAAAAAACATTTATGACACAACATACTAATCTTCACTGCTGTGCTGTCACACATATGTAGTTTCTTCAGTTTGTTGCTTTCTCTATTGCAGTAGGGTCCTCTTATCCAGATTTCTACACAAAATGGTTGTTGGGTTTCCTGCTTCAGCTTTTATACTGGCTACATTTCCTCCTGATTAGTTGTGAAAGACGGTCACCACAAAGACGGAGACAAAAAAAAGCTGCAACATGCAAACAGAAAAACTGAAATCTCAGACTTTGCCGGGGAAGGAAATGCATGCAGTTTTGGGATCAAAATTGGACCCAAAAAATGTGCAAAAATGCGGCAAACGCAGTGTGCACACAAGGCCTAAGTCATCTGATCTTCCTGTGGCTCTTGCATTCTTTTGCAATGAGTAAAACGTGCAAATCATTAAAAATGTAATTCGCCAGAGGGAATGGCAGATTATTTGAATTCATCAGGTTCAGCAAATTCCTTAAAATTCAACACAAATACACTTCCCCTTTGATACTAAAAATTGCATAAAGCATTGAGAACCGGTAACTACCAGTACTGCAAAAAACAAACTGTTTCTGTGGACTGAACTTTGTTTAGTATGTAACACTATCAGACATGTATTATTTAAAGGGAATAAGAGCATTCAGTATACAGATTGAAGGTTTTGGTAGATTATGTGATCACCATAAATTGATCAGGGAATGTACTTGCTCTTTTGTCAGTGAAGCATTGTGAAGCTACAAAACATATAAAAATATAATCAATATTAAAATTCAAAAAAAGAAAGTCACAAAACCAGAAAATTTGTTGTACCCCTCCCATTGTCAATTTCATAAAAAAAAAAAAAGCGTTAAAAGCAAAAACTTTAAAGAAAAATTGTTATGTGGTGTCTGATTTGCCTTCAATATTCTGTATAAATCAAAAAATGCAGAAAAAAACCAAAATACTGCAAAAACTTTAAAATCAAATTGTGTCTCATTTGTTATGGTCAAAACATTGCAGCTACTGAATGATCTGCATATCTTCAGAAATGTTGGTTGCGTCTATTCTTGACCTACAACCATTGATTCCACATGAATGATTTCTTCTGGTAAGATTGCTGCGAGTCCTCAAGACTGATTTTCCTACAGTTATTCATAAAATCTAATCGTTACAGAAGAATTGTGATATTATATCCCAGACATTGTTTTTCTTTACAACCCTTCAGACAGGCTTAAAACATTTAAAATGGTTTTAAGAGTATTGTGAAAGGGTACCAAGTTAAATTTAAGCAAATTATAACTACGTTACCTTATAACATATCCAAGTTGATGAGCCACAATTGCTATTCTAAATATGGTTGGATTATAAAATCTATTAACCCCTTCACCCGCGGCCACTAAAACACCCTAATGACCGGGCCATTTTTTGCAATTCTGACCAGTGTCACTTTGACAGGTTATAACTCTGGAACGCTTCAACGGATCCTGGCGATTCTGAGATTGTTTTTTCGTGACATATTGTACTTCATGTCAGTGGTAAATTTAGGCCGATATTTTTTGCGTTTATTTGTGAAAATTTAGGAAATTTTGCGAATTATGAAAATTTTGCAATTTTCAAACTTTGAAAATGTATACCCAGAAATCAGAGATATGTCACACAAAATAGTTAATAAATAAACTTTCCCACTTGTCTACTTTCCATCAGCGCAATTTTCGAAACAAAATTTCTTTTCATTAGGAAGTTAGAAGGGGTCAAAGGTCATCAGCAATTTCTCATTTTTCCAACAAAATTTACAAAAGAAATTTTTTTAGGGACCACATCACATTTCAAGTGACTTTGAGAGGCCGAGGTGACAGAAAATACCCAAAAGTGACCCCATTCTAAAATCTGCACCCCTCACTCTGCTCAAAACCACATCCAAGAAGTTTATTAACCCTTTAGGTGCTTCACAGGAACTAAAGCAATGTGGAAGGAAAAAATGAAAATTTTACTTTTTAACACAAAAATGTTACTTTAGCCATAAAATTTTCATTTTTACAAGGGAGAAAAGAGAAAGTGCACCCTACAATTTACTGTGCATTTTCTCCTGAGTCCGCTGATACCCCATATGTGGTAAAAATCAATTGTTTGTGCGCATGGCAGAGGTCGAAAGGGAAGGAGCGCCATTTGAATTTTTGAACGCAAAATTAGCTGCACTCATTAGTGGACGCCATGTCGGGTTTGAAGACCCCCTGAGTTACCTAAACAATGGAGCTCCCCCACAAGTAACCCCATTTTGGAAACTAGAGCCCTCAAATAATTTTTCTAGATGTTTGGTGAGCACTTTGAACACCTGGGGGCTTCACAGAACTTTATATCGTTGAGCCGTGAAAAGAAAAAACATTTTTTTTTTACCACAAAATGGTTGCTTCAACTAGGTAGCTTTTTTTTCACAAGGGTATCAGGAAAAAATTCACCATGAAATTTATAGTGCATTTTTTCCTGAGTACGGCGATACCTCATATGTGGTGGAAAGCAATTGTTTGGGTGCATGGCGGGGCTCAGAAGAGAAGGAACGCCATTTGACAGCAAAATTGGTTGGAATCATTAGCGGACGCCATGTCACGTTTGGAGACCCCCTATGGTGCCTAAACAGTGGAGCTCCCCCACAAGTGACCCCATTTTGGAAACTAGACCCCTCAAGGAGTTTATCTAGATGTTTAGCGAGCCCCAAGGGGCTCCACAGAAGTTGATAATGTTGAGCCAGGAATACAATTTTTTTTTTCACCACAAAACTGTCACTCGAACCAGGTAGCTTTTTTTCCCACAAGGGTATCAGGAAAAAATGCACCATAAAACGTATTGTGCAATTTCTCCTGAGTACGCAGATACCTCATATGTGGTGGAAAGTAATTGTTCGGGCGCATGGCGGGGCTCCGAAGACAAGGAACGCCATTTAACAGCAAAATTGGTTGGAATCATTAGTGGACGCCATGTCACGTTTGGAGACCCCCTATGGTGCCTAAACAGTGGAGCTCCCCCACAAATTACCCCAATTTTGGAACTAGACCCCCTCAAGGAATTTATCTAGATATTTGGTGAGCCCCTTGTACCCCCAGGGGCTCCACAGAAGTTGATAACGTTGAACCGTGAAAATTATTATTTTTTTTTTTTACCACAATTTTTTTGCATCAATCAGGTAGCTTTTTTTTTTTTTTACAACGGTATCAGGAAAAACTGCGCCATAGAACGTATTGTGCAATTTTTCCTGAGTACGTAGATACCTCATATGTGGTGGAAGGTAATTGTTTGGGCGCATGGCAGGGCTCAGAAGAGAAGGAACGCCATTTGACTTTTCAAACGCACAGACGCGGTGCACTAATCGGCCGCTGCAGGACGCACGGTCGGATGCGATACAAAAAGCGTCAGGGATACGGCAAAAAAAAAAGTCATGCCAAAAATTGACCATGGATGCAGATACGTTATGTGCATCCCTGATCAGCACTTGGCGGGACGCACGGACGGATGCGATACAAAAAGCGTCACAGATACGGAAAAAAAGTCATGCCAAAAATTGAGCAGGGATGCCGATCCGTTATGTGCATCCCTGATCAGCGCTCGGCGGGACGCACGGACGGATGCGATACAAAAAGCGTCAGGGATACGGCAAAAAGTCACGCCAAAAATTGAGCAGGGATGCCGATCCGTCATGTGCATCCCTGATCAGCGCTCGGCGGGACGCACAGACTGATGCGATACAAAAAGCGTCGGGGATACGGCAGAAAGTCACGCCAAAAATTGAGCAGGGATGCCGATCTGTTATGTGCATCCCTGATCAGCGCTTGGCGGGACGCACGGACGGATGCGATACAAAAAGCGTCGGGGATACGGAAAAAAAAAAAGTCACGCCAAAAATTGAGCCGCGCTCGGCGGGACGCACGGACAGATGAGGTGTAAAAATGGACAGGATACAGGAAAAAAAAAAAAAAAGTTATACTCACAGGAACCCAGAGGATTAGCAGGAGGATCTCTGACCAGAAGAGCTGCAGAGGAACAGCTTTACAGGAACAGAAGGCAGGACGTTGGGCAGATAAGCAGAATGCCCAGGAAGGACCCAGCGATGGAGGCAGAGGTGATCGGGCCAGTTAAGATCTCGGACGAGCCGGTGAAGACAGGTAAGAGGACGTCGGGGGGAGAGCAGAGGGGTAGGGGGAGAGCAGAGGGGGAGAGGGGGGGGAGAGCAGAGGGGGAGGGGGGGGGAGAGCAGAGGGGGAGACCGGAGAGGGAGCTGCAGAAGCAGAATAGAGATAATGGGGGAGGAAGTCAGATCGCGGGGGGGAGCAGATCGGGATGTCGGGGGGGGAAGATCGCAGGGGGGCCCGGGCAGGGGCCAACACGGGAGAGCGCACGGGCTGCAAGGTGAGCACAGTACTCACGTGCAGCAGGAGCGGTGACCTCAGCTACGGCGGCGGCAGCAGCGGTGGCGTGGTACCACAAGTACCAGCCACTGCACGCTGCAGACATGTTGGTGGGAGGGCTCGCAGGCCAGCACAGGCCTGGGGAGGGCGGCCACCGGCAGATCAGAGCGCCCCATTGCACACTGATTGGAGTGATCGTGCTATGACGCGCAATCGCTCCAATCAGTGCTGCAGGGGCTGGGGGCGACATTTTAGAGCTCCGGCTATGATTTGTTGAAGCTGCTAGAGCAGATCATAGCCGGATCTCACAGTATCGCAGTAATTCTGGCATTATTTTTGCCAAAATTAGTGCGAACGATGTGGTTGGCGGTTCAGATTTGAACAGCCAATCACATCGATCGTCGATAGGGGGTGGCGATGCCACCCCCCCTGGGGTCAAGCAAAGGTCCCCTGCTGTAAGAAACAGCAGGGGACATCATTTGAAAGCCGTTGCTATGGCCACAGCAATCAAATGAAGTTTAGGCCGTAAAATTACGTCCCTGGTCGTTAAGTCACGTTAAAATAGGACGTAATTTTACTGCCCGCGGTCGTGAAGGGGTTAAATACTTGAATGCAGACCTCGTTATTAAATATATAGGACTTATAAATGAATTAAAGTAGAAAATAAACCTCTAATAGGTGCAGTGGCTGACCTTGTCCAAAGAGGACATTCCTAATATTCATTCCTTGTGTTCTATACATTATGCAAATGGCCTCCATGTGTACATTTAAACACTTTCTAACAATTAAAAACTCTGTTCTTAAAAGATTGTAACATCAAAGACTTGGATTCAGTTTGTATAGGGGACAGCCTCCAAAAAATGTGGCTGGCTAAGGCTGACGTAAGGATAGGCCATCAATGTTAAAGTAGTGGACAACCTCTAAGTTACAAAATCTCTCCCAGTCATACTTGCTGGAGATGTGTAAAGTACCGTATTTTTCAGATTATAAAATGCACTTTTACTACCAAAAATTTGGAAGGAAAAAGGGGTGTGTGTGTCTTCTAAGCCAAATGTAGCTTACCGGGGGATGGTGGAGAGGGGGGGGGGTCACAGGAGGCAGGGGCGGGGCTGTGGGCAGTGCACTGTTCTGTGGGCGCTGCTGAAACTGATGTGCTCGCTGTGGGGGGTGAGGCAGGGGCCCATCCTGAAAATGTTGGTGGTGCGGACCTCAAATAATGGCGCCTGGAGTCGATGCATACGGAGATTGAGCTCTTGGCTTAAGATCTCATCTGCTCATGCAGCGCCTCCGGTCGATTGATCTCTTAGCAGCGGACTTAAAAGGAAAATGGCGGCCGGAAGTGGTGCATGCGCAGATGGCTCGTCGTTGAGCTGAAAGCTCAATCTTCGCAGCCACCGTCTCCAGGCACTAGCTTGCACAGTCAATAGTTTCTAGATGCTCCTGCCTCACAACGCCAGTAGCGAGTATCTGGGACACTCGCCATATCGCCTGCAGCATCGCCCTACTCCAGGCACCCCTCTTACCTCTTGTAACTTTGCTCCACCACTGCTGCTGCCCTCCTTCCCCCCATATAAGACACCTCTGGATTATTAAACAGATCCCATGGGGTTTTTTTTCACTTTTTTTTCCTGTAAATTTGGGGTACGTATTATAATCCGCTGCATCTTATAAAACGAAAAACACGGTATTTACAATCCATCTCCATATTTCGTGGGCATGCCTGAAAATTTACATTTTATAAGAAAGTAACTGACAATAAGTGGGCTATTGCAGTTTGCCGCTCAAACCGTCAAAAAGCTTTAAAAAGAAAAATTACATTTTGTGGTACAGCTTTTGGCTGCAGCAAACTATGCAAATTAATGTTAGCCAAATCTATTATCTGGAAGAACTCACCATTTGGGCACAGAATAGATATGCCTCTAACTCCTTCACCCTCAGGCAATTTTCCATTTTTTCCTCTCTTTCTTCCAAGAGCCATAACTTTGTTATTATTCTGTCAATATAACCATATTAGGCTTGTTTTTTTGCGGGACGAGTTGTAATTTTGAACTACACCATTCATTCTGCCCCATGTTGTACTTAAAAATGGGCAAAAAAATTCCAAGTGTGGTGAAATTGCAAAAAAAAAAAAAAAAAAGTGCAATTGCACAATTTTTTTCCAGGTTTTTAATTTAACATGTTTACTATATGGTAATACTGACCTGGCATTATGATTCCCAGGTCAGTGTGAGTTCGTAGATCCCTAACATGTATAGTTTTAAGTTTAGCTAAGTGGTGAGAAAAAAACCCCAAAAAAAGAATTGCGCTTTTGTCGCCATTTTCCAAGACCGTTAATGTTCTCATTCTTCAGGATCTGGGGCTCAGTGATGGCTTATTTTGTGTGTCTTGAGCTGGCAATTTTAATTATATCATTAGTGCTTTGATGTGATGTTTTGATCGCCTGTTATTGCATTTTAATGCAATGTTGCAGCAACCAAATTGGAGTTTGGAATTTTTTCAGGTTAAATGATTTTATGTTTGTTTAGATAGGGCATTTCTGAACTCTGCAATATCAAATGTATATTTTTTTTAATTTTATTTTGTTCTCAATGGGGCAAAGGGGGTGGTTTGAACTTTTTATATATTCTTAATTCATTTTACTAGTTTAGAACTTTATGACTGCAGTGTCCGATCACTTCTCCTGATCAGAGCAATGCTTCAGCATCAGTCTGATCAGGAAAAATGCTGTGTTAATAAGTGCCAGCACTCTGAAATACGTCATGGTAGCGACAGGGGTCATCATCTGATCAAGTCACGGGGCCGCTGATGGTGGCTTTAACAGCGTGCTGAAGCGCGTTAGTTCACACTGTCAGAGTTTGACAGGGCAATCTAAGGGGATAACAGGCGCAGGTGGATCTCCAATCCAAACACAAAAACCCCTCAAGAATCACCCACCCAACCAAATTAGATGTCTGGTTGATTTCCTTCATGCACAAAAGGAGCACTGGTTGACTAAGGTGCGCACTTAAGTTCAGAAATATTTTGCCAGTGAAACAAGTTTTGGCATTCTAGCTGTTTACCACAGCTTATTCAAGATTCAGTTATATAATCAATATGGGCTTAAAGTGCAGACTATCGGCTTTCATTTGAGGGTATTAATGTCCTAATTGGAGTAAGGCTTTAGGGACTACACGTCTTTAACCTTTTAAGGACCTAGGACGTATATATAAAAGTGTACGGTCGCCTCCCTCTCTTTCATGTGGGCACACGCGGTCAGCCCACGTTTCCCCGCAAATACAGCTAACAGGCCCGGGAGAATCTCCGATCGGAGATCCACCCATGCCTGTTAACCCCTTAGATCAGCGTTTGACAGTGCAATCTGACGCACTCCGGCAGGGATTGTGCTGTTTGCCGCCATCAGCATCTCCATGATGGGTTGTCAAGACAGGGCAGAGTCAGCTGATCACCCTTGTCGCTGTTATGACTCCCTTCCTGTGAATGCCAGCAAAGCGCCAGAATATGGGGCCCAATGAATTGGACAATTATGTCAAAAGCAATTTCATAGGCTGCATGTGCTATTCCCTCGGCAATCTATCAATTAAGCAGGTAAAAGGTCTGGAGCTGATTCAAAGTGTGGAATTTGCATTTGAAAGCTGTTACGAACCCACAACCTGCAGTCAAAGGCGCTTTCAATGAAATAAAAAAACAAAAACAAACATCTGAGGTAGCAAAAATTATAGTGGCCAAACTGTTCAATACATTCTGCCAAACAGAAAAAAAAAAACAAACACTGGTGAACTTGGGAACTTAAAAGGCCTGGAAATCCCCTGAAGGCAACAATGGTGGATGTTCACAGGAAGTACGTGTTTCTGTAACATGAAGTGAAGACTTCATGAGAGCAAATACAGAAAGGTCCCCACAAATTGAACACCATTAATCAGTCTTAAAAATTAGAAACGCCAGACTTGACTTTGCTGGAAAACATTTAAAAAAGCCAGCCCTATTTTGAAAATGCATTCTTTGGACAGAATAAATGAGAAGTGTGGAGAAGTCTTAGAATGGCTCAATCTAAAGCACACCACATCCTCTGTAACACATGATGAAGGCGGTGTGATGGCCGGGCATGCATGGTTTCCTATGGCCCTCGGTCATTAGTGTTTATTGATAATGTGACTGAAGACAGAAGCAGCCGGATGAATTCTGAAGTTTACAGGGCTGTAATTTTTGCTCAGATTCTACCAAATGCAACAAAGGTTGATTGAATGGCACTTCACAGATGGATAGTGACCCAAAACATACTTCAAAAGCAACCCAGGGTTCTGTTGTTTTTTTTTTTTAAAAGTCGAAGTGGAATAATCTGCTATAGTCGAGTCAATGGCCAGATCTCAACAAAATTGAGCTTCATTTCACATTTAACACAAAACTTAAGACAAAAAGATCCACAAACAAGCAACAACTGAAGTCAGCTAAGGCCGACAAAGCATCACGTAAGAGGAAACCCAGTGTTTGGTGACCTCTATGGCTTCCTAACTTCAGGCAGTTATTGCCTCCAAAAGATTCTCTACAAAGTATTAAACATATTTACAGTAAAGTAAGTTTGTCCTGTTACTTGAGGCCCAGAAATAAGGAGGTTTTGTAGAAATATGGTTGCAACTCCAAACCGTTTCACATAATTTTTTTTTTGTTCAGTCCTTATTACTTAAACCTAAAAATCTACACTTCAATTTTATCTCAGTTGTTCCACAAAGATTCAGCCACTGTCCAAATATTTCTGGACCCATCTGCTGTGGCTCACTTTAATTAAAGGACATCATGCAGTTTTATGTTTTTTTTTTTAAAGGCAGACAAACTTTTGCTTTTCATAGTATCATAGTTTTTAAGGTTGAAGGGAGACTCTAAGTCCATCTAGTTCAACCCATAGCCTAACATGTTGATCCAGAGGAAGGCAAAAAACCCCAATGTGGCAAACAAGTTCCAATGGGGAAAAAATTTCCTTCCTGACTCCACATCCGGCAATCAGACTAGTTCCCTGGATCAATACCCTGTCATAAAATCTAATATACATAACTGGTTATATTAAATTTTTCAAGAAAGGCATCCAGGCTCTGCTTAAATGTTAGTAGTGAATCACTCATTACAACATCATTCGGCAGAGAGTTCCATAGTCTCACTGCTCGTACAGTAAAGAATCCTCGTCTGTGATTATGATTAAACCTTCTTTCCTCAAGACGTAGCGGATGCCCCCGTGTTCCAGTCGCAGGCCTAGGTGTAAATAGATCTTTGGAAAGGTACTGTCCCCTCATATATTTATACATTGTGATTAGATCTCCCCTAAGCCTTCGTTTTTCCAGACTAAATAACCCCAAGTTTAATAACCTGTCTTCGTATTGCAGCCCCCCCATTCCTCTAATAATCTTGGTCGCTCTTCTTTGCACCCTCTCCAGTTCAGCTATGTCCTTCTTATATATCGGTGACCAGAATTGTACACAGTATTCTAAGTGCGGTCGCACTAGTGACTTGTACAGAGGTAGAACTATATTTTTTTCATGAACACTTATACCTCTTTTAATACATCCCATTATTTTATTAGCCCTGGCCGCAGCTGCCTGACACTGTCCACTAAAGTGAAGTTTACCATCCACCCATACACCCAAGTCTTTTTCTGTGTCTGTTTTACCCAGTGTTCTACAATTAAGTACATAATCATAAATGTTATTTCCTCTACCCAAGTGCATGACCTTACATTTATCTACATTAAACTTCAATTGCCACTTCTCAGCCCAATCCTCCAATTTACATAAATCTCCCTGTAATATAAAATTATCCTCCTCTGTATTGATTACCCTGCAGAGTTTAGTATCATCTGCAAATATTGAAATTCTACTCCGCATGCCCCCAACAAGGTCATTTATAAATATGTTGAAAAGAAGCGGGCCCAATACTGACCCCTGTGGTACCCCACTATGAACTGAGACCCAGTCCGAGTACGTACCATTAATAACCACCCTTTGTTTCCTATCACTGAGCCAGTTTTTAACCCAGTTACACATATTTTCCCCTATCCCCATTATTCTCATTTTATGTACCAACCTTTTGTGTGGCACCGTATCAAAAGCTTTTGAAAAGTCCATATACACAACATCCACTGCATTTCCCTGGTCCAGGCTTGAACTTACCTCTTCATAGAAGCTGATCAAATTAGTTTGACAGGATCGATCCCTCATAAACCCATGTTGATACTCTGTCATAAGGTTATTTTTCTTGAGATACTCCAGTATAGCATCTCTCAAGAATTCTCAAGGATTTTACCAACCGTAGAGGTTAAACTTACCGGCCTATAATTTCCCGGCTCAGTTTTTGTCCCCTTTTTGAATATTGGCACCACATTTGCTATGCGCCAGTCCTGCGGTACCGACCCTGTTATTAAGGAATCTGAGAAGATTAAAAATAATGGTCTATCTATCACAGAACTCAATTCCTGTAGTACTCTGGGGTGTATGCCATCCGGGCCCGGAGATTTGTCAACCTTAGTGTTTTCGAGGCGGCGGCGTACTTCCTGCTGGGTTAAGCAGGTAATATTCAAGGGTGAATTTATGGCATCACTGGTCATGTCATCTGCCATGGCATTTTCTTGTATAAAAACCGTAGAAAAAAAAAGTCATTCAGCAGGTTTGCTTTACCCTCATCCCCTTCCACCATTTCACCAAGACTATTTTTAAGGGGGCCAACACTATCGCTTTTCAGTTTTTTACTGTTTATGTAGTTAAAGAATATTTTAGGATATTTTATTTGTACCATTTGTGCCGTAATTTTTTTTTCTCTGTTAATCTAGCCATATTAGGGCTTGTTTTTTGCGAGCTGAGTTGTATTTTAAATAAAACCATAAGTTTTCCCAAATAGTCTACTGGAAACTGGAAAAACAATTCCAAGTGCAGAAAAATTGCAAAAAAGTGCGATTGCATGATAGTTTTGGGGATTTTGTATTCACAGAGATGACTATATGGTAAAACTGATGTGTGGGTGTGATGCTTCAGTTCGGTACAAGTTCATAGACACCAAACATGGATAGGTTTACTTTTATCTAAGGGGTTAAAAATCAGATATTTGTCCCAAAAATGTGGCAAACTTTTGCCACCATTTTCCCCTACCCGAAGCGTTCTCATTTTTCGCGATACGGGGGCTCAGTGACTGCTTGTGTCGCAAGATGACATTTTTAATGGCACCATTTTTGCAATGTTATTGCATTTTACACAAAATTTGTGGTGTCCAAAAAACAATTTTGCATTTTAATTTTTTTGCAGTTATGCCTTTTACCAATCTGATTGATTGATTTTATATTGTGATAGATCGGGCATTTCTGAACGCAGCAATACCAAATGTGTGTAACTTTCTTATTTTTTTAACCCTTTAAATTTTCAATTGGGCGAATAGAAGGGGATTTGAACTTCGGGGGGGTGGGGGTTATATTTTTTTTATTTTACTAGTCCCCCTAGGTGACTATATGAATCAGGAGTCTGATCACTCCTTCATTTCTGTTGATCACAGCTACACAGCTCAGATCACCAGAAATTCTCATCTCCTGTAACAGCGGCTACTCTGCCGGATGTTCCAGGAAGTGAGTCATGATAGCTACAGGAGTCATTACATGACCCTGTGCTACCATCAGCTCCCTGTAATCACGTCACAGGGCTTCCGATGGCGGCGCGTAAGTGCACATTACCATTTGTGGGCATTTAAATAGTGTCACATTTTAACAGCGCGATTACAATTGTTAACAGGCATGGGTGGATTGCGGATCCACCTGCGTGGCACACGTCAGCTGTTGAAATCAGCTAACATGTGCAAGAATCACAACAGCAGCCAGAGGTGATTACCCCTTGATGATTTAGGATGTACAAGTACATCATCCGTTGTTAAGGGGTTAAAGAAAAATGGGGGCATTTGTTCCATTGGATGAATGAATATGCTATATTAGGTGGGACAATTATGCATGTGGCCATACTAAAAATGGGTCACGTGTTTAACGTTTAGATTTTTTTTTTTTTTTTTTAAATAACATCTGCAAAAGGTAAAATTGTTTGAAAAGGTGATTTTATATACTTTTGATTGCTTAACTCCGTAAAAAAAAAAAAAAACCAACTCAATCACGTACAGTTTTTCACAAGTACTGACTCCGTAGGCTTCCCAAAGAATAGAATTCAATAGGATTTCAAAAGGAATTACTTCCATACTTTTCTCAAGAATGTACTCTATTGTGTTGCAATGATGTTCCTGGGCTGACGGAAAATTTTAAAATCAAGTACAACGTGAGAGAGAGGAGACTATTTATTCATCCCCCCAAAAAAGTCCGAAACCTGTGCTAGTGCACAATGGCAACAAGTCTGCTTCACTGCCTGTAGGGTGTTCAGTGCACTTAAAAGGAAAGCTATGAGAATTTAGACTTTAGTCTAAAGAAACAACTACAAGGATCAAGAACGGTCAATATGTGGTGATGAAAAGGGTCTCTCCTTGCTCCTTGGGCAGCAAGAATGGGAGAATACACTAAGTACCCATGATTTTTGTGTGAATGGAAAAGCCACAATAGAACTCATCACTAGATGAAAAGAAGTTGGCCAACGAGAACATCTTTACCACCTGGATTCAAGAACATAGTTGCGGAAAGTTCATCCCACTAAAGTTCTCCTGACACCACTCTACATTGGACTGATGAAGCAGAGTGAAAGCTCTACCGAAAGACTTAAGTACCCGTATACCAAATTTCTGGGACTGTCCGAAGTAAAACTGAGGGAAGGCATTTCTGTGGGTCCTGATATTCGTAAACTCATGAAAGACGACTTGTTTGAAACAAAAATGACTTGAGAAAATGGCTTGGGATTCCTTTAGAGAAGTCATGAAGAAATTTCAAGGTAACAACAAAGATCCAAAAGTTAAGTCCATCGTGGAGAACACGCTGAAACGTTTCAAAGTCTTGGGTTATCTCATGAATTTGAAGTTACATTTTTTACATTCCTATTTGGATGACTTTCTTGAAACATTTAGTGTGGTTAGCGAAGCGCAAGGAGAAAGATTTCATCAGGATATCAAGGAGATGGAATGACGATAAGGTAGATGGAACGTGAACATGATGAGGGACGACTGCTGGATGCGTCACAGAAAAGACATGCAGGCCTTCGATAACAGAAAAGAGAGCAAGAAAACAAGCTTTGAAGAGAAAAGGAAAAAGGAACAAGAATATTCAAGTGGTAGAATTAATGTTCAATAAATTTATATATATTATTGTGTACATTTTTTGCTACAATAAAGATTTGTCTTGTTCATCTCACTTGTAAGCAATTTTACACAGTTCTGGCATCAGAACACAAGAGGACGCCACACATCTGGGGAGCGAAGGAAAGGAGAGTAGAATGGAGTAGGGAACACTCAAATAACACATCCTAGAACTGAATGAATGAAACATTTTCATTGAATACTTTGTTCTGTACAAAGTTGAAAGTGCTGACAACAAAATCACACAAAAATCATCAATGGAAATCAAATGTTTTAACCAATGGAGGCATGTATTTGAAGACACACAATGAAAATGGAAACAAGTCAAAATGAAAATCAAAACAAGACTAAATTAAAGTGGAAACAAGTCAAAATGAGGCTCATTATTGTGTGTGGCCTCCACGTGCCTGTATGACCTCCCTACAACGCCTGGGCATGCTCCTGAGGAGGTTGCGGATGGTCTCCCGAGGGCTCTCCTCCCAGACCTGGACTAAAACATCCGTCAACTCCTGGACAGTCTGTGGTGCAACTTGACATTGGTGGATGGAGCGAGACATGATGTCCCAGATGTGCTCAAATCGGATTCAGATCTGGAGAACGGGCAGACCAGTCCATAGCTTCAATGCCTTCATCTTGCAGGAACTGCTGACACACTACAGCCACATGAGATCTGGCATTGTCCAGCATTAGGAGGAACCCAGGGCCAACTGCACCAGCATATGGTCTCACAAGGGGTCGGAGGAACTTATCTCGGTATCTAATGGCAGTCAAACTACCTCTGGCGAGCACATGGAGGGCTGTGAGGCCCTCTACAGAAATGCCAACTCACACCATTACTAACCCACTGTTAAACTGGTCATGCTGAAGGATGTTGCAGGAAGCAAATCGCTCTCCACGGCGTCTCCAGACTCCTGTAACATCTGCTCTGTGTGAACCTGCTTTCATCTGTGAAGAGCACAAGGCGCCAGTGGCGAATTTGTCAATCCTGGTGTTCTGTGGCAAATGCCAAGCGTCCTGCACAGTGTTGGGCAGTGAGCACAATCCCCATCTGTGGACGTCAGGCCCTCATGCCATCCTCATGGAGTCTGTTTCTAACCGCTTGTGCAGACACATGCATACTTGTGGCCTGCTGGAGGTAATTTTGCAGGGCTCTGGCAGTGCTCCTCCTATTCCTCCTTGCACAAAGGCAGAGGTAGCAGTCCTGCTGGGTTGTTGCCCTCCTACAGCCCCCTCCACGTCTCCTGGCCTCCTCCATCCTCTGGACACTACACTGACAGACACAGCAAACCTTCTTGCCACAGCTCGCCTTGACGTGCCATCCTGGATGAGCTGCACTACCTGTGCCACTTGGGTGCGTTGTAGAGTCCATCTCATACTACCACAAGTGTGAGAGTACAACCAACATTCAAAAGTGATCAAAACATCAGCCAGAAAGCATTGGTACTGAGATGTGGTCTGTGGTCCCAACCTGCAGAAACACTCATTTATTGAGTGTGTCTTGATAATTGCCAATAATTTCCATCTGATGTCTATTCCATTTACACAACAGGCAACAGCACGTGAAATTGATAGTCAGTGTTTCTGGCTAAGTGGACATTTTAATTTCACAGAAGTTTGATCAACTTGGACTTATATTCGGATTGGTTAAGTGTTCCCTTTAATTTTTTTGAGCAGTGTACATCAGGATGGGCTCATGATGGGGAAATTTGAGGGACATACACTGAAAAGCAAGAAAAAGTGCAAGAATGTTTTGAAGTTTGACCTTCAGACTCCATATCTTATTATAGACTACATATCTGAATGCGAGACTTTCACTTTATATAAAATCACCTTGGCTAGCTCAACAGAAATTGGATTTGTAACTATTTAGCATTGGGTCTGAATCCCACTAATATAATTTTTCACTTTTTTTTTTTAAAAAAAAAAAAATCACATTCGTTACTTGGGGCTCTTCCAGGTTGCTCACAATATTTCTCTTAATAATCTAGTTTTTTTTTTTTTTAAACATACACATTCGGTTTTGGTTTTTAGGTCTTAGCTAGGTTTCCGCTATATGTTTCCTGAACTGACCAGTTGGCACCTGCCTTTTTTTTTTTTTTTTTTAAATAAAAAAAAAAAAAATAACCTGCAGAAATTGTAAATCTGACATCACTTTGTAACTTGGTAGTTCTGCTTAAGAAGTGAGACCACTTTGAAACTTCTTGGGGAAATTAAACACCCTTCATTTGCACAAAATGCATTCATCTGTTGCTTCCAAGCAACTCAGTCCTCATCTTGACGGTTTCTGGTTGTCCTGCATCGCTTCAAGTCTTAGGCGGGCTTTGCACGCTGCGACATCGGTAACAATGTGTTACCGATGCTGCAGCGATAGTCCCGCCCCCGTCGCACGTGCAATATCTAGTGAAAGCTGCTGTAGTGATTATTATCGCTACGGCAGTTTCACACGCACATACCTGCCGTGCGACGTCCCTCTGGCCAGCGACCCGCCTCCTTCCTAAGGGGGCAGGTCGTGCGGAGTCACAGCGACGTCACGGCAGGCGGCCAATTGAAGTGGAGGGGCGGAGATGAGCAGGATGTAAACATCCCGCCCACCTCAGTCCTTCTCATTGCAGCCTGGAGGCAGGTAAGGTGATATTCCTCGCTCCTGCGGCTTCACACACAGCGATGTGTGCTGCCGCAGGAGTGAGGAACAACATCGCACCTGTCACTGCACCGGCATTATGGAAATGTCGGAGGCTGCAGCGATGATACGATAACGACGCTTTTGCGCTCGTTCATCGTATCAAAAAGGATTTACACGTTGCGATATCGACTGCGACGCTGGATGTGCGTCACTTTCGATTTGACCCCATCGACATCGCACGTGCAATGTCGCAACGTGCAAAGCCGCCCTTAGGCTTCTGGTTCGTGTGGCAGCTGGTCACAGGCTCAGATTTTGTTATGTTTTACACAACTCAGCAAGGTGAGCACATGTTATGCAATCTCCAATACTAGTCCATTGGATAAAACCCTATTTCTGCTGTTTTATCTTACAGTTTCTCATTTGTAATAAATAGATCAGACATCCATGAGATACCTGTTACATAAGTCTGGAACGGTGGACTGAAAGAAGGTGAAAATGCCTCAAATTCAATATAATCATAAGCGATGACTCGAGTTTGCAAAAAAGTATGAAAAGTAGACACTAGCAGATTGGAAATTGGCGATTTGGAGCAATGAGACAAAAGTCAGTAGACTAGGTTCTGTTAGGTGCAAATAAGTCTAACACAAACAAGGGGCTAACTGATACAGGAACTGAGGGAATTGTCAAGTTCGGTGCAAGACGCTGGATACTTGAGGTTTGATGGTAGTCTCAATGCTGAGCTATAAGAGTATCCTAGAAGACGTACAGCACACACTTGAATACTATGGGTATAAAGAGGACAACAGTGTTCCAGCAGTACAACGACCAGAACCATATGTCAAAACTGGGGAAGAAATGGTTCAATGATCATGAAGTAGAGGTACTGGATTTGTCCCCAGTCTTCAGACCTCAACCAAATCAAACACTTGGGGGTAGAGGTGAAGGAAAAGCTGTAGACATACCCAAGTGAGTTGACCAGTATGCATCAACATTGAGAACGTGTAGAAGAGACCTATGATCAGATTTCATACATATATACCAGGAATGGGCCCAAATTGGGGATATTACCCCAATAAATGTCAGCAGCAGATACCCCATCTGTGTTACAACCACTTTTTTTGCTTTCCAATTTTCTCTCTCTAAAACCTAGTTGTCTTGTAGTCCAAAAAAATGGTAGAAACCTGCGATTGCTCATACAATATTGTGATCTAGTATAAAATTAAATTAATCTCTTAAGAAGCCAGCTGATTGTAGTCGATACACTTGGATGCAGGTTTTAGAACCCAGCCTTCACCCACTGTATAGAGTTGGTTCAGATCCTATGCCTGCTCCATACATACAAGAGCTTTAGGCTTTGTACGTGAGCACGCTGCATCTTTTTTTGATCACAAAGATGCAGCATTTTTATCTTGTGGTGACCACAGAGAGCAGCGTTTTTAGCCTAAAAAAAAAAAACCACAGGAGTCCTCCACCTGTCAAGCCTCTACTGAAGTGAGCCGCGGGATTAGCGCTCACGTCACTCAGGTGATGTGCAGTGACAGCTGGAGTCCTCCCAGTCACCGCTGATCTCGCGGCTCACTTCAGCCACGGCCTGATATGCAGTCACAAGTGGAGGACTCCAGCTGACACCACACATCACCTGAATGAAGTCACCGCTGATCTTGTGCAGCTCACTTCAGCCGTGGCCTGATTTGCGGTAACAGGTGGAGGACTCCTGTCAGGTGATGTGCGGTGATAAGTGGAGTCCTCCACCTGTTACCGCAAATCCGGATGAGACTAAAGTGAGCGTGAGATCAGTGGTGATTTAAGTCAGGTGATGTGCAGTGACAGCTGGAGTCACCGCTGATCCCGCGCGCCTCACGTGTGGCTTGACCCTCACAGCGAGCAGTCATGTTGTATGGCCACACGATGTGATTGTCAAATGTATTAGAGCTGGATGTGTCATGGGACCTCGTGTGGATTACATCGGACCTGGAGGGGTGTTTTAGGGGTAAAAGGGGTCTGTGTTTTATTTCAAGTAAAGGATTTTTTGGGCGATAAGACTCTGGACAGCATACTGTATCTTGCTACACGTTGTGCAATATGGTAGGTGACACGTTTGCACAAGCATCTGATACGTCGTCGTAGGTCCTGCAATATTGGTGGAGGGGTCGCATACACCTGCTGTTTGATGTGACCTCACAGAAAGAAGTCCAATGGGGTCAGGTCAGGTGAGCGTGGAGGCTACTCCACGCAGCCACCATACCCAATGGCTTGTAGGAAGGTCTCCATGAGGTATCGCTTCACGTCTGCAGCCTTGTGAGTTTTATATGTTCTAATCATAGCATTTCTGTATGCAAGGTGTCGATTTGTATTGAATTGATGATACCCTACAACTTGTAATTCACTTTAGCTCGTTCTGTTTGAGATAAAAATGCTAACTCTGTTGTTTTCTGCCAAGTGGCACTATAGGTGGTTTCATTGCATAGCGCATGGCTACTTTACTATACCTAGACACCACTTCCATGCCTATAGCTGCCGCCGTTCTCATGTTAATGGCAGTGGACAGGATATGGGTGGACACACTGTATAAGTGGATTTTATCTATTTAATAATTTATACTTAATTTACAAGGCATCAAACCATTTATATTGCAGCAGTTTCTGCCTCTAAAAGAACCATAAAAAAAAAAAAGCTAGTATAATATTAAAAGATCATTTAACTCAATGGATGGAAGTCAGTCCCACTCATGGGATGGACACATGCAATGAGTTCAGGACAGTTATCAGCGTTGTGAGATCACAGAGTGAGCCAGGAGCATTGTGGGCTTCTAATGTTTGCCAAAGAGACCTTGCAAACCTTTAAGAATTAAAACATTTGCAAAAAAAAAATTATACAAAATAATCCTTTAATGTCTTTCCAGTATATACAAATAGTGAAAAAAATGTAAGCTTCATGAATGGAGTTTAACGTAAAAAAACCCCCAAAAAAAACAAAAACCCCCTCAAAACAAAAACACAACAGATTTTTATCAAAGGCACACAAGCTGTTGCAACGTTCGAAATATGGTCAAAGCTCCAGATACCGCCAAATCAGGGTTACCAACTGGCTAAAAATTCCTGGGCATTCTGTAACAGTAGGACACTTTAATTCTGTCTGTAAAACAAATCTAAGGCAAACGATTTTGTTAAAGCTGAAGAAAATTATACTAGAATGACTGATCATTCTACAGTGAAAAACTTCATATCAGAATTATAGGCGGTAGGCATGCATGACTTATTCAATATGTCCATAAAAAAAAAAAATATCGTATGGCCACGATATCCTGTTTAGATATAAAATATTGTGGGAAAAAAAATAACTTTCTGGAATAGATGCTGTGTGTAGATGATGACAAACCATTTCTGCAATTACCTATACCTTCCTTGTTTTACCTTCACAGGCTTCAGTTTGTTTTACCGGTTTCTTGACCAGCAACTTCCTTTTCCCACTTTCATAAGCCTCATAAGTAGCAGTTGTAATTTCATCCCTCATTGAATAGTAAAAAGATTTGAGCAGTTTTTGAGAATGAAAGATCAGGGCATGATAAAAGTAACAAAGAACAAAACAAAAACATGGCGTGTTGCTTTTATTCTCTGGAGTGGTATCACTAATGCATGTTCCCATCCCCTAATAATATACTTACCATCCTCCATATCTGCTGTTCCAGATTCCACTATAATCAAATTTTGCCAACTTTTGACAGTAGCTTCTGACAGGATGCCGAAGCTAACCATCAAGATCTCAGTGTAGAATAGAATAGAGAATCTGGCACTCAGACTTAACTTTGAGAAGTGACTTCCAGTCTGCCCAGCAAACACTGGAGCGATCCGGAAGGTCACAACCAGCAAAACAGGACTGTAGTGACACAGCGAATAGAAAACGGCAGCTGGTAAGTAGATTACTTGGGGAAGAGAACCTACATGTGTGACACCATTCTGGGAGTTAAAAAAAAAAAAAAAAAAAATGCTGACATGTAAAATGGCATTTTTATAGTAGTATTAAAGTTTCTGATCTTCACTAGTACTGTGAAAGGGAACCAGTCATTAGATCAACCTCCATGACGTTTTCCGTCCCCATAGCAGGTATGACGGTTTGTTCTTTGCGGCACGAATTTTACCTGGGAGATATTAACTTTATCTCGTGATGCACTGTACAGTGGGGGATAAAAAAAAAAAAAAAAAATATTCCGAGTGTGTGGAAATTGTAAAAAAAAAAAAAATAAAAAATAATGCAATTACACTTTGATTTTTTTTTTTTTACCATGTTCACTATATGGTAAAACTGACCTGGCAATATTATTTCCTAGGGACGTAAAAGTACATGGATACCAAACAGTTATTTCTCTTTATTTAACTCTGGTAAAAACAAAATGAAAGTTTGCAAGAAAAAAAAAAACATTTCTTGCCTTCACTGCACTGCTATTATCTGTGACCCGTAGTTTTTTTTTTTGGGGGGGGGGGGGGGGGGATCTAGAGCTGTATGAGAGTTTATTTTTTTTGTGCCCTGAACTGACATTTTTATTGATACCATTTTGGTGTAGTTATGATGATTTTGTCTTATTGCAATGTTGCAGCAGCCAACAACGTAATTCTGGCAGTTTCATTTTTCTTCTCGTTACGACATTTACCAATTGGAAAAATTCACTTTATATTTTGATAGACCCTATGTGATTTTTTTTTTTAATTATTGAAAATAAATACCCCCAATTTTGATACCCAGCCATGAAAAAGCCAAGAGCTGGAAGCTGGTATTTTCAGGCTGTAGAGGCCCATGGTTAATGGCCAAAACAACCCCCTCCAGCTAAAAATATCGGCCCACAGCCACCCACATAAATTAGATGTGACAATTCTGGTACTTTACCTGGCTCATCCAGGCAACCCTGGTGCGGTGGTAATTGGGGTAACATAAGTGGTTAATGACAGCTCACAACTGACACTAAGCCCTAGATTAGTCATGGGTAGAGGTCTATGAGTCACCCCATTATTTTTCACTTGCGTGAGTAGTAAAACAGGGAAAAACGTTATTTGAAAATCCACCAAAAAAACCACACACACACAAATGTATTAGCCTTACATACACCCAGGTCCTACGTAATTCACACTAGCTCCAACAACAATCCCGGCTCTACTACTCACTGAAGTTGCAGGGCACAGGCACATTAGAGAACATGACCACCCTCTTTGGCTTCAGGAAGACACTGAGCCGCAATTATGATGTAACCAAGAGGTTAGCTGTGGTCATAGCTGGGGGTTCCCACGATACCCCACCTATGACCGCAGGTAAACTCTCCTCAGGTGAACTCATTGAGTTCAGACCTGCATCTGACAGAAAAACGCATTTTTTTGTTTGCCAAGAGATGCAGAATTTATAAACGAAATCTGCATCTTCTGGTAAAACAAATTTAATCTAAATCGCAATGTGGTTTTACCCAGGAGATGCAGATTTCATGCTGAAATTTTATGTATAAAATTCCAGCACCAAATCTGCATCTCCTAGCAAGAAAAAGCAGGAGAAGCAAATCTGGTGCTAGAAATTATACACCAAAATTCCTGTACCAAACCTGCATCGCCGGGCAAAAATCCACCTCAACACTGCATTGTTATGCTCACAGCTATGGCTCAGTGTCTGCCTGAAGACGTAGCAGGCGGTCATGTTCTCTAATGTGCACGCGCGCTGCTACTTCAGTATGTAGAAGAGCCGGGATAGTTGTGGGCCATTGCATGGATTACGTCAGACCTGTGTGGTGTTTGTTGGAGATTTTTTGGATTTTATTTCAAATAAAAGGATTTTTTTTGGAGTTTTGATTTCTTTTCACTTACAGTATTAGTAATGGAGGGAGGTCTACTCATTACCTGTGATGAGCGATCTCCCCCCTGATGGTCGGGTTCGGGGAGACTCTCCCAATTAATTTTTAAAGTTCGGGATAACACGATCTTGTGTCCGATCACCGATCTTGGGCTTTATAGTTATGGGACGGGGCGGGGGGGGGGGATGCTGTAAAACAAATATAGTCAACATTGTCATACTTACAGGTCTCGCGACATCCTGCAGACTCTCTCCCGTTGCTTCTGCTTCCGAGTCCGATCATCGCTGTGCCGCCCGGTAACCAGCACTGCCTAAAAGGACCTTCTGTGACGTGATAGCCATGTGACCAGTCAGATGTGAATTTTGTATTACCTCGTTGGTTATGGACTGTCACATTGCTATGACATCATGCAAGGTCCTGTAGTGTCAGTGGATGGGCGAGCATGCTCGCTGGTAGATTGCACGAGCATCTCAGTACTCGGCGAGCGCAGAGTATCTGTGAGATGCTCAACTCCCCCTACCTGCATGTTTGCTCTCTCTCTCTCAGCAGAGCTTCAGCTGCATGGAAACTCAGCTGACCCGCTGCTGTTGGGAGATTGTCACTGTGCAAGTGTCGCATCACGGCGCACCGCACAATCAAAGTTCAGTTACCAGGATGTTTGATGACACGTCATAGTCATGTGACCAGTCTGTAACCAATGAGGTAGTACAACATTCACACCCGACTAGTCACATGGCTATGAAGTCATGGAAGGTCCTTTTAGTCAGAGGTGATTACCAGGGGCACAGCAATGGTCGATCGGATGTGGAAGCAGAAGCGCCGGGAGACACAGTCAGCAGGACGCTCGTGGGACCTGTAAGTATGATCATAATGTTTTTTAATAATGTGGGGTTTTTTTATACAGTCAGTGGACCAGATCTGTAACATGAGCTTCCCAGGAAAGCTCCTGATCGGGTAAACGATCACTATGTGATCGGTACGATCCCCGATCTTTACAGATTGGATCACCCATCACTACCAATCTAGGGCTTAATGGCATCTATGAGTTGTCATTAGGTTCAAATTACCTCAATTTTCACCGCACCAGGGCAAATCGGGATGAGCCGGGTAACGTGCTGGAATGGGCGGCTATGGACTTCTATTTCAAGCCTGGGGGGCCCCCAATAACCATGGCCCTCCCCAGACGGAAAATACCAGCCCCAGATGTTAGCCATCATCGCTGGGATTCAAAAATGGGGGCAGTTGAGAAGAGGGGGTGCCAAACACAGTTTTGCAAATTTCTTTAAAATTTGAAAAAAGAAAAGCCACATAGGGTCCATCTTATTTTGATACGATACACAGCCCAGATAAGCACACAACTGGGGGCTGTAGCCGTATGCTTTAACTGCGCTGGGTATCAAAATATGAGCGGACCCTTCGCTGTTTTTTTTTTAAAATTTATTTTGACACCACAATAGGGACGTAGACTGTAATTTCAACCAATCACAGATGCTCTTCCACAGTGAGGGGACACGCTCTGACTGAAACCAGTCACAGATGCCGGCACCGACTTTGGGCGGGAGAAGCAATGAATAAGTATGAGAGGTAATGAGCAGACCCAGAATCCCCCAAGCCCTTTCTACCACCATTTTACACCACGTTCGGGTCCCCATAGACTTATTGGGTGTTCAGCATCTGGGAAGATGTTCAGGTTCAAGTCCGGTCCCAAACCAGATTTTTTTTTTATACATTTTTTTTTGTAAGTGCGGCCGGACCCAAACATCTGCGAGTTCGCCCATCTTGAATTGCAACTCAATATATTGCTTTAGTCTGTAGGTGTAACTTGATATTGGAATTGAATCAGAGCCACAAATAGTCTGTCAAGTCCTATTCTTAATCACTCTACATTCCAGTTTTCTTGTAGCCAGGAGGCCCCTCTGTAACAGGACAGGAGTAAAGCCGTTGGATCAGTTATC
Source organism: Anomaloglossus baeobatrachus (assembly GCF_048569485.1). Lineage (NCBI taxonomy): Eukaryota > Metazoa > Chordata > Amphibia > Anura > Aromobatidae > Anomaloglossus > Anomaloglossus baeobatrachus. The sequence continues at coordinate 89,764,307 of NC_134353.1, forward strand.
AGAATTTGACGCATTGACACTTTCAATAGCAAAGCCATCTCTTACATTTTGCTTTTCACATAGTACTCACTTGTTGAATAACGGATACACAAACATACATTAGCAGCATGGAATTTTAATCAAATTTATTTTCTGTAAAAACATGACTTGGGATGATTTGTAGTTACTGTTTTTCTTTAGTTTTTTTTTTTTTTTTTTAAACAAAGCATACATCTCAACACAGAAAAAAAAAATTGGACTTCAACTGCAAATATGTAAATGAAAAAACATTTAATATACTGTACAATGCTGAGGTCAGAGGAGAAAGTACCCAGAAGGGAGTACAGTGCTGTGTTATTGGTCAAGAGAGAGCTTTAACAACGATGCTCCGCACCTTGTACCTGTCCACGGTGCGCAACCGGAACATGGATCAAGATGGGAAATGTCAGCTGTATAAAATTTATCTTGGCAATATCAGATATATTATAATAATAATAAAAAAAAAAAAGTATAAATGTATTTTTTATGCAGTAAAGTATAATTAGATGTTTATTCTTTAGATCAATAATTGTTTTTTTTAAATTATGTGGAAAGCGGTGAAGCGCTTACTATAAATTATAATTTAAGAATACATTAACCAAAACAAATAATGCCAATCAGATTTAGCTTTATAAACACACAAAGAAAAAAAAAAGAAAAAAAAACAGAATTACAGTACATTTACATCACATAAGATACAGGAAATTAGAAAATATCGTAATAAATAATTCATGAATTATAGTGCAATTGATTTATGCATAAATATAACTCACTGCCTAAAAAAAAAATGGTTTCAATTAATCAAAATATTTTGCAAATCAAGGCAGCCACATACTGTAGGTATACCAAATTACCGTGAAATGGAAGTGACAATGGGAATGCTGAAAGTTAAAAGATAATATACACCAAACCGGTATATTACTGTAAACAACTAATCTTTTTCAGTAGTTTAATATACAACGTTATATAAAATGGTCAGAAACTACAAGAAATTGTTTAACAACTTGACCGATCAGTAGTCTTAAAAACAGAGGCACAGTTTTTTTTTGTTTGTTTTTTTTCTATTAACCTCCCCCCACCCCATTAAAAAATATTCAGAAACATTCAAATAAGCAAATAATTGAAGGGCTTATTTTTACCTTCATGGTCCTTTAAGTAGTGAATAGCAAATATCATTTGATTGTTTTACTGAAAGGCATTGGTTAAATATAAAAAAAAAATTATATAGATATATAGCCGTATGTGAACGACTGAACAAACCCATTTACAATTGTGTGAAGTTTTTATAACTGGACTTGAAAATAGATAAAATATCCCCAGAGGATTAAAAAACAAATACTACAAACTGTAAGCATACAAAAAAGTTGTGAAGGCTGTTACTAACACACTGTCCCTGATAGGAGGTCACCGTCAAGAATGAATAGTTGCCCTTATTTTTCCCCATAATGGCAGATAATTCACAGCAAAATGAGGTTGATATGGCCTGAACTAAACGTGTTTTAGTGGTATAAATAAAAGGGCTTATGCAGAACCTTGGTTACTTTATCACATGGGGATAAGAACTTACAGGCACGTAGTTCCTTACTACCAGCCTGTTATGCCCGGCGATTATCCCTCCAGCCTCAGGTGAGTCTCTTGCTTCATTTAATCAGGATGGCACCAGCAGTGGCACTCCAGCCCGAGAAACTCCAGCCCGAGAAACTCCAGCCCGAGAAACTCCAGCCCGAGAAACTCCAGCCCGAGAAACTCCAGCCCGAGAAACTCCAGCCCGAGAAACTCCAGCCCGAGAAACTCCAGCCCGAGAAACTCCAGCCCGAGAAACTCCAGCCCGAGAAACTCCAGCCCGAGAAACTCCAGCCCGAGAAACTCCAGCCCGAGAAACTCCAGCCCGAGAAACTCCAGCCCGAGAAACTCCAGCCCGAGAAACTCCAGCCCGAGAAACTCCAGCCCGAGAAACTCCAGCCCGAGAAACTCCAGCCCGAGAAACTCCAGCCCGAGAAACTCCAGCCCGAGAAACTCCAGCCCCACTCTGAGCTGGAACAGATTATTACCGAGTAAACAGGCAGGTAGTTAGCTACTACCTGCCCATAAGTTCTTAGTCCCACACCAAAAAAAAAAAAATAAAAATAACCAAAGTCCTGGATAACCCCTTTAGCTGAAAGTCAAACATAGTGTGAAGGACAACATCTCACATGGAGAAGAGGGGGAGGGGGGAAACAACCACTAGCAGTAGAAATTAAAGTATACATATAAAACTCAATGCACGTTATAACATACAAAAAGTAAATTCAAGTGCATATGTGCAAAGTAATGTGGTCTGTTAAAATTACTTTCGATTTAAAGAGCCACTGGAATAAAAATTTGATGTACGAAAATAGTATTTTAAAATTTAAGAGGTAAGGGAAAAACTAGTTTAACGCCTGACAACCACCAAAATGGAGCATTTAGAGCAAGGTAAATTTTACAAATTATAAAAAAAAAACCAAATAAATAAAAAGTGGTGCTACTATTAAAAAGTAAAGCGTAAGCAAGGGCTGAAAAGAAAAAACAAAAAAAAAAAAAAAACAACTTGAGCAGTTTAAAACCCTGAACACATTGCAAGTTTGGTTATTAGCCCAACAAAAAATAAAAATAAATATAAAGTTGGTCAGTGTAAATGAACCAATAACCATCCATAAGTGGTTTCTGAAATGCGGCAGCAGCAAATACAGTTACATTGAGGTCCATCAATAGCAGGAGTGTGACAACCCTTGGAAAAATATATATATCAAAAAGGTAAAATTCGTCAAACCAGAACAATGAACCCAAGTCTTAAGCTTATCTTGTGCACTTCATGAACATGCTTTAACCTGCATTCCAAGATTCTCATCTTAGTGTAAAAGTTCATTTTTTTCTCAAAAGTGGTTTATAATAAATAAATCTTCATAAAGTTACATTTTATACTTATATTTAAGTCAATATTTGAGACTTTCTACCACTACAAGAATGGGAAATGGCATTTCGTAAGTGTCAGTCCACCGAAATGCTAGAGTTAAAACCCAATTTTTTTTACAATTTTTTTGTATTATACACATAAATTTATTTTTTTTGTTTAAAATCTCAACTTTGTTGAGTATGCATGGATGCAGAGGAATGCAAAGTAATACTGCATGCATCCACAATTTCTTTTTTTTCCCTCATGATTTGTGTGATCTGAAAGATCGTCCACAAGGTTATCCAAACCATGAGTAGAGAAGAGAAAATAAAAAAAAAAAAAAAAAAAAGAAAAAGACTCCTGTGGAGGTACGAGATAGAACCCAAGTGTCAAACTGTAAGGACTGGAAGGTATGAAGTGGAACATCTGTACTATAGTGAGGAGTGTTAGTCATAGTCTATGTAATCAACTATGAGCCAGAAACCCTGAATCGTGTCTAAACAACATGTATGTTCAGTACATATCCGAAGTCTGCAACAAAATAAATCTGTCCACAGTGAAAACCCTGAAGAATCTATTATAAAAAGGCATGTAAGTGGTAAGAACTGTATCGTTTCATCAGAGTACGTCATACCCAACTGAGCGTAGAAGTGCGTAGAAATCTACGCACACAGTAGGAAATTCACAATGCATCTACATAGACTTGCTACTATTTCTGGAGATATCGGTCCCTGAATTAACAACATTGTATAAATGAGCGTCTGCCAGGCGAAGCTTTTTTTTCGGAGGGTTCTTCAACGTTCCAGATCTTTCTTTAACTTTGTATTCTAAAGTGCTGTGAGGTACGCCGTAGATGCCTTGTGCTTTGGAAACGCTCATTTTCCCGCTCAATACCATACCTATAGCTTCTTCCATAATTTCGTGATCATATTGTCTGTAGCGTCCACGTTTTTTCCTTGGCTGTTTATCCTTCCGGTCGTCATCTAGGGTGTCCGAGGAGGCGTCGCCGCCGCCACCTCCATTCTTTGCATTAAGACACAAAGGAGAAAGGTCCCCGTGAAGAACGTGAGAATCGACGACTGAGCGAGTTATACTTCCGGAACATTCAACTTTGCTTTGCTGAGGAAGTATGTTTTTTAGTTTCTGAAGAGAAGAGTTTTCGATGACTGTCGAGGTTTTGGTAACCTGGTACATAACATCCAGAAGACCAGAGGAATCGGGCTGTTTCGTCACAGAGCTCACTCGTACCTGAGGAATTTTCAACTGTACAATGGGAACTGAAGATTCACAATGCAAACCTTCCTTTTTTTCTTTGAACTGCGCAACCATTCTCTGTAGAGTTAACTGGTGGAGGTAACTGGAAGCTGTTGGGAGTTTCAGTTCCGAGGTTTCAAGTAGACAGAGTTTGTTTTTTTCGGTATGCTCTGCTTGAGCCCTTGCCCACAGGGCCACTTTCTGTAGAACAGTACTTGTCTCTGTACTGTCTTTGTATAAATACCCATCGATACAATTTTGAGCTGTGTTCTTAAGATGTGCAGGCTTGCCTGCCGATAAGGCTTTTAAGTGAAGAAGCAAAGTTTTCTGAGGTATGCCATAAAGGACGGCCGCTTTGTTAACATCCAGTGTTCCCAAATGAATATCTTTCAATGCTTTCGAAAGCAAACCGTTTGCAAATTCGGGACTCCGGTCCAAATAGTCTTCTCGGTCTCTCTGATGTCTCCTGGATGGATGGAATGAAACGATGGTCAACGGATGTATGAGACGTGCACACAGGTATGGAAGGGGATGGTCCACTCCTTTATTATACTCCTTGCTTAGGTAACATCACCGATTCTCACAAAGTTTATTTTTTATTTCACAGGTGGAATTTAGAAGTTCTAGAAATACTTTACAGTTCTGCTTGGACACTGTCAATCATACGATGGCTTTTATAGCAACCCAGTCAAGATTTCAAAAGCATTTGGCAAATATTTGCTCATTTTCTAAGAATTTCTTTAGCACGTGCTACTCCATCTGGCAGTTGCTTGCAGAGCCAAACTTAACTATTTTTTTTACTTAAGCAATTAGTAAACCCTTAAGATCTAACTTTTGTTAGTAGAAACGTGACGTTACCGCTAAACAAGTAATAAAAGAGTAAATCCCCTTTAAAAGATTTTCATAGACATAAGCTCACATATGGCACAAATTAGGTTAAGCTGGCAAACACACACACGAATGGAGACATTTACATCCATAACACAACGAAAGGTAAAAAACACAAATAGTACAATAACTACAATGGTTATCATTATGGAATAGCTGGTGTAAAGTACAAAGTATTTCCTCACTCTACATCATTAAGGCGACCCTCTAGGTTCCCCATTACTATGATTTAGTATATGTGCAGCAGTGATCTCAACAGTGGTGGTTTAGTAACCTGTAGTTTAATGCCTTTGCACTTAAAAAAAAAAAAAAAAATAAACTAACAAAAAACCCAAAGAACTTTCTAAGCACTGACTTTCTGAGAAGCATATATGAACACAAGACTGGCACAAACAAAAAACGCGTTTTTGGCTAGACCTTTAGCCTGTCAAGGTCTCGCCAAAAACGCATTCTTTGTTTGTACTGTGCTTCTAACAAAAAGAATGCGACAAAGGCTAAAGGTCTAGCCGAAAAGTGTTTTGTTAGAAGCACAGTACAAACAAAAAACGCATTTTTTGGCTAGACCTTTAGCCTTTGTCAAGGTCTAGCCAAAAACGCGCTTTGTTTGTACTGTGCTTCTATGTATTAAATTCTAAAGATTACTGCAAGTTTGGAGTGCCGGTCTTATGTTCATAAATTATTTGGGTGTGTCATCCCTTGACCGAGCACCTGCAATTTTGAGTGCCACTTGGATATCACTTCTAATTTCTGAGAAGCATGTGATTGGCTGTGTTGCATAAACCCAAGCCTATCAGAGGAGGTGGAGCTGCTTAGGGGAGGAGAGCTGCAAGCTGAACCAATGACAAGAGAGGAGGTGTGTCTCAGACCACCTCAGACACTCTGAACACACTGTAGGCAGATTACAGCTGTGCCTTAATGGAGCAGAGGTAAAAACCGGATAGGCAACAAAAGATCTGAAGAAATTGTATACCTCCTACCGGTATCGACATAAAAGTATATAGAATTATAAGTTGCTTTGAAGCATAAAGAATTGCTGAATAGGTCCTGGGGGTTGGGGGGGGGGGGTATTTTTTTGCAAAATATACATTTTAGGAAATTGAGAGGACTTTTATACAAATTATTGAACAGTCCACTTTCAATTACTACATCTAGAAATTTGCACAATATAGACTGATGTTTTAATATTTTATACTACATGCAATATTGAAAATTTAAGATGGGGAGCACAAATAGATCTACATATTCACAAGAAACTGAATTAAAGCTTTAAGGCCTAATACTTTAAGAAACAAACAAAATAAAAATGTGTTATGGAGCTATTAACATTTCCCTTATAGCTATATTAAACAATTATGTACTCTAACAGTTCTATATTAATTCAGTAAAATATCCTACAAAAAAAAACAAAAACCTAAACAAAAACGAGCAGCTAAAATATAATTAACCAAATGACTAATAATATAGCAAGAGACCAAAATGCGCTGTATCACATTTGACTCACCCATTTTTTGCATTTCTTGTCTTGGAGTTCTCATCAAATGCACACCCATTTCTTTTAATAGAGAGATCCAAGACTCCTACAACAAAAATGTTAAGAGCAATAGCAATTAATATAGTATTATTATTAACATGTTAGAGGGGAGAGGAGAGAAATAAGATGGCATCTTCAATAAAAATCTTATTAAAGTACATTGGTTTGCAATGACGACTGGTACAACTCAAGGCTGCTCTATAATTTAGCAATTTTTGTCATTCTCATGCCATCTGTGACAAAGTGGGTAGGGTTAGAGAAGACTGGTGCGGAAACCAGCTCTGGTCAAATTCATCATGAACGGTGAGGTTTGCTAACCCACAAAATCTTACTTCAAGCAAGGAGGATTTGTGGGGAGGCGCATATACCACTCGTCCAGTAACATTCTGACTAGACATATCAGTCTTCACTCAATTCACTTGGGACCGCACACATCTAGTCAGCATGTGACCACATGTATGCAAATTGCTCACTTGCGGTCACGTGGCCACCAGCTCCCTCAGATCCTGACATAGCGCCCACTGAGTGCTGTGAGCGTTCACAAGTCTGCAGTCACCTACAGTGACTTGGTAACTATCCCCAAGGCTGGATAAACCCTTTACATTAGAGAGTAAAGGGCGCATTACACACAGCGACATCGCTAGCGATGTCGCTCGTGAAAGCACCCGCCCCCGTCGTTTGTGCGTCACGGGCAAATCGCTGCCCTTGGCGCACAATATCGCTAGGACCCGTCACACGTAATTACCTTCCTAACGACGTCTCTGTGGCCGACGAACAGCCTCTTTTCTAAGGGTAGGTTCGTGCGGCGTCACACGGCAGGCGTCCAATAGAAGCGGAGGGGCGGATAGCAACCGCATGAAAGACACGCCCACCTTGTTGCCGGAGGACGCAGGTATGGTGTTGTTCGTCGTTCCTGGGGTGTCACACGTAGCGATGTGTGCTGCCTCAGGGACGACTAACAACCTGCGTCCAAAAGCAGCAACAATATTTTGGAAATGGACGACGTGTCAACAATCAACGATTTGGTAAGTATTTTGCCTCGTTAGCGGTCGCTCATACGTGTCACACGTAACGACGACGCTAACTAGGCCGGATGTGCGTCACGAATTCAGTGATCCCAACGTCATCTCATTAGCGATGTTGTTGCGTGCAACGGGGCCTTAATACAAATCCCCATCAAATAGATCCCTGTATAAGTGTCTACTGTGTTGTGGTGCTTCCAATCCTTCATTCCTGGACAGTGATCAATCAGTTGAAGAACCCTCCATATGCTGCCCCATTTTATAAAGAATGCTTACATTATTGGCAGGTATGTTATCTTTGGCACAAAGCCTGGAAATCTGAAGAAAATATATTTTATAAGTATTTTAATATTCCTAAACTTCTTACCATCCTGAAAAGTTTGTTCTTGAATCCTGGTAACAGTGAGATCAAGAGGACCGTCCTGCTCATCAAAAAGTAAGCTATCGGTATGGTCTTTTTGGATGCCATTGCGACCATGAGGATCATCTGCTATTGTTCCGTTACTATCGTGATACATTTTTCGGCTTCTTGAAATATATTCAATTGCAAACTGACGGATCATTTTCTTCATTAATTCCTGAGCTACAAGTGGAATGTTGGGATCACAGTTCTGAGGAAGATCTGCCAAAAAATACAAACCGATGCACTTTAATAGGTAGTCTCTGGTTTAGAAAAGAAAAAAAACAAAAAAAATCCCAAGCATGCAAGAAATCTAAAACTCTTCAAAAATATAAAGGCGCATTTCAAGTCAAAAACCACATTTGCTATTGGATTTGATTTCTGCTTTAGTACAAAAAGGTTACACACGTGACTGATGGGGAATAAAAATTTAAAATGCTTATGCAGACAAAAAAAAAAAAAAAAAATGCCAGGTGATGTTAAAAAATACTCCACACATGCTCTGCAAACAAAGGAAGATGTGCTGCTTCATTGCAGCTGGCCGTGAATGGCCATTGCAGTCACTTAAAAGGGAACCTGTCACCATGATTTTGCCTTAAAATAGGCAGCCAGCACCAGTAAGTCCTTCTATACAGTATTGTAGATGCTGTATATAAGAGCCCAGGCCGCTCTGCATAACGTAAAAAAAAGAGGTTTTATTATACTCCCCAGCTGGGTGGGGAGGTCCAATGGGTGTCGCTGGCCTCAGTCCGGCGCCTTCTCGCCTCCTTCCATCGCCGCCGTCCTTCCCTGCTCCATGTGGATGACACATCCTACATCATCCACACAGAGGCCTATCGTGCTTCTGTGCACTTTGATCTGCCCTGCTGAAGGCAGAGCAAGGTACTATAATGCGCAGGGAAACGTCAAAGACCGCCAGCACATGCGCACTACAATACTTTGATCTGCCCTTAGCACGGCAGAGAGAAATAAGTGTGCAGGAGAGCAATGGCGGCCTGTGTAAATGACATAGTGCGCGTAATTCACATGGAGCTGGGAAGGAGGACAGCGACTGCACAGGATAGAGGAGGCGCCGGACCAGAGGGGCCCATCGAACTCGACCACCCCCCTAGGTGAGCATAATAAAGGTCTTTTTTACATTATGCAGAGCAGACTGGGTTCTTATATACAGTATTCTAGAATGCTGTATATAGGGGCTTACTGGAGGTGGCCGCAACTAAGGGCTGTTTCACACATCCGGCTTGTCGCCGGATTCGGCGCACAGAACAATGGCAGCGCGACAAGCTGATGTGACCCGGAAGTTGTCACACTGCCATTGTACTGTATCACACTGTACTGGAGTGCGCCTGATGTGTGAAACGGCTCTTATAGGGGAAAATCCTGGTTCCATTTAACCATCCCCAATAGGTAAAATGGTCCATGCAAGGTGCTCTGTCAGTGGTATATTGGAAAAGTAAACCGATTATGTTTTTGTTTTATGCACGTATTTTATGCTGCCAGATCTCTATTGGGTCAAGAAAAGGGATTTCCTGGCCAAAAGTGAAATATATGAGGTCTTAAAGCTGGGACTACATTCCAGAGTTATGGGACTAACTGAAAAAAAAATACATCAAGTGCCATGCGCCCCCTCAATGATGCCATTTAAAAGTTGTAAGGGATAAGAATGAAAAGTTTTGTTTTTTCTCCTCCCCACACAAACCGCACTACTTTTTCCATAGATTGGCAGCTAAGCACTAGTCAGCGGAACGTGCAACCCTGATAAAGAGCAATACCCACCTCAAAATAGATTTAAGCAAAAACAAACAAAACCATATTTTAGGTGAATGACAAGTTTTCCGGATCATACATACCTTTCTTTTGAAAGAGTGCATTTAAATAATTTTCAGCATGGCATTCAGTTTTCTCTGCGTAGAACTGGCCCTGAGATATCAGTTCCCCTGTAGGTGTGGATTGTGCAGAACCACCTGATGGCGTGTAATCCTGGGAAGGAAATACAGTAAAGCATCATCTTACTCTGTCGGCAATGACTGTATTAGGCTACTTTCACACATTGGTTTTTTGCCATCAGGCACAATCCGTCAGAAACATGAAAAAAACGCGGCCCCCCCCCCCCCCCCATAGACTTCTATTAGCGCCGGATGGTCTTGCATTCCATCCGGCTTTCGCCAGATCCGGCAAAATTTGCTTGTCCGGCGGCCGGATGGAACGTTGAGTTGAACTTTTTTGTCTCCGGTGAAAAACCGTATTGCGCCGGATCCAGCGCCGCACAGCGTGTTTTATAATGGAAGCCTATGGACGCTAGATCCAGCGTAATATGGCAAAAAAAACGGATTACAGCCGCCGGATCTGTTATTTTTGAACTGAGCATGCTCAGTATCAAAATGGATCCGTCAAAATACGGATGGAAAAAAAACCTGATGCGACGGATCAGTTTTTTCGCCGGATACATCGCACCACTTTTTTCGCCGGATCATGCCTGATGGCAAAAAACTGATGTGTGAAAGCAGCCTAAGGGACCAGGGGAGAACACAATGTGATAGGTACTTACATTAGTATCCTTGCGGAGGTTACATAGTGAGCATTTATCATCCACACACCAATCAACCAGTTCTTGTGGTTCACAGTCTAAAAGATGGGGGTAAAAAAAAAAAAAAAAAAAGTAAATTATTTTTCCAATTTTAGGCTGGGTCTTGGCCTGTAGATTTAAAGGTTGCAGCGGGATTGACAGGTCTTTCCATCTTAAAAAAGTAATGCCATATCATTAGAGTAGAGCGGTTTAACCTCTGGGACTGACAGATGCTAAAAATGTAGGGACTAGACAGATCTAGTGCGATTTTCCCTGCACAATAGACAGATTCAGGTAAAATCAGTGCAGCTTCTTAGTCTTAGGATCCAGCGTCTCAGGTCATAGTTTATGAAGCTAAAAGCAAGAAGTGGATTGTAGAGAAAAAGAAAAAAAGAAAAAAAATAAAATAAAAGGAAAAGTTATAACAAAAGAAAAAACAAAAAACATGAGTCAAAAGGAGTAGAGGGACACGTGTAAGCTCTGCACCATTCACTGCATAGGAGCAGAGCTGGGCCCTCTGCTTTCTCCAGGCGACCCATAGACAAATAAGGGGAGATTGCTTGTGTGAAGAAACTCTGCTCTAATCAAGATGGCAGAGCCCCATTCTCGTGGATCTAAATCCTTGTTCTCGGAATAGAGAGAAACCTGCAACTCTGGAAATAACCCTCCTAAGAGTCATCACATTTATAAAATTAGCACATTCCTCTTGTTATACTTTGGAGAAGACTTTTTTAGCTAAACAGTCAGGTGAAACGGCCAAAAGGGAAGCCGTCACCACCAAACTCAGTGACAGGAACCTTTTTATTTTTGGGACGCTAAACTTTTCCTTCCGAAATTCATAGCTTTATTTGACCATCCACATATCCCTAAGGCTGTGCGCCAACAGGACACTGTATCCGCGGAAAACCTGCGGATGTATCTGGATTTTCTAGATAAAGCCACAGGTTATAGCAAGTACAGACACTCCCAATGTTATCCTATGGAACATGGGGAGTGCTGTGTCCATGCTGCGGTATGTGCGGCTGTGGAATATGCTGCGGATTTCCCGCAGCCGCACATAACTGCATGTCAATTATTCATGCGGAAATACCTGCGGAAATCCCGGCCCTCCACTATAGAGATAGAAGCCGGGACCTCCGAAGGTAAGCCGCACGAATGTCCGCAGGATTACCGCAGCTATTTCACTGGAATCCCGCTGCAATGTATAGCTGTGGATTCAGGGGGGGATCAGCTGCGTGAAACCAGCGGATATATCCGCAGGTACATAGCCTCGTGGGCACATAGCCTAAGAGGGCCTGATATGTGGCACGAGTTGAAGTTTCAAATGACACCATTCCCTTTACCATATAATGTACTTGAGAAATGAGAAATTCCAATTGTGATAAAATGGTGGAAAAAAAAAAAGGTACAATTTTTTTTTTTTTTTTTTTTTAACTTATATGTCATTCATTAGGTGTAAAAGAAGGGAATTTTGTTTACTTACCGTAAATTCCTTTTCTTCTAGCTCTAATTGGGAGACCCAGACAATTGGGGTGTATAGGCTATGCCTCCGGAGGCCGCACAAAGTACTACACTTAAAAGTGTTAGGCCCCTCCCCTTCTGCCAATACACCCCCCCGTGCTCCCACGGGCTGCTCAGTTTTGGTGCAAAAGCAAGAAGGAGGAAAAAATAATTATAAACTGGTTTAACTTCAATCCGAAGGAAACTCTGAGAACTGAAACCATTCAACATGAACAACATGTGTACACAAAAAAACAGGGGCGGGTGCTGGGTCTCCCAATTAGAGCTAGAAGAAAAGGAATTTACGGTAAGTAAACAAAATTCCCTTCTTTTTCGCTCTATTGGGAGACCCAGACAATTGGGACGTCCAAAAGCAGTCCCTGGGTGGGTAAAATAATACCTCGTAAGAGAGCCGTAAAACGGCCGTTTCCTACAGGTGGGCAACCGCCGCCTGAAGGACTCGTCCACCTAGGCTGGCATCCGCCGCAGCATAGGTATGCACCTGATAGTGCTTCGTGAAAGTGTGCAGGCTCGACCAGGTAGCCGCCTGACACACCTGTTGAGCCGCAGCCTGGTGCCTCAAAGCCCAGGACGCTCCCACGGCTCTGGTAGAATGGGCCTTCAGCCCTGAGGGAACCGGAAGCCCAGCCGAACGGTAAGCTTCGATAATTGGCTCCTTGATCCACCGAGCCAGGGTTGATTTGGAAGCCTGTGACCCTTTACGCTGGCCAGCGACAAGGACAAAGAGTGCATCCGAGCGGCGCAGGGGCGCCGTACGAGAAATGTAGAGTCTGAGTGCTCTCACCAGATCTAACAAATGCAAATCCTTTTCACCTTGGTGAACTGGATGAGGATAAATAGAGGGTAAGGAAATATCCTGATTGAGCTGAAAGGGGGATACCACCTTAGGGAGAAACTCCGGAACCGGACGTAGAACCACCTTGTCCTGGTGAAAAACCAGAAAAGGGGCTTTGCACGACAACGCTGCTAGCTCAGACACTCTCCGAAGTGAAGTGACTGCTACTAGAAAAACCACTTTCTGCGAAAGGCGTGAGAGAGAAATATCTCTCATTGGCTCGAATGGTGGTTTCTGAAGAACCATCAGCACCCTGTTTAGATCCCAGGGTTCTAACGGCCGCTTGTAAGGTGGAACGATGTGACAAACACCCTGCAGGAACGTGCGTACCTGTGGAAGTCTAGCTAGGCGCTTCTGGAAAAACACAGAGAGCGCTGAAACTTGTCCCTTAAGGGAACCGAGCGACAAACCCTTTTCCCGTCCAGATTGAAGGAAGGACAGAAAAGTAGGTAATGCAAATGGCCAGGGAGAAAAACCCTGAGCAGAGCACCACGACAGGAATATTTTCCAAGTCCTGTGGTAGATCTTGGCGGACGTTGGTTTCCTAGCCTGTCTCATAGTGGTAATGACTTCTTGAGATAACCCTGAAGACGCTAGGATCCAGCACTCAATGGCCACACAGTCAGGTTGAGGGCCGCAGAATTCAGATGGAAAAACGGCCCTTGAGACAGCAAGTCTGGTCGGTCTGGTAGTGCCCACGGTTGGCCGACCGTGAGATGCCACAGATCCGGGTACCACGACCTCCTCGGCCAGTCTGGAGCGACGAGGATGGCGCGGCGGCAGTCGGCCCTGATCTTGCGTAACACTCTGGGCAACAGTGCCAGCGGAGGAAACACATAAGGGAGCTGAAACTGCGACCAATCCTGAACTAAGGCGTCTGCCGCCAGAGCTCTGGGATCTTGAGACCGTGCCATGAACGTTGGTACCTTGTTGTTGTGCCGGGACGCCATGAGGTCGACGTCCGGCACCCCCCAGCGGCAACAGATCTCCTGAAACACGTCCGGGTGAAGGGACCATTCCCCTGCGTCCATGCCCTGGCGACTGAGATAATCTGCTTCCCAGTTTTCCACGCCTGGGATGTGAACTGCGGATATGGTGGAGGCCGTGGCTTCCACCCACATCAAAATCCGCCGTCCTTCCTGGAAGGCTTGTCGACTGCGTGTGCCGCCTTGGTGGTTGATGTATGCCACCGCTGTAGAATTGTCCGACTGAATTCGGATCTGCTTGCCTTCCAGCCACTGCTGGAACGCTTTCAAGGTAAGATACACTGCCCGAATTTCCAGAACATTGATCTGAAGCGAGGACTCTTGCCGGGTCCACGTACCCCGAGTCCTGTGGTGGAGAAAAAACCGCTCCCCACCCTGACAGACTTGCGTCCGTCGTGACTACTTCCCAGGATGGGGGTAGGAAGGATTTCCCCTTCGACAATGAAGTGGGAAGAAGCCACCACCGAAGGGAAGCTTTGGTCGCCTGAGAGAGGGAGACGGTCCTGTCGAGGGACGTCGGCTTCCTGTCCCATTTGCGTAGGATGTCCCATTGAAGAGGACGCAGGTGAAACTGCGCGAAAGGGACTGCTTCCATTGCTGCCACCATCTTCCCCAGGAAGTGCATGAGGCGCCTCAAGGGGTGTGACTGGCCTTGAAGGAGAGATTGTACCCCTGTCTGTAGTGACCGCTGCTTGATCAGCGGAAGCTTCACTATCGCTGAGAGGGTATGAAACTCCATGCCAAGGTATGTGAGCGATTGGGCCGGTGTCAGATTTGACTTTGGAAAATTGATGATCCACCCGAAACTCTGGAGAGTCTCCAGGGTAGCGTCGAGGCTGTGTTGGCATGCCTCTAGAGAGGGTGCCTTGATCAACAGATCGTCCAAGTACGGGATCACCGAGTGACCCTGAGAATGGAGGACCGCTACTACAGTAGCCATACCCTTGGTGAAAACCCGTGGGGCTGTTGCCAGGCCGAATGGCAGTGCCACGAACTGCAGGTGTTCGTTTCCTATGGCGAAGCGCAAGAAGCGCTGGTGCTCTGGGGCAATCGGAACGTGGAGATAAGCATCTTTGAAATCGATCGATGCAAGAAAATCTCCTTGGGACATTGAGGCGATGACGGAGCGAAGGGATTCCATCCGGAACCGCCTGGTCTTTACGTGTTTGTTGAGAAGTTTCAGGTCTAGGACAGGACGGAAAGACCCGTCCTTCTTTGGGACCACAAACAAGTTGGAGTAAAAACCGTGGCCCTGTTGATGAAGAGGAACAGGGACCACCACTCCTTCTGCCTTCAGAGTGCCCAGCGCCTGCAGAAGAGCCTCGGCTCTCTCGGGAGGCGGAGAAGACCTGAAGAATCGAGTCGGGGGACGAGAGATGAACTCTATCTTGTAACCGTGAGACAGAATGTCTCTCACCCAGCGGTCTTTTATTTGTGGCAGCCAGGTGTCGCAAAAGCGGGAGAGCCTGCCACCGACCGAGGATGCTACTAGAGGAGGTAGAAGTCATGAGGCAGCCGCTTTGTTAGCGGTGCTCCCAATGGCCTTTTTAGGACGTGACTTAGACCGCCATGCATCAGAGTTCCTTTGTTCTTTCTGAGACCTTTTGGACGATGAGAATTGGGACCTGCCCGCGCCCCGAAAGGACCGAAACCTCGACTGCCCTCTCCTCTGTTGGGAGAGGTTCTGCTTGGGCTGGGGTAAGGATGTATCCTTTCCCTTGGATTGTTTGATGATTTCATCCAGGCGCTCGCCAAAGAGCCTGTCGCCAGAAATTGGCAAACCGGTTAAACGCTTTTTTGGAAGCGGAATCTGCCTTCCACTCCCGTAGCCACAAGGCCCTGCGGACTACTACCGAATTGGCGGTCGCAACTGCCGTACGGCTCACAGAGTCCAGGACAGCATTCATAGCGTAAGACGCAATTGCCGAGGTCTGGGAGGTAATGGAAGCCACTTGTGGCGCGGCCGCTTCAATTTTCGCTTGACCTGCTGATATAGCTTGTAGCGCCCATACGGCTGCGAATGCTGGGGCAAAAGAAGCTCCGATAGCTTCATAGATGGATTTCATCCAGAGCTCCATCTGCCTGTCAGTGGCATCTTTAAGCGAGGCCCCATCTTCCACTGCAAGAATGGATCTAGCCGCCAGTCTGGAGATTGGAGGATCCACTTTGGGACATTGAATCCAACCTTTAACCACTTCCGGGGGAAAAGGATAACGTGTATCCTTAAGGCGCTTAGAGAAACGCTTATCCGGACAAGCATGGCGATTCTGGATTGCCTCTCTGAAATCAGAGTGGTCTAGAAACATACTCTGTGTACGCTTGGGGAACCTGAAGCGAAATTTCTCCTGCTGAGAATCAGACTCCTCCGCCGGAGGGGCTGAGGGAAGAATATCCAGCAACTGATGAATGGATGCAATAAGATCATTCACTATGGCGTCCCCGTCTGGAGAATTAAGATTGAGAGCGCTCCCAGGATCAGAATCCTGATCAGCTGTTTCCGCATCATCAACCAGAGAATCCCCCCGCTGAGACCCTAAACAATATGATGTCGAGGGAAATTCTAAGCGGGCTCGCTTAGACGATCTGGGGCTAGGTTCTAAGTCCGAACCCTCCGTCTGGGATGTATGAGATACCCCGTGAGGACATTGTTGGTCCAACTGAGGGGGGTCAGGGAACAATGATTCAACAGAGTCCCTTTGCTGAGATACCGGTCTGGACTGCAAGGCTTCTAGTATCTTAGCCATAGTCTCAGAGAGTTGATCCTTAAAGGCTGCAAACTCAGTCCCCGTCACCTGGACAGTGTCAACAGGTGGCTCCCCCTGGGCCCCTCTTAGCAGAGGATCCGGCTGAGGAAGTGTCACAGGGGTCGAACACTGTACACAATGAGGGTCAGTGGAACCTGCCTGTAGCTGGGTCTTACATGCGGCGCAGGCAACATAATAAGCCTGTGTTTTGGCACCCCTGCCTTTTATGGGCGCCATGCTATAGTTTTCCCTGAGTAACACAATAGGGTATATAGCCAGAAAGAACTGTGCTCATACAGTGTAAATTATATACAGTACACAAACAATGTACCCATACAATACAGCACCATGGGGCTAGCACCACATGTGCTGTTTACCAGCCGCCTAAGCGGTTGTGAGGCCACCAGAGACCGTGTCTGGGTCTCCCATGAATATGTCCCTCTCTGCAGCGTCGGTGGAGCTGACAGGAATGGCTGCGGCGTCCTGACGAGCTGAGGAAGCTGTGGGCGTGGCCTAGAAAGAGCGCGAAACGGGCGCTCATACTGTGTACAGTGAGGGGAGTGGAGCATGTAAATCATACTCCAGCCCTCATTGCTGCTCGCTCCGTGCAGCGTCCCGCCCTTCCCCTGCCTGTCAGGGCTGAGGGCGGGAGAAAAAAAGGGAAACTAGGCCGCAATGAAGCCGGGGACTGTAGTAATAAACGCGGCCGCCGTAAAAGCGCGGTCGCGTGAAAGTCCCCGGCGAACTACAAGTCCCAGCCGCGCCGCAGTGTTCCGTGGCAACGGCGGTCAGTGCGGTAGCCCTTACATATAAACACACTCAGCGACGCTGAGTGTGTAATGGCACATATAGACCCGGTCAGCGCCGCGGTCCCCGGTGCACTAGCACACCCAGCAAAGCTGAGGTGATGCCGTGCGCGGTCCCCATAGGGATACAGAGTACCTTTAAGATGCAGGGCCATGTCCCTGAACGGTATCGGCTCCTATCCATCAGGCTCCACAGGAGTTGTGGATGAAGCCCGGTCTCAGTGCCTGGAGACCGATAAGATCCCACTTCACCCAGAGCCCTAAGGGGGATGGGGAAGGAAAAACAGCATGTGGGCTCCAGCCGCCGTACCCGCAATGGATACCTCAACCTTAACAACACCGCCGACAAAAGTGGGGTGAGAAGGGAGCATGCTGGGGGCCCTATATGGGCCCACTTTTCTTCCATCCGACCTAGTCAGCAGCTGCTGCTGACTAATCTGTGGAGCTGTGCTGTGCGTGTCTGACCTCCTTCGCACAAAGCAAAAATACTGAGCAGCCCGTGGGAGCACGGGGGGTGTATTGGCAGAAGGGGAGGGGCCTAACACTTTTAAGTGTAGTACTTTGTGCGGCCTCCGGAGGCATAGCCTATACACCCCAATTGTCTGGGTCTCCCAATAGAGCGAAAAAGAAATAAGCTGGCAGCACGATTCTTCGGGACAGTATAAGTACGGCAATACCAAACCTAATGGGAACCTTTTACATGAAAAAATGCTATTAACCTGCAGATTAATAGCGTTCTGAACTTTCCCTGTAGCGGGACAGTTAGGTTCTGTGCTCACTGGGACATTTGCTTTTCTTAAGAAAAATACGCACCCTCTGGCAGAATTCCGCACCAAAAAACGCACCCAAATCTGCATGCGGTTTTGCCGTGGTTTGTTGCGTTTTTGCTGCAGTTTTGGTCCCTGCGGTTTTTTACCATTATCTATGGCAAAAAAGTAGGTACTTGCGGAAAAGTAGTGACATGCTACTTCTATTTTTGCTGCAGAAATTCTGAAGCAAAACTTGTAGGGAAAAAACGCAGTACGCGCACAGCATTTTGGATTTCCCAGAGATTTTGCTGGGGAAGAACTGCAGAAAAGTTAGCAGCAAAAACCACACCTTTTCTGCAGCAAAACCCATGGCAAAACCGCAGCAAAAAAATGCAGTGTGCACACAAGGCCTCAGAGCCCTGCTACTGGGAAGAAATTAACTTTACTCCCGCAGCAGGATCCAGCTTACAGTTGTGGGGGCGGCGCTGGTTCAGTGAGCGCTCAGTGTATAGTGAGTGGCGGCTGTAACCATGTCCCTTGCACTGACAGCCAGCGCCAATGCAGAGCGCTGCCGGGAGAAACATTTTCTCCAGGCAGCGGGGCTCTAAGTGACAACACCGGGAAGGTTCAGGACGCCATCTGTAGGTTAATGTTTTCTCACATGACACGTTTCCTTTAAAAGGTTTTTTATTTTAGTGGTTAAAAAGTTTGTGACAGCATTTTCTGAGACCTGTAACTATTCCTCCGTCAGAGCTCTACGAGGACTTGCTTTTTGCATTGCTGAGCTGATATTTTTATTGATCAAAAGTAAGACCCCCGTTGCTCACTTTCTGTGATTTGTCCCATAACGCTGCAAAAAGTTCTCACATGTGGCTATGTAAGATTAGTGAGACCAATGAATAACACGCCGTTCTGTTTGAAGCATAAAGTTAGCGCTGGGAGCCTTTGGTTGCAAACTAGGAGGGTCTTCAGCAGGTCCCACCCAACTCAACAGTTCTCCTCAACATTTAAATACAATAAGTGGTTAAACAGCAGCGATCTGAGCTCGCTCCAGCCACTGCAGTCACAGACAGATGCTCCCTGTGTAACACAGTCTGCATCTGGTGATATGGGGCAGCTTCAGTTAAGCCTGCTTTACACCATACAATCCAGCATACGATATCGTATGCAATCTTATCTGCCCCCATCGTATGTGCGGCACGTTCAATTTGTTGCCCATGTCGCACAAACGAATAACCCCCCCATCACACGTACTTACCCGTCCATACGACCTTGATGTGGGCGGCGAACGTCCACTTCCTGGAGTGGGAGGGACGATCGGCGTCACAGTGACGTCACGAGGCAGCTGGCCAATAGAAGCAGAAGGGCGGAGATGAGCGGGACATAAACATCCCGCCCACCTCCTTCCTTCTGCATTGCCGGCGGGAGCTGCAGGACATAGGTAAGATCTGTTCATCGTTCCCGGGGTGTCACACACTGCGATGTGTGCTAACCCGGGTACGATGAACAACCTGCCGTTCAATTTTTAGGAAATGAACGACGTGCATGCGATCAACGTTTTACCGTTCAATCGCAATCGCACGTACCTGTCACACACTGCAATGTACCTTACGATGCCGGATGTGCGTCACTTACGACATGACCCCGCCGACACATCGTTAGATATATTGTGGCGTGTAAAGCGCCCTTTACTCAGGATGTTTTTTCCAACCACATATCGTAAATGAATGACCAAAGTGTAATCAGAGACTATGCATATCATTTTTAAAGGGGGTTTAAACCCCTGATTAGTTAACTGAGGACGCGTAAGATCCCTTTAAAAGATACATTCTGCTTCCAGGACAAAAAAAGACAAAAATAGGTGAACCCAGCAGCAGCTGTAATCCTCCCACCCTTAAAGGGGTTGTCCACTATTAGAAAAAGATGCCTGCTTACTTTAAGACCACCGCGGCCCCTCAGCAGCCTGTGTGGGGTCCGGCAGCTCACCGCCACTGAAGTAATGGTTGGAAGCTGCAATAATACACAAACTTTACACGGGTTGGTGCTGCTTTTTGCAATAAGGCAGACACTTATTTTGGACAATCTCTTCAAAATGCTTCTGTGGTCACTGCCTTTAATGCCTGTGTTGGGTATGCCATGTCCCTGCGTTAACCTATAGGCAGTGCAGCCTAACCTAAATGGCTGCCTTACGTCGTGCTAGATGCAGTTCCTGGGATCATCGTAGCAATAGGATTTTCAAGGTTACTTAAATATTTCAGTAAAATCAAATGTGATTGTTTCAGTTTGTTCTGCCGACGGCATTTATCTATTTAGCTTTAGTTCCCCAGGGAACTGGCCATTGGTCCTGTTATGTCCTTATGGATATCACTATACAGGTTACATATCACCACGTCTATTGTGCGCTACATCCTGTGCTAGACGCTGTATTTAGTTTTTGTGCATGCGGCATCTGCTCTTAGCTGAGTGTATACTGCAGGAATAGACCAACAAAGCGGATTTTACCACTGCGTGCGGCCAGCATGGTGCCTGCATACCACTTAGGCTACTTTCACACAGTTTTTTCCCCCATCAGGCACAATCCGGAAAAAACCTGATAAAACTGATCCGGCACCGGATACGTTTTATCCCCATTGATTTGTATTAGTGCCAGATTGTGC
This sequence comes from Anomaloglossus baeobatrachus, assembly GCF_048569485.1. NCBI lineage: Eukaryota > Metazoa > Chordata > Amphibia > Anura > Aromobatidae > Anomaloglossus > Anomaloglossus baeobatrachus. Next base: position 89,785,198 of record NC_134353.1, read on the forward strand.
CCGATGGCCTTGCGTTGCATCCGGCTTTTGCCGGATCCGTCGTAATTTGCTAATGCAGTGGCCAGATGGAACGTCTCTTGTAACGTTGTCTTTGAAAAAAAGAAAAAAAAAAAAACACATCGCGGCGGATCCGGCGTGATTTACAATGGCTTCTATGGACACCGGATCCAGCACAATGCGGCAAAAAACGGATGCGGCCGCCGGATCAGTTTTTTAAACAGAGCACGCTCCAATGTATAGTAAAAAAACGGACGAAACTGATGCAAAAACTGATGCGGCGGATCAGTTTGACGGACCAGGTATACTGGATCCATAAAAAAAAAAAAAAAAATAATAAGGATCAGCGCATCCGTTTTTTTGCACATTCTGCACCGGATCCGTTGCATCAGGCACACGCCAGATTGTACCCGATGCCAAAAAACTGATGTGTGAAAGTAGCCTTATTGAACCGTTGGGAAGTGCAGCTGACTGCGCTTTCCTATACAGAGGGCACCATTACAAAGGGTAATATGTGACCTAGGGTTTGTTTTTTACCTGGTGTAATGTATGTAGGCCAATGTCTGACGAATATCTGGTTTAAACTGTATGTTGCCCTCAAAGATGATCACAACCCCAAGGCTTCTTCAACCTCATCTAAGAATGCAATGGTAGCAATAATGCATCTATTGGCTACTAACTGGTGCCATGTATGTTGGCTGCATTGTACTATACAAGGATTGTACCATGAAGATAATCCCAGTTCATAATGCCTTACTGGTACAGTCATTGGAGGGGTGAAAGGGTGGTGGAAGACGTCATTTTAATGGCCATCATGTAAGATAACATTTACTTAAGCTAAAAAGGAGTGCTCTGGCCAGAAAGGTCTTCCCATGGGAAATCAATCATTTGTTGGGGTGCCAGGAGCTAAAATGTGCGATTGCACTATTGTTTGAGATATTTTATTCACAGTGTTCACTATATGGTAAAACTGATGTGTGGGTGTGATGTCTCAGGTCACTGCAAGTTCTTTTACACCAAACATGAATAGGTTTACTTTTATCTGAGGGGTTAAAAACAAAATCAGAAGTTTGTCCAAAAAAAAAAAAAAAGTGGCATACGTTTTGCACCATTTTCTGTGAACCGCAGCGTTCATTTTTCGGGATCTATGGCTCAGTGATGGCTTATTTTTTGTGTCTCAGGCTGATGTTTTTAACCATACCATTTTTGTGCAGATGCTACGTTTGATTGCCTGTTATTGCATTTTGAGCAAAATTTGTGGTGACCAAAAACTGCAATTTTTGCGTTTGGCTTTTTTTTTTTGAGTCTACGTTGTTTACCGATCAGATTAATTGATTTTATATTTTGATAGATCGGGCGCTTCTGAATGCGGCGATATAAAATTTGTGTATATTAATTTTTAGAACCCTTAAATTTTCAATGGGGCGAAGGGAGGGGGGGTGATTTGAATTTTTTTTTTTTATTTTACTAGGTTCCCTAGGGGACTATAATAATCAGCAGTCTGATCGCTAATTCATTTCTCATCAGAGCTGCATCTAAATTTAACTTTTTACCATTTACAAAAATTGATACACATGTCATTGTGAATTATATTGCTAGGTCAGTTTTACCATATAGATAGCAGGATAAATGGGGGGGGGGGGGGGAGGAACAAAAAAAAAACAAAAAAAAAAAACAAGTGAACGACAAGACTCAAAACTACAACTAAAAAATAAAAATAATCCTCATGACATTATGTGGATAGAAATATAAAGTTCTTGTAAAATGGAAAATAGCTCAGTCGTGAAGGGTTAAGTGAATGCAAACCGTAAAAAAAAAAAAAAAAAAAAAAAAAAAATCTGTTAAAGAATCTTACTGTATATCTGGTTTCTCTCTTATTTCAAAAGATAGAAAATGAGCATCTTACCATCAAATAAACTGAGGTCTTTACGTAATCCTGGTCCATACAGCCCTTCTAGAATGCTCTCGAAGCCTGGAAAAGAAAAATTGGGATTATAATTTTCCTGATTAATTACCTGTCAAAACAGTCCAAGGCAGGAGTTAAGAGATTTTCAAACAAGAGTTCGGGAAAGATCTGTAAGGGACTGGGCCGCAAATAAAGTGGGGGAAAAAAAAAATGGATCACTCCTGTTTTTTTTGTTTTTTACTTACTGGAAAATCTTTTTCATGGTAATAAATGTAGATTGTTTTCTGACTCCCAGAGTCAAGGCCCTGAATCTCTCTCCTGATGGGTGAACATCATTATCAGAGGTCTTGGTTGTGCTGGTCCTCGGGGGAGACCATCATCCTTGTGATAAAGCTATAGGCTGGCTAAGTCATGAAGAGTGTGTAAAGACACAACGCTGATGATAAAAACACCCAAAATAAGGGGAACAGCACAGCGCACAATTCTAAGCTAAGGTATTCCATGCTTGTCTTACAGATAAATGTACACATTTACTGAAAAGGCCAGGTCAACCGAGCCTCAGGTAGACCCAACGTTATGGGATGCTTGAATTTATAAGCTGGCAAAAATGTTTTGTGCATGTGCTGGAAACCCACCGGCAGGGCTGATCTGCTTTCCCGTGCAGAGATCCAGCAATCACAGGATGGACAGGCCCTAAGGGTAAGTTCACAAAGTGCGTTTTTCGCAGTTTTCGGGTGCGTTTTTGCTCAGAAAACTGCATGACTTTGCTTCCCCAGCAAAGTCTATGAGTTTTCATTTTTTTGCTGTTTGCACACAGCGTTTTTTTTCAGCTGCGTTTTTGTGGTGCCACAAAGACGCAGCATGTCAATTATTCCCGCGTTTTTCCCTGCGCTTTTCATCCATTGAGTGCAATGGGATGTTGAAAGACGCAATGAGAAACGCAAATAGCTGCGTTTTGGTGCGTTTCTAAGACCAAAAACGCAGCTATAAACGCAGGAGGTGGGTAGTAAAGTGACATGTACAGGAAGAGGATTCCTTCTGTCAGTAAACACAGAAGCGTGAATCCTCCCGGTACCGTCACCGCCGCGTCCACCTCCCGTCCTGTGCATGTATGCTGCCGTGCGGCGCCATGTCTGGGCGGGAGGTGGAAGCGGCTGCGAAAACAAAAGTGAACAGTAGAAAGAAAAAAAATAATTCATACTCACCTGTCTGCAGCCTCCCGGTGCCATGCTCCTCTCACGGTATCCCCGCTCCGGCTGTGTGCAGACGGCTGGGACACCTCCGATAGATGCAGGACCTGGCGATGGATCACCTGATGCAGTCACCTGACGCATCAGGTGATCGTAAGTATCGCGGTGACGCGGGCGCCCGGCCGGTTTAAGCTATCAGCGGATGCGTCAGGAGACTTCATCCCTGATTACAGGCAGCTGCTGCAGCGATCGGACAGGATCAGACTCCTCCAATCGCTCCAGGAGCTGCCGGTAATCAGCACATGAGTTTTTTTTTTTTTTTTTTGCACCGATGCATCTGCTGATTGTATAAACGGCTTCTATACAATCAGCTGATGTGTGATGTGCTTCAGCCCCTAGAACCTGATACATCTGATCGCTTTGCCTTCCAGCAAACCGATCAGATGATATTGTATCCAAATTGGACGGCGCAGGACCCTTGACCCAGGATTACTGCGGAGGGGGGTTCTTTATTTCAATAAAGATGGAGTCACTAATTGTGTTGTGTTTTATTTCTAATAAAAATATTTTTCTGTGTGTTGTGTTTTTTTTTTTTTCATCTTTACTAGAAATTCATGGTGGCCATGTCTAATATTGGCGTGACACCATGAATTTCAGGCTTAGGGCCAGCTATACAGCTAGCCCTAACCCCATTATTACCCAGCGAGCCACCCGGCATCAGGGCAGCTGGAAGAGTTGGATACAGCGCCAGAAGATGGCGCTCCTATGAAAGCGCCATTTTCTGGGGTGGCTGCGGGACTGCAATTTACAGCGGGGGTGCCCAGAAAGCATGGGCACCCTGCACTGTGGATTCCAATCCCCAGCTGCCTAGTTGTACCCGGCTGGACTCAAAAATTGGGCAAGCTCACGTCTTTTTTTTTAAAATTATTTCATGAAATTCATGAAATAATTAAAAAACAAAGGGCTTCCCTATATTTTTGGTTCCCAGCCGGGTACAAATAGGCAGCTGGGGGTTGGGGGCAGCCCGTACCTGCCTGCTGTACCCGGCTAGCATACAAAAATATGGCGAAGCCCACGTCATTTTTTTTTGGTTGGGGGGGGGGGGGGGGGGGGCAAAGAAATCCTGCATACAGTCCTGGAAGGAGGATGCTGAGCCTTGTAGTTCGACAGCTGCTGTCTGCTCTCCTGCATACACTATTGGAGTATGCTGAGCCTTGTAGTTCTGCAGCTGTCTGCTCTTCTGCATACACTAGTGGAGAATGAAGAACACATTGAAGAAGGAAATGACATCAGACCTTTTTTTGTTCACTGATAAAAAACGCATAAAGACGCAGTGAGCAAAAACGCAGCAAAAAACCGCACCAAATCGCGTGCGGTTTTTGCCGCTTTTTTTGCCGCGGGTGCGGTTTTTGCCGCAAAAAAACGCAGCGTCAAAAAAACGCAGTGTGTGAACCTAGCCTTAAGATGAATTATCAGTGCCGATGCTGCGGTACACTACATAGGGTCATTATGTGCGGTGCAGCTGGCAAATAAAGATGCAGAAGTGATAAACCCTTCTCCCCGGGGTCCACATCTGTATCGGACAGTGGGGGCAGGAACCAGACTGCTCCAGAGACTGCAGGAGCTAATAGTACAATACATTACCAGCGGTGCAGAGAGAGCCCATAACCAAACATGGGAAACTGCAGCTTGGTTATCAGGTAAGAGGGGTCTTATAAAGTGATGGCATAACGCAGCAATATGCTATCGCTTTTTGAATGGTGAGGGTCAGAGCTAGGACCTCAATCGATTCCAAGAGTAAAAAGGACCACCCAGCTGTGCAAGTAACTGACCATAGTGGTGGGGTCACTTACATGGAGATCTATGCACAGGAGAGTCCCAGAGGCTGGGCCACCAACCATCGTGATGGCAAGTCCTAGCCAAAGGCCTTCACTTTAGGACAAAGGAAAGCCACTTCAATACACAACGTTTACAAGGAGCTGCTACAATCTCTCAGGTGCTTTTCAATGTTATCGGAGGTAAAAATGCATGAAAATCTGCGGTCAGTGGGAATTAGTCACTTCACATGGGATGATTTGCACATGTAAGATAAGATACAACTATTTCGAAACACGTAAAAAAGCAACGATTTATCAAAATGTTCCTACTTTTATGAGCCATCACTAGCATTCATAACCACTTAAAAGCGTATTTCAGTTTCCAAAAAAATATTACCCAGTTAGGCTACTTTCACACATCAGTTTATTTTCCCCATCAGGCACAATCCGGGAAAAAAAAAAAAACAAAAAAAAAAACAAAAACTGATAAAATCTGATCCGGCACCGGATCAGTTTTATCCGCATTGATTTGTATTAGCCCCGGATTGTGCCTGATTGCCTTGCATTGCATCCAGTTTTTGCCGGATCTGGTGTAATTGGCTAATGCGGCGGCTGGATGGAACGTCTCTTGTAACGTTTTTTTGTCTCTGACAAAAAAACGCATTGCGCCAGATCCAGCCTGATTTACAGTGGAAGCCTATGGACGCCGGATACGGCATAATGCGGCAAAAACCGGATGCGGCCGTCGGATACGTTTTTGTTTTTTTTTTTTTTAAACTGAGCATGCTCCAATTATTGTAAAAAAATGGATCCGGCAAAAAAAGACGAAAATGATGCAAAAACGGATGAGCCGGATCAGTTTGACGGATCCGGTATACCAGATCTGTATATGAAAAAAAAAAAAAAAAAAAAAAAGATACGGCGCATCTTGCATATTCTGCGCTGGATCCGTTGCATCAGGCACACGTTGGATTGTGCCTGATGCCAAAAAAAAAGGTTGTGTGAAAGTAGCCTTAGGCTGCTTTCACACATCCGGCTTGAGCTCTGCGGCTCAATCCGGCTGTGCAAGCTATGCAACGGATGCGGTGAAAACACCGCATCCTTTGCATAAGTTTTTTCTTTGCGGCCCGTCCGGTTTTTGCCGCTTGCGGCATGCTACTGAGCATGCGCAGTGGCAAAAACCGTATGCGGCAGCCGGATGCGGTTTTTGCCGCATCGCGCCGCATCCGGCCGCCATAGGCATGCATTGAAAAATGCGCCGCATCGGCCGAATGCAGCGCGATGCGGGTTTTTTTGCCGCACGAAAAAACGTGCTAGCCAACGTTCCATCCGGCCTCCGCATCGGCTAAATCTGCCACATGCGGCAAAAACCGGATGGAACGCAAGGCCATGCGGCACAATGCGGCACTGATTAAAGTCTATGCAGACAAAACGCAACCGGCAGCAAAAAAAAAACGGTTGCGATTTTTCTGCAAAGTGCCGGAGTGTGCCGCATTGCAGAAACCGGAGGTGTGAAAGCAGCCTTACTGGATCAGTGATGGTTAGATTGCTGTGGGCAGCAACGCTAAGAGCCCCACAAATCACAGGAACCAGGCACTTATGTCCCCGACCTGCCCGAGCCACAAGACCATGGCCAAGAGTTGTTGAATGGTGCCTGCCTATTCCACTGTCTATGGACGGGGAAGAAAGCGCAGAGCGGCGCTGCCCATCATCACTAACATAGCGGCAGGACACATTCATACCGCTCCCATGGCTGGGGGAGAACAGAGGACAAAAGTCTCCTGTACTGGGGCACAGTGGGGTTTTAGAACTTGGATAGACCTTTATTTTTTTTCCTTTATCTGCATAGGAATAAAACTGATAACAACCAAACTAAAAAGATACTAAAAAGAACCAACTAACAACTACTGCCACACAATAGACGGACTATAAAGGCAACGCTCGCACAGTGACAGATGCCGACAATCTAATTTATGGAGGATAAAGAGCGTTACCTGGTCTCTCCGATACAGATTTCATTTTATGTACTGCTCTATTAAACTTGTAAGCAACTGACCACTTATCACTTGGGGTTTCCATAGGAACTGATGAATAATGTATATGACACAAATACCGTTTCCATGGAATCAGAAAATTTCTTAATACCTCTATACATTCAGCAGGTTAAAATTATCTCATGTCAATTTGTGAAATGAAATACAAGGGAATAACAGATGCATGAAAAGATTTCTGAGATTTGCCTTAGTATCTACAGGGGGGTACCAGACTCCACACAAAAAAAAAAAATACACATTAATTAGTTTTAGACCTGAAGAGGCCCGTGTACTGATTATGAAAATCAGTACCAAAATGGCTGTATAAACCCAGTTTTAATTTGAGCCTGTACTCAAAACTGTTTCACTATTAGGCAGATAACAGATTATACAGACTCTCTGACATGGACTGTCAAAGTACACCAGCCTCCCCTGAGGTGTCAGCGGAGGGGGTACACCGGACAACATGGTAGGAGCCAGATAACGACATTAAAACGACAAAAAAAAAAAAAGACAGTGAGAACACAGGCATGCATGAACTGTATGTGTTAACCCTTACAGCATGATTGATTTAGCTTCCATAGCAAAAACCTGCTGACAGATTCCCTTTAAATTATTTTAAACTCCGTTGCCACCCTTGTGAATAGTCAGTTAAAAGTTTTCCGGATTTGCATGCAAAGCAAAAGGAAATTGAATTCTGGCAAAACCAAATTTGTGAGATTAAAGGCAAATATGAATACTACTGGGCCGCGTTTTTGGGTGTGTTTTTGTTCTAAAAACTGCATGAATTTCCTTCCCCAGCAAAGTCTAGGAGATTTCATTTTTGCTGTCCGCACAGTGCAGTTTTTTTAGCTGCATTTTTGTAGTGACTACAAATATGCAGCATGTAAATTCTTTTTGCGTTTTGTCCCTGCGGTTTGGGAGGGCTGGTATTTGGCCAGATGCTGCTCCCCTTATAAAGGCTATGGGGACCAGAATCGAGCACAAAGAGATTGGAGCAAGCGCTACATACTCACCGATGACCGGGCGGCTGTCACACTGCTCCCGTGGCAGTTCTTTCATCTTCCAGAGCCAGCTGCTCATTAAGCTCATAACATATTCACTCCTTCCCTGATCACAGGTGGCTGTAATTGGTTGCAGACAGACCTGCCCCCACGCTGAGTGACAGCTGTCTGACTACAGCCAATCACAGACGTCGATGGGCGTCTATCGTACAATAAATTAAATAATTTAAAAAAAATGACGTGCAGTCCCCCCCCCCCCCCCCTTCAATTTTGATAACCAGCCAAGATAAAGTCTCACAGCTGGGGGCTGGTATTTTCAGGCTGGGGAGGCCCACGTTATTGGGAGCCCCCCCACCCCCTCCCCCAAGCCTAAAAATATCAGCCTGCAGCCACCCAGAATTGACGCATCCATAAGATGCAACAGTCCTGGGACTTTCTTCTGGCTCATCCCGATGCCCTGATGCGGTGGTAATCAGGATAATAAGGAGTTAATGGTAACCCAGAAGTCCTAGCTTAGACCGGTTTCACACATCCGGTTTGCTGGATCCGGCGCTCTCCCATACAGTGACTACAGTACAGTGACAGCGCAACAAGCGCCGGTCACATGCTGTCATGTGACCCGGAAGTTACAGCGCTGTCACTGTACTGTATTGTCTGTACGGGAGAGCGCCGGATCCAGCAAACCGGCGAAAAGCCGGATGTGTGAAACCGGCCTAAGTGATGGCATGCGTCTATGAGACACCCCCTCATCACTAAGCTATAAGTGAAAGTAAATAAACACAATCACCCAAAAAAATCCTTTTATTTGAAACAAAAAAGCCCTCTTTCACCACTTTTTCAACCCCTAAAAACACCCCTCCAGGTCCGACGTAATCCACACGAGGTCCCACGACGCATCCAGCTCTGCTACATCTGACAATCACAGAGCGGCTATAGAGCACGACTGCGCTCTGTGAGGGTAAAGCCGCAAGTGAAGTGAGCCGCGTGGGATCAGCGGTGACTTCAGCTGTCATTGCACATCACCTGACTGAAGTCACCACTGATCTCGCGCTCACTTCAGTTGTGGCCGGATTTGCGGTCACAAGTGGAGGACTTTCATCGCACATCAGCTGACTGAAGTCTTCCACTTGTGACCGCATGTCAGGCCGTGGCTGAAGTGAGCGCGAGATCAGCTGTGATTTCAGTCAGGTGATGTGCAGTGACACCGCACATCACCTGAGTCACGTCACCGCTAATCCCGTGGCTCACTTCAGTAGAGGTCTGACAAATGGAGGATTCCTGCGTTTTTTTAAGCCAAAAACACTGCTCAAAGTAGTCACCACAAAGAAAAACGCATCTGTGCTTAAAAAAAAAAAAAACCCCAAACAAACGCAGCGTGCGCACATAGCCTAAGTAAGCTAAACACTGGACTGCAGGAGACATTGTAGCGGCTGCGGGGGGTTTGCTCACAGAACATTGTCTGAATGTCGCCAACCCATATCAGCTGTGCTGAACACTCCTTTTACTATGTAATTTTTTTCCAATGTCCCTTCCAAACAGTCAATGACTGAGGAATTTAAAAAAAAAAAATTTGATTTTTTTTTTAGTGGCCAAAAGCAACAAAAAAACTGATGTACCAAGAATAATTCAGCCATTGCACATGCGTATCAATGGTTTATATACAGAAAATATACAGTGATGACATGGAATACATTTTGCTTGAATTCAGCAGATTTTGATTGAAAGCCACAATTTGGTCTTAAACCGAAATAGTTCCAAGTATGCTCTCTAAATATTTCCAGATTCATATAGAACACCAATTAAGACACTTTATAGTGTGTAATAATTAACTGTAAAGCACAATTAATGGCATACTGGGAAGGAGAGAAAAAAACAAAACAACCAAGAAAACCCTTTCCCTATGAATTCCCCCATTACTGGCGAGTGAAGTGTTGGATTGTGTGACAGCGAGATATCGGAGGAGTCCCCGGGCTCTGCCTTCAATATATATTACAGCAGACGGTCTGTACCTGTGGTATCCCAGGCACATTACATCACACAAATGAAAGGGAATCTGTCACCACTTTGACATTTTTACACTGTTAATATGGGCATACCGGTTATAGACTGCTGAAAAATCCATACCTGTATGTCTCATCAGATGGCTTGTTGTGGAAATACTATATCACTTTACATAAATGAGCACTTCCAGGCTATGGGGCGGATGTTGCCTGGAAGATAACTCCGCCTCAAGAAAATATTTTAAATAAATGGGGTATTACCAGTGTGATACATAACTGACACAGAACAGGAGAAATTACATTTGTCGTCTTTCAAACATTTGTGCAGCTCTCTGAGCTCTGCTTCATTGCAACACTGCCTGCAAGCTGAAGGCTGAACAGGCACCTGCAGAAGTGTCAGTTAGGCCCAGGACAGACTGCTAGTTAAAGGGAACCAAACATCAGGATTTTCGTGTATAAGGTGCAGCCAGTGCAGTGCTGGCACTATCATGCACAGGCTGTGCATACCATTAGTGGGCAGCTCTGATTTAGGCTGCGAAATCCAACTTTATAAAGTTTGAAAATTCATCATGTTTTGAATTGACACCACCCCCCCCCCCCCCGCCCCCGCTTCCTGTTCCTCCCTCTGGCTGTATGCAAATTTCTAATCTTCTGTTACACGGCGTCGGAGTTAGCGCCTGCGCATAGCGCTCCTCTCCAGCGCCGTGTTTCTGAAGCCCACAGCATTATAGTGCATGAGAGGGCGGCGCATGTGCCCTCGCTTCTTCAGATCTGTTGTGACCGCGGGAGCGCGCACGGTGTCACAACAGGACTGGAGAACAGCTGATCTTACCCCGATTAGCTGCAGCAGGCTTCTGCTATGATATCGTCTGCTGCAGCTAATCGGTAAGATCAGCTATTCTCCAGTCCTGTTGTGACACCGTGCGCGCTCCCGCGGTCAGAACAGAGGGAGGGAGGAACAGGTGGCGGGTGTTGGAGGGGGGGAGAGGGGAGAGGAATCCACGTGCATAACCCGCACAGACATTAGCAGCAGAGGTGCACACGTCAATTCAAAAACATGATGAATTTTCAAACTTTATAAACTTGGTTTTTACAGCCTAAACATCCGAGCTGCCCACTAATGGTATGTACACAATGTGCCCGATAGTGCCAGCACTGCTGCACCTTATACACGAAAATCCTGATGTTTGGTTCCCTTTAAACGGTCCGAGTGAAATGAGATTTAAAAATCGCATTCCACTCTGACCAATGTTACTCTATGGGGCAGCACCCATGTGCCATTTTTTTCTCAGCCCTGATCAGAGCAAGAAAACCATCACTACATGCTGCAGGTAGAATCCAATCCATTTTCATTCGCAGCCATACAAATCTGTGGGTGCGAGTGAAACATCGCATTGCACTCAGATGACACCAGAGTGCAGTGTGATAGTCTCATCAGCTGATTATGGAGGAGATTAATCCCTCCCTTTCCTCAGCAGCTCTGATTCGATCGCAAGATCAGATCAGAGTCGCATGGCTCTCAGCTCATGCTCGCCGCAGAGTGGGGGCTCGGGGGGTGATTAGCATAACGCATCCGATGCGCTCACGTCAGATGCTAAATGCTTGTGTGGCCTTAGCCTTAAAAATCACATACAGCTCTGCAGTGAGAGCAGACAGCGGACATCACACTGGTAACTCCCTATTTAAAATAAGCACTGGTGGCGGCATTATCTTCCAGGCAGCATCTGCCTCATAGCCTGGAAAAGCTCATTTACATAGTGACAAAAGATATTTAACAAGGTATCTTATATGACACAAAAGGTATGGGTTTTTTTTTTTAGCATTTATAACCAGTATGTCCACATAAAAAGGTAAAAGTGGTGACAGATTTCCTTGAAGCCTCATACTCTTAATTTAGCGGAGGAAAGCTCATAAAAAAGGATAGAGGGGCTGTGTCACACGACTAACCATGGAGTAGATATTCCTTAAAATACAAACAGCACCACACACAGGTAAGAAATCTCACGAGAGACTGTCCGATGCTTGATGGTTCCTAACTGTTTACTGTCTCTGATAAATCCCTTGGAAATAGGCAGACCAAGCCACTACACCGTATATCCTCCACTGTTCCTATTATAGCATAGTCCAGTATTTGAGAAGTCACTCTTGATGACCAGGCGTGCTGGAGTCAGATGCTCCCGATTCCCTGACATGTGCACGCCTCTTATGAATCAGAAACGTCGGACTATCAGCATTCGCCTCTATGCTGCACCACAAATCCTCCCTCCTCCCGTAAGATTTGTGGCGTAAGGAAAGAACACCACTGCTCATCGTGAATTTGATCAGCAGGGGTCACCATGCCCCTCATCCTGCCCCAAGTCCACCTTAGGCTTAGTTCACATTTCCGTTAAAATGTATCAGTCACAATCCGCGGCTCTGGTAAACAACGGCATCCGTTTAGCGGATTCCGTTGTGTCCCATAGACTTTTATTAGTGGCGGATTGCAACTGATGACCTTGCGTTGAATCCGCTGCACCGCAGTCAGTCGTTTTTTGACTGACAGTCGGGTGGGAGCAACGCAGAATGTAACGTTTCTCTGGCCATCAAAATTAACGTGCCGCGCAGGAATCTGTCGCCATCCGTCACGCTTGTAATGGATGTCTATGGTGCTGGATTCTGTCGTAATCGTCTCAACAGAATTCAGCGCTGGATTCCGTCATGCTCTACTGAGCATGCCCAGCATGTTTGGCACACCCACTGGGCTGTCCCAAACACAAACGGATCATGACTGATCCGTCAAAAAAAACTGAGACGAATAGCGCATGTAATGGACGCGACGGATCAGTTTTTTCACAGGATTCCTGTGAAAAAACACATCCATTGCGTCAGTTGACATCTAAAAAACAACTGATTCGGTGCGGACGGACCTGACGGATTTAAAACAACGGAAATGTGAACCTAGCCTTAGAGATGAAATTTTACAATGCTTTTCTGGCATAACAGCTTTGATGAGTAAAGCTTGTGATGCCCTCTTCCGGGCTCCGTGCGCTCCTCATACAGGCTGTAAAGTATCAAGCACAGGAATTTTAAATCATTACAATTTATGATAATCTTAAATCCAAGAACTAAATGGAGTCAGGTCTTTAGTGTTTTATGTCGTTTTTCGGTACTTGTGAGAATCCTGCCTGCGGAGATTTCCCCGAGGTCGTGAGTCACATTTATTATTCTGCATTCCTTCTTTCCTTGCCTTATCCACCGAGCAGCTTCTAATATTGGATATTTACTGAAGGTTCTGAGCATTGATTTACAGAACTCACTATAGTGCAGCTAACGTCTAAAATATAAGATCGCATAGCTTGTAAATTAATAAAATAGGTTAAAAGGTTAGTCGAGACTTATTATTTTTGCTCAAGGTGCTAATTGCCAACTACCTGCGTGTTCTGGATGGTGCCGCTCCCTGCCGGCTCAGAGCGGCCGCAGATCGCTCCCACAGCTTCCTCAGACGTCACGCTGAGAGCACAATGACTGCTCTTCTGCTGTCGATGACATACCGATTGACAGATGTCTCCCCGCTGCATGAGACGAGGCGGTAGTCAATCAGCATGACATCTGCAGTGACACCCATTCTACTTGGAAGGGGTCGAGTAGCTTTTGTAGAGGGGGCAAATGAAATAGGGCAAATGATGACTGAGCCCGCAGAGTTTGTCCCCATACAGAATAGGCAGGCAGTTACATCCCTGGCTATTTGTTTTTAGCTCCATACACAAAAATAATAAAGTCATGGATAACCCCTTTAAAAGGGGTTGACCACTACTGGGCCACAAACATGCTGATTGAGTAGGGGGGTTTAGCCAAGTTGTGGACATGTCTCGTGCCAGGAACAAGCTTACAGCAGCAGAAACCTCCTTCCCCACACTTGTGTCTATAAAAGGGAAAATGGGTAGATTAAAGATCAATATGTCACAGATCTAAATGGACAATTTAAAACTAACAGACCTTTGCTAAAATGTTTAGGATGCATTTCTTTGAAGAGAAAAAGCAAAATGAGTAAATAAATGACAAATACCTCAAGAGTGTCATGGTGACTAACCAAATAGAAAGGAAAGCCGGATGAACACTCGTTACCAACAGCAAGCTCTTCACACGCGCATCCTCAGCTTAGCCATTGGGAAAACGCAGCTGCCAAACAGCGGATTATCTCCATGCACAACAAAGGTTTGGGCACACTGCAATCCCATATGCATTATCAGAGAGGAGCACAATACACAAGCTTTACCCACAGTACTGCAACAAAGTGAAAGGTTAAATCATTAAAGGGGTTATCCGGCTTAATTTGCTTTTTTTTTTATTATTTCCCTATTGGGCTACATTGGGGCAGGTAAGTAGATAGAGACCACTTACCTGCCCTGCTGTCAGCCCCTGTTCCCCGGCTCAGAGCGGTCATGTGACCGCTCCTGCCGCGATTTTGCTGCTTCCGGTCATTTCATGTCAACATGGGCAGGGCCATGTTGACATGCAAATGTGGAAACAGCATGTCGCCTCCCTGCTAGGCTGTATAGTGCGAGGAGTCACCGCCCCCGTCCCTGCACCCTCCCACACATTCCCCCGCACCTCTTTTACTCTCCAGTAACCTCCCCCTGCACTGCTGTGGGGTCCGTGACCTGGGGGCAGGGCCTGGCGGCGGCTGCCGTGGTGTCAGCGCCAGCACCGGCCCCCTGCTCAGGATCACACATTCAAATGTACCGCATCACAGATCACCGATGCCGGTATATTTGAAAGCGCTGATGAGAAGGAGCGTTGCGCTGCTTCTCATCACTGCACACTGTCTGTGCGCTCTTCAGCACAGTGGTGACGTCACTACTGTGCTGATATGTCCAGAGCACAGACAGCGCGCGAACGTGCAGGAGCGGCGGGGACCGAGGAAGGGTGAGTGAGTACGTACGTACGTGCGTGCGTGTGTTGCACAGCCCGATGTGTGTGTGGTGCAGAGCCTGATGTGGGGCTGTTATTTGCAATGCTGTAGTGTGCTGCCCTGCCGCGTGCTGCCCTGCCGCGTGCTGCCCTGTAGTTTTAACAGGTCAGGTGATGGGGCAGAATATACTGACAGGGAATGTGTGTGCAGGGGGCGGGCAAAGGGTGGGGCTGGACACTGAGGCCGGGCGGTGCCAGCTCTGACTGAGGTTTAGCACAGGAAGTGGTCAGTTTGCTGGAGCTGAATGTAAACAAGAAGCTGCAGAGAATAAAAGGGTGAATTCAAGAGGAACAAAAGTTAGAAAACAAAAAATAACAACGTAGGGATGATTAATATGACAATACAGCACAGATTAGCTTAAACTCAAACATTTTTGTTATGTCGGACAACCCCTTTAATGCTTGCTTAAAAAGGAACCTGTCACCAGAGATTTGGGGCCTATAAACTGCGGCCACCACCACTGGGCTCTTATATACAGCATTCTAACATGATGTATATAAGAGCCCAGGCCGCTGTGTAGAACGTAAAAAATCACTTTACAATACTCAACTAAGGGGTGGTGCGGTGCAGACTGGTGGGATGGGCGTCTCCGTTCTCTGGTACAGGCGCCTCCTCTTTCAGCCATCTTTGTCATGAAGCACCCTACATCGTCCACGCTAGCTGGCATTGAAGTCCCGCGCAATCTGCTCATGGCAGATCAAAGTGCGCCTGGGCGGGACCTCGACTTGGAAGGGGTAGATCCGTTTTTACATTTTCCAAACGGGTCCAAAAACGGAATGATTACAGGACATGGATCCAAAGCCTTACAGTGCTTTTATGGCCATACCTTTACTTTAACTGGTTAGATTGTGATAACAGGTTCTCTAATCTCCTTGGCAACAAGCTGCAAACAATGTAAAACAAAAGCTCTCATACCAGCAAAAATAGAGAAGATAGAAAAAGAAAGTCAATTGCAAACTTGCTAATTTTTACACAAACTACACCAATTTTGTAACATTAGAACAACAACAGGCAGAACTACATGCAGCCGACCCATTCCTGTGAGGAGAGTGTGCGGTCATGCCGGGTGATGCGATGCGAGACTCGTGCAAGTCCCTCGCAAGTGTGACTCCGGTTAAGAGGAACCACATGCGGCTTTGTTATTTAAATTTAAATAAAAAAAAAAAAAATAAAGACGCGTGGTCCCCTCTTTTTGATACCCAGTGAAGAAAGCACGACAGCTTAGATCCATTAGATGCGACAATCCCGGGGCTTTACGTGGCTCTTCCTGATTGCCTTGGTGCGCTGGCAATCGGGTTATAAAGGAGTTAATGGCAGCCCAAAGCAGCCACTAAGTCCTGGATTAGTAATGGCAGAGTCTATGACACCCTGTTACTAATCTGTAAGTGAAAGTAAATAAGCAGACACCGATAAAATCCTTTAATTTGGAATAAAATACAAAAACCTACCCTCTTTCACCACTTTATTAACCTCAACAATCCCCTGCAGGTCCAACATAATCCACACAAGGCCCTACGACGATTCCAGCTCTGCTACATCTGTTACAGCGAGCGGCCATGGAGCATGACTGCTTGCTGTGCGCTCCAGAGAATGAACGAGAGATGACTGATTTAAGTCGGACAAGGTCACACAGGCTGGGGGCACGTCTGCCTGCAACCAATCACAGAGGCCAGGCCGGCCTGTGGGCTAAGAAAGCAGTGCTGAGTGCATATGGACGGGCAATGCTGAGGCCACAGGAGCTGCGTATAGCTGCGCGGGAGAAGTGTACAGCTGCAACGGAGCCTAGGTAAGTATTTTCATTTTTTTTTTTTTTTTTTAACTTCGAGTGCCGGATCCAAACAGCCAGAATCCCAGGCCCGGGAAACCGCGTGGATCCGGACTTTTAGGCTATGTGCCCACGCTGCGTATTTACCGCGGATTTTGCCGCGGATTTGCCGAAAATCTGCAGCAGCGGCACTTCCAAGCCATTTCAATGGCATTTTGGAAATGCTGTGCCCATGCTGCGGATTTTTCCGCGGCGGATTTGCCGCGGATTTTGATCCGGAAAAATCTGCAGCATGTCAATTATTGTTGCGGATTTTGTTGCGGATTTTTCCCATGCAAGTCAATGCAAGGTGTAAAATCCGCAAGAAATCCGCAGGTCTGTTCCCACAGGCTCTTTTTCCTGCGGATTTGGTGCGGATTTCGCAAACAAATCCGCAGGAAGTGATGTAGGATAGTTCAGGAAGAGGAAGTTTCACCATTTTGTAGTGTAGAGTAGTGGCAGTGTAGTCGTGTTGTGTCCGGACTCTGGATTGCCAGCTAAAAGCAGCTAGTTACAGGCTGCTTGCTTTTAGCTGGCAAAACAGGATCCCAGGTCTTTTTTCACAATTCTTTTAAAAAAATAAAAAAATGTGCTCCGCTGTATTTTCACTGTCCAGCCCGATGCAAGCAAGCAACTGAGGGCTGTGCTTCTCAGCGGGATAAGGCTGAAGCATTCTCTGCCCCTCCCGCTGAGAAAAACAGTCCTCAGCTGCCCCTGAAAATGGCGGCTCCGTTGTGAAGCGCCATTCACAGGTGCTGTACCGAGGCTCATCCAGCTGCCCTGATGCATTTGGCTGGCTGGGTAATATGGGGTTAATGCCAGTTTTCTGCAAACTGGCACTAAGCCCGAGGTTCATAATGTCATGCCTGTGTAGACACGGCCATTATGAACCTCCGTTTGGTACTAAAGAAAAGAAAACACTTTTTTTAAAATTTTTATTTGAAAGAAAAACACACAAACATCCCTGATTGCCATCTTTATTACTCCCCGAATCCCCCGACGATAATCCATGACAGCTCCGATGTGCACCCGGCTGACCCGGGCACTGACGTCAGCCGGTGACAGCAGCCGTCAGTGTATTATTAAATGCTGCACAGCTCTTTTCCGGCAGCTGGGAACGTCTGATATCAGAGCCCTGGTCAGCTGACTTAATTCGCGAGCGCAGGCGGGTCAGCTGACTGCACACCGACAGCTGACGATGTGCAGTCATGTGACCCGGGCACGGACGTCAGCCGGTCCCAGCAGCCGTCAGTGTACGAGATGCTGCAAAGCTCTCTTCCGTCTGCTGGGACCGGCTGACGTCCGTGCCCGGGTCACATGAGTGCACATCGGCCGACTATTCAGCTGTCGATGAGCACTCAGCTGACCCGCCCGCGCTCGCGAATTAAGTCAGCTGACCAGGGCTCTGAAGTCAGACGTTCCCAGCTGCCGGAAGAGCGCTGTGCAGCATTTAATACACTGACGGCTGCTGTGACCGGCTGACTTCTGTGCCCGGGTCAGCTGATGCTGTGAAGTCAGCTGACCCGAGCTCAGCTATGAACTGAGCTGACCCGGCCAGTGAGTTCTGCCGCTCCCAGCAGCCGGCAGAGAGCTTTCCTGTGATATTGTCCTGGATTAACCTCTGAGGCTTGGGAGTAATAAAGATGCCAATCAGGGATGTATGTGTGTTTTTCTTTCAATTAAAATTTTTAATAAAGGTGTTGTTTTCTTTTTTCCCAAATGGAGGTTCATAATGGCCATGTCTACACAGCCATGACATTATGAACCTCGGGCTTAGTGCCAGTTTGCAGAAAACTGGCATTAACCCCGTATTACCCAGCCAGCCAATGCATCAGGGCAGCTGGATGAGCCTCGGTACAGCACCTGAGAATGGCGCTTCACAACGGAGCCGCCATTTTCAGGGGCAGCTGAGGACTGTTTTTCTCAGCAGGAGGGGCAGAGAATGCTTCAGCCTTATCCCGCTGAGAAGCACAGCCCTCAGTTGCTTGCTTGCATCGGGCTGGACAGTGAAAATACAGCGGAGCACATTTTTTTTTTTTTTAAATAACAGTGAAAGGGAACATGGGACCACATTTTTTGGCTATAAGCTGCGGCCACCACCACTGGGTTATTATATACAGCCTGTTAGAATGTAAGAGTCCAGTGGTGTTGGCAGAGCCCAGTGGTGTTGGCCGCAGCGTTTCTGTATAAGCATACTGTGAGACTGCTAACAAAATGGATAATGGAGAAGAAAGGAGGGTTGGGACAGGAAATGACATAAAGAGACTTTTTTGCCTTCAAAACAGTCAAAGCTTTATTCAGAAACACAGAGTACAATGGACAAAATCCGCATCGAAATCCGCGTCAAATCCGCAGCTATGCTAAGGTGCGGATTCTGGGGGAAAGCTGCGGATTTTGAGGCAGAAAAATCCGCAGCAACATTCTCTCGTGGACACAGCCTTACAGTCCGGGTCCGCCCAGCTCTGTGACCTGTGCAGAGGTCATTGTGCAGGGAGGGGTAGGAACAGAGATGTAATCTTCTAGTATTGTGACTGGTGTATCCAACGCTAATGTGAAAAAATATATGGCAACCTGAGGACAGGTAACTCATCACAAGCTCAGAAAATCCCTTTATTATAAGTTCTTATTGTCTGTTAAATAGCCTTACCAACAGACAACTGCAAAACAGAACAAAAAAAAAAAAAAAAAAAACAACCCACAGGAAACATCTGGTATGGCTTTGTTTAGAAGCCTTCGATAATAAAGACAAAGGCATACAAGTAGCCTAAAAGTCAGCCAAATACTTCTAATTCTGAAACGTGTCAGTCCGTCCTATTACAATTCATTGATATTTTACATATTTTGAAGGACCGCAACAAAATATAAGAACAGCAATAGTCACTAATACAAAGTAATTTCTCCTCATTAACTGAATGTCCCCGGTCACATGCACAGTGGTCATAAATATTCACGAATGGGACAGGAAATGAGCTGTAGGTATACTTTACACTTGCTGTTATATAAGATACTGTCACTGGCCGCAAAGCAGATGCATCGCTGATAGAAGCCAACCAAATAAGAAAAATGCAACCTGAGGCCACGTGCACATGTTAAGTACATTTTTCAGATTGTAAAAGCACTTTTCTTCCCAAAAATTTGTGAGGAAAATGAGGGCTGCGCCTTAGAATTCGAATGCAGCTAACCGGGGGGTGGTGTAGAATGGTGACAAGAGGCAGTGGCGGTCGGAAACATCCAGGAATGTAGCTTACCGGGGGGGTTGTGTAGAATGGTGACAGGAGGCAGTGGCGGTCGGAAACATCCAGGAATGTAGCTTACCGGGGGGTGGTGTAGAATGGTGACAAGAGGCAGTGGCGGTCGGAAACATCCAGGAATGTAGCTTACCGGGGGGGTTGTGTAGAATGGTGACAGGAGGCAGTGGCGGTCGGAAACATCCAGGAATGTAGCTTACCGGGGGGGTGGTGTAGAATGGTGACAGGCAGCAGGGGCGAAGCGGAAAAAACATCCAGGGATGTAGCTTACCAGGGGTAAGAATGGTGACAGGGTGACAGGAGTGATGCTGTTGGCTGTGCGCTGTGGGCAGTAGGGCAGGGGACATCCTGTGAAGACATTGGCGGTGCAGTCTTCAAATAATGGCACCTGGAGTCAGGGCGTGCACAAATGGAGCTCTCGGCTCAAGATCTCATCCGCCCCTGTCTCCTGTGACCCCCCCGCTCCACCCATCCTGTGACCCCCGCTCCACCCACTGCTGCCGTCCCCCACCGGTAACACACCGCCAGATTAGATATTTGGGGAGTCAAAAAAAAAAAAAACCACACACTACTACTTTTTCCAAACCCTAGCATACCATACGCCTTTTATATCTGATATTCCAGCAACCTGGAATGTGTGTCCAAATTAAAAAAAATTTTTTATAGGGTTTGTCCATGACAGACATGACCTGTCTATTGTATAGCTCATTAAAGGGGATCTGAGAAATTTAATTACATATATTTCAATAATAAATTTCTAAACACCTATATTTTGCAAACATAGGTATGCTTAATCTAATCCACAGTCAGGATTTTTAAAAGATGGCAAGTGCCAACTATCACAACTCTATATGTCTAACTCTTCTGAAATCTGCAGCTGTACATTTCAGAACAGTAGAAGTACGGCCTGTGTGAAGAACAAAACATATGCCCTAACACTGTCAGGCTGACTGAGAATATGCCAAGTCTCAATCAGCTAAAGAAAGGTGCTCATCTGCTCCTTTACCTCACTCCGCCCAGTGTCCTGTCAGGGTGACTGACCAGAAGAAGGAGTTCACGATGCCGGACCGGACACACCTCCGAACAAACGTCGTTCCCGAGGAGATTATGTTCGTTTTACTGCACATCCCCCGAAATCTAGGATGGGTTGTGACTGATGAGAGTTGCCATCTTGAAAGTGAACCTGTCAGGTGCAATATGCACACAGGACTACAAGTAATTCTGGGTGCATATTATTAATCCCTGCATCTAGTAGCATACATAGAGATCTTTAGAAAAAGTATTTCTAAAGAGGTTTTTTAATATGCTAATGAGCACAGGGATAGGTCACAAAGGCGTTAGTTCCTGCGCTCATTCCGCCTTCTTAGCGTGTTAGGACAGGGACATGCTAACACGCTATTCAAAGCCCATGGCCCGGCGTCATGTTCAGCAGTGACGCGTGTACCTGTGTGTTGCACCGCCTCAAGACGCCAGGTTAGGGTCCGTGCTCATGGATCAGAAGTCACCGCACTTCGTCATGCGCAGTAGACCTCTGTGAAACCGGGACGCATACACCAGGTTTCATAGTGCACATGACCGGAAGTGCTGGGACTTCTGATCATGCACACTGACCCTACGCTCAGTGTCTGAGGAGATACAACGGTTCTGGGTGCAATTAAGGTTCCCTTAAGAACACTACATAAAGAATACTTTTTTGCTACATAAACCTTCAGTATTTAATTTCTTTTTATATCAGATTGATGATAAATTAGACATCATCCCCCCCCCCCCCCCCACGTGAGCATTTGTCAGTTCCAGTGGTGCCCATATGTAACGAGTGTACGGAGCAGTACACCGCAGCTCCGTTACATTCGTGACTGTTCCCATGTACTACAGTTCAGATTTTATACATGTGAATAGGAGATGTGGGGATGAAGGGTCAGGCTCTGGGCAAAGTTTAAAATAGGGCAGCCACCAGAGCTGGCAACGACTGATACGTGGGGGAGCTGGATGTCGGACACCTACCCATCTGATATTAAATAACCTGTCCAATAAATACAGCAACATGTGATCCCTGGACCTCTAACCATGTCTAGAATGCGGTGATTTCAAATAAAACATTTTTTATTGAATTTACCAATTCCTAGGGTTAAGTAACAAAACAAAATTAACGTAATGCCTAAACAGAACGCCCCCAAAACAAAATGCATGAATCCTCAAATTACACAAGAGTGGCTTATAGAGATTATTCTTTAATTTTCAGTTGAAAACATTGTTTCATTTTGTTCAACTTGCGCAACCATACAATAGATTGGTTAATGTGTTACTTAAGAGTAATTTCTGACACTTGAGCCAAATAACGACAGCTTGGCCAAAGCCCATGTTTACTTGCAGGGTAATTAAAAGAATTGAGTCCACAGTTAATAAGCTTGTATTGTCCATTCAGAGAATATGGTGTCAAACCAAATCTTGGGGGGGGGGGGGTTGGGGAATTAATGAGCTTCCAAATAGGAAAGGGAGGAGAGCGAATTTACCATGGAATACAAAGACCCAAGGACACATCGGAGGCCGAGGGAAAAAAAAAAAAAAAGCTAAGTTAATGAGCATAAACAAAATACTGTAGGAAGAGGTGAACTCCAGTGCAGTTCAACATCCAACCAGGTGACTATGGCTATGTTCACAGTTTAAATTGAAAAATCAACATTAAAAAAAATGTATATTTTTTTAAAAACAAACTTTTTTTTATGCTTTTGTTTTGTTGTAGTATACTACGAAATATGGGGTTTTGTTTCGGTATCACTGTCAGAAGGTAATGTAATGAGAGGATAAGTCTAGTAAAACATGGCTCCATCATAATTTGGAAATGAACCAAGAGCTTGAAATTTAATGCTACATCTGACTGGTGTATTGAAGTAGGAACTCCTGGTGTTGGCAGGCAACTGAACCGACTAAGGTTCCCCTCCTTGAAAAAGCAACAATACCTCTGTGAAACATGCGTTGGTGGTGATCCTGTGGTTCTATATGGGGACTGGACCTTTGCTACCCTCATTGTACTTGCACTTTAGGGAAGGCCTCTGCCACACTCACGTTGAAATCACGCACGTGCCGCGAGACACGTATTTTCCCTGCATGTTGCGTGTGGTAAGTACGTGTCTCCGGTATGTGCGGGCCACGTGTGTTCTCCGTGTGCTATCCGCAATAACACACGGAGAACCGGTAATTTGCATACTCACGTGGTCCTTGCTGCTGTCCTGGGTTCTGATCTTCGGCTCCAGCCCAGCCCACTAACTGCTGATGCTGCTTCCTGCCCAGCAGAGGGGCGGAGATTGGAGCCCGTGACAGCACGCCCACCTCCATAACACGCTCATAACAAGCGGCGGCCGGCAGCAACTGTTTGGAGCAGAAGAATCTGCAGGGGTTATGGAGGAGAGCATGTGTTTTTTTTTAAAATAATGACACATTTCTCCGGCGCGTCACATGGGACCGCATCCACACTACATCCGTGTGGTACGGGTGTGGGCCGTGTGACACCCGTGCTGCCGGAGAACACGTGGACATGTCAGCGTGTGAAACACACGGACACGCGCAAGTACGGAACAGACACACGTTCCGTTCCAAAATACTTACGTGTGTCCAAACAATTATGAAATGATATGTCCACGTGTGTACGTGACTCCGGTACGTTAAAAAAAAAAAAAAACAAAAAAAAAAACAAAAACTGTCAAACACGTACCGGAGGCACGAACGTCTGACACAGGCCTAAGAAGCATGGCCCTTTTCTTTTATGGTTGCCTTGTTAAGTCCATTGTTTGACTACTTGAGTTTGGAAGACTTAAGCTGGGTTTACACACTGCAACATCGCAAAGGACATCGCTGTAACGTCACCGGTTTTGTGACGTAACAGCAACCTCCCCAAGTCTCTGCTAAGTCGCTGGTGAGCAGTCAAACAGGCAAACCTGGCCAACAACGCAACAGCGATCCGGACCTGCAGAGCGACCTAGCTGGTTGTTGGGGACGTTGATAAGCCGCCTTTTGAAAGGGAAGTTGCTAACAAAGTCGCTGCAAAGTCTTTCACACACTGAAACTTTCCAGCGATGCTTACTGCACAGCGGGAAACAAAGGACCTAGGAATGGTCCTGAACGATTTGTAACGATTACAACTTCACAGCAGGGGCCGGGTCGCTGATAGGTTTCACACACTGCAACATCGCAAACAACATCGCTATTGCGTCACAAAACCGGTGACGTTACAGCGATGTCGTTTGAGATGTTGCAGTGTGTAAACCCAGCTTAAAGGCCCTGTCTCACACAGATAAATCTGCGGCAGATCTGTGGTTGCAGTGAAATTGTGGACAATCAGTGGCAGGTTTTTGGCTGTGTACAAATGGAACAATATGTCCATGATTTCACTGCAACCACCGATTTGCTAACGATTTATCATCTCGGGCCTTTACTCTGATATATATCCAATTTGTACCTGTTTTGGCAATCTATCCTTTGTTGAAGTCCATAATCCAGTGATCATCATGACCCCTCCTTACCTTTGGTCGGAGAGGTCATGGTGATTCAGGGCTTTGGTCCAGCCCCCTGCACTTGCACTTTATAGTCCTTATGGGTTCATTTGATCCAATATTGTATATTCTTCCCTCCTTCAGTACCTACTCCCTGACGTGAATTAACCTATGCGTCATCTTCTTGTAGGTCTAGGAGGGTTAACTGTATGTTGAAGTTTCATGACCCATAAACTGCTATGTCCCCATCTTTTATGGTAGAATTTTATCCTTGATATCTGGTCTTGTGTGTGATATTGAATAAAGATTTTCACTTTTTTGCACACATCCTCTTGTCCTCCTGTGTTGATGTCTGCTATGAGCAGTGCTGGCACTGAATCAGTCTTATCAGGGCTGATTCTGTGTCTTATATGATGGTGCTGTTCGTGAGAACTGTTTCTCTTCAGGTAATTGAGCTGGTACATCTGACGGATAGCCTGGATTGTGTGTATACGGAGCTTGAGAAGCGACACTGTCACCTGGAATCAGCTCTACTAAACTTCAAAAGCCTGACAGTAGCTGGAGTGGAGCCAGAACAAAGTTATGAATGTTTGGGTTTTTGTGGAAAGTGTACATCCCACAATTGTCGGAGACATTTTCTGCATCGTGATTCCAAGGAGAATAACCTGCATGTTATTACATAATTGCGAAGCCTGCCTACTAGCTCCAAATTAAAATGTTACGATGGATGAGGCAATTTATGCCATGTTTCATAAGTATAGAAAGGTAAAATCGTTATAGGAAACATGATCACTATATTTCCCACCTGGGATCTCCAAAGGCAAAGATATCCTGAAAGTTAGGGGAGTCTCACTTTCTAGAGACTAGAACCACACCCCATGACCAGATGCATCGAAGATCACCAAGGGGTAGGTATGTGAGTGACTGTTCTTTAATAGAGGGGCATGGCAACTATAAGTCCCCTTACTGGCAGCCAGACTGGCTTGCAAAGTCTCCTTAAGGAGAATAGTGTTCCCCCATGGTCCCCACAAAGCTTCTTATGAGCCAGATCAGACACCCCATACTTTGCACTGACGAGGGGCAAGCACCCCGAAACACTGTCTGCAAATTGGGATTCTAATCTGGCATATATATCCTAAGTCATATGCAAAGGATTGTTAAAAATCCACATTTGACTTTTAGGATCGCTACTTCCAATAGGTGGCGCTGCGCTAGAGTTTGTCTCCTGTCCTGGAGAGACAATTTGTTCTTTAATACAGAAGTTTAAAGCGGACACCTTCATTCTATGCTGGAAGACGCACTTCCATGAAGGATTGTTCAAATATTTTCTAATAGGAGTTCTTATCTCAACTAAAGTCGGAGCCATTTCTGGAACACAGGTCTAGTACTTTTCTTTTGTTATCAGTTTTATTTCGTTTTGCAATTGTATACACTAATGTTTTTTTGTTCCTCCTTTGTATTTTTTTTTTTTTTTTTTAAGAAACCCTGCCTACTTTTCACAATATATAAAATGTAATAGCTTTGTTCCTCTTGCTCTACAAAGCGCATCCCCTGAAACCATATGCTACCTGTAACAAGTGTCCAACTGGCCTGTGAAACGATTGGTGGCGGCAGCTACTAGTTTTTCACTCTATTTGAAGCGATGGAATCGGTTGTGTATATGCTCTATGTGCGTTCAATAATTGGCCTAGTAGCAAAAGCAGCCATCATCTCGTCCATCAATTGCATAATTTTCCTGATAATTGGACACAGCATGGTGCTTTTGGCGGCAAACTGAATTCCCGTGTTGCTCCATGACTGCCACTATTTTAAAGGATACCTGCTGCCCAGGAACCAATCCACTTAAATGCCACCATCAGCAATCGACCGCGCCATCCAATCTGTTAAACAATTGGATCCTGCTCCTGATAGTGCGGTTAGCAGCAGGTGCAGGCTGTGTAACAGCTCCATACACTCACGCTTAAATGTTTTACAGCCCTATAACACCCTATGTCACAAAGGAGTTAAAAGGGACTGTCAGCAAAGAATGACTGTTCAAAACCAAGTCTATACTTGCATTGAAGTGCACCTTCTCATCCTGCACTTACAAAATATAAGGCTGCTTTCACACCTCCGGTTTCTGCAATGCGGCACACTCCGGCACTTTGCAGGAAAATCGCAACCGTTTTTTTTTTTGTTGCCGGTTGCGTTTTTTCTGCATAGACTTTAATTAGTGCCGCAAGGCCTTGCGTTCCATCCGTTTTTTGCCGCATGCGGCAGATTTAGCCGATGCGGCGGCCGGAGGGAACGTTGCCTAGCACGTTTTTTCGTGCGGCAAAAAAAACCGCATCGCGCCGCATTCGGCGCATTTTTTCAATGCATGCCTATGGTGGCCGGGTGCGGCAAAAACCGCATCCGGACGCCGCATGCGGTTTTTGCCACTGCGCATGCTCAGTAGCATGCCGCAAGCGGCAAAAACGGGACGGGCCGCATGGGAAAAAACTTATGCAAAAGGATGCGGTGTTTTCACCGCATCCGTTGCATAGCTTGCACAGCCGGATTGAGCCGCAGAGCTCAAGCCGGATGTGTGAAAGCAGCCTAAGCGGCTGCGCTTTTGTAGCCCTCCAATGCCTACATTAATACAGATGAACCTACACTCATCCAGCAAAAAACTACATTAGGACGTAACCAGTGGCAACTCTGCACAAACACCGGTAGCATGTGGTAAGAGAGTTTTATTACAAACTGTGCCAATCAGAACATTGATGTCAATCACATATATTCTGTTTTTTAGCTATGTATTAACACATTATGTGCATTGTGGGACTCAATCAAAAAGGAGTTTTTGTTTCCTCAGAGCACATCCCAAAACTTTTTTCCTCAACGAGTTGAACAAACCAATTTAAGCAGATCATCAACCAGCTCCTACAACAGAAACTGCATACAATATGAAAGATCTTAGACCGGATGAGGCCGATTTATTATAAATCTATTTCAGAATGGCTGTAAAATCCTGAAAGATGGGCATCTAAAGAAAGAAGTCAAAAGTATACCCTGAACGCTGAAGCTTGTACAGAGTAGTGTTAGATTGCAGCAGCAGGGAGGTGGCCCTCTGAGGAACTGTCAATCAGGTTAGATAGGTGAAAATTGCACTTAACCTTAGGTCTGGGCCACACGGGGACTAATGCGATCCTCGCATGACACTGCGCACGCTGGCAGCACAGCAGGAGCAGAGTGTCATGCGAGTGTCACTGCGACAGAGGTCCAATCATGTGATCGGACCTCAGCTGCAGGTCGAGCCCTGAGGGGGGTCTGGAGGGGGAGGAGGGGTGGGGGGGTAAGGAGAGGGCCAAGCTCTGGGGGTGGGCGGAGGAGAGGGCCGGGCCCTGATATGGGGCCGAGAAAATTGCTCATGGGTGCTGGCACATAGAGTAATATTGATCCGAGTGGAATGCGATGTTTTATCGCATTCCACTCGCTCCGATTGTCATGCCGTGTGTCTTAGGTCTTATATCCATTCTAACTGGATCAAAATAACTCCAGCAGCCTCTTCAGGTCTAAATGCATTTAAAAAAGGTGTTGTGGACCATATAAAACCCCTTTTTATATAATAGCTCCAATCTGCTGCATAAAATACTTACCTCTTTGACTGGTGGCACCATGATTGAATAAAAAAAAAAAAAAAATGCTGCAGCCAATCAGTGGGAAATCAGAGGAGCTGCAGCGGTCACATTTTATTTTGTGCAGCAGAACAGTCATGTTAGGGGCTGTGAATCTGCTCTCTGAAGTGTTAGGCAGAATCCCCTTTAATTGTTCATTACCCTGTTCGGCCTTTGAAAATACCACAATGGTTAGTGCTGTATCCAAAACCACAAAGCTGGAGGTCTCACCAAGACAGTAACTGCTGCAGCGCATAGAACGGGAGAGGGACGCAGCAAGGACAAACTTTTCTTTTTACTACATAATCACGACTTCGCTGCATGTAAAGACCCGGCACACAGATAATGAACATACGCTGTAATGGGTCAACAACAAAATCTAAACGTTTAGGATAATACATAGTCGTGAGGCAAGGACAAAGGCTGAGCTACAGAAGTGTAATGTTCCTGTGTTCCAGGAACTTTTTATTTTTTTTTCCTTCTTGAAAAGGTCTAACCTTCACTGTGCAGTAAATGATGCTGTTAGCAGCATGTTTTATACATTCCTCTGAAGGAGCCATTAAGGCTTTCAACTTTTTAACCCATTTGCCAAGGAAAGCTAGATATAGACGGCCATGCCTTTTGAAGTGGAAATGCAGTATTACATGATGCCAGGTGCTTTGGGAACTGTACAAAACTTTGTATAAACCAATAGTACATGCACATATAAGAACCTGCGTCATACAATTTCCCCCTGAAAATCCTCTCTGGGTATAAGGGAGGGGGAGACTGGACAGGCAGTACAGCGAGGTGCCATATTAGGCTATGTGCGCATGTAGCGTTCTGCCCTGCAAAAATTTCTGCAGCGATTTGAACAGCACACGTGCACTTCAAAATCGCTGCACAAAGAGTCCGTAATGAAAAAAAAAAAAAAAAAGCTGATTTCATGCGCTCTGGGTGCAGCTCCTCCCATAGACAAAGCGGGGGCTGCATGCAGAGCGCAGGAAAGAAATGACATGTCACTTCATAGAACGCGCGCTTCGGGCAGCAGCCGGAGCGCTGCGCTCTAATACGCCACGTGTGCACGTCTCCTGCATAATCTTCATAGATTATGCTGGGGACGCAGGACGCATGCAGTTTCGCTGCGGTGCAGATCGCAGCATAACTGCATGCAAATATGCAACGTGCGCACATGAGCCTGTGTTAGGCTCAGGGACAAAGAAAGATTGGTATCCGCTCACCTGTAGCCAAAAGGAGGGGGTCACCGTATCCAGGACTCGTGCAAGGGAAAGGGTATACTGGCAATCCAGATTGTAGACAGAGGGTAATCCAGCAACAAAGTCCAAGGGATATTAAAATCCAAAAATTTTAATAAATCAAATTAAAATCCATATAAAAAAAAAGGTCCAAACAGGGTATAAACAACTGTCAGAGAGGATGCATTTAGAACCCAATGGCTCTTAGTCAGTCTCCAGAGACTGACTAAGCCATTGGGTTCGAAATGCATCCTGACAGTTGTTTATACCCTGTTTGGACCTTTTTTTTTATATGGATTTTAAATTAAAAATTTATGCCATATTAGTTTTCGGCCAAAAAGATGGATGTCCTTTGTCCACTCAAACTTATCAAAACCAGTCCGAGGAACAAAGGAAAGACCTTTGTGCAGTAAGGACCTCATATCCGAGGTAAGGGAAACCGAGGAAAGATTAATAATCTGACCTGACGTTTGATTACCGCTTATGTATTGTACTGTATTTCTCAGACCATAACGGTTGGAGGCCTCCCTTTCTAAAAAAAAAAAAAAAAAAAAAAAAAAAAAAAAAAGAGGCAGAAGGAGGAACCAAAGATGAGGAAGCAAGAGCAGATGAATCAGAGTTGCCAGGGACTGAAGTATTGGAAACTAAGGTTCCAGATGCCATCTGTCCTCCTATGTTTTGGGGATATTGGCGGTTTCCCCACCAATTCGTCCATCTTCCCCTGTTATTCCGTCTACCTCTATTGCCCCTCCCTCCTACGTTTCCACCCCTTGACTCAGATCTTTCAGAGTCTGAGGTTTCCTGGTCTGAGGAAGATATATCTGTGTATATCGGTGCTGTATAACAAAGTTGTACGCCCTCTTCTCTTTGAAATCACCCAGATCTCTCAAAAACTGTTTTTGTTTACGCTTTTTAAGGGTAATCTGGTGTTTTTCAACGTTGTTCTGAAGGGTGGCTTCTTTCCTAGTAAACTCTGTTTCAGATTTATGTTCCAGAGCTTTTTTCCTAAGATTATCCAACCTCAAACTTGAATCCGACAAATTTTTCTTTTCTTTATCCAATACAATAGTCATAAATCTAGTTGACGATGCGATAGATTCTTGCTCCCACAAAGCCAAAAAATCAGGGTCCCTCAGTCTAGAGGCAGGAGAGATATTAATGCGCAGACCTCTAGGCACTATATTGTTCTTAATGTAACTCTCAATTGTCTTCACCTCCCACCAAGATCGTAGGTTCTCAAAATATTCCTCCTGTAGTTCCCTAAAAATGGTTTTGAGGGATATCGCCCCTTGTTCTAATGTTGAAACACCATCCACTGAAAAGACCTCCTCCGCATCCTCCAGCCAATTAGCAGCGTCCAAAGTCCCTGAGAGGAAGCCCGCCATGAAACCAAAGGCTAACAATCAAAATAATTCCAGGATAGTCACAAGGTACATATATAGTGAAAAAAAACAATCCCTTTAAAATTTCTTATTTTATTAAATATGTCTTAAAATTTCCCAAGTGATTCACCTATATAGAAATTATCAAGGGTAGTATAAATATACACCAGGGTAGCCACCCCTATACAGAGGAAATACAATCAAAGGCAGAAAAACGGGAGTATGGGATCCCAAATGGGATTAATCTGGCCCTATTATGGACCTACCACCTCACACCTTCCTACCGACGGAGGTAAATCACCTTAACGTAGCTGGGCGCCCCCATTCCTCGGTGGCTATCCCTCACTTACCCTAATAAATTCCCTACCATATGAGGAGAAATGCCTGAGCAAGTTACCACTAATTATTGGTTGGACTATTTTACCCCACAAAAGACTTTATAGAGAGAGCAATTATAGCTCCATCTTATTACTCATAACAATATTCAACAATAGTGGGACACGATAAAACCCTGTTTAATATGCTCAAATTCAGCTGGTCATTAGATCACATACAGGGATAATAGATACCGTAACATCCTGTCCAGTTAATATGCTCAAATTCAACTGGTCATTAATTCATATATTGAGATAACAAACGCCACAAAACCCTGTTATTTATGATCAGTCATTATGCTCCAACTCAACCGGTCATCAATTCATATACAGCGATAACAAATACCATATATCCAGTTGATATACTCGAATTCAACTGGTCATCCGTTAATATACGGGGACAACAGGTACCATAGCACCCCACTATCTAAATCAGGTTGATATGCGCCAATTCAACCAGAATAAATTCATATACAAGGGCAAAAAGTCCAAATACCAAACTGTCCTAATAAAGAAAAACACATGTAACTTGCTTTCAGCAAATCCCAACCTCTGGAACAATGCCAGTATGTACACTCATTATGCATGAATGGATATCATTTTAAAGCTGATAAGTTAACTTCCCTTTATCAAGTGCATCCGCACTGCCTCGACGCGTTTCTCCGCCCTCTAATCCGGTTCATCAGGAGGCAGTGTGGAATAGTACGTCAGGTTATGACGTGCCTGCTGGGTTGCTAGGGCAGCGCGCCCAGGTTGGGGGCGTGTGGGCGTGTCTGTCCGCATCAATAGCAATGAGTCATGAATTAATGAGGTATGGCCTCGGAGCATGCGCAATGCCTACTTCGCATGCTCAAGTGGTAGAATGGGAATGGACATGCGCACTATACCCATGTGAGACAGAAGTCCACTAACGTACACCTGGGACATTACTGCTCATTTGTTTGATGTGGTCTATTTAAGTTGCCGGCATAATGGCGGCAGCTGCTGCCATATGAAGACATGCATCATTACTGAATAGTTCCCTGTCTCCCTGGGCCTCCTGATGAACCGGCTTAGAGGGCGGAGAAACGCGTCGAGGCAGTGCGGATGCACTTGATAAAGGGAAGTTAACTTATCAGCTTTAAAATGATATCCATTCATGCATAATGAGTGTACATACTGGCATTGTTCCAGAGGTTAGGATTTGCTGAAAGCAAGTTACATGTGTTTTTCTTTATTAGGACAGTTTGGTATTTGGACTTTTTGCCCTTGTATATGAATTTATTCTGGTTGAATTGGCGCATATCAACCTGATTTAGATAGTGGGGTGCTATGGTACCTGTTGTCCCCGTATATTAACGGATGACCAGTTGAATTCGAGTATATCAACTGGATATATGGTATTTGTTATCGCTGTATATGAATTGATGACCGGTTGAGTTGGAGCATAATGACTGATCATAAATAACAGGGTTTTGTGGCGTTTGTTATCTCAATATATGAATTAATGACCAGTTGAATTTGAGCATATTAAACGGGGTTTTATCGTGTCCCACTATTGTTGAATATTGTTATGAGTAATAAGATGGAGCTATAATTGCTCTCTCTATAAAGTCTTTTGTGGGGTAAAATAGTCCAACCAATAATTAGTGGTAACTTGCTCAGGCATTTCTCCTCATATGGTAGGGAATTTATTAGGGTAAGTGAGGGATAGCCACCGAGGAACGGGGGCGCCCAGCTACGTTAAGGTGATTTACCTCCGTCGGTAGGAAGGTATGAGGTGGTAGGTCCATAATAGGGCCAGATTAATCCCATTTGGGATCCCATACTCCCGTTTTTCTGCCTTTGATTGCATTTCCTCTGTATAGGGGTGGCTACCCTGGTGTATATTTATACTACCCTTGATAATTTCTAGATAGGTGAATCACTTGGGAAATTTTAAGACATTTAATAAAAGAAATTTTAAAAAGGGATTGTTTTTTTTCACTATATATGGATTACCCTCTGCCTAACACAGACTCAGTCATAGGACTAAGGCTATGCGCGCACGTTGCGTAAGGTCACTGCAGAAATTTCTGTAGCGATCTGAACAGCACATGTGCGCTTCCAATTGCTGCATAAAATGTCCGTAGTGGAAAAAAAAAAAAAGCAGATTTCATGCGCTCTGCCTGCAGCTCCTGCCATAGACAGAGCAGGGGCTGCAGTCAAAGCGCAGGAAAGAATGACATGTCACTTCTTAGAATGCGCGCTTCAGGCAGCAGCCGAAGCGCTGCGCTCTAAGACGCCACATGCGCACGGCTCCTGCACAATCTCCATAGATTATGCAGGGGACGCAGGATGCATGCAGTTACGCTGCGCTACAAAGCGCAGCATAACTGCATGTAATTACGCAACGTGCGCACATAGCCTTAGGCCAGATGTTAGTATATAGCACAATGCTGGTTTGTGAGACAATCATTTTTTTAATACAAGTGCATCTCAAATTAGAATATCAAAAAGTTAATTTCAGTAATTCAATACAAAAAGGCAAACATTATATAGTGTCATTCCACACAGAGGGATCTATTCCTATATATTATATAGAGTCATTCCACACAGAGGGATCTATTCCTATATATTATAAAGAGTCATTACACACAGAGGGATCTATTCCTATATATTATATAGAGTCATTCCACACAGAGGGATCTATTCCTATATATTATATAGAGTCATTACACACAGAGGGATCTATTCCAAGTGTTTATTTTTGTTAATGTTGATGATTATGGCTTACAGTCAATGAAAACCCAAAAGTCATTATCTCAGAAAATTAGATTATATAAGACCAACTGAAAAAATGAATTTAGACTCAGAAATGTTGGTCCCTACTGAAAAGTCTGTACAGTAAATGCCTCAATACTTGGTCAGGGCTCATTTTGCATGAATAACTGCATCAATGCGGCGTGGAATGGAGGTGATCAGCCTGTGGCACTGTTGAGATGTTATGGAAGCCCAGGTTGCTTTGATAGCAGCCTTCCGCTCGTCTGCATTGTTGGGTCTGGTGTCTCATCTTCCTCTTGACAATACCCTATAGATTCTCTATGGGGTTTAGGTCAGGCGAGTTTGCTGGCCAATCAAGCACAGCGATACTGTGGTTATTAAACCAGAACCTACACCAGAAGATGACATGGCTCCCCAAACCATCACTGATTGTGAAAACTTCACACTAGACCTCAAGCAGCTTGGATTGTGGCCTCCACTCTTCCTCCAGACTCTGGGACCGCGATTTCCAATTGAAATGCAAAATTTACTTTCATCTGTAAACAACACCTTGGACCACTGAGCAACAGTCCAGTTCTTTTCCTCCTTGGCTCAGGTAAGACGCTTCAGGTGTTGTCTATTGGTCATGAGTGGCTTAACACAAGGAATGTGACAGTTGTAGGCCATGTCCTGGATACGTCTGTGTGTGGTGGCTCTTGAAGCACTGACTCCAGCAGCGTCCACGCCTTGTGAATCTCCCCCAAATTTTAGAATGGCCTTTTCTTAACAATCCCATCAAAGATGTGGTTATCCCGGTTGTTTGTGCATTTTTTTTTTCTACCACACTTTCCTTCCACTTAACTTTCCATTAATGTGCTTGGATACAGCACTCCGTGAACAGCCAGCTTCTTTAGCAATGACCTTTTGTGGCTTACCCTCCTTGTGAAGTGTCAATGACTGCCTTCTGGGCATCTATAAAGTCAGCAGTCTTCCCCATGACAGTGTAGCCTACTGAACCAGTCTAAGGGACCATTTTAAACACTTAGGAAGCCTTTACAGGTGTTTTCTTGTAATTTTAATTTTCTGAGATAATTACTTGGGATTTCATTGGCTGTAAGCCATAATCATCAACATTAACAGAGCTAAACACGTGAAATACATCACTGTAATATATGTTTCAATTTTTGTATTGAATAACTGAAAAACTTTGAGATTCAAAAAAAAAAAAAAAGCCATCAGAGGGGGCCTTTCCCTTTCTATCATTTATATATCCATACAGACACATATACAGACAAGCATAGGTGAGCTGAAACACCTCGGGGACCCAGGATGCAGGAATCTGCGGCTAGATACAGTCAGATGAGTGGAGACCTGCTGCAGCCTGGCACTATGGTCGGCCAGGCACAGTTATACAGGGAAAATAGCCAAGAAGAGTGATGCAGCCTCTCGGTTTTGAAGTTGTGTGTGCATAACAGATTGGACTAAACTATTTTACAAACAATTTGAGACATTACCTAAAATTATGTTACATACATGGCAGATGTTTGGAATGGGTTACAGAGGACCCATCAGCAAGTGGAAGGGACAAACTGCAGTACTATGCACAGAACAGTAAACAGTATAGGGAGCTGTAATGCTCCCCTCCAGATATTGCTTATATTCGGCCACTGCTGAAACCAATATTGTCTGAGCTTGGGGGTTGCAAGTGTTGGACCCTCCCCGGACAACCCCTGTAAGCAGGTTGAGAGGCAATCATTCTCCACCAGGATGCTAGAAGCACAGTACAAGCCCCAGCATACAGATGACTACAGCATAGATTCATATGGTTACATATTAGGACCCCCTTAGCACTTACATTTCCACTTACAACCTCACACAGGTAACCGTGATTGTTTGAAAAATCTAAAACAATAAAAAGGCATCCATAATAAAAGCCTCCCACGAATATACATTTTTCATTAAATCTGTGTATATGTGCGTGGAACGCAACGTGATCGTGTTAAAGAGAATCTGTTACCACTTTTTATCTTTTTACACTGTTAATACATACAGGTTATAGAATGCTGAAAAGCACCATAACTCATCAGATGCCTTGTGGATAAATCCTTTTTTTATCACTTTATGTAACTGAGCTGTTCCAGGCTATGGGGCGGATGCTGCCTGGAAGATAAAATAATCTCTGGAGGCGGAGTTAACTAAAAGGGGCGTTACCAGTGTGAGACAAGTGACTGCCAAGAAACAGGAGAAGTGAAATTTAACTTCTTTCAAACATTTTTTTGCAGCTCCCTGAGCTCTGTTTCATTGCAACACAGCCTACAAGCGGAGGCTGGAGCAGAGAGGTATCTGCAGAAGTGTCCGTTAGGTTGGGGACACACTAGTATTGGATGCGTTATGCTAATGACCTCTGGCTCCTGCTCTGCTGCGAGCGTGAACCAAGTGTCATACTGTGATCCGATCCTGCTATCACATCACAGCTGCAGGGGAGGGGGCGGGACTCATCTTCCCATCTCCTCCATTATATCAGCTTATGTTACTGCACACAGTCGTCA
The DNA here is from genome assembly GCF_048569485.1 of Anomaloglossus baeobatrachus. Classification (NCBI taxonomy): domain Eukaryota; kingdom Metazoa; phylum Chordata; class Amphibia; order Anura; family Aromobatidae; genus Anomaloglossus; species Anomaloglossus baeobatrachus. Next base: position 89,821,537 of record NC_134353.1, read on the forward strand.
TCAGAGTGCAGTGCAATGTTTCACTCGCACCCATAGACTTGTATGGGTGCGAGTGTATACAGATTGTTTTCTCAGTCCGATCAGGGCTGAGAAAAAAAAACCCAAAATTATATAAATATACACACACACACACACGGGTTGGTCAAAATAATGGAAACGCCTAACGTTTTGGCATCGTAATCTTCGAACATGTAAACCGTATATGTTAATGTTTTGTAGTTGATTATTTGTGATATGTGCATGTAAATTAACTGCTTGTTTTGCAGAATTGTAAGAAGATTGATTAGAACCTAATACAATGGCAGACCTCTCGGATTTTCAAAGAGGCCAAATTGTTGGTGCTCGTATGGCAGGCGCAAGTGTAACAAAGTGCCGGAATGCTTGGTGTGTCAAGAGGTACTGTCTCCAAAGTAATGACTGCGCTTGAAAGAGAAGGAAAAACGCCCGCAGCAAAGCACAGGTCCAGCCAAAAGTCGACGTTGGCTGAGAGACCGTCTGACTCTAAAGCGAATTGTGAAAGAGCATCGCAAGACCACGGCTCCGAAAAGCACTTCTGAGCTCAATGAACACCTACAGAACCCAGTTTCCACGAAAACGGTTCGTCGGGAGCTACACAAATCTGGATTCCACGGAAGAGCTGCAATTAGAAAACCCCTGCTCTCAATGACAAATATGTCCAAGCGTTTAGAGTGGTGTAGAAACCTCCAGAATTGGTCCCTCGAGCAGTGGAAACATGTGATATTCTCAGACGAATCATCGTTTACCCTATTTACGACCTCCGGCCGAGTGTACGTTTGGAGACAGCCGAAAGAAGAATTCCATCCAGACTGCCTTCTCCCAACTGTAAAACATGGCGGAGGGTCTGTGATGATCTGGGGTGCTATTTCGTGGAGATCCGCCGGGCCAATGATATCCCGTCATGGAAGAATTAACAGCCAAGATTATTTAGGCATTTTGGGCAACCAAGTGCATCCCATGGTTCAAGCATTGTTCCCGGAGGGGAACGCGATCTTTCAGGATGATAATGCACCAATTCATAACGATTCTAGCGGTAAAGCATGGCACAAGGAACATTATAATGAAGTGGAGCATCACATCTGCCCCCACAATCCCCACACCTCAACATTGAGCATTTATGGTCGATTTTAGAGAGTCAAGTTAGACGCCGATTTCAGCCACCATCGTCGCTCAAAGAACCGGAGGGTGTTTTAACTGCAGAATGTGCTAAAATTCCTTTGGAAACAATTCACACCTTGTATGAATCCATACCTCGAAGAATTGAGGCTGTAATCGCTGCAAAAAGTGGACCTACAACATATTACACTAACTGTTGTTGAGGTTTCCATTATTTTGTCCGACGTACAAACATATATACACACACACACACACACACACACACACATAGAGTAAAATTGGTCTGAGTGGAATGCGATTCTTTATTGCATCCCACTTGGCCCATTTTACTCGCCCTGTCTCAATCGCAGCATGCTGCGATGGTTTTCTCGATCAGATTAGGGCTAGTTTCAGACGTCCATGTTAAATCAGGTACAAGTCACACGCATGGTTAGTCATACGTGTGTCACGCATGTGACATCTGTGTTTGCATATGTTTGACAGGTACTGGAGAAAACACGGGTTTGTGAAATAAAAAGATTTTCCATATTTACCTGCTTTCTTCAGCTCTGCTGCCTCCTGCTCCTGACCGCCGCTCATTATATTCATGGATTATTCACCGCACTCAGGACCTGGAAGCCGGAGCATCGCTGAGGACAACACCGCCGGGGACAGGTGAGTATTCTGCAAGCACAGTGACATCCAGGTGGTCATCGGAGTCCCCAATGAACTCTGATGACACCTGTATTACAGCTTCATGGGTTCATCAGAGATCATTGGGAAGTGTGACGAGTCCCCGCTGCTGTCCCTGCGATGCTCCGGCTTCCAGGTTCTCAACACACACACACACACACACACACACACACACACACACACACACACCCCAGCGGTGCGGTCGCCGGAACTGAAGTCCCCCAGCGCTGCTGCTTCCAGCGCCACAGGGCACCGGATATTCAGAGAGTATAATGAGCGGGGGTCAGAAGCGGGAGGCAGCAGAGCCGGAGACAGCACCGCTGGATACAGGTAAATATAGAAAATCTTTTTATTAAAAAGACCCAAAAACGCGGACGTGTGCGTAACAGCAAATTAGTACGTGTGGCATCCATGTTAAAAACGCATGTCACATGTACCTGAAACACGGACGTCTCAAACCAGCCTAGGGCTGAGAAAAAAAAAAAAAAACGCAGATCAAAACGGCCCCATAGAGTAACATTAGTCCAAATAGAATGATTTTTTTTAAATCGCACTCCAATCATCCAATATTACTCGCCGTGTGTCCCAGCCCTTTTTTCACCAAAATCTCATCCACATGAGAAAAACTGTTCACATCAGATTAAACTGGTGGTCTAATGAAGAAGAAAAAAAAATAATTTCTCCCTTAAATAGGATTCATAACTTATTGATCGGCGATGATCTGCATTGTAATGATAAAACATCATGCAAATTTTCAGTCCTTTTTTCGATTCTCTTAATCACTAAGCTAAAAGTAAAAAAAAAAAAGTGACCCAATCATTTTTCAGGCTGTTTATATTAGTCGATCATTAGTGTATATACACACACAGGGTTATTTATTTATTTTTAAAGGACGGCAGTGGGAAAGCTGCCACACAAAGTAACAAAGGATGCTAAAGCCATTGCTTCAGAAAAGTCATCACAAGCGTTTGAGTCTTTGGCTTTAAAAACTCATGTATGCAGCAGGAGGCTCAGGATGAGCGCTGTGTCCTCCTCTGCTTATCCTGAGCCTTCTGCTTCATGAATCATAATTCTGACCCGCAGACAGCGCCTATCATTGGCTGTAACAGGCTGGGGAAAGTCTAACTGCAACCAATCATAGACGTCAGAATGGCCGGTGGACAGGGAAAGCAGCGCATATGGGTGAGCAATGAGCGGCACAAGGAGGCCACAGGAGCAGCGTACAGCCGCACAGGGCAGTTTACAGCTGTATCGGAGCCTCGGTAAGTATGAAGCACTCGCTTCATTCTTTTTTTTTTTGTTAATTTCTTGAGTACCAGATCCAGATCAAAAACCCCGAATTCCGAGCCCAGGTCTGGCACCTGGGCACCTTTGAAGCCACGAAGATCCGGACTTTTACAGTCCGGGTCCACCCATCATTGGTTACCATTTATCCTATGGATAGCCTCAAATGGGTTGTCTAATTCAGGTTATGTGCCCACGTAGCGTATTTTCATGCGGTTACGCTGCGTTCTGCACTGCAGCCTAACTGAATGCGTCCTGCGTCCCCAGCACAATCTATGAAGATTGTGCCTAATCCATGCCCACGTGGTGTATTAGAGCGCAGCGCTTCGGCTGCTGCCCGAAGCGCTGCGTTCTAACAAGCAACATGTCACTTCTTTCATGCGCTCTGCATGCAGCCCCCGCTCTGTCTATGGGACGGGCTGCATCCAAAGCGCATGAAATCAGCTTTTCATTACGGACTGTTTCTGCAGCGATTTGAAGCGCATGTGTGCTGTTCAAATCGCTGCTGACATTTCTGCAGGGACAAAACGCAACGTGGGCATGTAGCCTATGTCTTCAGCTTCATGTATATGCCCTCAAATATTTACACCTCCAACGTACACATTACAAAGTACTCCGCCAACATAACTCGTTGCATAGGAATCAAGTGGATCATATTGTGCAGAGTCTCACTGAAATAAAATGTAAAGCACACTGTACAGTTTATTAGATGTAGTCTTAACACGTACATACAAACGCATGTGTGACGTGAAATCTAAGGCTATGTGCACACGTTAAAGGGTTTACCACAAATAAAGTTCATTAATCAATAGATCTTGGAACAATAATTTTCACAATTGGATTTGTTTAAAAAAAAAAAACGTCCCTGTGCTGAGATAATGTTATACATGTGTCCCTGCTGTGTACTGTGTAATGGCCGTGTCTGACCGTACAGGGACATGGTCTGATCATACCACAGTTCCTGGGAAGGGGAGGATGCATAAGATTATAGAATCAGCGGTGATCCCATGCAGTGCTTTCTGTGAGGTAAAGCATTTCCCTACCAGTTTTATCTCAAAGACAGATTCAGCTGTGATCACGTGATGTCCTGTTTGTATACTCTTTTGAGTCCTCCCCAGCCCAGGAGATGTGGTATGATCAGACCATGTCCCTGTACGGTCAGACACGGCCATTACACAGTACATAGCAGGGACACATATAAAGTTCTCAGCACAGAAAAATGTCCTTTTTAAAACACATCCAATTGTAGAAATGATTATTACAAGATCCATTGATTAAAATCAACTTTGTGGGAAAACGTCTAAGTATTTACAACAGATTTTTCACAGCAAAAATGTATGTTTTGAGGGGTGTTTTTTTGTTTTTTTTTTTACTATTCATTTTAAGGGGTGGAAAATACGCTACAGATTTAAGAAAAAAAAAAACAAAAAAAAAAAAAAAAGAAAAAAAAAAACCCAAACGTTTGATGGTTCAAATCTACAAGAAAAAAAAAACAAACAAAAAACAAAAAAAAAAAAAACAAACCCAAAACACCTGCAGGTTTCAGAAATCACATTCACTTCGCCGGTACTGTAAAACGCTGGGGTTTTTTCCCCCTGTAGGGAAATATGGACAAAAATAAAGCTTGTGAACAAGCCCTAAGCAGTAGGGATGACCACATTATCCGTATATTACAGTGAAGGGGTTGACTCTCCAGTGGCAGCTTCTCCCACTAACAGCCGATATTGCCGGAGCTGCTGCTGCCAGACGGGCAATTCCCCTGCAGTTGCCAGTCACGTAAGTAGCCCCCCACAAAAGGAATACAATGTGTACCAGAACAAAATCTACTACAGAGAAGTCCCAAGAGGAGGTCCCGGAGCAGGACCCCCCACCTCTCACATGGCAGCCATATACAATAATAGAACAAACTGATTAGGTGCTCCTGTGTGTATATGCTATGGGTTTTCCTCTGAATATTTAAAATGTCAAAGAGAAAAAAAAACCAAAACACAGCAAAGTGGATTTTCTCTCATACTGCGGTGGAAATGGACCTGTGATGTAATCTTGAAATCTGCAGCATAATTTCTACTGGGGAAAATATGAATTTCATTTTCTGATTTTTTTCCATAAACTTAACTGCATGGAAATTCTGCAGATATAAACAACATTTACGCTTTTATTGCATTTGTGCTGTGGAAGCAAAGACTGCATGAACAAAAAAAAAAAAAAAAAAAAAAAAAAAAAGGTACAGGTCTAACAAATTACATTTTAGCAAATTAACCAAACAGGAAATTCACACAAAAAAAACCAAAAACAAAGTGGGTTTATTTGTGCAGTATCACTGCTAACCATGATCAGCATCAATTTGCTGTTCCAAATCTGCACTGCGGGAACACAGGTTAAGATTTCAAAAAATAATCTTCAATCATAGTGAAGGAAAAAAAAAAAAAAAAAAAAAAAAAAAAAAAAAAAAAAAAAAAAAATCAAAAATTTTTTTTTCCCCAGAAACCATGCTGTATGCAAACGTGGCGGGTGTGACACTGACCCAAGTACTTCTACAGCAGGATCCACCACGTTCTGTAGTTAGGAATAGATTGAAACAAAAAAAAAAAACAAAAAAAAAAACTTTCTATAACTTCTTTTTAGTTACTCAGCACATTATAGGGCCAAGCGTAGGCGTCCGTGACACTGTACAGACCGGCCGTGGGCCTCATTACCTGCACTTGCAGCTGGTCACGTTCGGGTCAGACCTGCGGCCAGTCCGTACATCTGAATTTGGCTTTAGCTTAACCTCAAAACGCAGTCAAATTTACTTTAAGGTAGTCCTATCCTGGTCGCCACCTCTCATCTATAATAATCCCACTGCAATGAGTAGATAAGGAAATGTCTGAAGATCATCAATCATGCTCCACGCAAGATATGGCAACGTTCCCATCTCTGCCATTTCCACCAACACCCGGTAGCAGAGCATTGCCTCCTTGTACCCGCCACTTTCTTGCCCGGTACAAGTTGTGATCCTCTCCCGTGCACAGGGAGAAGACATCGCGCAGACTACTTGTGTAACATTTCGGCTAAAGAGGACTATTTTAGTCCATTAAGAGATGATTAGTGTCCTTATAAAGTCATTTCAGGACTCAATTGTCGTTATCCATGAACTGTTAACCCTTTTACGCACAAGAGCTTCAGCACTCTCCATGGCTACTCACACGAATGCAGGCTTCTGAGCCCTCCGCAGATTATCAGTTCGTCCTTTTAGGAACACACGTACTTGCATTAAAAACTATGCGCACATTAATATCTAACTTAAATTATCACCTAA